>NC_089494.1:144530374-145142874 GCF_036850765.1 Saccopteryx bilineata
CCATGAGTTTAGTACCTATGTCTTCTTCTATGTACTTTATTGTTTCAGGTCTTATATTTAGGTCTTTGATCCATTTTGAATTAATTTTAGTACACGGGGACAGACTGTAGTCGAGTTTCATTCTTTTGCATGTGGCTTTCCAGTTTTCCCAACACCATTTGTTGAAGAGGCTTTCTTTTCTCCATTGTGTGTTGTTGGCCCCTTTATCAAAGATTATTTGACCATATATATGTGGTTTTATTTCTGGGCTTTCTATTCTGTTCCATTGGTCTGAGTGTCTATTTTTCTGCCAATACCATGCTGTTTTGATTATCGTGGCCGTATAATATAGTTTAAAGTCAGGTATTGTAATGCCCCCAGCTTCATTCTTTTTCCTTAGGATTGTTTTGGCTATTCAGGGTTTTTTATAGTTCCATATAAATCTGATGATTTTTTGTTCCATTTCTTTAAAAAATGTCATAGGGATTTTGATGGGAATTGCATTAAATTTGTATATTGCTTTGGGTAATATGGCCATTTTGATTATATTTATTCTTCCTATCCAAGAACAAGGAATATTCTTCCATCTCATTGTATCTTTTTCGATTTCCCTTAACAATGCTTTGTAATTTTCATTATATAAGTCCTTTACGTTCTTTGTTATGTTTATTCCTAGGTATTTTATTTTTTTTGTTGCAATCGTGAAGGGGATTATTTTTTTGAGTTCGTTTTCTAATATTTCATTGTTGGCATATAGAAAGGCTATGGACTTTTGTATGTTAATTTTGTATCCTGCGACCTTACTGTATTGGTTTATTGTTTCTAATAATCTTTTTGTGGAGTCCTTCGGGTTTTCGATGTATAGGATCATATCATCAGCAAAAAGTGATAGCTTTACTTCTTCTTTTCCAATATGGATGCCTTTTATTTCTTTGTCTTGTCTGATTGCTCTGGCCAGAACTTCTAGCACCACGTTGAATAAGAGTGGAGAGAGTGGACAACCCTGTCTTGTTCCTGATTTAAGGTAGAAAGTCCTCAGTTTTATGCCGTTTAATAGGATGTTGCTGATGGTTTATCATATATGGCCTTTATCATGTTGAGATATTTTCCTTCTATACCCATTTTGTTGAGAGTCTTAAACATAAAATTGTGTTGTATTTTATCAAAAGCCTTTTCTGCATCTATTGATAAGATCATGTGGTTTTTGTTCTTTGTTTTGTTGATATGGTGTATTACGTTAACCGTTTTGCGTATGTTGAACCATCCTTGAGATTCTGGGATGAATCCCACTTGATCATGATGTATTATTTTTTTAATATGTTGTTGTATTCGGTTTGCCAGTATTTTGTTTAGTATTTTAGCATCTGTATTCATTAGAGATATTGGTCTGTAGTTTTCTTTCTTTGTGCCATCCTTGCCAGGTTTGGTATGAGGGTTATGTTGGCCTCATAAAATGTGTTTGGAAGTATTGCTTCTTCTTCAATTTTTTGGAAGACTGAGTAGAATAGGAACCAACTCTTCTTTGAATGTTTGATAGAATTCACTAGTATAACCGTCTGGGCCTGGACTTTTATTTTTGGGGAGGTTTTTAATAGTTTTTTCTATTTCCTCCCTGCTGATTGGTCTGTTTAGGCTTTCTGCTTCTTCATGACTCAGTCTAGGAAGGTTGTATTGTTCTAGGAATTTATCCATTTCTTCTAGATTGTTGTATTTGGTTGCATATAATTTTTCATAGTATTCTACAATAATTCTTTGTATATCTATGATGTCTGTGGTGATCTCTCCTCTTTCATTTTGGATTTTATTTATTTGAGTCCTATGTCTTTTTTCCTTGGTAAGTCTTGCCAAGGTTTTGTCAATTTTGTTGATCTTTTCAAAGAACCAGCTCCTTGTTTTATTGATTTTTTCTATAGTTTTTCTGTTCTCTATTTCATTTATTTCTGCTCTGATTTTTATTATCTCCTTTCTTCGGCTGGTTTTGGGTTGTCTTTGTTCTTCTTTTTCTAGTTCCTTAAGGTGTGAAGTTAAGTGGTTTACTTCGGCTCTCTCTTGTTTGTTCATATAGGCCTGAAGTGATATGAACTTTCCTCTTATTACTGCTTTTGCTGCATACCAGAGATTCTGATATGTCGTATTTTCATTTTCATTTGTCTGTATATATCTTTTGATTTCTGCGCTTATTTCTTCTTTGACCCATTCATTTTTTAGAAGTATGTTGTTTAGTTTCCACATTTTTGTGGGTTTTTCCCCCTCTTTTTTGCAGTTGAATTCTAGTTTCAAGGCTTTATGATCAGAAAATATGCTTGGTACAATTTCAATTTTTCTAAATTTGCTGATATTGTCTTTGTGGCCCAACATATGGTCAATTCTTGAGAATGTTCCATGTACACTAGAGAAAAATGTATACTTTGTCGCTTTGGGATGAAGTGTCCTGTAGATATCTATCATATCCTGGTGTTCTAGTATTTCGTTTAAGGCCACTATATCTTTATTGATTCTCTGTTTGGATGACCGATCTAGAGTCGTCAGTGGTGTATTGAGGTCTCCAAGTATGATTGTATTTTTGTTAGTTTTTGTTTTAAGGTCAATAAGTAGCTGTCTTATATATTTTGGTGCTCCTTGGTTTGGTGCATATATATTAAGGATTGTTATGTCTTCTTGATTCAACTTCCCCTTAATCATTATGAAATGACCATTTTTGTCTCTGAGTACTTTTTCTGTCTTGTAGTCAGCATTATTAGATATGAGTATTGCTACGCCTGCTTTTTTTGGGGTGTTGTTTGCTTGGAGTATTGTTGTCCAGCCTTTCACTTTGAATTTGTTTTTATCCTTGTTGCTTAGATGTGTTTCTTGTAGGCAGCATATAGTTGGATTTTCTTTTTTAATCCATTCTGCTACTCTGTGTCTTTTTATTGGTAAGTTTAATCCATTTACATTTAGTGTAATTATTGACACTTGTGGGTTCCCTACTGCCATTTTATAAATTGCTTTCTGTTAGTTTTGTATCTAGTTTGATTCTTCTCTTTTGTTTTTCTATCATTTGTTTTTGTTTGTTTGTGTTCCATACTTCTTTTCTCTGTTGCTACCTTTTTTAAGTCAAGTGTTTTTGTGGTGGTTTTTTTAAGGGTGGTTACCATTAAGTAATGAAAAGGGTACCTACCATATTCATTGTAGTACCCTATCTTATAAGTATTTCTGCACTTCATCATCCTTTGCTACTGTTAATCTCCATCCTCTCCCCACTTTTTTTCCTTTGTTGTCACAGTTTAAGTTTGGTTTTATTGTGTTCTTGGTGGAGCTGTTACTTGTGGTGTTGTTTTCTTTTGTTCTTTGAATCTGGTTGGAAAACCTCCTTTAGTATTTCCTGGAGTGGGGGCTTTCTGTTGATAAATTCTCTCATCTTTTCTGTATTTGTGAATGTTTTTATATCTCCTTCATACTTGAAGGATAGCTTTGATGGGTATAGTATTCTTGGCTGAAAGTTCCTCTCTTTCAGGGCTTTAAATATTGGGGTCCACTGTCTTCTAGCTTGTAGAGTTTCTGCTGGGAAATCTGATGATAATGTAATAGGCCTTCCTTTATATGTTGTACTCTTCTTTTCCCTGGCTGCCTTGAGAATTTTTTCTTTGTCATTGGTTTGTGTCATCTTTATTATGATGTGCCTTGGAGTGGGTTTGTTGGGGTTAAGAAAACTTGGTGTTCTGTTTGCTTCTTGAATTTGAGGCTTTAGTTCCTTCCACAGGCTTGGGAAGTTCTCGTCTATTATTTGTTTGAGTATATTCTCCATTCCATTTTCTTTCTCTTCTCCCTCTGATATACCTATTATTCTTATGTTATTCTTTCTGATGGAGTCAGACATTTCCTGTAGGGCTTTCTCGTTTTTTATTATTTTTGAGTCTCTTTCTTCTTCTCTCTGTTGTGCCTCAAGTTGTTTGTCTTCTATTTCACTAATCCTATCTTCAATCTGGGCTGTTTTGTTAGCTAAGCTTGTTACCTCGTTTTTCAGCTCGTGAATTGAGTTTTTCATTTCTGTTTGATTTGTTTTTATAGTTTCAATTTCCTTGGTAGTATATTCTTTGTGTTCATTGAGTTGTTTTCTGATCTCCCTATATTGCCTTTCTGTGTTTTCTTGTATCTCTCTGAGTATTTTTAAGATTTCTATTTTAAATTCTCTCTCATTTAGCTCCAAGGCTTCCAATATGTTAAGTCTTTTCTCCATAGATTTTTCCACATTTATTTGTGTTACCTCTCTTTCTTTTGTATCCATAATATTAGTTTTTTTTTCTTATTGACATCTGAGGGTGGTCTTGTTGATACTATTAATTAGAATTAATAAAGAGTAAAAAGTAAAAAAAAAAAAAAAAAGGTAAAACACCCCACAAAAAAAAACCAGTAATAATTTATTATTTCCCCCTTTTTTTCTCTCTTCTTTTTCCCTCCTCTCCCCTCCTCAGGGAAATATCGTGCCTATAATGGAGGGCCTGATTTGGGGTGAAGAGTTCAAGGGGCAAAATAAAGGAAGTAGGGGCCTACTAAATGCAAAAAAAAAAAAAAAAAAAAAGGAAGAAAATCTTAGACAAGCATAAGATGATTTGCTTGTAAGTGATAGTCAACTAAGAGATATAATGAGAGGGATAAGAGGGAACCAGAAGAAAGGACCAAAAAAGAATAATAAAGAAGAAAAAATAAAAATAATAAGTAAAAATCTGTTGTATTAAGTGGAGCGAAGACTAAATACAATGGAGACCTTGGGTTGGGAGGACCCAAAATGCCACAAAAATAAACAAACAAGAAAAAAGAAAAAAAAATAAAAACAAAAGCAAAAAAGAGAAATAAAGCCAAAAAAAAGCCTTGAGTCCCAAATTAACTTATTTGTTCGTGATTGAGGATTATATGGGATGAAAGTAAAATGAGAAAAGAAAAAACGAATAGAAAGGAAAAAATAAGAAAAAGAGAACAACGAAGGAAGAAATAAAATAGGAAGAGAAAAAAACAAAATAAAGCAAGACAAAAAAAAAACACAAAAGAGGAGAGAGTGAGAGTTAAGTGTTTTGGAGTATAACCTTAAAGGAGGGTGAGGATGAAGAAGAAAAATAAAATGCAACACTCATGGGTAGTGTAGTTCAAGAAAGGGGAAGCATGAGATGGGCAGAGAATAGAAGGACCGAGGTGGAGGATATAAAGGTAAAAAATGGAAGAAACAAACAACAACAACATCAACAAAAAAATTAGTGGATCAAGTTGTAAAGTCTGTGGGTTTTTCTTGATTTCGAGAGGTTAACTTCTTCCTTTTTCTTTTCTCTCTCTTTTCCTGGTCGGTGACTCTGTACCCCAGGCTCTGCCCCTGTGTCACTCTTAGGTAGGGATTTGCAGTTGATGGGATTCTATGGCAATGTCATATAATTGGCTTTAGTCTTGCTGGAAGTAAAGGCTTGTTGGCGTTTGCAGGGTCCAACGATGAGAGAGTTTGCTTTCCTGGATTCTCTCTCCTAGTCCCCCCTTTCTGAATTAGCAGCCTGGTGATCCAGCTATAAGGCTGCAACTGCTTCTGCCTGGGGAGTAAGAGGCTCAAAGAGCTGGGAAATCCCCACTCTATCCCCACTCAGTGCAAGGCTTTGGGAAAGGCTCTGAGAGTCAGGGCCTCCAGTGTAATCAGGCGGGGGTGGGAGTCAATTGTTGTCAAGGTGACTGTTCAGCGCCTATCATTTAGTTGGACCTCTCAACCCAGGCTTTCCACACTTTGTAGCCTGTTTTTGCAGGGAAGAAGAGGCACTAGTCTCTGCTTACGACTAGTGTAGTATAGACCTTATTATCTGCCAAGTCCTTCTTGTTAGCGTTTATCCCTGAATATGGAGGCTCTATCAATCAGAAGTTGCCCCCGCCCCTTTAGCGAGAGGCACTAAAAAATATCACGCCTCTTGTCTTGGATCGCTGAACTGAGAGAGATCTTATCAAGTAGAACTGAGGGTGCGCAGATTTTATGGGTTCAGCTAATTTCAGTGATTGGGACGCAGCTGTGCTTCCGAAGGTATTTTAGGCTGCCTGCGCGCGCCCCTCCCCCAACGCTTGATTGTTAGCTTGAATGGCTGGGTGAGGTGCCCCGCCCATGGAGAGAATCTCCCAAGCCTCTCCCGCTCGCCCCGCCGCTGGCGGCTGGACCGCACCAGGCGCAGGATAATGGAGCCCCCTGGGTGTGCGGGCCAGCAGGGCGCCCTGGGCGCGTGGAATGCCCAAGGCACGCGCGCGAATGGGGTGCTCTGGGCACCGGTGGCCGGCGACCCCCACTCACAGTGTGCGGGCCGCTGGGAACGTCAGCGGTGCTCAACCGGACTGGGCGAGCGCGCGGCTGCTCGCGGCGGCTCGTGGTGGCCACTCGCGGTGGCGGTTTGCGGCAGCCACTCGAGGCGGCGGCTCGCGGGGGCTCACGGCGGCTCGTGGTGGCGGCTCGCATCGGCCGCTCGCGGCGGCTGGCGGTTCCCAAGTATATGGGCTGACTCACCACAGGTGGACTTCCTTGCGGTTTGAAAGAACGTCCCTGTGGTAGATTTCTCCACACCCTCGTCTCTCAGATTCAAGTGATAACAGTCCTTTCGCTATCAGTTTGTGTGGAACTCCGGAATGCTCCGAGGATAAATTTTTCTGTTTCTAGTTGATAAATTTGTTGTGATTTAGGGGAGAGCTGTCGGACGCGCTGCTCACGGCGCCATTTCCATGACGTCACTTCACCATTTTATTCTTTAAAGTTGTATTCCTCTTTGCTGTATTCCTCTTTTCCCCTTTTGATCTGTTTACAACAGGCATCTTAACACTTCTTGCAGCATTGGTTTGGTTGTAATAAATTTCTTGAGGTTTTTTTTTTTTTTTTTTGTCTGGGAAGCTTTTTATTTCTTCTTCAATTTTAATGATAGCCTTGCTGGATAAATTAGTCTTCATTGTAGGCTCTTATTCTGCATTACTTTGAATATTTTTTGCTATTCCCTTCTAGTCTCAAGTGTTTCTGTTGAGAAATCGGATGTCATCCTTATGTAGGTAATAGCCTTTATTTCTCTTTCAGCTTTTAATATTTTCTCTTTATCTCTTAGCTTTGGAATTTTAATTATGATGTGTCTGGTATAGATCTCTTTGGGTTCCTCTTTAATGAAATTCTCTGTTCTTCTTGAACTTGTGTGACTTTTTCCTGCATCAATTTTGGGAAGTTTCCAGCTATCATTTGATTGAACAAAGTCTCTATCCCTTGTTCTTTCTCTTCTTCTTCAGGAACACCTATGATTTGGATGTTATTTCTCTTCATGTTGTCACAGAGCTCTCTTAGAGTTTTCTCAGACTTTTTGAATCTCTTTTCTTTTTTCAGCTCTGGTTCCATGCCTTCGTTTATCTTGTCCTCTAACTTGCTGATTGATCCTCAGCTTCATCCATCCTACTTTTAATTCCTTCCATTGTAGTCTTCATTTCTGATATTGTATTTGTCATTTCTGACTGATTCTTTTTTTATTATTTCAATGTCTTTTTTTATACTTGCTATCTCTTTATTTAGGTGTTTGTCATGTCCATCTATTGTTCTAAGATCTTTGAACATTCTACCAATCATTTTTAAAACTCTTCATCTGGTAATTTGGTGATAGCTGACTCGTTCAAGTCCTTTTCTTGGAATTTCTCTTGATTTATTTGGGTTGCAGTTCTCTGCCTTCTCATTTTATCTATGTATAAGAAGGTTGTGGCCACTGGAGTCCAAAGGGTGTGGCCTCTGTGTTTCCTAGGTGTGGTCTGTCTGCAGGCCTGCCACCCCTTCTGCTGCCTTGGTCGTTCTGGTATGGGTGTTGCGGGTGCCGGCCTGCTGTGACAGTCAGTATGGTTTCTACCTCTCCTTCATGGAAGGTGTTGTGTTTACATGCCCTGTCCACAAGTCACAGCCAGCCTTCACCTAGCTCCTGCAGGTGGGCTGCGCACCATGCTGGGGACGCGAGCCTCAGCACCACAGGTGGTTCTACACACCTATGCTCAGCCGCGGGTCTCTGCCTTTTTCCCAGCTTTCAGCCCACCCCTGTGGGTGGAGCTCTGCTCATGCACTGGCTGCACACCCTGGCTCTGTGCACCCAGCAGGGCTGTGTGCTTCCATTTAGCTGTTCCCCAGCTTTTGTCTTTCCCCTTTGGGTGAGATTGCGGGCAGGATTGCCCTTGCTCACCCAACCCACAGCTGGGTTGGACCACTTTCATTCACCCCTTCTGCCCTTGCTGGATGAGACAGAGCTCACACCAGGCCTCAGTCTTGGCCGGCCTGGCTTCTGCCCCCACCAACATGACCGTGCTTCCACGTCTTGCCACTATCTACCCTCCAGCAAGCCCTCAGCAGTGTTGGTGGGGGGCACTGCTACTTAAACCTCAACACTCAGTACTATATTCCTGAAGGCAGCCTCCTTCTATGCAACTCTGCTCTGAATGCCATGGGAGAGCTTGTTTGGCTGGTGTCCTGCTTCCTTTTGCTGGTATTGCTGGTTCCAGGGGAAATACTCACTTTAGATTTGGGGAATGACTCAGCCCAGGGGTTAGGGTGGCTGTCCTTCAAAGTGTTTTTCCCTGTACCTCCTAGATTATGTTCTCTTCCCACTGCTCCAGTCCTCTCCTCTATCCCATTCCCTGGAGCCCCAGATAGGTGGTTGTGAGAGAGGTTTTTGGCACAGTACCTTTAAGAAGAATCCTGGGTCTGAGAAATATGTCTCTTTCTCACAAACAGTATCCTGACTTGTTTTGCAGCTGAACACTGTCCATATGCTTCTTCTAGACTCTGGGGCTACAGGCTGGAGTTTTGTTCCTGGAGCCCAGGACCCTCCCCTCTCTGCTAAACTTGCTTCCCACCATGCAAGTCTCTCCAGGCTTCCATTTGCTCCTGGGAGCTGGGCAGCCCTCTCTGCATTTCCACTTTTCCTACCAGTCTCTGTGGCTTCTTCAGTGTTCCTTGGTTTAAGAGTCTTCTTAGTTTAGTCCAAAGTTGGTTTTTCCAGATGATGGTTTTTAAAATTAAGTTGTAATTCACTTTGGTTCTGGGAGGTGGGAGTTGTTATGTCTGCCTACTCCATCGCCATCTTGCCCGCACCAAGAAGAAAGTCTTTTAGAAGGAGGGGCAACAGTGTTATGAGAATTAATTCACAGTAAAAATACAGATCCAATGGACCTAAGATTAGTAAACAAAAACATATCAGTAGCTAAATATTTTTTCATTTTTATTAAAGTGTAAATGAATTACAGAAATTGCACATATATAAAGTATACACTTTGTTGTTTTTAAACAAATATGTACAGCATAAAACAATCACTAATTCAAGATAATAAACCTATTCATCACCTCCAAATATTCACATATCTCCCCCTCTTCCATTCTCTGACCTCACGCCCACCAATTCCCAGGCAACAGCTATTATGCTGTCTGTCGCTATAGATTAATATACATTTTCTAAAATTTTTACAAATAGAATCATACAGAACATGTTGATTTGTCTAGCCACCTATTGATGGACAATGGAGTAGTTTTCAATTTTTGGCTATAACAAAGAAAGCTACTAGAAACATTCATGTACACATCTTTATATGGACATAGGTTTTCATTGCTCTTGAGTAAATACTAATTATAGATGGCTGCAGCTTATGTTTGGTGTATGTTTAACTTTTAAGAAACTGCCAGCCTGACCAGGTGGTGATGCAGTGGATAGAGTGTCAGACTGGAATTCAGAGGACTCAGGCTTGAAACCTTGACATAGCCAGCTTGAACATGGGCTCATCTGTTTGAGCACAGCTCACTATTTTGAACACAAGGTCACTGGCTTAAGCAAGGGTTCATTTTGCTCTGCTGTAGCCTCCCACTCAAGGCACATATGAGGAAGCAGTCAATGAACAACTAAGAAGCTGCAGTTAAGAATTGATATTTCTCATCTCCCTCCCTTCCTGTCTGTCTGTCCGTATCTGTCCCTCTCTCTGTCTCCTTCTCTCTCTGTCACACACACAAAAAAGAAACTGCCAGATTGTTTTCTAAAGTGGATGTACACTTTTATACTCCCATCAGTATTGTATGAGAGTTGTACTTCCTCCACATCCTGCTCAACATGTGGTTTGCTTATTCCTGTTTAAGCCATTTTAACAGATACTTGTACTATTTCATTATAGTTTCAAAGTCTGTTTGCTTAATGACTAAGGTTACTGAGAGCCTTTTCATGTGCTAATTTTCCATCTGTATATTTCCTTTGGTGAAGTGTCAGTTCAAATTTTTTGCCAGTTTTAAAAATTGGGTTATTTATTTTTATTGAATTTTGAGAATTATTGATGTCATTCTTTTCTATAAAATCTACTTTGTTTGCTATTTATTAATATAGCCACACCAGCTTTTTCAACAAATGCTACTTTTTTAATCCTTTATATTTTTAAGTTTTAAAAATTTGAATAATTAGCATACAATGAAAACCAGCCATTTAAAGCATACAATTCAGTAGTTGTTAGTTGTTAGTGTATTCACAAAGTTGTGCAATGATTACCACTACCAAGCTCTATATGACTGTCACCATTCCAAAAAAACATTTAGCCTATGAGTAGTCTTTCTACACTCTTCTCTGCCCCTGACTGCTCCTACCCTAACCTTTGGCAAACTTGACTCTATTTTTTTTCTTTTTTGCCTTTATATGATATATGTATCTATTATGATCATTTCATATAACTAGGATCATACGATATGTAGCCATTTTTCTGCCTTCTTTTGCTTTGCATAATGTTTTTAAGATTCATCCATAATGTTACATATAGCCACACTTCATTCCAATTTATGGCTAAATTATGTTACAGTGTAGGGATTATCTATTTACTGGTTAATTTGCTGGTCTTCTTTGGAGAAAGATCTATTAACATCTCTTGCCAATACAAATTTTAAAGAGTTTTGAATTGTAAGAATTCTTTATATTCTGGATACTAGTCCCTTACCTGATATGTAATTTTCAAGTATTTTCTACCATTCTATGCACCGTCTTTTCACTTTCTTGATTGAGTGCTTTAAGCAGAAAATGATTTTATTTTGATGATGCCCAATTCATCTATATTTGTCTCTTGTCATTTGTACTTTTGGAGTCATATCTGTATCTAAGAAGTCTTAGCCATACATCCTAAGACTGTAGATGTCAAAGATTTGCACTTGTTTCCTTGTTATGATTTTATGATTTAAGCGATAACATTTAGGGCTTTGGTTCACACATATGGTGAAAAGTAAGGGTGCGATGATCATGTTTTTGCTTATGGATATATAGTTATCTCTATATGAAAACTTTATTCTTTTTCATGACACATTGTCTTGGCACCCTTGTCAAAAATAAACTAATCATGAATTTAGGGATTTATTTTGGATTCTTAGTTCTGTTCCACTGATTATATGTATATCCTTATGTCAGTACCATAAAATCCTGATTACTGAAGATTTGTAGTTTTTGAAATAGGCAAGTATGAGTTTTTCAACATTTTCATTTTATTTTTAAAATTAAAAAATTGTTGATCAATTTTTTAGAGAGAGAGGGAGGGAGGAAGTTGCTAATAAAGAGACAGAAACATCAATCTGTTCCTATATGTGTTCTGTCCAGGAATCAAACCCGCATTCTTTGTGTAGCAGGATAACACTCTAAACAACTGAACTATCTGGCCAGGGCTGTTCTTTTTAGAGGTTGTTTTTGGCTCTCTGGGTCTCTTGAATTTACATACAAAATTTCAAATCCATCTGTCTGATTCCTACAAAAATTTTTTTAAAGGAGGTCTTAATTTTAACAATACATGAGCATGTGCTATGGACTGAACTGTGTTCATAAAGAGAATTCAAATTCAGCTTCTCTCACCTCAAGTTAGTGAGAGTTACACTTATTATAGCCATTCATTGATTTATTGATCTATTTAGTTATTCAGAAAAAAAACTGGTAAAGAATTTTGTCTGTATAAAACTGAAACACTGAACTTGTTTGTTCTGGAAAACTTTGGCATAAGAAAATGTTACCTTCTTAATTTATTATTTCCTTCTTTGTGATGATATTTTAAAATTGTTCCTTAACTGGTTTATCACTTAATGTTTGTCTGTAATTCTATACATCATGGGAGTTGTGCTGGGGATAAAATGAAAAAAACAGAAATTGTCTTAATTCTCAGGAAGTTTATTAGCTTGACTGGTGGTGGTGCAGTGTATAATCATTGACCTGGAACACTGAGATCACCAGTTCGAAACCTGGCCTTGCCTGGTCAAGGCACATACAGGAAGCAACTGCTATGAGTTGATGCTTCCCGCTTCTCCCACTTCTCTCTTTGTCTGTTCCTCTCTCTTTCTTCCCTCTCTCTCTAAAAATAAATATATAAAATATTTAAAAAATTAAAGATCAGAAAGTTTACAAGGTACAATAGAGACCCCTGTATGAGATGAGTGGTTAGAGCTGTAAGAGAGGACTATTCAGTCCTGTTCAGAAAAATGCACACACTGAGCAGTCACTATGCATACTGGGCACTGCATTAGGCAGTGGAGGTTCTGAAATGAATATGACATGGTTCCTGCTGTGGGTGGGCCAGCTCCGAGTTTAGTGGGAGAAACAGATTTACAGATAAACACCACTAACGGCAAAAAAGATCTATTAGGAGCACAAAGGAGGGAAGGACATCTATCCCAGCATGGGACTCGTAGAGACTATTGTTAAGAGTGCTGGGTCACACACAGAAATGGGCTTTATTTAAGTACAGTATTTAGCTCCTTTATCACCAGGAGAGCTAGAGAAGCAGATTGAGGCTGCTTCTCAGAACAGTGTTTAAGATTATTGGCCTATTGACGTCACTGTCAACCATGCAACATCACCACCAAGACATAAATGCCATTAGCTCAGATCTACTGAAACCACTGCAGCTGCCAGGAGCATTACTTCTTTCTGAAAATTACCTTTCAACCTGCTTCTGCAATTGGGACATCCCTATTGCCATCTGCAATTTTTAGCAAGAACAAACTTCACAAAGAGCCCGTTTCCTCGCATGGTTCACATCTGAATTGCATTCCTGCTGGGATGCAAATGGTGTGTTACACAGACAAAAGGAAATTCTATTTAGGGTGATCTTTTGGACTGTCAACCTTGGGCTCACATTGCAATTGCCTGGACACTCATGAAAAATACTTATGTCTGGTTCATGGTCCAGAAATTCTAATTTAATTGGTCTGGGCTACAGATTTTACATCAAGTTTTAAAAAGCTCTTAATTGATTCTAATTTCAAACTGAGATTGTGAACCCAAGTTTGATGGTTCATTTTATCTATCTACTTGCCTGGGCGACTCAGTACCCAGATATTTGGTCAGACATTATTCTGGATATGTCTGTGAGTGATTGTAAGATGAGACTAATATTTGAACTGGTAGACTGAGTGTAGCAGATGGCCCTCTTTGCCTGACCAGGAGATGGCACAGTGGATAGAACATCGATCTGGGACACTGACAACTCAGGATTGAAACCCCAAGGTTGTCGGCTTGAGTGCAGCTCAGCAGCTTAGGCGTGGGGTTGCTGGCTTGAGCGAGGTACCATAGACATGACTCCATGGTCGTTGGCTTGAGCCCAAGGTCACTGGCTTGAACAAGAAGTCACTGGCTTAGCTGGAGCCCCTCAGTCAAGGCACATATGAGAAAGCAATCAATGAACAACTAAGGTGCCACAACTAAGAATTGATGCTTCTCATCTCTCTCTCTTCATGTCAGTCTATCCCCCACTCTGTCTCTCACTGAAAAAAGAAAAAAGAAAAAAGTAAAAAGAAAAAAGAAAAAAGAAAGAAAGTAGATGGCCCTCCTTAACATGGATGGGCCTCTTCTAATCAGTTGAAGACTTGAATACAGTCATGCATCACTTAACCAAGGTTTTATACTAAGAAATGCATCCTTGGGTAGTTGTGTGAACATTATAGAGTGCACTTACACAAATTTAGATAGTATAGCTACTGCTGTAATTGTATGTGCTATGCTTTTATACAACTGGCAGCTCAGTAGGTTTGTGTGCACTTGCATTACTGTAAATAAGTGAGTAATCGTAGTGCAAGCTCTGTAATACAAGTGCCTGACTTGAGCTTCGATTGCCAAGGATCCACTTCAGTGATGGCTCTCTGGAATGAACACATGGCCAGACACAGGCCTAGTAATGCCAGGCCAGCTCCTAACTGAGGCTTCTTTGTCCTGGAGATCTTGATTTTGATAACCAACCATTTGGGCTACTTCTTATTTTTCTCTTCCCTTGCTTTAAGTTTTCACTCTTATGTTTTAAATTCATCAATAAAGAGTGAGCCCAGGAAACTGTAGGTCTCCACATTTGACCCCAATAAAAGCAAAACGCCAGGTCCAGGTTTTTGCCCTTGATTTCTCATCATCTACCCTTTTTTTTTTCCTGAAGTTAGAAATGGGAAGGCAGTCAGACAGACTCCTGCATGCACCCGACCGGGATCCACCCGGCATGCCCACCAGGGGGCAATGCTCTGCCCACCAGGGGGCGATGCTCTGCCCATCTTGGGGCATCGCTCTGCCTCAATCAGAGCCATTCTAGCGCCCGAGGCAGAGGCCACAGAGCCATCCTCAGCGCTGGGCAAACTTTGCTCCAATGGAGCCTTGGCTAAGGGAGGGGAAGAGAAAGACAGAGAGGAAGGAGAAGGGGAGGGGTTGAGAAGCAGATAGGCACTTCTCCTGTGTGCCCTGGCTGGGAATCGAACCCGGGACTCCCGCACGCCAGGCCGACGCTCTACCACTGAGCCAACTGGCCAGGGCTCTCATCATCTACCCTTGACCTCTCTCTGTGCCCCCAGGTGTGCCTTGTGTGCTCCAGGATAAGTAATAAACATTTTCCCTTCAAAGTTTTCTTATTTATACTGCTGAATGTCATCTTAAATATTAATAAAAGTCACAAGTGTTTGTCCAGTTGTAAAATGGGTTGAGTTAGGGGAAATGTCTGTGAGAAGCTTGCAGAGGTTCATGTGAGCTCCCCCAGCCAGTTTTGCGGGTAAGATAGACTGAAATGGGCACAGAAGAGTAATGCCTTGTTGCTATGACATTCAGGATGGCTATGCAGGTCTATGGTTGCTAAGACGTCACAAGGCGCAGGAATTTTTCATCTCTATTATAATCTTATTGGGCCACTATTGTGTATGCAGTCTGTCTTTGAGCCAAATGTGGTTATGTGGTGTATGGCCATAGGACAAAAAGCCTTACTCTCCCTTGAGAGAGCGCCTCCTTTTTGAGTGCTTTAGTTGGAACATCATTATTTTTCTTGCCTTCAAACTTGAACTGAAACATCATCTCTTCTTGTGTCTTGAGCCCTCTGGTTTTTGGAATGAAATTTATACCATTGGCCCTCCTGAGTATACAACTTGCTAACTGCAGATCTTGGAACTTCTTAGCTTTCATAAGCATGCAAGCCAATTCTTTATAAGCACCCCCCCAATACCACACACACCCTGTTGGTTCTGTTTTTATGGAGAATCCTAACTAGTACACAAGGATTTAGGATCTAGTTTTTTGCCATCCCAACACCACGGTACCACCTAGGATAGAATTTAGGCCCTCCGAAACAATGAGGACTTATTGTCTTAGTCCTCTCAGTTTCCTGCCTTGATCCTGAATATATAGTGTAGAGAAATGTGGGATGCTAAGGGTGGAGATGACAGATGAGAGATTGTCACTTCAACTTCTGTTGCTGTTATGATGAATGACAGGAGAAGTCCTGGTGTAGGAGGGACTGGGAGACATAAATACTCCTGATAATGAAAGCACACTTCACATCAGCCTGGATATAGCATATGTTCATTGACATTAGGATGCAAGATAACTGACTTAGAAAGTGTTGAAAGACTAAAGAAGTTAATATTTCAAAAGCATACTCTTCAGCAAAGGTCCTGTGGTATTTGAGAGGCTCTAATGATGGAGAAACATATGCTAAAGATCATAAAGGCTCCTCAAGATTAAAATGAAGGTATCTAAACAAGAATGAAGGGAAAATGTGTTGCACCTAAACAATATGAACTCAAATCAGCCTCTGGCAGTGTAATGATTTGCAATTTGTGGGGGAGCACTAGCAGCAAAATTCACATAATCAGCACGTGGCTGTTATCTAGTTACTATTGGAAGAGACATAAACCATGGTGGAAATGAGCTCTGCTCACTCTCTGCTAATGCTGCAAAGGCTGTTGACTTTTGTGCAGCATATATTTTTATTTTCAAACAGGGGATGATTTTGTAGTGCTTGTCCGAGACAATTTATCATCTTCTGATGAGAGGGTTTGCATTGTTTAAACAGAAAATGTAAATTACTTCATTTGTTTTTTCCAGATGATTGAACAATTGCACTGTTTGAAAGGTTTGGCTCACTCTGTCTTGTGTCCTGAAAATAAATACACACACACACACACACACACACACACACACACACATATTCTTTTTATGATAATCAACTGCTTATTCTTGTCTGTAGGAGGTAGGCAGGGAGAAGGACATCTTTAAAAACCAATTATTTCATATTTTAAATGCCAAACCTGCTAAAAACCAAAATATTTTTTCCAGTGAGTAATGTGATAGCTGATACTGGAGGAGCTGAATTTTCCAGTCCAATGGTCAGCCATCCACAACAATCTGAAGAGCCCTCTGAGGTTAACATGTGGTTGGGAGAGATTGGCTTTCCATGCTAGAGCAATCCATGAAAAATTCTTTCCCCAGATTTTAATATTTCTCAAAATTCAAACAATGTTGTTAGGTTATTTATTACAGCTACTATCTATAATATTTTTATCCTTTTATATTTTTCTTCTTAAATGTTTCTTTTCTAACATATACAACTGTATGTTAGATTAGAAATGCAAGAGTATGTGATTTTATTTTTGAAAGTTCTATTGAATTATTTTAATTGATTTGAAAATTTTTTATAGTGACCTTTATAATTAGAAGCTTTCAGTTGGTATTATTTTTTTGCTGCCAAAACATTCTTTTGCCATTTAAAAATTTAGCTATAAAATATACACCAATCATTAGGTCTCCATCGGTGGCACACGCTGATTTCTGACGAGCTCTTCTGTTGATTGGAAAGTCCATTAACTGGGCAGCTGTGAGGTGGACCGCTTCGCTCCTAAGAGAACATGTATATGGAAAACAAGATCAAAAGCAGTGGTGCTGAATAGACTAAGGGAGGGAATTGTCCAGGATTACTTACACACATTTCTGAAGGAAAATTTTTATTCTTCTTCTCCACATTGATTTTGTGTTATTGGATCATATCTGCTAGTTTTTGTGTGCTAAAACATGTCCAAGTCACCCAGTACATGTAAACGGATAGTTCCACTCCTCAGTCTTAGTCTGCTTATGCTGCTTTAACAAAGTATCACAGCCTGAGTGGCTTAAACAACAGTTATTGACACTGACAATGGCCCCAGATGGGCAGAACATTGTCCCCTAGTGGGCTTACTGGGTAGATCCCAGTCTGGGCACATGTTGGAGTCTGTCTCTGCCTCCCTTTGTCTCACTTTAATAATAATAATAATATTAATAATAATAATAATGTTGATATAATAATAATAATAATAATATAAACAACAGTTACTGACTTCTCACAGTTCTGAAAGCTGGGAAGTCCAAGATCAAGGTGCTGGAAGATATGGTCGCTGGTGAGAGACAGCTTTCTGGTTTTCTGGAGCCACCTTCTCCTCATATTCTCTCTTTAGAATATGTGAACATCCAGCTTTGTATTTTCAGCTCAGAAGCTTCAGCTAGATTTCTGTGATGACAAGATACAGGCTTCTCACTTGACAAGCCTTGCTAGTATCTTCATCTTTTCATTTTATGAATGTTCATCTTTCCCTCGCATCATAGTTGTGTGTATGGGTGTGGGGTGCAGAAGTGTGATTTTTAAAAGGAAAAAATGCAAATAACTTTACTGTTGTTTCTAAGAGAAGAGTCTTTGTTTTTAACCTTTTTCCACAGAAACTATTAACTGCACTTTCAAAACACCGGGAAATGAGAAACAGCCTGTCCAAATTGCTGAGAATAGAATCTTGAGAGATAATGGACTAAAGGATTAGAAAATTCCAGAATAGTCACTGGGATCTGGAGGTCAGAAGAGCTCAGAATATCTGAGAATTAAGATCAAGAACAAGCAAGAGGAGAAATGGCAAATACCTTATTCCTCAACTTCCATACCCACGGCTGGATGGCTCAAGTGCATGTTCTCAAGCTAAATGTTTATTATCAGCTTTTGCATAGTGTTGCACCAGCTTTTCTCAATTACGCCCTCTTACGGTATTATTAATTTTTTAGAGTAGCAAATGTTCTGAAGTTGCTATTTTGTAAAATAACATTTCTATGACCCAGATGGACACAATGGTCATCTGAAAATCTCAAGAACCGTTTCTAGACAGAAATATAGAAAGTGGCCTGATGGTAGGAATTCTTGCACAAATGATGCTTAAATACTAGCCATCCTTGAGTTCAGGTTAGTCAATTTTCATTGATTTGGTGACTTTAAATGGTTCATTTTTGTTCTGGGGTTACAATGTGGCAGCAGCGTCGGGTCTAGTGCTGACTGGATTACTCAGCAATTCTAAGCTTCCAAATTTTTTACACATCCATATCTTTGGGTTTACTAAAATACTAGCTGGCAGACAGGATGTCCTAAGCAAGGCAGGGTAAAGGCCGTTTAGAAACAGACATTCCAGGGGACACATGTGGCCCTTCTGCATAAATAGAACCAAATGTTTTTAAGTCTTTTTCTTCATTTATTTGCTTGAATGTTACCTACACAGGTCTACCCTTCAAATCTGGGGGAGGCTGGCAGCACAACATCCCAATGTAAATCTAGGCCTTCTGGTTTCAATAATACTAGCTTTCAGCTCTTGTCATTTGTGAAATGCATACAGGACTCTTCTGTGAACATTCTGCCTACCAGCTTTGAGTCTCATTATAGTGGGTTTCTCACTAAAGTCTCCCAGAAGACCTCTTTATAAACTTTGATTTTATTTTATCTTTAAACTTAAAATGTATAAGCCAAGTTCTGTATTCTAATAAGTTTCCAGTGTATTTGCTATATCTTCTCTATATCTCTACTCTACTGAATTGTACTTTCCTATTGATTGTCATTGTACAGAGACATCAGAAGTTGAGGAAGAACAGTGACTTTTTTCCTTGGTAGAAACTGCCTTGCAGAACTTCCTTTTGGCTTCTTTCCATTTTTGTTTCTCTCAGAGAGTTTCTCTTTCCCTGAGGTTTGTATCAATGTTGATTAATGTCGTTGACTGCTAATCAATATTAGCAGCTGGGTTGGTAGAGATATTACTGAATTATAAATGATCTTTAAAGATACATTCCAAGAAGCAATCACTTTTACGGCTGTATTTGTTATCACAATGTTGACAACCTTGATATCAGGATTTTAATATCCGGTAAGAAAATGAAATTTCTACCCAATGCATATTTTCTCTTTGTACTGTAATATCTGGATATTACTTCAGGTTGGAGAATGGTCATATGTTCTTGGCCTCTTTTCATCTAATGATTCTTAAGATGGGCTTCTTTTTCAAACCATAGGGGTTCATTGACATGAAGATAAATAACAAAGGAGAGGCACTTATTCAAGAAGAAAAAATTGTTCTCTTGGCCTTCTGGTGGGCCCTGTGTTCCAGGTAGATCGGCTTGCAGGTTATGTCTTAGCTGTCCATCTCTCATCAGCAGTTAACAGGAACAATGACAAGAATCTGAGTAAAGAAAGTGTCTTTGTAGAGGTGAATACTGGAGAAAGGCTCAGCAGGAAGCTTACTGATAAGAGTGTTTAATAGGAACATAAAGTCAGGGTATCAAAAGATCTCAAATAAGTATAAATTACTGCAATTTCTAGGGCCCAGGAAGGGAAATGACCCTCTCTCCATTTATTTTGCTCTGGCTCTAACTCTCCTATGATTTAGTGTGCTTTTAAAATTATTGTTTCAGGTTCATTTTCTTTTTATTTGTTCATTAAAATAAAAACAGTAAACCAACCTTTATACACCTATTTGTATTGGTGCCAAGGACAACTGATTTTTATATTCTGAAAATTATTATCTTGGAATGTTCAGGCATACACTTTTCAGCGTCATTGGTTAGAAATTCCTACTGGTATTTGTTATTGGCGTTGGCTGAGTATCTGCTTTTTCAGAGCCCCACAAGAGGCCCTCCTAATGTCCAGATCACATCTGCTGGCACCAAATTATATTCCATTCTTGTACTGACAACACTCATGGTGTCAGTCTTGTCTCCTGAATCACCCTGAAACTTCTGCAAGCCAGAGACTAGGTTATCTCTTCTCTTGACTTTTCCAAAGAGTATAGCATGGCACTGCCTCACAATAAATATTGAATAAATTGGTAGGGGAAAACCTACCAATTTATTCCCTCACAAGGAAATCTCTATTCTGGAAAAACACACTTTTGAGTAAGTAGGTCATAAGGTGACCAATTGTCCTTTAGGGATGACAGTCCTTCTTTGTAAGTTCTGTCTTCCCTTGAAAAGTGTTCTCCTACATGTCCTTCTTTTTGATATTGGAAGACTAATCTGTAAATGTCCATACTCAATCAATGCAGAGTCGATCCATTGTGTGTGATATGATGTATTTGTATTTGACATGACGATTTGTCAAGGATCAGTACAGTGTGGCAAGACATAGTTATGAGACACATGCGCTCCGCACTGGAGACCTTGAGAGAATGAGCCATATACCGAGTATGCAAATGGCTTTGTGTACTTCTTACTGAGACATGACACGGTACATATGACATTGTAGACTCACGATTATTTCTTTCTCAGTGAATATTCAATCATAGACAGGTAAGCACAATTTACATTTTATTAATTCATTATCTATTTAATAATTTACAAATTTGTATAATTTGATTTACAAGTATTTCCCCGAAATTCAAGTTTTAAAGTGGAAATCTAACCTCAAACCATATCTATTAATAATCCATTTTGATTAAATAGTTGCATAAAACAGACATTTTTAATTATAAAATAATAAATACACCCAAATATCACTCTAAATTAGTAGCTTTGTTTGAAATTTAGTTTTACTAAATGAGGACTTTTTTCTTAAAATTATTATTAAAAATTAATAGGCATGTAAGCATAATTACAATATAAAATATTACAAATGTTTTTATCATGCATTTATCATAGTATAGTATATTATTGTTGCAATGAATAAAATGTTTCTTTTATTTACAGTATTCTTTTCTTCAATTTATTTTTGTCCTCCTTTTCATTGTAAAAAAGTTGGTCACCTTATTTTTCACCTGTTAGTCTTGAATTGTTTTCCTTTCTTCCATGTGGTTCATTTCGTTGTAAGCATCTGAACGTTCCTGTAGAGATATTGATATGTAGGAAAACTCAAGGAAATTACTCTAACCACAGGAAGTTATTCTAACCCCAACATGCTGTATAACACCCAGATCTTTAAATGAATGAATGAGAAGCAACAAACACTTTGCTGAAGGCTTATTGGTTTAGAACATGGCTAACACTTCCTGTGTTACATGTATGATGTCTTTTTCTTCCTCACGAGAGTCCTAGGAGGCAGTCTCAACTAAAAGATTAAATAATTTGTCTAAATTCTCCTAGTTAGTAAGAAGTAGAGCTGGGATGCAAATCTGCAGATACCCAATTTCAAAACCTTCACTCCAATGACCTAGAAAACCCTGGGATCAGTCAGTCCTCAGAATCTCATCAGGTGGAGTGGAGGGCCTCTGGGTTGGTTTTTTCTAGCAGAAGGTCAGAGGCACAGTTGAAATGCCATTTGGGTTTACATCTGTTCCCCTCCTACTATTATAGAATACACCCTATCCTCAGTGAAAAGAAACTGCTAGGGTTAGGTCAATTATAGAATGGCAGCTTGTCCTCTCAGGTCAAGAATAGTAGATTTGAGATATAAAATCAAAAAGCCTAATTGAGACTTTGAAAAATAGCCTGACTAGGCAGTGGTGCAGTGGATAGAGCATTGGACTGGGATATGGAGGACTCAGCTTCAAAACCCCAAGGTCACTGGCTTGAGCACAGGCTCACCAGCTTGAGCGTGGGGTTGCTGGCTTGAGCGTGGGATCATAGACATGACCCCATTGTCACTGGCTTGAACCCAAAGGTTGCTGGCTGTTGGTAGAGAGCAGAGCACATTCCTAGCAGCTGTGGCTGATGCAATGCTGTGAGAACACTCCAGCACCTGAAACCCTCCTAGGCACACCCAGGAGGGAGCTCGCCTGCTATAAGAAAGTGACTCAGTGCCAACCAGGCAGCTCCCTGACCTTTTCAGCCATTGGCTTTGAAGAACATGTTGTAACACCCTATAGGCTGAACCTATGTATATAAGCTAGCTTACTTCCTGAATAAAGTTTATCTGATTCACTGAACGTGGTCCCCGGAGTCGGGTCTCTGTGTCTCTGTCGTCCTCACCCCCGGTGGGCCTTGTCCACAGCTGGCTTGAAGCCCAAGGTTGTTGACTTGAGCTCAAGGTTACTGGCTTGAGCAAGGGATCACTTGCTTTGCTGTAGCCCCCCGGGTCAAGGCACATATGAGAAAGCAATCAATGAGCAACTAATGTGTCGCAATGAAGAATTGATGCTTCTCATCTCTCTCCCTTCCTGTATGTCTGTCCCTGTTTGTCTCTCTCTCTGACTCTCTCTCTGTAAAAAAAAAAAGACTTTGAGAAATAGAAAAATTAAAAAACAACAACAACAACAACAACATCCAAGATTCCATAAGCTGCTCCATATAAATAACAGCAGAATAAGTATGTTGTAGTTAGTGGAAGTTCTCTTGGACGTAAATTCAGAAACCGAGTCAGTTCGTGCACTAGAAAGAAGAGTTAAAAGTCATGAGTGCCGTAGAAACCCAGGAGCCCCAAGAGACAGTGTAGTTAAATCCAGCAGACACCCTTCCTCTAAACAGAGAAGTAGGGTGGCTTCTGTTGCTTCACTCTGAACTTTGGAAAGTCCCATTGAGGCCTAAGACTGAAAAGATTCATTCATGAGGAAGCAACTGGGATAAAAAAGTACCAATAAACTGAAAACCAGACTGTGGGATTGAAAGGAAATAAAGAGAAATTCTTGTGAAAGGATACTGTGACATTTAGGGAATATGAAAAAGAAGCTGCAAATGGGAAGTATTATTAAAAGGATGATAACTGCTGAAAGACAGACATCAGAAAAAATAATCTATGTTCGCAAAGATTTTAATGGTTGAGAACAATGTGGAACATATAAAAAGAAAGTCCTGCTGAACTAACACAATGGCATCCTACCTACAGCAAAGACCAAGGTCGTAGATGGGAGGATAGTGTATAAAGTCATTGGGATAATGAAATGCTGAGACTGGAAGGAGCACTTGTCTGTGAGGCTGTGAAAGCTCTTGAACTTATTTGCCAATGACAGGTTGTTGACACTGTATTCTGAGGTATAAAAAGCCTAAGTTAATAACTAGAATTTTTAAACTCTAGTCATTGGGACACTTGGTCCTGTACCAATTCCATCTTTTTCTTCTGTCTAATAGGAACATAAGCATCTACATTACTTAAAAAATAAAGAGAAATTGAGAATGTTCTGGGTCTCATTCATTTATAGTACTCATTATGCCATCTAATTTATTTTAAGCAATAATGGAAATTTTATTGCAGATGGAAAAGATATGGAATTGCAGGAATAGGTATGGTTATCTGTTCGTAAAGTAATTTAATGAATACTCCAATCCATGATTAAACGTATAGAAGAATGTATGTTTTGCATACTTAATAAGATTGAATTAATCAGCATTGCTTACTCACTGCACTTGAGTTTTTGAATTAATTTAACATAAAATGAATTTTGACCTGTTAAAGCTTCTGATCATACAAATGACTTCCAGGGCTTGTCACATTGGGGTGAATTGCCAGTTTATCTCATTAACTAATTTCTTGTTTCCATCTGTTTGCATTTACCTGTGGGGGACCTTGAGGCCAATGTAGCATATGGTTCTCTGAGGATTACAAATTGTTTGATTCTTCTTGGCAATTAGGGGCTATTAGCTTAAACACAATGGGATGGATAAGAGAGAAAAGAATAGAAAAAAGAATAGAAGATTGGAGTCCACATTCTGTGTTCTCTCTGGCAAGACAAGTAACCACCTGTAACCATCCTCAACTGTGGAACCACATTCAGATGAGCTCTACTGTAAACTTTTTTTACCAAAATGATCTTTGTAACAGCTAACATGGCATTGCATCCTGTTTATTGGAGGTTTCCTCTATCTAACATGCTTAAAGTTCTATAACTGGATACCAGGGTCCAGGCTTATATCTGAGAATCTATAAATTCAGCATATTGAATTTTGAGATTAGACATCAAAACCCACAGTAATTGTTATATTATTTTATTTTATGACATCTTTGTCTAATATGACATCGTGTCTTAAATTCATATGCCTTCCTGATTGAGAAACACAAGCCTACTAATACTGACCAGTTTTACAGTTTCTCATTTTGACAGATACTGTAGTCTTCAGTGCAAAATAGGGCTCTTATTATAACTACTGATTTCAAAGTGTTCCCATTACAATTGGTATTACTTGTTCTTGCCTATTTTGTAATACATGATTGATTTTTTTTAGCATAAAGGAAAGGGAAATCAAATGGAACACACCTGTACTGGTTTTCAACTAAAGCACTTTCAGAAATTATTTTAAAATTTCTTAGTCAAAACCCTAAAAGTGTTCTTTTTAAACTAAAAGCATTAGATAAATGTGGGGGAAAAGGGACCAAATTATAATAAAAAAACACATATGAATAATAGCTTAAAAACTTAGAACCTAATAGCAGAAATCAGCAACTTGGGGGATCTGTGATCACTGTAGAAAAAATGACATCTAAAGAATTGGATGAGGATCACACATAGCTACTGGTCACTTGAAACAATTGAGCCACTGGTTGCAGGAAAGGAAGAGAGAAAGGAGGGGTAGAGGGAGGTGTGTATGGGGGAGAAGCAGATGGGCACTTCTCCTGTGTTCCCTGACTGAGAATTGAACCCTGGATGTTTATACACCAAGCTGACTCTCTATCCACTGAGCCAACTTGTCAGGACCTTCTAATATTTTAAATTACTTTTCGTTTCACTAAAAATTTGCTGATCAAGACCTATCAAATTACTCAGGCCCCACTACTGACCCACAGTGCTTCATTAGGGAGATGCTGCTCTCATCATCCTTGTTCTATTCTCATGGCTGGGACATAACTGCAACCAGAGTCTGGAAATGTAGCCCAAGACTTTCTGAATTAAAGGTAAAATCTGTGACTCATTTTCAGTGTTCATTTTACCAATTGATTTATATATTACTGATCTCCTCTAGGCCTTTGTGAGTATGGGTTCATATGAAAGCATATAACCAGCCAGGGTGGAGTCGGGCCAAACAGATGCTGCCCAGAAACAAAATGAGGGCTCAAAGTTACGGCTCAGACTTTTGCATTTGTGCTCTGGGAGGGTAATTATTGTCCTAGAAACCCACAGTTTAAGAACTGACACATCCTCTCTTCTCATGAGCATCATTCTCATATTTCCAACTCCAACATCGTAGGTACTGCCCTTGGGTTGGGACCTGGGCCGGGGGTCAGAGCAACCTCAAGGTTGAGTTCAGAAACCAGTCCTCAATATGGAGCCAAGGGTGGTAGTTGTTAACTTCAAAATCCTCAGATCAGGAAATAATCGATACTTTTAGTATAATGATAAAACCATTACACAGGTACTAAAAGTAGATGGAATTGCTTGATGAGCATCTCAGTACTTACTGGTGCCTCCAATCAGCGCACATTTGATCAGTGCACACAAATTAACTAGTGTACATTGTAAATGCTTAATAAGCTGGAAGTAAAGTGAAAAAGGTGAAAAAGGCTACTGGGATTACTCATCCAGCTCTTGTATAGCTGACTTTTATAAGAAATGGTATGTAGCTTGTATGATGCTTAGGGTAAGGTAGCATGTATGATGCTTAGGCTAAAGTTTATAAAAAGTGCAAACATACAATTCACAATGTCTTTATAATTAAATATTTGATTTTAAAAGAACCAAAGAAAACAGTAGAGGCCAAGGAAATCAGTGAAATCAAGGCACCCATTCCATGAGATTCTCATGACTTTTAAATGAGCAAACCACAAATATTCTGGTAGAAGAGCTACATGCCACACTTGGCAACAATACAACTGTGTGGGTGACAAGAGATGGCTCTAGGTTTACTGTGACAGCTGCTTGGTGAGTGAAATCTAAATTTGTCCATGTAATTGAGAGGAAATGCATTGCAGTAAGATCTAGATGTATCAGATGAATCTTCTCTCCTAATTAAATGTTTATAACCCAAATAAATTTATCCTAGAGACCAGTCAGTGGATATTGAGACTCTAGCCATTTTCTCCTTTGATCTTTAGAGTAATTCTGAGGTGGCTTAATAAGTCTTAATAGATTTTCTAACTCAAGTTCTGTCCCATTCCTTTGGTCTTTGGGGCTCATTGTCATAGTTCCTAAACTCTCTGGCACATCCACAACGCAGGTTCCATGGTCTTGGCTTTATATCCTTGAAGATTTTTGGTTTATTTTGAGCATAATATACAAAGGCAATGTTGAGTTCATACTAAAGAGAGCTAGAGTTCTGGAACCTGATACTTGTGTTTCTTCAACTACAAAGTAGAGTAATAACAGGACTCAATTTAAAGAGCTGCGGGGAAGATTAAAGAGTCAATCAATGAAAAGTGTTTAAGATAGTGTCTGGCAGATAATAGTAACCAGAAATGGTAGTCATTACTCTCAGACATTGCAATCCAGTTTAACAGAAATGTACTGAACACCACGCATAAGCCAGGTCATGCCCTGGGAGGAGTACATCTGCTCTACTGTAGCCCCTCCCCTGCTGGTGCTTACAGTTCATGGTGGACACAGACACAGAAAAGACAGCTGTTTTGTAACGATGTATGAGCAGAAGATAGAATTATGCATAAAATAGAGACACCTGAGAAGCTTTTTCTGTCTTTTTTTAAAAGCAGTTTAATTGAAGTATAGTTGACATATAATGAATTGCATTTATTTAAAAAGTGCTTGATTGGTGCATTTTGGATTATGTCTATACCTATGAAACCATTGTCACAATCAAGATAATGAACATACCCCAAATCCCCCAATATTTTCTCATTTCTAATCCCATTCCTACTCATAAATAATCATGACATGCCTTCCGTTGTGGTATATTAGTTTTTATTTTTCAGGACTGTATTCAGCATTACTATTTTGAGATTCACCCATGTTGTTGTGTGTCACCAGGCCACTCCCTTTCATTGTGGACTAATGTTCTACACATGCATGTGTCACAACTTGTTTCTTCATTCATCTGCTGATGGAAATTCAGCTTGTTTCCAGTTTGGGGCTATTATGATAAAGTTTATAATTAATTTTCAATAAAACATTTACAGTGTACAATTTAATGAGTCTTGGCAGACAACTGTGAAATCACTGTCACAATTGAAATACGAAATATTTTTCCTCAAGATCTTTACTCCATCCCTCCATCACCCCCATCCCCAGGAACTACTATTCTGTTTTCTGTCTCTGGAGATCACTTTGCATTTTCAAGAATTTTATATATATGAAATTATAGTATGTATGCTTTTGTGTTTATCTTCTTTTACTCGGTTTAATAATGTTAAAATTTACCCATGCTATTGTGTTTATCCGTATTTCATCCCAATTTATTGCTGAATAGGGTTCCCCTGGATGTAATACCATGGTTGTTTATTTATTTCATGAACATCTGGGCTGTTTGCAGTTTGGGACTATTGTGAATAGCTGCAAGGACAGTCTCCTACAACTCTGTGAGGACTTATATTTAATGAATTCTGTATAAGATTAACCCCATACAAAAAACTAGTCGGTTACTACTCAGTGTAATTTCTTCTAAATAATGTTGCATGCATTTGTAACTAGTTAAATTTTCTCTTTCTTTTTGTCTCTAGGATTCTTGAAGGTAAATTTGAAGGTCAGTCCTAGCAATCAGTAAAGATTTTATTGTATGTATATTTTAAGTGCTAATATTATCCCTATCTTAGCCTCTATTATTGTTTGTACCCTCACCCTTAACTTTATCATCTGTTAATTTTTTGGTCTACATTTATAAGGTACCTGAAATCCATTTTTCAAATGAGGTAGAGCAGTGGTCCCCAACCCCCGGGCCACAGACCAGTACTGGTCTGTGTGCCATTTGGTACCGGTCCGCAGAGAAAGAATAAATAACTTACATTATTTCCATTTTTTTTATATTTAAGTCTGAATGATGTTTTATTTTTAAAAAATGACCAGATTCCCTCTGTTACATCCGTCTAAGACTCACTCTTGATGCTTGTCTCAGTCATGTGATACATTTATCCATCCCACCCTAAAGACCGGTCCGTGGAAATATTTTCTGACATTAAACCAGTCCGTGACCCCCCCAAAAAGTTGGGGACCATTGAGGTAGAGTACAGCTCAAAGAAGTATTAAATCTGGCATAATCTGAAAGACGCCAGAAGGACACCCAGTGTCCTCAGATATTTTTCTTTTCTACTTGTCAGAAATATTTAAAATTCTCCCATTAAAAATGTATTCCTTTGGATCAAAAAGTATTTCCAACTGACCAGGTGGTGGCACAGTGGATGGAGTGTTGACCTGGGATGCTGAGAACCCAGGTTTGAAACCCAAGGTTGCCTTGAGCATGGGTGGCTTGAGCCCAGAGGTTGCTGGATTGAAGCCCAAGGACACTGGCTTCAGCAAGGGGTCACTGGCTTGGCTGGGCCCCCTATCAAGGCACATATGAGAAGCAATGAACAACTAAAGTGATGCAACAATGAGTTGATGCTTCTCATCTCTCTTGTCTATCTGTCTCTTGTGCTAAGAAAGGAAAATGTATTTTCTATTAAGATAAAATCCTCAGAGAGAGAAGACCCAATAATCTCAGGTGACAGAAGTATGAATTCATGTAGCTGAACCTTCCCAAGTGTAGAGCTGGAGGAGGGGCGGACGGAAGGGGAGAAGGTGTGGGGAGAACAAGGAGCCACACACGATGAAAAGTGAGAAGGTGATCGACAGGAATGGAAAGGTAAACAGAAAAAGAGCCACTCTTTTTTGATTTCACTCATCTCCTTGTTGAGAAGTAAGAATTTTAGTTTTGTTTACACTTATTTTGCTTTTTGGAGGACTCTTCACAGGGTAAGAATTGAGGTAAGTAATTGTGGCAGTAATGTTCTTTGCTGAACTTCCTGGAAAACTTTGATTACTGAAGCATAGATATGGAATAAAGAGGAATGTAAAGGGTCCCAATTTAAAGTCACCCAGTTCAGACTAAAAGTCATTTATTTGTATTTCATTGTCGACAGTACCAAAGCTGACATGGTATTAGCTGAAGCAGGGGCAGGCATAGTATAGTCTGCAACGGGGAGAAATCCTATTTATGTGCTAAGAAAAAGTAGTTGCCAGGAACAATGGGTAATCATGGATACACACTGCAAAATCAGTAAGCTCAGAGAAGAGCCTATGTATTTCCTGAAAGCAATTCTAAAAACAAAGAGAGGGAGTGAGGGGGAGATGAGAGAAAGGGAGGAAGAGAAAGAGACTCCCCACCCCAAATACGTCAACTAAACAAAAGCATTGTAATGCAAATGAAAAATTAGCTTTTAGAGAAAGTATTGAGTGCTGGGAAGAAGGTTTCAAACAGAACAAGAAAGATCAGGAAGCAGCTGACTTGCAGATTTAGAACATTTGGCAGTTGCACAGTCCTTGCTGATGGCAATCTTGATGATGGAAACAAAATTCCTTACAATATCAAGTTCTTGCAAATATTTTAGCCCTTATAGATGCAAGTCTATATTATGATTTAGCTTGGTAAATTTAAGTCAAATAACTAGGTAGACCTGTATCTGAGTGAAACTTCATTTTGTAGCTACCAGGAAAAAAAAACCCAAAAAACAATTGGGCAATTCTCCACTATAAACAATAAGATAAAATGGGAAAAATGAACTGTGGGTTGATTGAGACAGTGGCTCATTGATAAGTTTCTGCATGAAGTGAAGTTTCTTTTATCTCTGTACTGAATCCTGAGCTCAAGGGAAAGTGGCAGTTCCTTTCTGAGCCAAGCTATAAGCATTCCAGGTACGGAAATGCAACTAAAACTTATGCGTATAAACATTTCCTATGGAAAGGGACTCCTTGGGTAGTTTAATTGTACCCCCAACCCCACAGTGTGGGGGCCTGAAACGACTGTAATAAACTATTTCCTGAACATTTATTAAAGTGGTAAATAAGAATGGCGAAGTGGGTCTCTCTATCTCTAGGCAGTGATAGCCTGGGAGAAGGAAACTCACGTTGTGAATTTTAAGTTCTCATCGCCGCATGCGTCAGAGGCTGTATTCCTCACAAGTAGGACAGGCACACTGAATTGTAGTTATTCCACCTCCAATCACAATTATAGTCCACCACCTACTCCATTCTCATTAGGTTGCTGCCCTTTGACTTTTACAGTCCATGGACTCCTCCTGTTGTCTCTCCTCAGTCTCGCTGGCATGGGTGCATGTTCATGCTTGGGCTGAGCCTGGTGCAGGTCTCCAATGTGTCTTGTAAAATCAGTCACATGTGTCCTTTCCATCTGCACTTGAATGTGCTCCTTCTGACCACTGGTCTCCCTCCCGTCCTTGTAAGCTCTCTTCTCTTTCTTTCCCCACAGCCTCAATGTCCCGTTTGGTTCACACACACTTCCTATTCCTCCTGGGAACCTTATTTTGTCACTCGTGAATGGGGCACTAAAGTGTTAGTGGATGAAATGATATAATGGTAAAATAGTATAATTTTATATTATTTATAATAATAACATATAATAATATAACAATTTTCTAATAGTATGTCATTATAAAATTAATTCATTAATATTAAAATTCCAGATAAAAGAGTTACCTTTAACCAAAAATTCTTATTCTTTTGAAACAAAGGGGTTTATATGTTTTATATGTTGTGTTGGACCACTTGGGAGCTGTTCTTGGAGACAGGAATATTATCACTGTCCCATTACTCCAACATTTATAAGTTGCAGTAAGTTTCTATACACTTATAGATTCTACTAAAAGTGACTTTTAATTACAAGAGAGTCACTTTTCTACCTATCTTAGACTTCCCATTTTGCCCTATTTGCCAGGAGGACTGAAAATCAACAAAATTCTCCTGCTGATACAGCCTGAGGTTTAATCATGAGAACTGATTTATCATTACTTTTCCAGATCAAAGCTAAGATTAGAAAACTCATCTAAATCTGATTCATAGGATGACTCTTTCTGATTGGATTCTTTTTCAGTTCATTTTAAATTTATATTTAAAGCCCAAGGATGGCAATATTTGTGTTTTGCAAAAAGCAAGAGGCAAAAAAGAAGGAATATCTTGTGTTTTGTGATACAGCTAGCTCAGAATCTGTGGTAACTGCTACACTCACTCATCTGAGTGAGTTTATATTTATAGCTAAGGTTTATATTTAAATATAGTTTATATTTAAGTAATTAGAATTTCGCTTTCCCACCTACTCTGTTTTAGTGAATTTTAAAACCATAGTGTTTTTCCAGCCACATCTCAGCCAAATAATGTGACAGTCAAGGTTCAGAGGTCATGTTCTTGTTTCTAAACCTTCTAATATGTTAGTCTCATTAGGTAATGTTGCTTATAGGCTCATTTCTGATCTTCCATTGCTTCCAGAGGTGTGGCTTCTCTAGCACCTTCTCTCATTTCACAAAAGCTCTCTGATTCAAGCTTTGTTCATCAGGTAACTTTGCTTTGCAATGTCCAGGCTGCAGTATGGGTTTCTCACAGGCCACAGCTGTAGCTTGTTTCCACAACATCTTGATGAGACAGGGTTGGCAAACACTGTTTATGTCTTCTAGTCTATATCATTGTGCCTATTTGTCTAGAGCAGGGGTAGTCAACCTTTTTATACCTACCGCCCACTTTTGTATCTCTGTTAGTAGTAAAATTTTCTAACTGCCCACCAGTTCCACAAGTAATGGTGATTTATAGAGTACAGAAGTAACTTTACTTTATAAAATTTATAAAGCAGAGTTACAGCAAGTTAAAGCATATAATAATTACTTACCAAATACTTTATGTCGGATTTTCGCTAAGTTTGGCAGAATAAATCTTTATAAAACAACTTACGATAGTTAAACCTATCTTTTTATTTATACTTTGGTTGCTGTGCTACCGCTCACCATGAAAGCTGGAACACCCACTAGTGGGCGGTAGGGGCCAGGTTGACTACCACTGCTCTAGAGCATAGGTCAGGCAGCAGCACAGAAATCTAAACAATTCATGTCGTTTTACATTTCACATGCCTAAGCTTTCCCAACCTTGAGAAGCAGAAGTTGTTGCAGTGTGGTTTTCCTTTGTGTCACTGACCTTTGTTTTATAAAAATAGTGCTGTCTAAATATTTGTGTTTATCTTCAGGATTTTCAAGGGAGGTTTGAAAACAATGCTTGCCGACTTGTGCACATGCTGTCTTGCTTTTCTCTTGTTTTCCGACTAGCACAGAACAAGAACAGTGGCACTCTGGGTTTCAGGGAGGTGATGGGATTTTTACCTAGGCTCTTTCAGCCACCCAGCTACGTGGGATATCAGTGGGGACCCAAGCTAACACTTCATTTTCACAACATACTGACATTTCAATGAACCATAGCATATCATTTATTATTTTTCCTTCCAAATTTATACTACAGTGTTGATTGTGTCCTGGTTGAGGGCAAACTATAAACTGTCTACTTATTTACTTTTACAAGGCTTTGAGTGGAAACTGTAAGAAGGAAAGAGTTGCTCATAAAATGTAAAAACTCAATTCAGCTGGAAAGGCTGGTGAACGCGCACCTTCCTGCATTGGTGTCTGTGTCCTGTCAGTTTGAGAAGGAGTGTGTCTATTTTATAGACATTGTTGGGGACAGAGAATGGAGCCTGGAGGAAACATTGATAACACTCAGTCCCTTTGGTGGCCCTGTGATGGTTCTAGTGATATGAATAGCGAGAAATCCATGCACACTCATGTTCAAATGTAAATGTCCAAATTTAGCTCATAGCTAAATATAAGTTTTAAAATATTATACCTTTGTTGTTGTTAATAATGGCATAACTGTTCCTTTTCAACACATTGAAATTTGGAAATTGAAAAGATGTCTCTGCTTGTAGTGAAAACAGCTCTGGTTAGGCTTGTTCACTTGTTTCCCAGCTGCAAACACTTTGCATGATTAGTGTGTGAGCACGTGGCAGAAAGCCACATGTGTTTATATAAGGCTACAGTGTTTGCCCACCACCACAAGGGGGGGTTTTCCTGTTTGCTTTTCTGCCGCAGTGAGAATCCAGTAACTGGGAATACCCCCGATGCCTTTGCTCCATGGCTCTTCTGTGTTCTGCCCAAATGCATTGTGAATCTGCCTGGCCTCGACCACTGACATTATACTGCCCATTAATTTTTTATCTTAATTAGGGTTGCCAGATTTAGCAAACAAAAGACACAGAACAGCTAGTTAAACCCAAACTTCATCTATACAACAAATAGTTTTTGAGCACAGCAGTCCCCTTATCTGCAGGAGATGCATCCCAAGACGTGAGTGGACACTTGGAACAGTGGAGAGTACCGAACCTCTGCAGGGGATGCATCCCAAGATGGGAGTGTATGCTTGGAACAGTGGAGAGTACCGAACCCTGTATGTGCCGTGTTTTTTCTATCATTCCTATGACAAAGTTTAGGCACAATAAGACATTAACCACAATAACTAATAATAACATTAAACAATTTTAACAATTTACTGTAATAAAAGTTGTGAAAATATAATCTCTCTCTCCCTCCCTGCTTGAAAGCTGAAAGGCTACTGAGTGGCTGCTGGGTGAGAAGAGTGTCCAGTGTGACTCAGGACAAAAGGATGAGTCACCTCCGAGGCAGGAGGGAACAGGATGGCTGCAGACTTCATCACTTTACTCAGAACAGCACACAATTTAAAACTTAAGAATTGTTCATTTCTGCAATTGTTCATTGTGGGGCAGCTGTGTTAGGCTTGCTTGCTGGTTTCCTGGATGCAAGTCATTTGTTGATTAGTGCATGAGCATGTGGCAGTGCCAGGTTTATGTGGCCTATATAAGGCTATGGGTGCTTGCGCTTGAGAGAGATGGGAGATTGCGGATGTGTGGATTGCCTGTCCACCACTGTGAGGGGCCATTTTGCTATTTGTTTGCCTGAGAAGAGGTTTTCCCCTGCCTGTGTGCTTGTCCTCTGTTGTGAGACTTTATTAAATGGAATGGCCATGGCCCAATGCTTTTTGCCTCTGCAGTTTCTCTACCGTCTGCCTGAATTTTGAATTCAGTGTGGGCCCGCCTGGCCTTGGCCACCAGAATTACATCTGGTGCAGTGAGCAGGGGTCAGAGCAGATTGGTATGGAGCCACCAACACACTTGAAGGGTGAGGTAGAGGAGTGGTCATGTTCTCCAGCATAAGGTTCCCTGTGGTTGTCCTTTTGGGAGCTGTAGGCTGGGTGTTTTTTTGTTTTTTACAATTCTGCAAGAAGAAACTAAAAGCTCTGTGCAAGAAGCTGAGCGAGGTCAAAAGCTCCAGGATGAGCTGCATACTGAGAGGCAATGACTGTGTGAACTGGAGCGAGCGCTGGAGAGGGAAGCCAACTGTGTCGGAGAGTTGCAGTGTGAGATGCAGGCTGAACACCAATGGTGCCTGGAACTGGAGTGGTCTCTGGACAAAGAGTTACAAGTTCACAAGTTGCAGTTTTCCCTGGAAGCTGAACGTTCTCAGTGACAACTGTTGGAGAAACAACTGCTGGTTCAGAAGCTCAAGAGTCAGCTTTAGGCTGAGAGCTGGCAGCCGCAGGAGCCAAAGCAGGCACGGAAGATGGAGCTGCATTCCTGCCAGTGGGGTGGCTCTGAGTAGGTAGGAGCAAGCATTTCCAACTCCTCCTCTTCTGAGGGAGAGGTATTTGGGCTGCAACTGCCATCTGCAGACTCAGAGCTCTGCCAGTGGTCACTAAAAAGGTAAGGACCCAGCAGCCAAGAGTCCCTCAGGGACAGCCACAGCCTCCTCCCCAGGTAGTGGAGTACTCTGGTCTAGCCCTACACCCAGGCAGAGCTGATAGAGTTGGGGGTGAAATTCAGGCAGAAACTGAGCTTCTGGCAGCCTGCTGGGTACAGCTGTGAGATATAGGGGTGAATGGCATCATGCTCTCCAGAACAGAGTTGTACCATAAAGCTATGAGGGCTGCTGCCTATGCTGCCTCCCCTCACCCCCTGGCTAACAAGAGAAATGGGCCTGTGAAAGTTATCAGAACACAGATGTGGGTAGATTTGATTGCAGCTGGGGCAGATAAAGAAAAATTAGATGGCAAGCCAAAGCTCTTGTTGGAGCTTTGGCGGCAGCTTGAGTCAGAACAGAGGTTCCAGCTGCTGAAAAAGTGGGCAAAGTGGGTGGCCCCAGCATCTGCCAAGAAAATGACTGGCATTCAGGTTACAGGATCCCCAAGATCTATTGTCCCAGTTTGAATAGGGCACCTTTGTAATTATTGTGTATATTTTGCTGTCACTGTAGTCTCTGTTTCCTGTCATGTAGATTGTGAAGCAAGCAACCCTAAAGGGGTGGAATGTGGGCAGCTGTGTTAGGCTTGCTCAGGGGTTCACCAGATGCAAGCCTATTGCCTGATTAGTGCATGAGCATGTGGCAGTGCCACATTTATGTGGCCTATATAAGGCTACGGGTGCTCGCGCTCGAGAGAGAGATGGGAGATTGTGGATGTGCAGATTGCCTGCCTGCCAGCCACTGTGAGGGGCCATTTTGCTGTATGTTTGCCTGAGAAGAGGTTTTCCCCTGCCTATGTGCTTGTCCACTGTTGTGAGACTTTATTAAATGGAATGGCCCAACACTTTCCAGCTCGGCAGTTTCTCTACCATCTGCCCAAATCCAATATGGACCTGCCTGGCCTTGACCACTGGCATTACATCAACACTACATTTTTGGACCCACTGTTAACCATGAAAAGTGAAATCACCAATGAGAAGGAACTACTGTGTAAGTGTGTCCCATGCAATACTTGGAAAACTGTTGCATAAGATGTGTTATACAAAACATTGTTCTATGTCTGAAATTCAAATATAAATGTATTTTTTGGCAACCTCAATCTTTTTTTTTTTAAATCTTATTTTTATAAATTTTAATGCAGTGACATTGATAAATCAGGGTACATATGTTCCGAGAAAACATCTCCAGATTATTTTGACCTTTGATTATGCTGCATACCCCTCACTCAAAGTCAAATCGTCCTCCGTCACCTTCTATCTGGTTTTCTTTGTGCCCCTAACCTCCCCCCACTACTTCCTCCTTCTCCTTCCTTGCCCCTTCCCCACCCCTCCACCCCACACCCTGTTACCATCACATTCTTGTCCATGTCTCTAAGTCTCATTTTTATGTCCCATCTATGCATTGGTTCATATAGTTCTTAGTTCTTTTCTAATTTACTTATTTCACTCCGTATAATGTTATCAAGGTCCATCCATGTTATTGTAAAAGATCCGATGTCATCATTTCTTATGGCTGAGTAGTATTCCATAGTATATATGTACCAAAGCTTTTTAATCCACTCGTCCTCTGACAGACACTTGGGCTGTTTCCAGATCTTCGCTATTGTGAACAATGCTGCTATAAACATGGGGGTGCATTTCTCCTTCTGGAACCATTCTATGGTGTCCTTGGGGTATATTCCTAAAAGTGGGATGGCTGGGTCAAAAGGCAGTTCGATTTTCAATTTTTTGAGGAATCTCCATAATGTTTTCCACAGAGGCTGCACCAGTTTGCATTCTCACCAGCAATGCAGGAGGGTTCCCTTTTCTCCACACCCTCACCAGCACTTATTCTGTGATGTTTTGTTGATAAGCGCCATTCTAACCAGTGTGAGGTGATATCTCATTGTGGTTTTAATTTGCATTTCTCTAATGATTAATGATGTTGAGCATTTTTTCATATGCCTATGGGCCATCTGTATATCCTCTTTGGAGAAGTGTCTATTCATTTCTTTTGCCCATTTTTTGATTGGATTGTTTGTTTTTCTGGTGTTGAGATATACAAGTTCTTTATAAATTTTGGTTATTAACCCCTTATCAGACATACTGTCAAATATGTTCTCCCATTGTGTAGTTTGTCTTTTTATTCTGTTCTTATTGTCTTTGGCCGTGCAAAAGCTTTTTAATTTGATATAGTCCCATTTGTTTATCCTGTCTTTTATTTCACTTGCCTGTGGAGATAAATCAGCAAATATATCACTGCAAGAGATGTCAGAGAGCTTACTGCCTATGTTTTCTTCTAAGATGCTTATGGTTTCACGCCTTACATTTAAGTCTTTTATCCATTTTGAGTTTATTTTTGTGAGTGGTGTAAGTTGGTGGTCTAGTTTCATTTTTTTGCAGGTAGCTGTCCAGTTTTCCCAACACCATTTGTTGAAGAGGCTGTCTTTACTCCATTGTATTGTCTTACCTCCTTTGTCAAATATCAGTTGTCCATAGAGCTGTGGGTTTATTTCTGGGTTCTCTGTTCTGTTCCATTGATCTATGTGCCTGTTCTTATGCCAGTACCAGGCTGTTTTGAATACAATGGCCTTGTAGTATAGCTTGATATCAGGAAGTGTGATACCTCCCACTTTATTCTTCTTTTTTAAGATTGCTGAGGCTATTCATGTTCTCTTTTGGTTTCATATAAATTTTTGAAATATGTGATCTATATCTTTAAAGTATGTCACTGGTATTTTAATTGGTATTGCATTGAATTTATAAATTACTTTGGTTATATAGACATTTTAATGATGTTTATTTTTCCTAACCATGAGCATGGTATAGGCTTCCACTTGTTTGTATCTTCCTTGATTTCTTTTATCAATGTCTTATAATTTTCCGAGTACAAGTCTTTAGTCTCCTTGGTTAAGTGTATTCCTAGGTACTTTATTTTTTGGGTTGCAATAGTGAGGGGAATTGTTTCCTTAATTTCTCTTTCTGATTGTTCATTTGGTGTATAAAAATGCCTTTGATTTCTGAGTATTAATTTTATATCCTGCCACCTTGCTGAATTCATTTATCAGGTCCAGTAGTTTTTTGACTGAGACTTTAGGATTTTCTATAGACAATATCATATCATCTGCAAATAATGATAGCTTTACTTCTTCTTTTCCAACTTGAATGCCTTGTATTTCTTCTTCTTGTCTGATTGCTGTGGCTAGGACTTCAGGACTATGTTGAATAAGAGCGGTGAAAGGGGGGCACTCCTGCCTTGTTCCTGATCTTAAGGGGATTGCTTTTAACTTTTGCCCATTGAGTATGATGTTGGCTGTGAGTTTCTCATAGATGGCTTTTATCATATTGAGATATGTTCCCTGTATTCCCACTTTGCTGAGAGTTTTGATCATGAATGGGTGCTGGATTTTATCAAATGCTTTTTCTGCATCTATTGAAATTATCATGTGGTTTTTCTTCTTCCTTTCATTCATGTGATAAATAACATTCATAGATTTGCAAATATTGTACCAGCCTTGCCTCCCCAGAATAAATCCCACTTGATCATGGTGTATGATATTTTCCATATATTGTTGGATCCGGTTTGCTAATATTTTGTTGAGGATTTTAGCAACTATATTCATCAGGGATATTGGCCTATAATTTTCTTTCTTTGTGTTGTCTTTGCCTGGTTTTGGAATCAGAATTATGCTCACCTCATAAAAGGAGTTTGGAAGTCTTCCTTCCTCTTGAATTTTTTGAAATAGCTTGAGAAGGATAGGAGTTAGTTCTTCTTTGAATAGTTGGTAGAATTCACTTGTGAAGCCATCTGGCCCAGGACTTTTCTTTGTTGGGAGTTTTTTGATAAGTGTTTTGATCTCATTTGGTGTAATCGGTCTGTTTAGGTTTTCTGATTCTTCCAGACTGATTTTTGGAAGATTGTATGTTTCAAGGAATTTGTCCATTTCATCTAGGTGTCTAGTTTTTTGGCATACAGTTCTTCATAGTATTTTCTTACAATCCTTTGTATTTCTGTTGTGTCAGTTGTTATTTCTCCCCTCTCATTTCTAATTTTATTTGAGTCCTCTCTCTCTTTTTCTTGGTGAGTCTAGTTAAAGGTTCATCAATCTTGTTTACCTTTTCAAAAAACCAGCTCCTAGTTTCATTGATCCTCTGTATTGTTTCTTTAGTCTCTATGTCATTTATTTCTGCTCTGATCTTTATTATTTCCTTCCTTCTACTACATTTGGGCTTTACTTGCTGTTCTTTTTCTAGTTCTTTTAGATGCAGGGTTAAGTTGTTTATTTGAGCTTTTTCTAGCTTCTTAAAGTGTGCCTGTAGTGCTATGAACTTCCCTCTCAGTACTGCTTTTGCTGTGTCCCATAAATTTTGAGTTGTTGTATGCTCGTTATCATTCGTTTCTAGAAATTTTTTTATTTCTTCTTTGATCTCATTCTTAATCCATTCGTTATTTAACAACCTGTTATGTAGTTTCCATGTGTTTGAGAATTTTTGAGCTTTTCTGTTGTGGTTGATTACTAGTTTCATGCCATTGTGATCAGAGAAAGTGTTTGACATGATTTCAATCTTCTTAAATTTGTTGAGACCATTTTTGTGCCCTAACATGTGGTCTATCCCAGAGAATGTACCATGAGCACTTGAAAAGAATGTATATTCTCCTGCTTTAGGGTGAAAGGTTCTGTATATATCTATTAAATCGAGTTTATCTAGTGCATCCTTTAAGTCTGCTGTTTCTTTGTTAATTTTCTTTTTCTTTCTTGAGGATCTATCTAGTGATGTTAGTGGGGTATTAAAATCCCCTACTATTATAGTGTTGCTGTTGATCTCACTCTTTATATCCATCAAAGTCTGCTTTATATATTTAGGTGCTCCTATATTAGGTGTGTAGATATTTATAATAGTTATATCTTCCTGTTGAATTGCTCCCTTTATCATTATGTAGTGGCCTTCTTTGTCTCTTACTATGTTCTTTGTTTTAAAGTCCATTTTGTCTGATATAAGTATTGCTACCCCAGCTTTTTTTTCGTTTCCATTTGCATGATATGTTTTTTTCCATCCTTTTACCTTCAACCTATGTGCATCTTTTGTTTTAAGGTGTGTCTCTTGTAGACAGCATATGTACGGGTCCTATTTTCTTATCCATGCAGCTACCCTATGTCCTTTGATTGGATCATTTAATCCATTTACATTTAGGGTTATTATTGACACGTAATTGTTTATTGCCATTTTATTCTTTAAAGCTGTATTTCTCTTTTGCTATATTGTTTTCCCACTTTGGTCTGTTTACACCATGCCCCTTAACATTTCCTGCAGCATTGGTTTGGTTGTAATAAATTCCTTGAGTTTTTTGTTGTTTTTTTTTGTCTGGGAAACTTTTTATTTCTCCTTCAATTTTAAACGATAGCCTTGCTGGATAAAGTAGTCTTGGTTGTAGGTTCTTGTTCTGCATTACTTTGAATATTTCTTGCCATTCCCTTCTGGCCTCAAGTGTTTCTGTTGAGAAGTCAGAAGTCATCCTTATGGGGATCCTTTGTAGGTGATAACTTTTTTTTCTCTTGCAACTTTTAATGTTTTCTCTTTATCGCTTAGCTTTGGTATTTTAATTATGATTTGTCTTGGTGTAGGTTTCTTTGGGTTTCTCTTTAATGGAGTCCTCTGTGCTTCTTGGACTTGTGAGAGTTTCTCTTGCATTAATTTAGGGAAGTTTTCAGCTATGATATGATTGAACAAAGTCTCTATCCCTTGTTCTTTTTCTTCTTCTTCAGGAACCCCTATGATGCGGATATTATTTCTCTTCATGTTGTCACAGAGCTCTCTAAGAGTTTCCTCTGACTTTTTGAGTCTCTTTTCTCTTTTCTTCTCTGCTTTCATGCCTTAATTCCAGTTGTCCTCCAACTCGCTGATTTGATCCTCAGCTGTATCCATCCTGTTTTTAATTCCTTCCATTGTGTTCTTCATTTCTGATATTTTATTTTTCATCTCTGACTGATTCTTTTTTAATATTTCAATATCCTTTTTTATACTTGCTATTTTTTTATTTAGGTGTTTGTGATGACCATCCATTGTTGTTCTAAGATCCCTAAGCATCCTTACCATCATTATTTTGAACTCCGCATCTGGAAGTTTGATTATTTCCATATCACTCAGTTCATCTCCTGAAGGTCTCTCTTGTGGTTTCATTTGGATTGCACTTCTTTGTCTTCTCATTATGCCTGGGTATCTGGGTGTTTTCTTTGTAGAGCTGGTTGAGTCTAGGCTTGGTATTGTCTGTCTCTAGTTTTTACTTGTGTTGTTTCTAAGTCTTCTTGGGTTGGCTTCAGCTATTATTTGTAATCCACTTTAGGATTTGGGCCGCTTTGAAGTCTTGATTTGTTTGTTTTCTTAACAGGTGATTGTCTTGTTTGCTGATCTCAGCAGGGGGCTTATTTGAAACTGTATCCAGAAATGCAGTGGGTGTGACCTGAGGCTTTGAAATCCTCTTCTGCCAGTTAATCTCTCTGGGGGCGGGTTGCTTCAGTAGGGGGAGGTATATCTCAGATCTCCAAGGACACCTGAGTTACTGGTCCTCCTCCCCACTTCTTGTTTTCAGCTGTGTCTTGTTGTGCTGATTGGAGCTGGAGAGATGTCTCTATCTCTGTGACCTGGAAGTACTTTTGTATTTTGCTTTGTGGAAGGATCAGCCCCTCCCCCAGTTATGGCCGCCTCCAGCACTGAATGAGTCAGCTTTTTATGTCATCACCTATATTCCTCTCCCCCTCACCATCCGTCTCTCTCTTTCTCCTTTCCTTTTGGAAGACAAGTGGGACCTTTCAACACTCCTTGTTCCCTGGCCACCAGGTAAGTGGCTGTGAGCAATATTTACTGCTCTTAATCCTTGGAATTGAGAGCCCAAGCCTCACTGCTCCCCCCCCCCATTCCTGTAAGCAGGGGAGATTCAGGTGCTCTCTACCAGGTTTGTTGTGGCTTCTTCTTTGCTCCTTGATTTTTGAAAGCTGTTCTTGTAGTCCAGATTTGGTTTTTCATGCTGATTGTTCATAAATTAGTTTATAATCCAGTTCGGTGGTGTGAGCTGGGAGTCTGTACGTCTGCCTACTCCACTGCCATCTTCAGGTCTCCGGCAACCTCAATCTTAATGTAACAAGGTACTATAATCAAGGCATTCTCTATCCCCTTCTTGCCTCTCTCCGATTCTGGACTTCAGAATGAAGAAAGAACTCTGTAGAGCAGGGGTCCCCAAACTACGGCCTGCGGGCCACATGCAGCCCCCTGAGGCCATTTATCCGGCCCCCGCCGCACTTCCGGAAGGGGCACCTCTTTCATTGGTGGTCAGTGAGAGGAGCACATTGACCATCTCATTAGCCAAAAGCAGATCCATAGTTCCCATTGAAATACTGGTCAGTTTGTTGATTTAAATTTACTTGTTCTTTATTTTAAATATTGTATTTGTTCCTTTTTTTTTTTTTTTTTTTTTTACTTTAAAATAAGATATGTGCAGTATGCATAGGGATTTGTTCATAGTTTTTTTTATAGTCCAGCCCTCCAACGGTCTAAGGGACAGTGAACTGGCTCCCTGTGTAAAAAGTTTGGGGACCCCTGCTGTAGAGCATTTTGCCAAGAACCCCACAAACTCAGTACTAATAGCATCTGCTAATACAGTGGTAGTCAACCTGGTCCCTACTGCCCACTAGTGGGTGTTCCAGCTTTCATGGTGGGCGGTAGCACAGCAACCAAAGTATAAATAAAAAGATAGATTTAACTATCGTAAGTTGTTTTGTAAAGATTTATTCTGCCAAACTTAGTGAAAATCCAACATAAAGTACTTGGTAAGTCATTATTATTATATGCTTTAACTTGCTGTAACTCTGCTTTATAAATTTTATAAAGTAAAGTTACTTCTGTACTTTATAAATCACCATTACTGTGGAACCGGTAGGTGGTTAGAAAATTTTACTTCTAACAGAGATACAAAAGTGGGTAGTAGGTATAAAAAAATTGACTACCCCTGTGCTAATAGATGTCAAGTCTTTAAAAAAAAAAAGGTGCATTAAGAAAAGTCAGGATATCTGACTTTTTAACTACAGCAATTCACATCTGTAATCCTCTTCCAGTTCACCCTCATTCAAGTCATTAGCTCATGATATTTTGCAGCTGGTTGGCCAGCTGTTGTTAATGAGACTCAGGTGGGGATTGAAGACATTTATACTTTTTCAGAGTGCTTTCGCAAACCCAGATAAATAAATATGTAGTGGCAGGTGATGCAAAGAACCAGAGAAAAGAGTTCAAAACAGACAAAATCTCATCATTTAGGCAAATATAAAATGCCAAATTAGTTTGTGGTATAAAACTCTGGGTGTTGTGCCTGCCATTTGCCATTCCCCAGGTGGGGTCATTTATATTGTTAATGTACAGATGAGCAAGGTTTGTGTTACCTAACAGTATCTTTGTAAATGGGCCATCAGGGCCACTCAGAGGTATACATTTGTCCACCAGGATGGTCAGATTACTAAATTATCCTCCTGATTCCCATGTTCTCCATTTTCAGAATCCTCAGTTACAAGAACACAGCCATTACTTTTGAAGTTTCCAGTTTTAAGTGTCTAGATCCAAGGTGCTCAGGAATGTACCTCCTACCAAAGCGCTTCCAAGCTCCTTCCGAAACATCACTCAGGCCGGGCTCTTCTTATATCAGAGGCCTGGGATGTTGTTGTGTCTCACACTTGAAGGCTAATGACCACATCTTCTGGTGGGGCCACTTAGGACCAATGGTAAAATTAAATCATCATTGCTGTAACACCTCTGCAGCTGGGTTCAACTTCTAACATCTGTTTAATGATGCATTCTTTTTGAAAAGTTGCTCATTTGAAGTCTTTCCCAAAAGCAATAAAAATGTCTTTCAATTTCAGTCTCAACTCAGAGTAAAATAATTTTTGTTTTTCCTTTCAAAACTAAGCTTAATCTTTCTGAAAAGCTTGAAGAGGTTCAAGAATGATTCCAGTGGAGTTTCTGTTGGTTCCCACAGCACATCTGGGGCAGGGTGAACATCATGGTGCAGACTTCTAAATGAGGTCTTTGTCAGGATGCACTTTAGAAGGATATGTGAGTGTTGGGACAACAGCTGTGCTAGGCTTGCTCACTTGAACTTTGCCTGATTAGTGCATGAGCACATGGCAGCATCATGTGTGTATAGTCTATGTAAGGCTACGGTGCTTGCCTTCAGGGCAGATGGCGGAGGGCAGATTGCCTGCCTGCCACTGTGAGGGGCCATTTTGCTGTTTGTTTGCCTGAGAAGCAGTTTCTCCTGACTGTTTTCTCATCCACTGTTGCAAGACTCTATTGAACGGAATGTCCCAACAGTTTCCAGCTCCACAGATCCTCTACCATCTTCCTGAATCCAAGGGGAACCTGCCTGGCCTCAGCCACCAGCATCGCAGTGAGTGACTCTGTTTCCACGGCCATTTCTTTTTGGGTTCCCCCTGGGATGCAACCAGCACTCTATGGAGATACGTGTAAGAGGTGAAAGTCTTTTTCTCTGCTTAACTTGTGAAACTACTAAGTCCTCAGCTACTTCCCATTAGTTGTCAATTAATGGTCTACCTCTTTAGCCTGATTTCTAAGACTTGTGCGGATGTCCAGCTGGAATAATGGAATTTCAACAAGGCAGTCTTCCATTGTGAGGGGTTGCTTTTTTCGTCAGGGAGGTTAAGCATGCACGGTCTTCCTGTCACTCTGACACTCAGTTCCAAATGCTTCCCAGGGTGGATAATTTTTCTAATCAGAACCACCTTTTCTGGATCCTATTTACCTTTCCCACTTATACTTCTATTATTCCACTGGGTGAGTACTGGTGTTCAGCCTCAGACAGGTATTTGTTCTTTGCTGCTGTGACGATTAAATGAGGTAAATTAAATAAGCAACCTGTACACTCCTTACACCTTGCGGAGGCCTTTGTAAGTACAGGATCCCCTCTGCATGTGCGCCTGTCTTGTATATAATGTGGCTCCTACCCTCATTCCATCCATCTGGGCAGAATACTCTTTTCTGACCTCTGACTATCTACATCCTGCTGTTTATCATGTATAACTTAAATGATAAATAAGAGCTCTCTAAAATCTCTTAAAGTTCCTTACTTTCTAAGTTATTTCACTGTGTATGGTCTATGTTAGGCCCTCAAGAACTCAGCTGAGGAGACAAACGAAATGGTGTTAACTGTGTGGTTTGGCAAGTACAAGGACAAGGAAGACCAGCCCTCATAATAGCACAGAAAGGCGTCTTCATGCAAGCTTCTCTACAAGAGTGCTGCTTTGGGTTGAATTTTGAAGGCCCAAGGGTTGATTTAGATGAAAAGGGAGAGGGGAAGCATATTCCTGTTAAAGGGAAAATTTCTGTTCAAAAGTATGGTGCTAGTACTTAATTTTTGTGGAAGCAAACTGGACATAAAGAGAAGTGTCAAGAAACGAGGCAGGAAATACAGCCAGCCAGAAGCAAAGTCATAAGGGTTTCTTTTGTGTGATGAGCTATAGAATTGGAACATCATTCTGCAAGTAATAAGAGTAGCTGAAAAATTTTCTTTCACTTGTCATCTTTCTCTACCTTGTGTTATAATTACATATGTATGCACACATTTTCCAAACTAGACTATGACTTTCTCAAGAATGGAGCCTGTATTGGTTTCATCTTTGTGTTCACTGTAGAGTTTATCAACACTTTGCAGATAGCAGATTATCTACGATTGTTGTAGATAATAAATGAATGAAATAATGAACATTTAAAAAATTTCTCATCTAAACAATGCTTATTTATTTGTTTAATTTTACTAGACTGAGCTAGGAATTTCAGATTGATCTATAAGCATATTTAGCAAGTAACTTATTTTTCCTTTGTATAAGCAGTTAGATTCCAGTTTCCTTGAGTTCTGTCAGTTGTGATTCATTTTCATGCTCAGAACAGGATGTATTGAATAATCAGTTTTTACCTGAACAGTAATGAATAAAAAATAAAAACAATAATTTTTAAAAATTAGGGATGAAAACACATGTAGCTCCTCCTTATTTCTTTTTTTTTAAAAAAATCAGAATCCCAGGTAGTCCTGTCAGTCTGTCCTGAAGGCCAGCAGACTCCAGCTGAGTGGCTTCAAGAGAGGAAGGGAGGCTAAGAAATGCAGCCCCTTCCCAGAGAAGTCTTGGTCTTCCTTCCCCAAACTCTCAACATTCACAGTCAAGCTTATTTCAGTTGACAGTAAATTGGAAGAGAAATATTTTCAAATGTTTTTGGGCCTTAAGGCCAGAAAGCAGATGGACCACTCCATTCCAAAAGAGCTGAAACTTGGAGTGATGAGTTATTTTTGCAGAATATAAAACAAGGCATGATGCTGTCATCTGTCCTCTTATCCTCACCCATGTTATCTGCTATGCTGATTTTCTTCTTCTTTAGTCTGCAAGAGGAAATGACTAGAAAGTCAAGGGTTCTGGTTCAGAAGAAAGGCAGTTAAGTGGTTAAATAGGCATTGCATGTGCCTCAGAGTTTATGGGAAATCCTGCTGGGAAGAATTTTTATAGCTCTGATGGTCAAGATTAATTAAGCTGATTTCATGTTTATATTAAACCCACATTATGAGGTGAAACTTTTAAGGAAGTGCCAAACTTTAACCAGTCCACAAACTCGTTTAACCAACTCCTTCGTTTGCTAATAGAAATGAATAGAGAAAGAAAATCAACATTCTTTTTGTTTGTTCGGTGCAAATCAGTCTGCCCAGGTAGAGGATCTCTGAAGATCTGTAAGGAAAAGGGTGCTCTCTTATTTGTTATAGTTTCCCCTTTGATGTGCAGTCTGGGAGGCCGGTGGAGACGTGTGAGAGCAAACACCAAGTGTAAGGCATGGTTCTGTGATGCCATTTGGGCTCTTTAAAACGGCCATAGCTTTTTAGTTCACAAGTTTAGAAAAAAACTGGTAAGAGTTTGCAAATTTTAACCAAACTGATCTCAACACAACAAATCATTTTCTTATATGATCCTGAAATGTGGATGGTTTACAGTTGATATTATGGCCTTTCTATATCAGTGTAACTTTAAGGCAGAGTTTCTCAGTCTTGGCATGATAGAGATGCTGGGCTCTATAATTTTTTGTTGTTGTTGTGGAGGGCTGTCCTGTGATTATGGGATGTTTAGCAGGATCCCTGGCCCCTACTACTACATGGAATTGAAATCCCTTTCCCCTCTGTGCCTCTGTAGTGCCTCAGAATGTGACCCTATTTGGAGATAGGGCTTTTAAAGTGATAATTAAGATAAGATAGAGTTATTTGGCTAGGGTCCAATCTAATATGATTAGTGTCCTTTTTATTTTTTTTCAACTATGGATACTGTAGGGCCAGTGGCCACTGCCATCGTGGCCATGCACATGCAGGTTCACATTGGATTTGGACAGATGGTAAAGAAACAGTGGAGCCAAAAAATGGTGGGCCATTCCTTTATTAAAATCTTGCACTGGCTACTGAGCAACAGGTAGGGAAGTCTGCTTCTCCCTCATTCAGGGCTCCCAAAGCCCCTCAGCTTTGGTTCCCCATCTGCCCACCTTCTTCTCTCTCTGAAAAACTGGCTTCTTCTTCAGCACTCTGCATTCTCTCTGCTCTCCCTTCAAAACTGCCTGGGCCCACAAAGACCTCTTATCCAGCAAACATTAGCAAAACAATGGCCCATCCCAAGCAGGAATGCAATCCACAATTTGCAATCAACTCCCCTGCTCTGAGGGCAAGCATAAACGTGCCTGCCCAGCACCATTTTTTAACAATAAAAGTGAGCAAACTCAAAAAATGCAAATTTTACAAACTCATTTGCCCAACAGATAACCTTGACAATGGCATAGGGATGTTTAAGAAATATAGGCTCCCCTCCCAAGGATTTGACCACTGTGGAGTGAGGCCTGGGCATTGATATTTTTTAAAACTTCCAAATGATTTCTAATTTGTAGTCTGGGGAAGAACCAGGCCACAAGGCCATGATGCCTTTGGATCCTAGTTCTCTTAAGTAGTGGTTTCCATTTTTTTTTAAATTTAGAAATTAAATTTAATCACAGGATGTTGATGAATAAAAGTACATAAGTTTCAGGTAAACATTTCTATAATACTTGAACTGTTGACTGCATTGTGTGCCCATCACCCAAAGTCAATTTATTATTTGTCACCATATGTTTGCCTCCCTTTACTCTTCTCCCCCAGTAAGTATCCTTATAAGAAGAGATTATGACACAGACCATACAGAGGAATGATCATGTGGGAACATAGAGAGAAGGTAGCTATCTGCCAGATAAGGAGAGACTTAAGAAGAAACCAGACCTGCCAACACCTTGATCTTAAACTTCTAGCCTCCAGAATTATGAGATAATATATTTCTGTTTAAACTACCATCAAATAGAGTTGATGTAATTAATTTATTTTTTATTAAGGTATAATTTACATACAGTAAAATCTCACCCTCTGACAAACATACAGTTGTGTAATTAATACAATCAAAGAAGAGTTCCATTATTTCTCAAATTCCTTTGCTCCTTTGTAGTCAATGTCCCCTAGGCTCTGGAAGTCACTGATTTGCTTTCTATTCTTATTTTGCATTTTCCAGAATGTCATGTATATCAAATCATATCATACATACCTTTGAATCTGGCTTTTTTCACTCAGCATTTTAGGCTTGTCTGTGTTTGCACAAGGTTTAGTAATGACAGAAAGATTACTGTTGAGTACTGTCCCATTGTATTGTATGTACTGTCGTTTGTTTACCCACTCAGCAAGTGAAGGACATTTGGGATAGTCCTTGCTTTTGGTAATGATGAATAAAGCTTCTATAAATATTCATATGCAGGTTTTTGTGTGAATATAAGCATTTCTTATATTTATTTTTAAATGTGAAATACAGTTAGATGCATTCATAGCAGAAGAGAGACTAATTTTTTAAAGAATCTATAACAGCTTAGTTAGGGAAATGAGAAACAGATAAATATCTACCTTGTGCAGGGAGATGGAATAACCTAAGTAATTCAGTGTTTATTTTTAGTTGACGATTGAGCCTGCAAGCATTTAGTTTGGCAAAACATATTTTTGGAAGTAGACTCCTAAGTCACAGCAAAGGGAGGTGTTCAGTCAAGTGAAGGGAGGTCCTAGCAAGATATCTTGTGTAAAGAGGGCGACCACATGGTTTGTTAAAATACACCTTCTTCTAGCTGTCCTCATCACTGCCTGGTGAGGGTAAGAGGTCAGCTTAAGTAATACTTCCTATCTATCTACATCTTTCACTGGATAACTCATAAAAGTTAGAAGCTGATTGGTTTTGAAGAGTTTTAAGTGTGGACCCTGTGAACACAGGTATGAAATGATCCTAACTAGTTGGGACTGGGGCTGGTTGGTTAATAGTGTTACAAGAGGTGTCAGGGTGGCCACATTTCTGTCCAATTGGACCTGCTGTGAAACTTACTGACCTTGTAGGGTCGAGATGCCCATCATCATTCAGATGCCCAGAGAATGAAACATGGAAAACGACCCTTTACAAAATTACAACATATGACAAAGATTACCTAAGATTTTCTCCCACTTTCTTCTCAGGTTTCCATGTGACCTTTCTCAGCTTCTTTTTATAAAGCATTTCTGTGTGAGCCCTTGTGAGTCTCTGAAAGCAGAAGAAAACTAACCCACAGCATTTCTTTGAAGACCAGAGGCAGAGAAAAGGCTACTTCAGACTGATGTCGATTGAGGCTTACTCTTTTTCATTTTTTATGTCAACTGCAATGTATAGATTTGAGAAACTGTCCTGGTTTCAACCCTTTGTGAGAGTTATGCATTTGCTAGGCACCAACACCGTAATTTTACTTCCCTTTTCAGGGAATGTTTTGCTCCTAAGAAAGTGTGTTTGCTATTGAGTCTTGTGTCTTTAAGTTGCTTTATCAACAGGCCTGCAATTAGCTTTCTTTGCCTTACCTTCAGGCTTTTGCTAGTTGTTTCTGTTTGCCTCTAAGGAACTGAACTACATGCTGGTTTTCTTGCCATGCCAGGATCCCTTTGAACATCTGTCCAGTCATCTGATCATCCATTTCCTCCTCCCACTCACAAAATCCCACAGAGACAAAACTTGCCCAATTTTGCACATATGGTTGATGTTTACAGCTTGAATGTGTCCAAGCTACTTAAGTTTGATTTTCATTTTAATGAAGGCTCATAGTTTTGCCCAGAGATGAAAGAAAGGTGTTAGAAATTCTCAGATTTCCAGGTCGTCAGATCGCTTACATGTTAGTTCTACCGCAGCTGCTCTATTTTTAGTAGAGAAGTAGGCATTAATGAACAGTTCAAAAATACTTTAAAATTTTAGGGGGTTTAAAATGTACTTTAGGTCTCTGGTTTCAAAAGTTCCTTTGAACTTTTAAAATTGCATTTTAGTCGATTGTATGGTACCAAATAGTTTCTAAAAACAACCAGAAATGTAGTTTATGAAAACATCCAATCAAGAAAAAACAAATGTGTTTTTGGCATGTAGCACCTCGGGTTGGATAAAAGATTCAAGGCGGAACCCTTCAGCTGGGATGCTGACCTATTTTGCACACTGATCCTGGCCACTGAATCGTGTCTGGTCCTTTGGGTCCCCTTGGCTTGTTATGGCAATATTTGCAGGGAGATTTAACTAGCTATTGCAAAAAGATAAAAGGATTTTGAAAATAATTGAACTCATACTTTTTATATTTCCAGGGTCTATCTAGAACACTTTTTGGTTCATGGAAGTTTTCCAATACATTTATTTGAAACATAATTAACTTATAGAATGAGAATAATCATTCACAATATAGTGAACTGAAGTACAATTATGCCGTGAACCAGACATAATATATAGTAATGTTCTGATATGAACTTCTCACCTTTTCATTTTTCCTCAATAGAAATCTCTGGCACCCTCAGCCCAGCAGGCCTGGGGAACTCTCTTATTCCATCTTATATGATTCACGTGCTGCTGATTCTGGTTGGCGAGTCCTACTTTAGACTTTTTTTTGTCACTCTACATTGAAACTGATTGATGTACATATGCAGAGATAGAAAAATAACAATTGTTAACCTTTAAAAAATATTCAGGAGCTTTAGTTTGAACTTATACACAAACAAAGTCCAAGTTCACCATAAATGCAATTTTATCAATTGCTTTCCAAGTGGTTAATTCTCCATTCAGCATTCTACAAAAACAGCCACTGCTGTTATTTCTCGTCCATGAAATGGTGTTGTCCCTGCTGTGCTGGTTTTGCAGCTCCTCTATCATCAGTGTTTCTTGCTCAAGGGCATCTTTGACCCACCCAGTTAGCCATGATGGGAACTGTAGTCTTCATTTCCCTTTTTTTTCTTTTCTTTTTTTTTTTTTTTTTTTGTTGAGAAGAGTAACTTGAACTTTGAGACCAAGCTGAAAACATTCTCTGTGGTGCAGAAAGTCACTTTATGACTCTCCTGATATGAGATTACACCATCCTCTCTGGGTAGGAACATGCCACACCTATTCTGAGTGAGCAACATCACATCTCCAGCAAATGGCTGCTTTTTTCTCTAGAGTCTGAGAATCTCAACAGAGAAAATAGGATGGCATGGAGAGGTAATATTTGTAGTTGATTTCTCCTCTACCCACATACACTTATATTTTAACAATACCAACTACAGAAAGTAAAATATACCACAAAGTTTTTAGGGTGATAGAGAGAAAAAGGGTTCCTTCTGTCCTTTCTTCCATCCTGTTAAAGGGAGGCTGAATATAATGGTGTATTGGTCAACATTTCTTCTCTGTATTGCTTTCCATAGACTGATATTCTGATTGCTTGGCATAGAGGAGAGTCTGGATCCTAATTCTCAGTGGAGTGATATTTCAAGTGTGTTTGTGCTTTCCTGTTCAATGTGTTTCCTTTCCACCCACAGCACACATGCAGCTGGGAAGATCCAAACATGCTTTGAGTGGCATTTTCCTCTCTTTTCTCCTTATTCCCAGGGGCCCTTACTGGGTCCCACACCCTTACACAGCTGTAAAAGCCCATGCAGACACGAAGTTTAGCGTTTCATCACAAGGGAGCTGTGGCCAAACCCAGTGGGTCAGAAGCACCTCACATTTTTCAATCAGAAGACCTTAAGCCAACAGCTCCACATATAGCCTCATAAGCAGGGTGCCTAAGAAAGCCGGTGACAGAATTCATGATGTGAAATATGAGAAAGAATTCTTGGTACTGGGGAAAGAAGATTTCTTCACTAAGGAGGGAGGGCTAATCACTGCTATTGTTAGGCTATTAGATCTTTTTAGGGTTCAGGAGGGATGCAAGGGAACTACATGCCTGGTGCTTTGATGGGAAGAAGGCACCACATGGAATTCAAGAGTTTTAGTGTTTTTCAGTAGTTTTTCAAAATAATTTATTTGATTTTGGGCAACTTCTTGTGAGATTCAGTTTACTCAGAAGTATAACTAGAGTACTTTGTTTTCATTGTCAAATATTTTATTTTATTTATATATTTTTCTTTATATTATAGGGCTCGTTTTTTAATAATTTTATTTTTTTTAATGGGGCGACATCAATAAATCAGGTTACATATATTCAAAGACAACAAGTCCAGGTTATCTTGTCATTAAATTATGTTGCATACCCATCACCCAAAGTCAGATTGTCCTTTGTCACCTTCTATCTAGTTTTCTTTGTGCCCCTTCCCTCCCACTTTCCTTCTCCCTCTCCACCCTCCCTTAACCACCACACTTTTATCAATGTCTCTTTGTCTCACTTTTATGTCCCACCTATGTATGGAATAATGCAGTTCCTGGTTTTTTCTGATTTACTTATTTCACTTAATATAATGTTATCAAGATCCCACCATTTTGCTGTAAATGATCCGATGTCATCATTTCTTATGGCTGAGTAGTATTCCATAGTGTATATGTGCCACATCTTCTTTATCCAGTCATCTATTGATGGGCTTTTTGGTTGTTTCCATGTCCTGGCCACTGTGAACAATGCTGCAATGAACATGGGGCTGCATGTGTCTTTACCTATCAATGTTTCTGAGTTTTGGGGCTATATACCCAGTAGAGGGATTGCTGGGTCATAAGGTAGTTCTGTTTTCATTTTTTTGAGGAACCACCATACTTTCTTCCATAATGGTTGTACTACTTTACATTCCCACCAACAGTGTATGAGGGTTCCTTTTTCTCCACAGCCTCTCCAACATTTGCTATTACCTGTCTTGTTAATAATAGCTAATCTAACAGGTGTGAGGTGGTATCGCATTGCAGTTTTGATTTGCATTTTTCTAATAACTAATGAAGATGAGCATCTTTTCATATATCTGTTGGCCATTTGTATTTCTTCCTGGGAGAAGTGTCTGTTCATGTCCTCTTCCCATTTTTTTATTGGATTGTTTGTTTGTTGTTGAGTTTTATGAGTTCTTTGTATATTTTGGATATTAGGGCCTTATCTGAGCTGTTGTTTGAAAATATCATTTCCCATTTAGTTGGCTGTCTGTTTATTTTGTTATCAGTTTCTCTTGCTGAGCAAAAACTTCTTCTTTTTTTTTTTTTTATTTTATTTTTTTAATGGGGTGACATCAATAAATCAGGATACATATATTCAAAGATAACAAGTCCAGGTTATCTTGTCGTTCAATTATGTTGCATACCCACCACCCAAAGTCAGATTGTCCTCTGTCACCTTCTATCTTGTTTCCTTTGTGCCCCTCCCACCCCCTATCCCTCTCCCATTCCCTCCTCCCCCCCGTAACCACCACACTCTTATCAATGTCTCTTAGTTTCACTATTATGTCCCACCTACGTATGGAATAATACAGTTCCTGTTTTTTTCTGATTTACTTATTTCGCTTCGTATCATGTTATCAAGATCCCACCATTTTGCTGTAAATGTTCCGATGTCATCATTTCTTATGGCTGAGTAGTATTCCATAGTGTATATGTGCCACATCTTCTTTATCCAGTCATCTATTGATGGGCTTTTTGGTTGTTTCCATGTCCTGGCCACTGTGAACAATGCTGCAATAAACATGGGGCTGCATGTGTCTTTACGTATCAATGTTTCTGAGTTTTGGGGATATATACCCAGTAGAGGGATTGCTGGGTCATAAGGTAGTTCTATTTTCAGTTTTTTGAGGAACCACCATACTTTCTTCCATAATGGTTGTACTACTTTACATTCCCACCAACAGTGTATGAGGGTTCCTTTTTCTCCACAGCCTCTCCAACATTAAGCAAAAACTTCTTAGTCTGATGTAATCCCATTCATTAATTTTTGCCTTCACTTCTCTTGCCTTTGGAGTCAAATTCATAAAATGCTCTTTAAAACCAAGGTCCATGAGTTTAGTACCTATGTCTTCTTCTATGTACTTTACTGTTTCAGGTCTTATGTTTAGATCTTTGATCCATTTTGAGTTAATTTTAGTACAGGGGGACAAACTGTAGTCCAGTTTCATTCTTTTGCATGTGGCTTTCCAGTTTTCCCAGCACCATTTATTGAAGAGGTTTTCCTTTCTCCATTGTGTGTTGTTGGCCCCTTTATCAAAAATTATTTCACTATATATATGTGGTTTTATTTCTGGGTTTTCTATTCTGTTCCATTGGTCTGAGTGTCTATTTTTCTGCCAATACCATGCTGTTTTGATTGTCGTGGCCCTATAATATAGTTTGAAGTCAGGTATTATAATGCCCCCAGCTTCATTCTTTTTCTTTAGGATTGCTTTGGCTATTTGGGGTTTTTTATAGTTCCATATAAATCTGATGATTTTTTTGCTCCATTTCTTTAAAAAAAAAGTCATTGGAAGTTTGATGGGAATTGCATTAAATTTGTATATTGCTTTGGGTAATATGGCCATTTTGATTATATTTATTCTTCCTAACCAAGAACAAGGAATATTCTTCCATCTCATTATATCTTTTTTGATGTCCCTTAACAATGGTTTATAGTTTTCATTATATAAGTCCTTTACATTCTTTGTTATGTTTATTCCTAAGTATTTTATTTTTTTTGTTGCAGTTGTGAAGGGGATTATTCTTTTGAGTTCGTTCTCAATTGTTTCATTGTTGGCATATAGAAAGGCTATTGACTTCTGTATGTTAATTTTGTATCCTGCGACCTTACTGTATTGGCTTATTGTTTCTAGTAGTCTTTTTGTGGATTCTTTGGGGTTTTCGATGTATAGGATCATATCATCTGCAGAAAGTGATACCTTTACTTCTTCTTTTCCAATATGGATGCCTTTTCTTTTCTTGTCTGATTGCTCTGGCTAGAACCTCTAGTATCACATTAAATAAGAGTGGAGAGAGTGGACAACCCTGTCTTGTTCCTGATTTAAGGGGGAAAGCCTTCAGTTTAGTGCCATTTAATATGATGTTAGCTGATGGTTTATCATATATGGCCTTTATCATGTTGAAATATTTTCTTTCTATACCCATTTTTTTGAGAGTCTTAAACATAAAATTGTGTTGTATTTTATCGAAAACCTTTTCTGCATCTATTGATAAGATCATGTGGTTTTTGTTCTTTGTTTTGTTGATATGGTGTATTACGTTAACCGTTTTACGTATGTTGAACCATCCTTGAGATTCTGGGATGAATCCCACTTGATCATGATGTATTTTTTTTAATATGTTGTTGTATTCGATTTGCTAGTATTTTGTTTAGTATTTTAGCATCTGTATTCATTAGAGATATTGGTCTGTAGTTTTCTTTTTTTGTGCCATCCTTGCCTGGTTTTGGTATGAGGGTTATGTTGGCCTCATAAAATGTGTTTGGAAGTATTCCTTCTTCTTCAATTTTTTGGAAGACTTTGAGTAGAATAGGAACCAAGTCTTCTTTGAATGTTTGATAAAAATTCACTGGTATAGCTGTCTGGGCCTGGACTTTTATTTTTGGGCAGGTTTTTAATGGTTTTTTCTATTTCTTTTCTACTAATCGGTCTGTTTTGGCTTTCTACTTCTTCTTGACTAAGTCTAGGAAGGTTGTATTGTTCTAGGAATTTATCCATTTCTTCTAGGTTGTTGAATTTAGTGGCATAAAGTTTTTCATAGTATTCTACAATAATTCTTTGAATATCTACGGTGTCCGTGGTGATTTCTCCTCTTTCATTTTGGATTTTGTTTATATGAGTTCTTTCTCCTTTTTCCTTGGTAAGTCTTGCCAAGGGTTTGTCAATTTTGTTGATCTTTTTAAAGAACCAGCTCTTTGTTCTATTAATTTTTTCTATAGTTTTTCTGTTCTCTATTTCATTTATTTCTGCTCTGATTTTTATTATCTCCTTTCTTCGGCTGGTTTTGGGTTGTCTTTGTTCTTCTTTTTCTAGTTCCTTAAGGTGTGAAGTGAATCCTTAAGTGATTCACTTGGGCTCTCTCTTATTTGTTCATATATGCCTGAAGTGATATGAACTTCTATAGGGCTCTTTTTATTAGAATGTCAAACTGTTTCTTTGTTGGAGAGATTGGAAGTACTATATCATATGGGTTTTTAGACATTGTTTGAATGGCTGATTTGTTTTTTTACTGGTTTTACTGTACATGGCCTGTGGTCTTCATGGCATTGCACCATCTTGCCTCTTGAACTGCCCCTCCTTTCCACTGGGTCCCTTTTCTGTGCCAGTCTTTCTGGCAGTAATTTGAACTCAGTTTTAAGGATTGTTGAAGCAAATCAATCATATATTCAATCTTTCCTTCCCTTGATAAGGAGATAATGTTAGCAAATAGGCACTCATTCATGAAATTGACTTTTAAATAATAATGGTGTGAACTCACTGGGTAAAGTGGCCCAGATAACCAGGGCTATCACCAGTACTCCTAATTTGATTTGAGTTATTGTGACGGAACTGTGCTCATATATATCACACTGTTCATGTCAGTTGCAGCAAATGAGACAGCTCTATCTCGGGCTACTCTCTCCTGGGAATGGCATCAGGATGAGAGAAAAAAATTACAAATTAGTGTATTTCTCTGGCTTCTCCCCATATCTATGCCCTGCACATGGCCCCTCTTTAATTTCCTCCAGAGAAGTTGTTAGTTCCTAGATGTTGCATAAGTGCTTTGAATGCAATTCTCCTTGCTCTCTGGCATATGGTTTGTCTCCCCATTGCAGGATTTGCTTGCTATTCCTGGTGGTGTTGCTGACTGTGGCTCCTGCAAAGGCAGCTTCTCCTTCAGTGAGGCTTGTCCATTGTCAGGGAATGCTGTCTTCTCTGGGGAGGGAGGGCTCTCTTTCCTGACTGCCAGCACCAATGCTGCTGGGCCTTGTACTCTCAGTGCCACAAACCATTTAATTTTTTTTCCTGGGTTTTATACTGCTGCCATTGAATCCATGGGCAAGGAGCTAGAAGGCTGACTATATTTCAGAACTTTAGTGCTCACAATGGCTCTTCTTTTCAATGCCAGGCCACTCTTCTGTTACCAAATGTGTATATGACTTAACTCTCTCCCGTTCTGATTCTCTCTCCTCCCCACTAAGCCTAGGACATTCTTTCATTCATCTTCTTAATTATCTTCTGAGAACCGTGTCTCAGCAATTTTCTAGCCATTCCTGAATCCTAAGGTGAATGTAATTCAGGTTACTCTGAAAACCCTACCAGAGAAGCTTCATTCAAGTTATTGCTTTAGTTCCACCCCTCTTTCTGAGGCAGAAGTCTGGGTCTGTCTCCATGCCAGTGGCTTTGTCCAGGTGCTCTCCCACAGAACTGCCTGCATGGCCATGTGGCTGGGTATTTAGGCCTCTGGAAAGAGGCATGGTGATTTCTACCTGAGCCGAACCTGGAACTCACCTAGGTGTTTTGAACATGCACTCAGCATGGAGAAGCCCTGAGCTAGGCAAGGACATACTTCTGAGCTGGGTAATGCTTTGATAAGTAAGAACAAAGGATACCATTGAAAGAAATGGATCTTTTCATGGAGAACACAACAGTTCACAAGTCACACAAGTATTGTAGGATACTTGCAAGGTCACAGGGCTGTTGTGACAAGATACCCCATGCTCCTTCTGAAGACTCTAGTGAAGGATCAGCACTAGGCTTTCTTTAAAGCATCTGGGATTTTCTTGGCTTAATTGTCATCTTCCCATGGCAGCCACCCTGTGCGTGTGTGTCTTTTATAAGCATACCAGTTATACTGGATTAGGGGCCCAGCCTACTCTATTATGACCTTATCTTAACTAATGACTTCTGCAATGACTCTATGTCCAAATAAAGTCACATATGTGGTACTGAATATTAGGACTTCAACATGTGAATTTGGCAGGGACACAAATCAGTCTCTAACAGTCCTCTTCCTGCTGTGTGCCGGGATGTGAAGACAGTTTATGCCAGAAGTAAGACCAATGGGAGATTGCGAGTACCATTTTCTCTGTTTTCTATAGATATGGCCTAAGACATGCTTTTCAGATGTTCTGAATTTCTCACATTTTTCTCCCAGACAAATATGGTTCTTGAAGAGATGATAGCTCTTTCAGTTATATATCTTGTGTGACTAGAAGGCTGTCTAAAGGTAGCCGCCCTATAATAGGAGCTAAAAGTGAGGGCAGAGCTGCACAAAAAAACAATAAAAAGCAAAGAGTTTGACTTGTTACTAACATTTGTGAGCCAACCACATTAAAGCAGACACTTTTATTTCAGAGAAAATATGAGAAGGATCTTTATGCTTGGCTCAAAACCAATTTGGGGCATAATTACATTTTAGAATATAGGATGTTATAGAGCTATGTGGTCTACTTTTTGAAGGGAACAAATCTTCCATGCACAATTATTTCTTTTAAGTCACTACTAAGGATCAGATTTAACATTGAGCAAGCCCTTTTGTTACTGACTGTAAAGATAAGGACTCAGGAAATGAAGGCATTTTTCAACTTGCTACAGTTAACAGAGAGAAAAAGCTCATTTCCAAAGGTGATTTTGAGAATATTTTTTAAAAATTCTGCTCTATGTTTACTAATAAACAAGTCTGTGTATTCAAATTTAGGACTTACAATGTCAGGCTATACCTTGTAGCATGGGGACAGAATTTGTTATGGGACAGAGACTGTGCCAGGACTTCCCATCCTATAACATGGCTGCAGCACTCAGTGTCACATGCTCTCCCTTCCCCTATTTCCTCCCTAATTCCTCTGCTTCATATGTTAAAAAATTGCTATCATAGGCTATTGTGACTACTTCCACTTTATAGGAGGTATGTGTGCGTGTAACCTTCCTTGAAATTTCCTTGGTTCATATTATTAAATCCCTTTCATGTTAATTAAATCACCACTGGGTAAAGGTTGTAACTTTAGCAGATTTATGATGGAAGATAATGGTTTCTTGTGTGATGACAAATGTATGGCATGCTATTATTGCCTGCATTTCTTTCTTATACAATTAAAAGTGTTATTTGAGAATTATATATCAGATATTTCCACTACTTATTTATAGCACTGTTGAAACTCAGGATGTTTATTTATGTGGGATTTAGTACAGTGATACCTTGGTTTTCATCAATAATCTGTCCCAAAACAATCAGCGAAATCTGAAACCGACAAAAACTGAGACAATTATTTCCATATGAATCAATGTAAATTCAATTAATCCATTCTATACACTCCAAAATACATACCAAAAACATTTTATAGAGACTACATGTAGTGTTTAATACTAAAAACAATAAGAAATTAATATAAAATGAATATAAAAGACTAATGTAAAGAGTAAATGAACACTTAACATGGCAATTACCTTTCTGAAGACTCTTCTCGGTGTATGGAAGATGGCAAGGAGAGGGGAGAGACGTGCAGATACTGTATATTCAGTAATCACTTACATGTAATTGTAGTATTAGCACTTGCAATCAATAAAAGAAGTGCAAAAACACTGGAAAGCGATGAAATTGTTTGGCTAGATTCACGGGGTGATGCTCACACAACGAGAAACAACAACACACTGAGCAGGAGAACGTATGGGTCGCCTTTTATTTTCACAAAATTAGCAATGAGGTCACGTGGGCATGCCGATGAAAACTGAGACAATTTTTTTTGCAGAAAAAATTGATGAAAACCGAAACTGACGATAACTAAAGTCAGCAAGAACTGAAGTATTACTGTATTTTTAAACTCCCCTTTAACCTGAGGCAGGAAAAAGGCACTATGAGTTGCTTAGTATAAAAAATTGTATTAAGAGATGAGAAATATACATGGAAGGAGCTGAAGAGGGAAATAAGCAGACATTCTTGTTTTCTCTTTTCTGTTTCTTCTGACTTTCAATTCATATGCAAGTCTTGTGTTTTCTACCTCCAAACTGTGTCTGAAGTCCGCTGACTTCTCTCTACTCTGAAGCTAAGCCACCATCAGCTCTGACTAGGGCTACTGCTGGCCCTGCTTACCCCTTCCTTCTATGGTTTTACTCTGCATCCTTCTAACCTAGTCTCCACCTGGAAACCAGGGCAATCTTTAAAAGCACAAATCTGTCAAGGTGCTGTGTCATGAGTTTATCTTCTCCCACAATCTCCCATCCTCCAACTCAACACTGTGTAGGCAAACTGCTCTGCTTTATGGGTCTTCAAAAGAGTTAAGGACCTCTCTGTCTTGGACCCTTCCCACACAACTGCTCCTTCTGTCTGGAACACTAGACTTCCACCACCACTCCCTGCTGGCTCACACATTTGTAGTTCTTATCACTTAGTCCTCACTAGCCCTTTCTCTTTTCTTCATTAAAGGAGGCAGCATGTCAGTTTTCTTTGTCAGCACATATTCTGTTCTTAGCACATGCCTGACAGATAACAAGCACTAAATATTTATTGAATGAGTAAATAAATGAGAAATGTACAAGAAAGAGAAGTGAGAAAAGAATGAGAACAAACAGGTCTTACCTCTGTCTCCTAATTATTTATTTTTTTATCTGAAGTGAGAAGCGGGTAGGCAGAGACAGACTCCCACATGCACCCAACTGGGATCCACTGAAAAAGCCCACCAGGGGTGTTGCTGCATTGAAACCAAAGCCATTCTAGTGCCTGAGGCAGAGGCCAGGGAGCCATTCTCAGTGCCCAGACCAACTTTGCTCTAATGGAGCCTTGGCTGCAGGAGGGGAAGAGAGAGAGAGAGAGGAAGGAGAGGGGGAAGGGTAGAGAAGCGGATGGGTGCTTCTCCTGTGTGCCCTGGTCGGGAATCGAACCCGGGACTTCCTCATGCCAGATCGATGCTCTACCACTTAGTTAGCCGGCCAGCGCTGGTGTCTCCTAATTTTAAAGTTAAGAAAAGCTTTTAAACTTAAAAATATTTGTACAGAATGCTAAAGGTAAATGGTTATTATATTAAACTATTTTCTTGTAATTTGTCTAGAAATTTCATATTAAGCATTGTGTGTTTTGAGTAGAACTTCTTGAAAATAAAATTATGCCACAATGAAAATGCCTGCCTTTTTATTGAGAAAAAGAAAAGGAACTTGGGAACTTATTATTCTAGGTGAATGTCCAGCGTCTTTTGTATGTCTAATAACAACATATCAAGTCTATATTACTCTTCTTGGCTTTTAAGACTTGGTTTACATTTTTCCATATTACCAAATGCATCTTATTTCTCATGGTAGTCTGTGCACCCTTAACTACATTTATTTATTCAGTTATATATTTTTAAGTACCTACTATGTTCCAGCACTTTCTAGATCTTTATACTAATTTCCATATCATTTTCTTTGTTTATGCTTCTTTTCCAGATTAGAAAATCACTTACTATTTTTCCACTCCTTCTTTAACAGTGTTTCTTTCATATTTAAAAATTTCTGTTACATTTTTCATTTTATACTTGTGTTTATAGTTTTAAAATGTTTTGCATGTGCCCTCTGAAGGCAGACAACAACATTTGGGGGTGGAGTATCTCTTCTACATCTCCTGTATACATTATCTTACAAGCAGAATTCCAGGCACATACTAGGTGCTCTTTAATTATCAGTAGACATATTAATTGACATAATTGCTGCCATGACTACATGGGAACCACAGCAAGTTAACCCTCTGCATCCATAGTGCATCTACTCAATTATCTCAAGGACTTAGGAATTGAACACAGTAGGAGGGCTTCTCGCTGTGGTTGTGAATGAACAGAAGCCAAGATATTATCCCTAAATGTCTGAGGCAAAGGGGTTGGTCAGTAATAAAAGCAGACACAAAAGGAAGTTACCCCTAAATCAATGTTGTGACATCCAAATACCCTCCAGGAAGAAGGAGGAGAGTTTAGTGCAATAAACTGACATATGGTTTCATTGGCAGAACTATTCCCGTGGCTGGTGAGAGGGCTGGGGGCAACTTTCATTGGGAAACTCCACTCCTTTGTCCTGCTTCCATGCTATCCATATCCCTCTAATAACTTGGCTCCCCATGTGCTTGCTTCTCATCATATAATAATAAACAAGTACTCAGTCTCTGTGAACTTGATTAAAGCAGGTTTGCCTCTGAGGGTTGACAGTGATACTTTCAATGAACTCAGTAAAATCAGGTTTCTTAACCTGTAAGCCTGAGACCAGACCTCGGGCGCAGTGAAATCATCAAGGTAATTGTAGCCTTGTGGGGATTTCCTGAGCTGTCAGTCATAACATTTGAAACATCTCTCTGTACAGTAATTTTAACCTGCATCTTGCTATCTTTCATTTGACTAGAGGAAAGAGCACTCAGTCCTTTGCTCCGTCTGCCTTTCCCTGTGCTGGTAGCAATGAAGGAGCCCTAATCTTGACTCTTATAGGGGAGGGAGGGGGGAGGGGGCAGGGTTTCTTCCCTGTGCAAGTGTCCCTTGCTCTTTCTTCTTATCAGTCAGGCTTTTCTGAGCTGCCAAATTTTGTTTAGGAGGAGATTCATAGGGAACAGAAAAACCAATTCTCAACCCATGATGCATTTAGAATTCTCTAGAATACCCAGTAGTCAACTTATATTCACACAAGCTTCTGTTACCTGTCCCTGAAATTCAGAAACAAATTTTTTAATTACTTAGACTAATTTTCCTATGGCAAAGTCAATAGCACACATATCAGGAAGGTAGAGTGGATTTGGTGGATGAATGGCCATCAACAGAATCAAAAATGATTCTACTACTTGTCATTTGAAGAATAATTCTTTGCACCTCGATTGCTGCAACTAAAAAAAAAAAATCTGGAGTGACGTCACGGAAATGGCGCCGTGAGAAGCGCGACCGACAGCTCTCCCCTAAATCACAACAAATTTATCAACTAGAAACAGAAAAATTTATCCTCGGAGCATTCTGGAGTTCCACACAAACTGAAAGCAAAAGGACTGTTATCACTTGAATCTGAGAGACGAGGGTGTGGAGGAAGCTACCGCAGCGACGCTCATTCAAGCCGCCAGGGAGTGCGCCTGCGGTGAGTCAGCCCATATACTTGGGAACCGCGAGCTGCTGCGAGCTGCCGACCGCGAGCCGCCGCGAGCCCCCGCGAACCCCTGCGAACCGCCACCGCGAGCTGCCGCGAGCCCCCGCGAACCGCCACCGCGAGCGGCCGCGCGCGCGCCCGGTCCGGTTGAGCACCGCTGACGTTCCCAGCGGCCCGCACACTGCGAGTGGGGGTCGCCGGCCACCAGTGCCCGGAGCGCCCCATTCGCGCGCGTGCCTTGGGCATTCCACGCACCCAGGGCGCCCTACTGGCCCGCACACCCAGGGGGCTCCATTATCCTGCGCCTGGTGCGGTCCAGCCGCCAGCGGCGGGGCGAGTGGGAGAGGCTTGGGAGATTCTCTCTGTGGGCGGGGCACCTCACCCAGCCATTCAAGCTAACAATCAAGCGTTGGGGGAGGGGTGCACGCAGGCAGCCTAAAATACCTTCGGAAACACAGCTGCGACCCAATCACTGAAATTAGCTTAACCCATAAAATCTGCGCACCCTCGGTTCTAATTGATAAGATCTCTCTCAGTTCAGCGATCCAAGACAAGAGGCGTGATATTTTTTAGTGCCTCTCGCTAAAGGGGCGGGGGCAACTTCTGATTGATAGAGCCTCCATATTCAGGGATAAACGCTAACAAGAAGGACTTGGCAGATAATAAGGTCTATACTACACTAGTCGTAAGCAGAGACTAGTGCCTCTTCTTCCCTGCAAAAACAGGCTACAAAGTGTGGAAAGCCTGGGTTGAGAGGTCCAACTAAATGATAGGCGCTGAACAGTCACCTTGACAACAATTGACTCCCACCCCCGCCTGATTACACTGGAGGCCCTGACTACCAGAGCCTTTCCCAAAGCCTTGCACTGAGTGGGGATAGAGTGGGGATTTCCCAGCTCTTTGAGCCTCTTACTCCCCAGGCAGAAGCAGTTGCAGCCTTATAGCTGGATCACCAGGCTGCTAATTCAGAAAGGGAGGACTAGGAGAGAGAATCCAGGAAAGCAAACTCTCTCATCGTTGGACCCTGCAAACGCCAACAAGCCGTGACTACCAGCAAGACTAAAGCCAATTATATGACATTGCCATAGAATCCCATCAACTGCAAATCCCTACCTAAGAGTGACACAGGGGCAGAGCCTGGGGTACAGAGTCACCAACTAGGAAGAGGGAGAGAAAAGAAAAAGGAAGAAGTTAACCTCTCAAAATCAAGAAAAACCCACAGACTTTACAACTTGATCCATTAATTTTTTTTTGTTGTTGTTGTTTGTTTCTTCTATCTTTTTGCCTTTATTTCCTCCACCTCGGTCCTTCTATTCTCTGCCCATCTTATGCTTCCCCTTTCTTGAACTACACTACCCATGAGTGTTGCATTTTATTTTTCTTCTTCATCCTCACCCTCCTTTAAGGTTATACTCCAAAACACTTAACTCTCACTCTCTCCTCTTTTGTTTTTTTTTTTTGTCTTGCTTTATTTTGTATTTTTCTCCTCCTATTTTATTTCTTCCTTCGTTTTTCTCTTTTTCTTATTTTTTCCTTTCTATTCGTTTTTTCTTTTCTCATTTTACTTTCCTCCCATATAATCCTCAATCATGAACAAATTAGTTAATTTGGGACTCAAGGCTTTTTTTTGGCTTTATTTCTCTTTTTTGCTTTTGTTTTTATTTTTTTTTCTCTTGTTTGTTTATTTTTGTGGCATTTTGGGTCCTCCCAACCCAAGGTCTCCATTGTATTTAGTCTTCGCTCCACTTAATACAACAGATTTTTACTTATTAATTTTATTTTTTCTTCTTTATTATTCTTTTTTGGTCCTTTTTTCTGATTCCCTCTTATCCCTCTCATTATATCTCTTAGTTGACCATCACTTACAAGCAAATCATCTTATGCTTGTCTAAGATTTTCTTCTTTTTTTTTTTTTTTTTTTTTTTTTTTGCATTTAGTAGGTCCCTACTCCCTTTTTTTGCCCCTTGAACTCTTCACCCCAAATCAGGCCCTCCATTATAGGCACGATATTTCCCTGAGGAGGGGAGAGGAGGGAAAGAGAAGAGAGAAAAAAAGGGGGAAATAATAAATTATTACTGTTTTTTTTTGTGGGGTGTTTTACCCTTTTTTTTTTTTTTTTCTTTTTACTCTTTATTAACTCTAATTAGTGCTATCAATAAGACCACCCTCAGATGCCGATAAGAAAGAGGAAATCGAATATTATGGATACAAAAGAAAGAGAGGTAACACAAATAGATGTGGAAAAATCTATGGAGAAAAGACTTAACATATTGGAAGCCTTGGAGCTAAATGACAGAGAATTTAAAATAGAAATCTTAAAAATACTCAGAGAGATACAAGAAAACACAGAAAGGCAATATAGGGAGATCAGAAAACAGCTCAATGAACACAAAGAATATATTACCAAGGAAATTGAAACTATAAAAACAAATCAAACAGAAATGAAAAACTCAATTCACGAGCTGAAAAACGAGGTAACAAGCTTAGCTAACAGAACAGCCCAGATTGAAGATAGGATTAGTGAAATAGAAGACAAACAACTTGAGGCACAACAGAGAGAAGAAGAAAGAGACTCAAAAATAATAAAAAATGAGAAAGCCCTACAGGAATTGTCTGACTCCATCAGAAAGAATAACATAAGAATAATAGGTATATCAGAGGGAGAAGAGAAAGAAAATGGAATGGAGAATATACTCAAACAAATAATAGATGAGAACTTCCCAAGCCTGTGGAAGGAACTAAAGCCTCAAATTCAAGAAGCAAACAGAACACCGAGTTTTCTTAACCCCAACAAACCCACTCCAAGGCACATCATAATGAAGATGACACAAACCAATGACAAAGAAAAAATTCTCAAGACAGCCAGGGAAAAGAAGAGTACAACATATAAAGGAAGGCCTATTAGATTATCATCAGATTTCTCAGCAGAAACTCTACAAGCTAGAAGAGAGTGGACCCCAATATTTAAAGCCCTGAAAGAGAGGAACTTTCAGCCAAGAATACTATACCCATCAAAGCTATACTTCAAGTATGAAGGAGATATAAAAACATTCACAAATACAGAAAAGATGAGAGAATTTATCAACAGAAAGCCCCCACTCCAGGAAATACTAAGGGGGGTTTTCCAACCAGATTCAAAGAACAAAAGAAAACAACACCACAAGTAACAGCTCCACCAAGAACACAATAAAACCAAACTTAAACTGTGACAACAAAGGAAAAAAAGGGGGGAGAGGATGGAGATTAACAGTAGCAAAGGATGATGAAGTGCAGAAATACTTATAAGATAGGGTACTACAATGAATATGGTAGGTACCCTTTTCATTACTTAATGGTAACCACCCTTAAAAAAACCACCACAAAAACATTTGACTTAAAAAAGGTAGCAACAGAGGAAAGAAGTATGGAACACAAACAAACAAAAACAAATGATAGAAAAACAAAAGAGAAGAATCAAACTAGATACAAAACTAACAGAAAACAATTTATAAAATGGCAGTAGGGAACCCACAAGTGTCAATAATTACACTAAATGTAAATGGATTAAACTTACCAATAAAAAGACACAGAGTAGCAGAATGGATTAAAAAAGAAAATCCAACTATATGCTGCCTACAAGAAACACATCTAAGCAACAAGGATAAAAACAAATTCAAAGTGAAAGGCTGGAAAACAATACTCCAAGCAAACAACACCCAAAAAAAAGCAGGTGTAGCAATACTCATATCTAATAATGCTGACTACAAGACAGAAAAAGTACTCAGAGACAAAAATGGTCATTTCATAATGATTAAGGGGAAGTTGAATCAAGAAGACATAACAATTCTTAATATATATGCACCAAACCAAGGAGCACCAAAATATATAAGACAGCTACTTATTGACCTTAAAACAAAAACTAACAAAAATACAATCATACTTGGAGACCTCAATACACCGCTGACGGCTCTAGATCGGTCATCCAAACAGAGAATCAATAAAGATATAGTGGCCTTAAACGAAATACTAGAACACCTGGATATGATAGACATCTACAGGACACTTCATCCCAAAGCGACAGAGTATAAATTTTTCTCTAGTGTACATGGAACATTCTCAAGAATTGACCATATGTTGGGCCACAAAGACAATATCAGCAAATTTAGAAAAATTGAAATTGTACCAAGCATATTTTCTGATCATAAAGCCTTGAAACTAGAATTCAACTGCAAAAAAGAGGGGGAAAAACCCACAAAAATGTGGAAACTAAACAACATACTTCTAAAAAATGAATGGGTCAAAGAAGAAATAAGTGCAGAAATCAAAAGATTTATACAGACAAATGAAAATGAAAATACGACATATCAGAATCTCTGGGATGCAGCAAAAGCAGTAATAAGAGGAAAGTTCATATCACTTCAGGCCTATATGAACAAACAAGAGAGAGCCGAAGTAAACCACTTAACTTCACACCTTAAGGAACTAGAAAAAGAAGAACAAAGACAACCCAAAACCAGCCGAAGAAAGGAGATAATAAAAATCAGAGCAGAAATAAATAAAATAGAGAACAGAAAAACTATAGAAAAAATCAATAAAACAAGGAGCTGCTTCTTTGAAAAGATCAACAAAATTGACAAACCCTTGGCAAGACTTACCAAGGAAAAAAGACACAGGACTCAAATAAATAAAATCCAAAATGAAAGAGGAGAGATCACCACAGACATCATAGAAATACAAAGAATTATTGTAGAATACTATGAAAAATTATATGCCACCAAATACAACAATCTAGAAGAAATGGATAAATTCCTAGAACAATACAACCTTCCTAGACTGAGTCATGAAGAAGCAGAAAGCCTAAACAGACCAATCAGCAGGGAGGAAATAGAAAAAACTATTAAAAATCTCCCCAAAAATAAAAGTCCAGGCCCAGACGGTTATACTAGTGAATTCTATCAAACATTCAAAGAAGACTTGGTTCCTATTCTACTCAAAGTCTTCCAAAAAATTGAAGAAGAAGCAATACTTCCAAACACATTTTATGAGGCCAACATAACCCTCATACCAAAACCTGGCAAGGATGGCACAAAGAAAGAAAACTACAGACCAATATCTCTAATGAATACAGATGCTAAAATACTAAACAAAATACTGGCAAACCGAATACAACAACATATTAAAAAAATAATACATCATGATCAAGTGGGATTCATCCCAGAATCTTAAGGATGGTTCAACATACGCAAAACGGTTAACGTAATACACCATATCAACAAAACAAAGAACAAAAACCACATGATCTTATCTATAGATGCAGAAAAGGCTTTTGATAAAATACAACACAATTTTATGTTTAAGACTCTCAACAAAATGGGTATAGAAGGAAAATATCTCAACATGATAAAGGCCATATATGATAAACCATCAGCCAACATCCTATTAAACGGCATAAAACTGAGGACTTTCTACCTTAAATCAGGAACAAGACAGGGTTGTCCACTCTCTCCACTCTTATTCAACGTGGTGCTAGAAGTTCTGGCCAGAGCAATCAGACAAGACAAAGAAATAAAAGGCATCCATATCGGAAAAGAAGAAGTAAAGCTATCACTTTTTGCTGATGATATGATCCTATACATCGAAAACCCGAAGGACTCCACAAAAAGATTATTAGAAACAATAAACCAATACAGTAAGGTCGCAGGATACAAAATTAACATACAAAAGTCCATAGCCTTTCTATATGCCAACAATGAAATATTAGAAAACGAACTCAAAAAAATAATCCCCTTCACGATTGCAACAAAAAAATAAAATACCTAGGAATAAACATAACAAAGAATGTAAAGGACCTATATAATGAAAATTACAAAGCATTGTTAAGGGAAATCGAAAAAGATACAATGAGATGGAAGAATATTCCTTGTTCTTGGATAGGAAGAATAAATATAATCAAAATGGCCATATTACCCAAAGCAATATACAAATTTAATGCAATTCCCATCAAAATCCCTATGAGATTTTTTAAAGAAATGGAACAAAAAATCATCAGATTTATATGGAACTATAAAAAACCCCGAATAGCCAAAACAATCCTAAGGAAAAAGAATGAAGCTGGGGGCATTACAATACCTGACTTTAAACTATATTATAGGGCCACGATAATCAAAACAGCATGGTATTGGCAAAAAAATAGACACTCAGACCAATGGAACAGAATAGAAAGCCCAGAAATAAAACCACATATATACGTTCAAATAATCTTTGATAAAGGGGCCAACAACACACAATGGAGAAAAGAAAGCCTCTCCAACAAATGGTGTTGGGAAAACTGGAAAGCCACATGCAAAAGAATGAAACTCGACTACAGCCTGTCCCCGTGTACTAAAATTAATTCAAAATGGATCAAAGACCTAAATGTAAGACCTGAAACAATAAAGTACATAGAAGAAGACATAGGTACTAAAATCATGGACCTGGGTTTTAAAGAACATTTTATGAACTTGACTCCAATGGCAAGAGAAGTGAAGGCAAAGATAAATGAATGGGACTACATCAGAATTAAAAGTTTTTGCTCAGCAAGAGAAACTGATATCAAAATAAACAGACAGCCAACTATATGGGAACTGATATTTTCAAACGACAGCTCAGATAAGGGCCTAATATCCAAAATTTACAAAGAACTCATAAAACTCAACAACAAACAAACAAACAATCCAATAAAAAAATGGGAAGAGGACATGAACAGACACTTCTCCCAGGAAGAGATACAAATGGCCAACAGATATATGAAAAGATGCTCAGCTTCATTAGTTATTAGAGAAATGCAAATCAAAACTACAATGAGATACCACCTCACTCCTGTTAGATTAGCTATTATCAACAAGACGGGTAATAACAAATGTTGGAGAGGCTGTGGAGAAAAAGGAACCCTCATTCACTGTTGGTGGGACTGTAAAGTAGTACAACCATTATGGAGGAAAGTATGGTGGTTCCTCAAAAAACTGCAAATAGAACTACCTTATGACCCAGCAATCCCTCTACTGGGTATATACCCCAAAACCTCAGAAACATTGATACGTGAAGACACATGTAGCCCCATGTTCATTGCAGCACTGTTCACAGTGGCCAAGACATGGAAACAACCAAAAAGCCCTTCAATAGAAGACTGGATAAAGAAGATGTGGCACATATACACTATGGAATACTACTCAGCCATAAGAAATGATGACATCAGATCATTTACAGCAAAATGGTGGGATCTTGATAACATTATAAGGAGTGAAATAATCAAATCAGAAAAAAAAAAGAACTACATGATTCCATACATTGGTGGAACATAAAAATGAGACTAAGAGACATGGACAAGAGTGTGCTGGTTACCAAGGGTGGGGGGGGAGGGAGGACATGGGAGGGAGGGAGGGAGAGAGTTAGGGGGAGGGGGAGGGGCACAGAGAACTAGATAGAGTGTGACGGAGGACAATCTGACTTTGGGCGAGGGGTTTGCAACATAATTTGATGACAAAATAACCTAGACATGTTTTCTTTGAATATATGTACCCTGATTTATTAATGTCATCCCATTACCATTAATAAAAATTTATTTAAAAGAAAAAAAATCTGGTGCAGTGAGTATAAATTCAGCATATTCAAATAGCAGCTGCTCACACAAAATACATTTGAGAACTATTACGCTGTTTTGGAAGAAAGTTAAAGTGAGATTGACAGTAATGTGTCTCTTTAATTCATGAGAAATTTTGGGGAGAAGCATACATTTTGCCATCACATATGCTGTTTAAGTTTTATATTCATGTAGAGAAGAAATTTTAAAATATCAATGATATTATACATACTTTGCCTTACTGAATTAAAAAAATAGACTTTACATCTAGAGGTGGATTTAATGGTGGGCACACTGGGTGCGTGCTCTGTCTGGGCCTCGACTTCTAAAGGGCCCCACAAAACCCCAACTTTATACTTTTTTCTAATGATATCAAGTTTGGTTTCATATGTGCAATTTTAACATGAATAGTATATAATGTTTTTTATTTATTTAAAAATTTAGTTAACATCTATTTTTATTTTCCCTGTCTCTTTTTTTTAAGGGCATAATATTTTCTTCTGCACCCAGGGCCTCAGCTGACCTTAATCCTCCTCTTTTCACACCGTGCATTTAAGCAGAAGAGAATTATTGCCTTATGAAATAAGTGGTAAAGAACTGTGATAAAAAGGTGTACTTCAATGCTGGCTCAACTGTAGAGTCTGAAATACAGAAAGATCAGTGATTCAGAAACATTTACTCTATTAACACATGGATCTGGGACTCTGAGTGGGTAATACGGCTGAGAAACAATTGTCATGTCCTATTGTATAGTATCATTGCCAGGCATGACCAGTAATCTTTAGAAGTATTAGAGAATAATAAATTTCTTAGGTCAAAGTTAATTAAGTATACCTGAATTTAAAAAAAAGATATATAGGGTACAAATAGAGAAAAAAGTGAGGAAGTGATTCCTGCCACCAGAGGCAAACACGTCACCACAGAAAGGTCGCACATGCTTTCATTTGCAGCATTGGTCATCTTATTCTGAGTCTGTTTATATGTGCTGTTTTATGCCAGCATAAATGTAAATATAAAAACAAACAACCATGTATTTAGAACACAGAATACACATTCAAGTAAACTTAAAATATCTTTGAGTAGCACCTGTGCAAGGTAGAGCGAGTGAGAGCTTCTGATAAGCGTGGGGTTTCATGGGTGAAGGGCAGTCATGGTTGGTGAGGCTAGAAGCAGCTTTCTGAGGATCAGAGACTTTTATTTCCCCAATAGTTAAAACAACTATGCCCAGAGTGGAGCTGAACTGATGCTGTTCTCTAAGAAAAGCTGATTCTGGAATGTGATATGGCTGCTGGTATTCCAGGGTGGTGGGAAAAGTGTCAGTCAGTGTATGTGTGTGGGAGAGAAAGCCAAATAATTTATTAGGATTTGTACCTGTAATTTTGGGAATATAAATGAGAGAATTCAGTGGCTAAATAGGGGAATAGGGTCAAAGTCAAGTTCACTGGAGTTTGGAATCAGGTCCCCAAAGAATTTAGGCAGAACCTTTGTCAGATGGACTTGAATGAAAAGCAAAGGCCAAAAGGCAATGGGCAGGCAGATGACCTGGGCTCACCCCTGCCTCCTGGATGCTAAATTTATTAGTAATTGAAAGAAGTTTCGAGTGTACTGGCTGGTAGATCAAAGCCTACTGATCTCAGACCCACTTTGGTCAAGATCAATTTAAGAACTGGATGACTAAATGGGTTACACTAGCACAGGGACCAGAGAAGGCAAGAATAAATATTGATATAACAGATTCTCTTTGTTCTGATCAAGAAACCAAATATCAAAGTCAAAATATCTGACACCTAAGAAACTGCATATATTAAAACAAGTGACCACAATGTTGATTGTTTCTTTGAGCTTTAGTCTTACCTCTGCACAATTTGTCTTCATAAGACTGGGCATCTGGTTCTGAAGTCCTATTCAAGAGGTCTATGCAAAGCAAAAAGAGTGACCTAATTCCCTGCATTTGATGCTTTCACTGTAACAGCTTAAAAGACAATGTGCTTTCTGTGAAACATTTTTCTATAAACAGAAATACCCAGCTTGCTAACTTATCTCAATCAGTTGCCTTGGCTCTGAATAAACTTGTGGGTGGGCAACTTAGATACTATCTGCAATCATCCTAGCTTTTGACACTTAAATAAAATAGTCTTGTTTCCAATTCACGAGACCTAAGACATCTAGTGTCCTTGAAAAAAAAAATCTCTGATTTTCTTTTCTTTTTCCCTTTTTCCTTTTTTCCCTTTTTTCCTCCCTCCCTCCCTCCCTCCCTCCCTCCCTCCCTCCCTCCCTCCCTCCCTCCCTCCCTCCCTCCCTCCTTCCTTCCTTCCTTCCCTCCCTCCCTTCCTTCTTAATGTTATATGGTCTCTACTAACCCTGAGCTGTTTTCATTGAAGCAGTTCTGTCTCAGAGTGATCTTGCCATGTTTTGCACTCTCTCTTCTGCCTTATGCACACACTGCTCTTGTTTGCCTCTCCAAACTACAACACATACAAACAGTAAAATGCAGCAGAACTTGGATGGTGTTTTCTAGCAGTGGAAGTGGTTAATTTACTTTATGTCACTGTACGAGACTTTAAGACAGAATAGTAATTCTCATCTTAGAAGTCTTCCTGCATTTTGTCAGTAAGAACTTCCTGGCCAGCTTCTCCAGCTGCCAACCTCTCTACCTGTTCCTCAGTCCCTATCTCTTTTTTCCCTGATTTTCCTCACTCCTCTCTTTCACCTTCAAATTTCTGTTAATTTTTAAATCAGAGTAGATTAGCATCTCTGTATTTTACTGATTCTTTCTAGACTAGTACTTTTCAAGTTGCAGGTTGTGACCAATTAGTGGGTTGAGAACTCCATTGCATAAGTGGAAGCAAGCCTTTTAAGAAAGTAAAATAGAATCAGATAGAAATACCCAAGTGCATTAAACAAGGCAAAGTGGAATTTTGCTGTTGATTCCATCATGTAGGGAAACACATTTAACTTCACTGCTGCTGGCCACGCAGCACGATGTCCTTTCTTTTTTTTTTTTTTTTTTTGGTAGATTTTTTTATATATATAAATTTTTATTAATGTTAATGGGGTGACATATATTCAAAGAAAACATGTCCAGATTATCTCGTCATTCACTTATGTTGTATACCCATCACCCAAAGTCAGTTGTCCTCCGCCACCTTTTATCTAGTTTTCTTTGTGCCCCTCCCCCTCCCCCTCTCCTTCTTCCCTCCCGTGCCTCCCCTTCCCCCCACCACCGGTAACCACCACACTCTTGTCCATGTCTCTTAGTCTCATTTTTATGTCCCACCAATGTATGGAATCATGTAGTTCTTGGTTTTTTCTGATTTACTAATTTCACTCTGTATAATGTTATCAAGATCCCACCATTTTGCTGTAAATGATCCGATGTCATCATTTCTTATGGCTGAGTAGTATTCCATAGTGTATATGTGCCACATCTTCTTTATCCAGTCTTCTATTGAAGGGGTTTTTGGTTGTTTCCATGTCCTGGCCACTGTGAACAAAGCTGCAATGAACATGGGGCTACATGTGTCTTTACGTATCAATGTTTCTGAGTTTTTGAGGTATATACCCAGTAGAGGGATTGCTGGGTCATAAGGTAGTTCTGTTTTCATTTTTTTGAGGAACCACCATACTTTCTTCCATAATGGTTGTACTACTTTACAGTCCCACCAAAAGTGAATGAGGGTTCCTTTTTCTCCACAGCCTCTCCAGCATTTGCTATTACCTGTCTTGTTGATAATAGCTAATCTAACAGGTGTGAGGTGATATCTCATTGCAGTTTTGATTTGCATTTCTCTAATAACTAATGAAGATGAGCATCTCTTCATATACCTGTTGGCCATTTGTATTTCTTCCTGGGAGAAGTGTCTGTTCATGTCCTCTTCCCATTTTTTTAATTGGATGTTTGTTTGTTTGTTGCTGAGTTTTATAAGTTCTTTGTAAATTTTGGATATTAGGCCATTATCTGAGCTGTTGTTTGAAAATATAATTTCCCATTTAGTTGGCTGTCTGTTTATTTTGTTGTCAGTTTCTCTTGCTGAGCAAAAACTTTTAGTCTGATGTAGTCCCATTCATTTATCTTTGCCTTCACTTCTCTTGCCTTTGGAGTCAAATTCATAAAATGCTCTTTAAAACCAAGGTCCATGAGTTTAGTACCTATGTCTTCTTCTATGTACTTTATTGTTTCAGGTCTTATATTTAGGTCTTTGATCCATTTTGAATTAATTTTCATACAAGGGGACAAGCTGTAGTTGAGTTTCATTCTTTTGCATGTGGCTTTCCAGTTTTCCCAGCACCATTTGTTGAAGAGGCATTCTTTTCTCCATTGTGTGTTGTTGGCCCCTTTATCAAAAATTATTTGACCATATATATATGGTTTTATGTTGCCCAGAAAGGTGTCATCAAGAGGCTTTGCTTCTGTCATGCAAAGATTTTTGAAATTTCCCTTTGGTAACAGCTTTAACGCCTCGATGCCACGTTCTTTTCAATAGCAGCAATAGTGGAGCACAGTTTCCTATGAGGAGTAGATATGATGTTTGAGAACCTACATGGCAGAGAACTGTCATTTGTTGAGAAAAAGACCTTGATAGAATGTTTGCAAGTAGAAAGAAACTGTGCTCCACTATTGCTGGATTGTTTAAACTACCCCCCATGATCCCCGGAAAGACTGGAGGCAAGTTTTTTCTACCCTTTGTTTGGTGTAAAGTTAAGATGATATGTGTGGTGGGGGTTTTCTGCACTCAACACAATTAAGAGTAAAAAGAGAGGAATTCTTCAATGAATTGAGAAGGAAATGAGAATTTGCCTTTCAAATATATGCCCAAACATTGAAGAAATCCCTAGGACACCTCAGGCTCATGTTTCTCATAAACACAAGAATGAAAAAACTTAACACATTCATACCAGGACCTGCTGAATTTACTAAATCTTACTAAGGATGGATCTATATATATGAAAAGATAACTTTTTTGTCATTTTTTAAAAATATTTAACCCCCCCCCTTTTTACAAATTCTAAAAAGCATAACTCAAAAAATGTAACATAAAAATATTTTTTTAATGTCAGAATAAATTTAATTTTGTTGTATTTATTTCATTTAATTACCATAAGAACACTCTTGGATTTTTTTTCTTTAATATTTGACTTAATTATTATAACATTTCTCAGAAATTTGTATATAGTGCACCTACAATTATTTGTAGAATTTTAAATGCGCCTGGACTTCAAAAAATTTGAGAACCATTGCCGTAAAGTATTCCTAACTATTGTAAAACATATCGATACATTGATAACAGTATGGCACTTATATTAAAATCCATGATGCTAATGCAAGTTAAGAAAGAACTTTGACCAAGATGGATCTTAAAACGTTTGAGCCTGTCCCATTCATTATATGTCTATAGTTATTTTCAGTTCACTGACCAAAAGTCTTTATGAACATACGATTACAAATGGTTACTGCCTGTAACCAACTCCATTATAGTAAACACCATTTTAATACATAACAATAGAGGTCACTATGTTAGATGATAGGGAATTTCCCATGTCAGCAGCAGCAATGAAACTATTTTTTAGTTTATAGAATGTTTCTTTTTATTTTTAATAAAAGAGTATATCTCCCTTTGGGAAATGGCTCTTGTTCGTAGAACACACTTGGTCATTTTATGAGGCTACAGAAGTAAATTGTGCATCATCTTCCTTATACTGAATTTTAATCAGTCATTAAGAAGTATTATATACCAATTTTGTTTAAAATGTAGGAGTACATGTTAATTAATCAACTGGGACTCTCAGACATTGCTAGGGGATTCTAAAATGGTACAACCACTTTGGAAACAGTTTGACGTTTTCTTATGAAATTAAGTAAACATCTACCCGATTATCTATCAATTCTCCTTCTAGTTAATTTCCCAAAAGAAATGAAAACATATATGCAGAAAAAGACTTTTATAAAAATATAATTTCTACTTAATTTTTTGATGCCAACTGGCTATGTGTTATATTGAAGGTGCTTAAGTCTATCCTTTTTGTCTTGTGCCAGGTTTGTGTGAAAACCAGGATATAGAATACTAAGCCTTCGAATGGGGATCAAGTGGGCAACTGGGGGAGAGAAAGCTTCAGAGTTTGGGTCTAAGCCTGGTCTAATATTCTTAGCATTGTGTTGCCCCAAAGGACATACAGGGATTTGCCCCATAGTCTTATGGTACAGCTGGGACTGTCCTGGTCATGGCATACCAGGAGATTATTTATATATTATTATTTAGTGAGTTCTTCCTTATCTTGCAGTGTGTACCTTTGCCCTTGCCCATATTTTTACTGCATCACTTATTTCCAGAAGGTCTAGTATCCCAGACTGCTAAGATAAACTTGCAGCTATGTTTTAATCCTGGTAGGGAGTATAACATTTTTATTAAAATATGTGGATAGTTTGAAATTGCTTTTGGCTTTCTGAGCATTGGCCAGTACTCATGTAATTGGATTTCTGCATGAGAGAGAGAAAAAAATTAAGCACATCTTATGATAGAGAAATGATGTGAGCAAAGGTGAAATCTGGGTGAAACTGCTTTATTCTTAACATTCCCAAACCAAAGCATAAACAAGCTTCATGTCCACTCACAGATGAAAACTGCTAAGCACAGAGTAGGCAGAGAATTAGATTTAAAAAGGATTGGAATTTTGCTGAAGAAGGAAAATGGAGGGAAAGATGAGCAAAGTCGCTGAAGATACATACAAGGATGACAATAAAGGACCATAGATGCTAGGCTGGATGAGGTGGGTAATGTAGACATGAGAAGATTGGGATGCAGTGAAAAGGCAGGTGTCCATGGCTTATAGAACCAGTAGGGACTGGAGAATTGTTGAAGCTGGAGATTCAAAGGGAATAACTAGAAAGAACTATGGGGTCAAAAAGGTAGATGTTTTGAGCTGAAGTATTGTAAGACTTGGGTTATTGGGAATGACAAATCTAGGATATGACCATAGAAATAAATACATGAATGAGATTGAAGAAGTCATAAGAGAAAAGAGGTTCTGGGAGTTTTGAAGACAGCAACAATGATCCAGGAGCTAAAGCTTAAAGAATGAGTGGTGTGACCAAGAAGTGGGTGATGACTGTATCAAGGTGAGTAGATAAACTTCCTCATGTCTTTGCTGCTCCTTGAGGCCCTTGTTCTTCCCATTCCTTCTGCCTGGAATGTTAGTCTCTTCTGATATTAGTATTGCCTCCTCCATTGAGGTCTTTGTTCCTATTTCATTTTTCTCAGTAAGGTCATTCCTGACCACTCTATAAAAATCAACCTCCTTGTTAATCATAACATATTAATTTCTCTATTTCCTGCTTTATTTTTCTCTATAAGAACTATCACCATCTAAGCTACTATATATTAACCTATTATATATTTCACTTAGCTTATTCTGTATGTCTTCCCTTTACCAGACTCCAGACAGAAGAACATCTTATTCCAGTTTTACTGCTAAATCTCTAACGCCCAGGACAATGTCTGATACATGGTATATGATCAAGAACTATTTTGTTGATATTATGATGTCATGTACTTCAAAGCTTTGGGTTTTAAGGAGGACAGAGGCACAAAAGTCCAATGATGAGAAATGAGGACACTTACCTCACCTTCAGGCTTAGAGATCATATAGATGTGGAAGAAATAGGAGTTTCTGCTAAAGAGGGCTTCAGGGAGCATTGTTCAATGGTTCATACGGGACAAGGTTTAAGACCAAAGATTAAAGGGATGTGTCCCAGCAGAGCTGAGGAGTTCTCTGGTTTTTCTATGAGTTGCAGAGGGCAAGGTCTCAGGAGACAGAGGGGAGTGGCAGCTAAGAGTGATAGAATTGTGTGGAAAGAAGTGAGCACTTGTGCAAGTTAGGGCAACCAGATGGGGCTCTTCTTGATGGTGTTTTAGAAGATGGTGGCAGCAAGTCTGAGAATTTGGGTTTAGGTGATGCATCAGTGTTAACAGGATCACATAGGTTTGTGGAACTCTTCACAGGTGTGAATAATCTTCTAAGAAAGGCATGGAGTCCATGTATCCCCAACATCTAGCATATGTGATATATGTCTAATAAATGTTTGTTGAGTGAATGAATGGATAAAACAATCATTGCTGAGATTAAATAGGAGGAAAAAAAGTGATTCTTTAACTCATAAAGAGTCATTCATGTAAGAGAGCACTATAAATCCAAAGAGCAAGAGCCAAAGAAATGTAGACAACAGCATTTCCCCTTGAACAACTTGCAATTGGGATTTTAAAGTAAATCACATTCATTGTTATAGAACTCTGCATTATTTCAGGAAAGTACAAAAAGAAACATTAAATAAATGCCCTTCCAATTTTAACATGACAGAGGAATGTATTTGACTTATTGAATCAAGAGTATTATCTACTCCACATACAGAAAGAAGCATAGGAGACAATTAATTTGGTGTGTGGATGATCAAAGATGACCTTAGTATTATTCTTATCTATGCCAATGAATTGTATGAAATTCTGGGGGAGTTACATCCTCCCCATGGTTCAGTTTGTTCTTTCTTTAAAAACAGGGCTTAGAATTTGAGTGATTAGATAATAAGTGCTAAAAGATTGTCAAATACAATTTTGGTTGTCCTTTAGAATGAGCTGGAGTTTCCTTCGTAGAGAGAAGGCATGAGCAAGAAAAGTATAGTAGTCAGGTTCCTGATATGTCTGGGGAGTTAGTGAGGACTCAGTAAGACCTGTGTGGAGAAGCAGGATATGCTTGGATGTCCACCAAACAGTAGAGACACATTTTCCAGCCCCTAATGACTTGTGTTTAGTTCATTCAATTTACTTGTCCATACTATGGAGATAGGAGCATGAAGAAATCATTTGCAACTGTGTTTCCAAGCTGAAAAATTGTTTAAAAAATCAGATTTAAAGGCTTACAGGGCAAGCAAAAGCCCTTGAAGAATTCAAATCTGGAGAATAATTTGCCTACTATTTCAAAGTTATATTAGCCATTTTGATAGCACAATATAAAGTAAGTAGGTCACTCACCTCTCCTTGAAACTCATTACTATTACAAACTTTATTTTCTGTGTTTGTCTGTACTACCAACTTTTACAATGGCAGATATTGTTAAGAACCTTCAAAGTGTTACCCACTGCCTCTGTGGCAGTAGTTCTCAAAGCATGTTCTAAGAACTTCCTGAAGGTAGAGAAACAGCCAGACCCTCTCAGGGGATCCATGAGGTTAAAATTATTTGTCTAAGATATTGACTAAGATATTGACTTTTTTGTAATTTTTTTTTTTTTAGTAAATAGCACTAGAGTTGTCCAGAGATTACACATCAAATTAAAAATTGTGTTTACATTAACATGTAATGATTCATTATTGTAATATTTAAAATAAGTGATACATATTTTTAAAAGTCTCTATTTTAATTTATAATATTATAAACATTAATAACTGACCCTCATAAACAAAAGCACTTTGGAGAGTCTCAGTATTTATTTATTTATCACAAACAAGTACTTGTTTTTAAGATGAGTTATTTATTTTTATTGAGGTAACATAGATTAATAGCAGTATTATTTATAACAGCCAAGCTGTGGAAGCAGCCCTAATATCCATCAATAATTAAACGGATAAAGAAGATGTAATATCAGCCATTAAAAAAGATGAAATCTTCCCCTTTGTAACAATATGGATTGATCTTAAAGTTATTATGCTAAAGTGAAATAATTTTTTTAAAGTCTAAAGGGTGTCTGAGATTAAATTAAAAAAAAATCAACATTGGGACCTGCTATTCTGTGTTAATCTGGAACCAGCCGTTAACTATGGGACTCAGCCGTTCTTTATCTGAAAGTTCCTACTTAAGAGATCCTATGTTTCTCAGATGACTAAATGACAAAACATGAGGCTGAAAGTCAGCTCTAAGACCAGAAGGTACAAGGCACTGCTCCTCCTGGACCACCTGAGCTTCAGGTTGTTGGTGTGCCTGAATCCACCCAGGGTCCTGTCTCTCCCTACCTGCAGATGCATCTGTCCTGGGCTCCCACCAGACCTGGGCCTTTTCCTGTTGCCTACTAAAACCTGTGGTCTTTGCCATATGCTTTCAATGGATAGAAACTTTACCATCCTGGGTAAAGAGAGAGGAGAACAGGTTTGGAAACAGAGGCACCTGGGGAGATGAGAAAAGACCCAGACTACTGTGGTTCCGATTTATGGAGATGTGTCTGTTTTCCTTTGCCTTTGATGCCATGAGGTCTTCTGAATGCCTAGTCAGTCTCTCAGGTACTGGCTTTGCAGATAAATTAAGATATGTATTTTTAAATGAATAATATTCAGTTCTCATACACATTCAGTCTTTTTGCTGACCTGGAATATCTGCCAAATCCCTCTTTTATTTGGACCCAACCCTCTGGGTCTATATGATGTAAGTTAATGACTCATCAGGAATTCACCTAAAAGTCTGTTTTGTTTGGTTTAACTTGCTGCTGATGAAATCAATGTTTTATTTTTGGCAGTGGTGTTCAGAAAGGTCATTTCTTTATCACTGATTATTTTCCCCCTCAATTTAATTATAAAAATTTTCAGATAATCTGACCGGTGGTGGCTCCATGGATAGCATGTCAACCTGGGATACTGAGGTCCCAGGTTCAAAATCCTGAGGTCGCCAGCTTGAGCATGAGCTCATCTGGCTTGAATGTGGTCTCACCAGCTTGAGCATGGGCTCACCGACTAGAGTGCTGGGTCACTGGCTCGAGCCCAAAGGTTGCTGGCTTGAAGCCCAAGGTCGCTGGCTTGAGCAAGAGGTCACTGGCTCAGCTTGAGCCTGTGGTCAAGGCATGTATGAGAAGTAATCAATGCAAGCACTAAAGTAACTGCAACTATGAGTTGATGCTTCTCATCTCTCTCCCATTCTGTCTTCTCTCTCAACAATAATTCAGATATACAATAAAATTGAATGTTATAGTTAACACTCACTTTTTATAGCCTACATTCTACCATTATCCTATTTGATTTATTGCTCATCTATCTATCCATCCCTCTATTCAGTCATTAAATGTAATTTTAATTTGAAGTTTACCAAACAACTGCACCAAAGACAAAAATCTTTTAGCTAAGTGTATTTCCATGTAAGAAATAAAATGTAACCTAGAAAATATTTGCTTGAATCACTTAAACCTTCAGAGGCAGAACACTGATGTCAAAACATACGGTTTTGAAAGTTTGGTGCAAGGATGGTACATTTTCTTGACTGAGAATACAGATCTTCACATTTACTTATTATTTTTCTGGAAACTTCTCAGATGTCTTAAGTTATAAAACCAAAATTAAAAAGTTAGCAGCAGCTGAAGAAAACTTAGGCAAGAGCCAAGCCATTGGATTTTTCTGAAGAGGAAAAATAGTCTCACCCTTTCAAACATTTAAGAAATATATAGATCTGACCTTTGGTTCTGCAGTAGAAATCAAGTGTATAGGGAGAAAGAAAACTTAGCTTGCCTGGGCCTTTCTAATTTATTATTTTCACTATACTTCCTTTAAGATTTGGGGAAATAAAATATTTCAGGGAATAATTGAAGCCTATTTAGTCCATTACGGTTTATCTTCTTTTAATATTCCAATTCCCTCAGGACTCTGGTTATAGTAATTGCTTCTTGAAAGATCTCCCAGTGTTTGTTTCCTGGTAAATTACTATATATACAGCTTATGATTTTTCTACGATTTATAAAAACATAAGAGTGGGGGGTGATTTTATGACATCTGTTTTAAATTCATTTCTATTTATTTTTCATTATGTTTGAAAATTTCTTGTCTATTTTTTTAAAGAAAACATCCTAACTGTTTTTGGAGTTAAGTAGGCTAGTTAACTCTTAATATGCAAAAGTTCAATTTTCTCTGAACTGTCTTTTATAGACAGTACGTTTTAGTTTTTATGGTTTCTCCTATAGATTTTGTTTGCTCATGTATCATTGATAGCCTTGACTTTTTTAAACTTCCAAAATGTGAGGTAAAAACCAAAATAAATATTGGTCAGAACTGGCTCGCGACTCGCAGCCCTGTCAGGCACGTGCACCCTGCACTCTCCAGCCCGTTGTGGACTTTACTTTATTACATTTCCAGTGGGGCCTGACAGTTTGAGGGGCTCACAACATTACCATCATGTCATTAGCAAATTTCAGATGCCAGTGGTCACTGAATCCCTGAACGTATTGTATTTTTATATTAATTTATTTTGGCAAAAGACAAGCTGATGTTCAGTTCTTACTATTTTTACTAAATAAGAAGTATTCACCCTTCCATAATTATGTCTAAAAAGTCAAACAAGCAAGAAACTGTCTCCCTACCTAACATCCTGATTTCAAGAGTCCATTCATATTAAAGTGAGTTTACTAAATAGACGAGCTGATTTCAGTCTCTTTCCTTGTTAGGAAAGCTCATATTCCTAAATAACCTAGATATGGCAAATACTTAAACAGGAAAGTCACAAGATACTCATTTAAGTGGCCTTATTGTTCAATCTAACCTATAAAGCCAAAGAAAATTGCCAAAACACATGAAAATTACAGTGGCTATTTAACTATATAATAAATATAAGATACCTATTCAGCTGGTGTGTCTTAAAAATAAGAGAGCACTTTACCATTGTCTCCACTGGGGGGAAAAAGAGAAGCAGCTTGGGTCTGGCTTCCTGATTCTTCCTTCTAAACTGATACTCAATCCCTGCTAAGAGAAATGATTACCATCAGACCACAGGATGTGAGAATTATCTGACCAGCTCCGATCTCCACATAAACAACCTCTTGTTGGTAATTTAATAATCTCTATCTGCCATATTATTGCTCATTTACAAAGCAGGATATTTTGTGACATTATTTGATGAAAAATGAATGCTGTTCTTTCTTAAGGGAGCAATATAACACAGAAACTAATTGAGTGTCAAGTGAAGAGACCAGGGAAAAATTTTCATTCTGGTGAAAATTGCTGCTCTGGTTCTTTACTAGATGACTGTGGTCTTAACGGCTACACAGGTCTCAGCTGAAATATTTAGAAGGGGAGCCTTCAACTGTGGAGACTGTTGGGTTTACCCTAGGAAGTCACTGTTCTCCTTCTAACATCTGTAGTCCTCAGTAGTTCATTCATAAAAAATAGTGGGGAGGGATGATAGGTATTCTCTTTTAGTTCTAAAAGCCTCATTCTTTTTTTTATCATTTTCAAAATGGGTGTTTATAAACACCACTCAATCTGCACTATGCATAATAACATTTTAAAAAGAGGCTTCTTCTTTTTTAGTGTAGGTGAAAACATCAACTGTTGTAGCTTTGAAAGCATAAAAAGCAACCTCTCTGCTTCCTTCAGCTAGACTGGTGACAGAGGGACTATGTTCCTGCAAGTGTTTCTAGGTGACAGGTATCTATGAACTTTGGTGTAAATAATCGATGTTGTCTACGTGCAATTTCTAAAGTTAATTTGATTATGTGGCTGATAAAATATAAAAAGAAGTTTCTTTTCCTCTAGTCAAGCTACACAGCTTGGGCAAGAAAGACACTGGGCCTTCAAATACATATTTCAGGTCACAGTAGAAACAGTAGCTACAGGTACAGGAAAGAGAAGAGCAAATCCTTCATAAGCTTTCAACTTTAATTTTTTGTCTGGGTCAAATTTTCAGTTAAGAAAACATTTTTCTGAGGTAGTGGATCCTCCTTTTTCAGTTTATTCATCTGATTCTACATCTGACAAATTTATCCCTGTAAATTCCATGAGATGAACTTCCAGTCTTTTTAACCTGAGCTTGAATGTCCTGATTATAAGAGATTTACTGATGAAGTCAGAGTGTTAGCTTTTGTGGGAAAGGGATCTATTGCGTGCATGTGAAAATAGGTTTCATTTTGGTGTGGCATGTAGAAGCCATTTTGGTTTTTCATTGGATGGTTGTGATCATAATAGCTTCACAAGTGTAAGGCTGGTGGCCGAGGCTAAGCGGGTTCACAGAGGATTCAGGAAGATGGTAGAGGAGCTGCAGAACCAGAAAGTGTTGGGCCGTTCTTGTTTATTAGATTCTCAATGGCGGGTGAGAAAAACAGGCAGGGAAAAACCGCTGCTCATGGCAGCAGGTGAACAATTAGGAAAATGGCCCCCTGCAGTGTCAGGCAAGTGATCTGTAAGAACTTCACTGAGGGAAAGTATCCATAGCCTTATGTAGGATCACACACGTGTGGCTCTGCCATGAGCTCACGCACTAATCATGCAAAGTGCAAGCGAGCAAGCCTAACACAGCTGTTTTCCCAACAACAAGTTTCAGCTGAAGTAGGTTGAGGGCAAGGGCTGTTGACTAGGGGGTCTGCTAAGTTTATCCTTATAGGAATAGGGGCTCCCTTCAAGCCAGTGTCTGGAGAGGTAGTGAGGTTTGGGCTTCTACAGAGAAAGATGGCCATAGTAGGAAGCCCTATTATAAAGGGGAAAGGAGCCTGTGTTATTGAAAAAAAAAAAAAGCCTAATTTAAACATTAAAGTGCTTTGTGTGCTATTTTCCAGAAGTTTTAATATAGAAACTTAAGATATACAAGCAATCTTTTCCAACTTTTCAGAAAAGTACACAACTGGGAAGAAAAGGTTATATCTAACAGGAAAGATGGCACTTTTTTTTTTTTTTTTTTGTATTTTTCTGAAGCTGGAAACAGGGAGAGACAGTCAGACAGACTCCCGCATGCGCCGGACCGGGATCCACCTGGCACGCCCACTAGGGGGGGGGGTGCTCTGCCCCTCCGGGGCGTTGCTCTGTTGCGACCAGAGCCACAACAGTGCCTGGGGCAGAGGCCAAGGAGCCATCCCCAGCGCCCGGGCCATCTTTGCTCCAATGGAACCTCGGCTGCGGGAGGGGAAGAGAGAGACGGAGAGGAAGGAGAGGGGGAGGGGTGGAGAAGCAGACGGGTGCTTCTCCTGTGTGCCCTGGCCGGGAATCGAACCCGGGACTCCTGCACACCAGGCCGACCCTCTACCACTGAGCCAACCGGCCGGGGTGGCACTTTTCTATCATTCCTACTAGGCATGTCAGCTTCTCAGTGTTTGACAGGATGCTTTTGGGCTGTGTGCCCTCCTTTCTCCTTTTGGTGCCTGATGAAAGAGATAACCTGGCTCAAGATTCTTGGAAACGACATTAACGGGGATTCACAGCATGTGTCAATAAAGGTGTCTCCATTTTCAAACACTGTCCTAAAACCACTGTCTTGAATTTGACAGTCATAATCTTCCCAGACTATGAGCTTTAGCTGAGTAAGCGGAGTGAATAAGTAGGCATCCAGCCAAATGCACTGTTATGGATAACGAGCAAAAATATGTTCCATTGCTGGCAGGAGGCAGCGTGCCTCCTGCTCCCAGAGTTGCCTTTGGTGATTTGCATATGTGTGGGTGAGCCGGTGAGGGAGAAGGTGAGGAGAGGTAAGAGGGTTGTCAGGGGGAAAGAAAGGCGTCGGGAATACAAATTTGACATTGTTTGTGGAAAAGCTTGTAAGTATAGATGAAATGTATGGACCATTCTGAGCAGCCAGTGGCTTTTTTTTTTTTAAATGTCACAGCAGTGACTCAAATGCATTATTCTCCATTTGAACAAAAATATCTAAGAAACTCAGTGGAGATGCTAAAAAGAAAGGCAGTTTTGGAGGAAAATAAACAGGTAGGAAGGCAATTTTATGTTTTCCTCAGCGTGAGGCAAGGGAGGTTAAGTGGTTAAGTGGAAGAAGTGTTCAGTCAGCTAGGATGCATTTGAAAAAGTTTTCAGTTCTGAAAAAACTCACATTGAAAAGTGAACCGAAGGGCATCTGGACGCCATTCAATTCAGTATGGAGGTTTCTGTAAGGACTGAAACTTGTCTTGTTATCTGTATGCTGTTCTCTGTTCTCCCCTGTAAGTGTACTGCTCTTCAAAGAGGAAGCCAAGTACACAGGCGAGATTTCTCTAAGAAGCCTGACCAGTTTCCTCAGGGATGAATCCCTGTCAATGAAAGGATCCTGATCATGGTTTTCAGATCATTTTACTTCCTCATAGAACATTCCCTTTAGAGGTGACATGAACTATCCAGCATTTCCCCTGAGGTGGTGTGGCTCCCCTCCCCAGGGGTGGGCTGTGGCGGTGGGGTTGTGAGAGCTGAGGAGGAGTGGAAGGGAGCAGGGTCCAAAGGTAGGGTGCATTCTCCCCAAAGGTGCTTCTCTCAGGTCTCAGATGAGAAGATTCTTGAGGATTAAGCAGGACTTCTAAGACTCTGAAATAAACATGCACTTTTAGAGTGGCCCTGGAGAAGAGAAGTGAAGAAAGGAAAGGCATGATGAGGTAGGATTCTGCGTGTGCGGGGCAGCTGCGTTAGGTTTGCTTGAGGGGTTACCAGCTGCAAGCACTTTGCCTGATTGGTACGTGAGTGCATGGCTATGGGTGCTTCCGCTCGAGAGAGATTGAGAATTGTGGATGCACAAATTCTGCCCACCACTGTGAGGGACATTCTGCAGTTTGTTTGCCTGAGGGGCAGTTTCCTCTGCCTGTGTGCTTGTCCGTCATTGTGAGACTCTATTAAACGGAACGGTCCAACCCTTTCCAGTTCCGCAGTTTTTCTACCCTCTGCCTGAATCCAATGTGAACCTGCCTGGACTCAGCCACCAGTATCACAACATGACACTTGTATCCAGAGCAACCCACCTGTCTCTGCTTTACACTGAACTCTTCTGTGTGGTTTCCTACACAGATGGTTGGGGAGAAGATGGGGGCGCTCACTGCCTTTTCTGTCCTGGGTGTTGGCTGATGACACAGCTGAGCCCCTCGCTAGGTTCTTAGTCATAGAGTAGCTCTAATGACAAAGACCCAGCCCCACAGTTCAGTTCAGGAGATCCTTGAAGGGCCAACCCAGCTTCTGAGCCCCTTGCTGAGGGCCCAGCTGCCCACTGTGTCACAACTGCCTCCTGACCCAGCTTCTCCCTCTGCCCAGTCTGCTGCCCCACCCCCGTGTAGGAGGCCTGAGAGCACCCCTTCAATAAGCCAGCTGACAGCCTCCAGCTTAGAGTCTGTGCTCCACAACTCTGTCCATTTCTTTCTTTTAAAAAAATTATCTTCAAACTTCCAAGATGGTGCATTTATAATCTTGATCTGTAGTCATGTGAGGTTGGACTAAGTCATAGTTATCTTTGGAAAACAAACAGATGATATTCTCTGAGACCCTTTACCTAGATCATTGTTCACGCTCTCTAGGTAAACAGCAGTTGGGACAAAGAGTCTGCTCAGGACGAACTTGTAAGCCTGAGAGCATAAGAAGAAGAAGAGGGCCAGGGATCCTAAAAGAATGGGGCCCAGCAAAGTAAATGAATTGAAATCTTGAAACCTGATTTTTACTTAGTTTTTCAATTTCAGAATTTTACTGAAAACAGGAACAACCACAAACTCCTTGACCTTTAACCCCCTCTAACAACCATCCAATACTTATTCTCTTCTCATCAAAGTATCTCAGAACCATAAACTTTTTCTTCTCTCTCCCCACAGAATGCTGTCATGCACAAATCCTGACAATATGACCATTTACACTTTTAGTATTGTGATGTGGGTGGCCGAGGCCAGGCAGGTTCCCACTGGATTCGGGGAGATAGTAGAGAAACTGTGGAGCTGGAAAGTGTCAGGCCATACCTGTTTATTGGAGGCTCACAAAGACAGGAGAGCAAATAAACAACAAAAAGGAAAGCGCTAATAAACAAAGGAAAATCTGCTATTCGCAGTAAGGACAAGGGAGCAAGGAAAACGGCATCTTATGTTGGTGGAAGAGCAATCTGGGAGAATCGCTGCCCAGGGCCAGCACCCACAGCCTTACATAGGCTCTGCACACCTGCCTCTGCCACGTGCTCACGCACTAATCAAGCAAAGCGCTTGCCGCTGGTAACCCTCCAAGCAAGCCTAGCACAGCTGCCCCACAATTACTATTCATTCTTAGATATTAGTACAAGTCTTTCTTTTCCAGATGTCACACACACCCTGCCCTCAAGAACTTCGGGTTTTCTCTGCTCTCTTAGGGCCACGTTTCCCCCCTTTCCTTTCTAGCACTTTGCTTCAGTTTGTAACAAACAACCATGGGGATTAGTGTTTGATTAACATCTGAACTCCTTCCAGTAAAATGTGAGTACCATGAAAGTGTGGGCTATGATTGCTTTTTTTGTTTGCTTGTTAACATTCACCACAAGAAATTTTATTTATTTTTATTATTAATTTCACTTAACATGATGTATACACTCTTAACAAATTTTTAAGTGCACAATACAGTGGTATTAACAAGGCCACTGTATCATATAACAGATCTCAAGAACTTGTTTATCTTTCTTATCTGCAACTTTATTCTCCTTGAGCAGCAACTCCTCATGTCCCCAATCTCCCAGCCCCTAGCAACTACCAGTTCACTCCATGTCTATATGTTGAATAGACATTTCTTCAAAGAATACAGGCAGATGCCTAACCAATATATGAAAACATGCTCAACATCACTAGACATCAGGGAAATGCAAATCAAAGCCATAATGAGCTACCACCTCACCCCTGTCAGGGTATCTATAATTAAAAAAAGAAAACTTGTGTTGGTGAGCATGTGGAAAATTTGGAAGCCTTTACACCATGGGTGGGAATGTAAACTGGTACCACCACTGCTGAAAACAGTATGGAGGTTCCTCAAAAAATTAAAAATAGAACTGCCCTAGGATCCGGGTGTAATGCCGGTGGCCGAGGCCAGGCAGGTACACATTGGATTTGGGAAGACCACCGAAGAAGCACAGAACCTAAATGTGTTGGGGCATTCCCATGTATTGGATTCTCATGACAGCGGGCGAGTGAACAGGCAGGGGGAAACTGCTTCTCGTCTCGTGATGGCATGTGAGGGACCTGCCCTGAGGGAAGGACCTGAAACTGTATATAGGCTTATACACACACGTAGCTTTTTGCCACACGCTCATGCACTAATTATGCAAAGTGCTTGTAGCTGGAAAACAAGTAAGCAAGCCTAACACAGCTGTTTTTTCTACACCGGCTATCTAACTTCTGGTTTGATTTCTGAAAGAATTTAAATCAGTATCTCAAAGGGGTACCTATACTCCTATGTTCATTGCAGCACTACTCATGATAGCTAACACATGGGAAGGACTGGGATGCATTTGATTTTGTTCACAGTGTTTGTTTAGTCCTCTGTGCCTCTCACTGCACCTGCACACGGACAACACTCAGTTGTTGTTGACTGAATGAATCGATGACTGGGCACAGCACTGTCTTGAAATAGGAACTTTTTTTTACTGAAACTCTATCTCTGCCTCATGAGAATTCTCATCAGTAGACAAAAAAAGTTGCTGCTGTGCATTAAGTGAGCTCTTGTCTCCAGCAATTGTACTGCAAAGGAGTTTTGAGAGGGTCAGATTTTTCTTTCTTTACATTCTCTTGAAATAAATGTGAATAGACCTCAAAGCATCCCAGTTTTCCCTAATAGCCTATTATATAATTCCAGTGCATAAATTTGTCATCTTCACACATTTCTTCAAGATATTTTTACTCTCTAGTTCTTTGGGGTGTCCTTTTAAGATTTGTGTTATGTCTCTTCTGAGTTTATTTTGATCCAGATTTTAAGTATTTGATTTCACCTTTATAAAGTAGGACTATTTTCCTCATTGTTCCTGCCAGTAGGCTATTTTGTTTGCTCACTCTTGTTTTTCTCACATAGAGCTAGTATTTTTGAAGATTTATTCTATGCTAGGCAGTCTGTTAAATGTTTTTTATTTTTTTCAGACTATTTTATGTAAGACACAAAACAATGCTCTGATATAGACACTATTATTATGTTGTAATGCTGGTGGCCGAGGTCAGGCAGGTTAACATTAGATTTGGGCAGATAGTAGAAAAACTGCGGAAAGAGTTGGGCCATTCCATTTAATAAAGTCTCACAACGGGGACAAGCACACAGGCAGGGAAACCGCCTCTCAGGCAAACAAACCACAAAAATGGCCCCTCACAGTGGTGGGCAGGCAATCCGCCATCGCAATCCCCCTGAGCGCAAGCACCCATAGCCTTATATAGGCCACACACATGTGGCGCTGCCACATGCTCATGCACTACCCCATGAGCAAGCCTAACACAGCTGCCCCACATATGTCAATTTTAAAAATGAGGAAACGGGCTAAGATGTTATTTAACTATCTCAGGGCCAAATAGTAAGTGGGGAGCAGATTCTTATTCCAGAAGCCAGTCTCTATTTTGCAAATACAAGTAGCATTTTAAAAGTTTGTCTTTAACAGATGTCTGTTTCTAGATAACATACCTATTAATCACATTACTTGCTATTATACTAAGACAATTTGATGCTAAAAACAAAAATAAAGTATTTGTCTTTATACTTTTCTATCTATCAATATTTAAAGAAATTATATTTTTGTCAGAAGCTTTTAAAATGTGAGCATGCAACTCTCTTTCACTTGAGTTCATTCATTTCCAGTTCCAGATCCCGGATAACTTCCCTTCCCAGTCCCCCAGCGCCCCTGGGGAGACTGGGGGAGCCAAGCTCAGCGTGAGGGTCGGGAACTAAGATTTGTTTGCTGTTGTTCATTGTGGCTTTGAGTCCCTTTACTTTTTGTACTTTGTTCTGATGACACATTTATCTGCCATGTTCTGAAAGAATTTGCAGCAACATGTATCACTCTAACATTTATTCTTGTCCGGCAGGCTCTTTCCATTGGAGGGGGTTTGAGGAGGCAAGGGGAAAACTTAACAACCAAAAGAACTACCTCTACAAAGGTAGAATAATATTTTTGGTTTTTTAAAAACTCAGCTTTATCCTTTCAAATAGTCGATTTTACTGACTGTTGGTCATTGGTAACAATTGGCTGACAGAACATTCCGATGCTCACATCCAGGTTTCCACATCCTGACTGAAGCTACCTGGAAATCTTGGCTCCCTGGAAAAAGCAGGGCTCCTTGTGGCTCAGGAGGAGGAAGGAGAGAGTGCTGCGCAGGGTGGCTTCCCTGCTCCCTGGGCGCCTCTGGCCCACCCATTGCTGCCAGCCCTCAAATCAGGATTTCCTTTGGCCTCAAGAACAAGAGGAGTGAGGAGTGTCACTAGCTACATTAGAATGCTGCAAATGAAAACATGATCAAGCAACAACTGCTGATATTTACAGCTTTAGGACTTTGTTCAGAAAACCTTCACTGAAATGTGAAGGTGGCAAGGATTTTATAGTCAGGACAGAGAAGTCAAAAGGACAGAAGTGAATCCTGAGAGATTGCAATGATGTGGGGGAAATATTCTCAAATTATATGGGACTTATTTTTCAAGATCTTTTCTGAATTTGCCAACTGCCTTATACTATAGGTTATTTTAAAATGATTGAAGTGGAATTTAAAATTAGAGGTTCTTCATGAACATCAAAGTTGCATTTTAATATGTGTAAGAGTAGGGGGATTTTTCAGTCAGTTTCACAATCAAAGTCTGTTTAATTGAGCTCTTATCTAGCATAAGACATTTCACTAAATGCTCAGTGTTTACATTTGGGGAATATTCTTGGTCTTTGCAGAGTTGACAATATCCACCTCCATGGCTTCCCGTTACTAAGCCTGCAGGGTACTGACAGAGGCTTCCAGTTGGAACAATTTACATACCCTCATTTTACAAGAATAATGCTTCTTTCTGTTGCATTGAGTCCTCCACTGGACAGCACTAGCCAGAAGCCATGAGGAGTCTTTCTGGGCCTTTAGCTTGTGGTGGAAAAGAAAGGAACGTCAGCCTATAATGTCATATGGAACATCTCCCTAGCTCACAGACTCCTGAAAATACTTAAAAGCAGCTTGACAACAGAAACATAACTTTTTGTTGAAACACAAGTTGAATGGAAAACACTTTTACATCTAAAATGCTTCTTTGGACTTATCTATCCGAGAGGTAAAAAATTCAGAGAAACAAAAATTTTCACAGCTGGTTATGTTGTTGAAGTTACATGTAACAAAATTATTATTCCATTGCCATATGACACTCTGTTACTTGTACTTGTGACTTGCCAGAGACATCTAGATCTATAGTTAGGAAATCACTGTTTTTACACCATTCTTCCTCTCTGCAATAAAATTGCTACCTTAAATAGATGCTGTAATAATTGTGTCCACAATTAAGCAAATAACCAAATGGCACCATTTAAAAAAAACAAACTGTGCTTAGATTGGCCATTTTTAAATTTTTCACATTGTGTTCAGATAATTGAACATCTACAAATGGACATGTGTATATTCCTTTCTGAGTTATGAAATTAGTTTATGTTTACCTTTGGTTCATAATGGTGATGTACTGGAAAATGTATGGCTTGAAGAGGAAGAAAACGGGGTTCTGATCCCAGCTCTGACACCTACTAGCTCAGCTAAAAAGGGGAATATTGATGCCTATCTCATGTGGTTGTAAATATGGTCATATGGTATGTCAATAGTTAGGCCAAAGCCTCATACCAGGTAGCACTCCCTAATGTTGTAGTCTGCCAGTAAATTATCATGTAAATGTAACATACAGCAGAGCAGAGCAGTGTGAGAAAAGTGCCATTGAATCAAATATTTTAACTATAATTTAAGAAAATTTTCCTTAAATTAAAAAGACTTAAAATGTGCAAGGTTTAAAAAGCAGCATCATTTTTCAGGAAAAATTGACCCAGTAGGGCCAACCCTGTGGTATGTCTAAATAAATGATTAGACTTTAAACCCAACAAGCTTTTATGGCAGCCAGACAAAAGAACCAAATCTTTCAAAAGTGGGAGAAAATTCACTTCAAATTTTATTTAGGCTTTAAGTGGTATAATATTCCCAGTTAACACAAGGGTTATAAAGCTCTTCATTTTCATTCTTTCCAGACTGTTTTAACCTAAGCACCTAATTTCTGTAGTAAGATGACATTGGAAGGGAAGGACTAGATATTGGTAAGTCACTGTGTTTCTGAATATTAGATCCAGAGAAAGAAGGAAAATTGAAATTTAAAATGTAAATAAATTAGAATAAGATGTATTGTGATTTCTAAAACCCCGGGAGGCATTTATTATATATTATCATTTGAAATATTCTTAGATTGTAATGAAATAAGTTATATAGCTTTCTCTTCCCATGTAACAGAGTGTCATATGGCAATGGAATAATAATTTTGTTACATGTAACTTCAACAACATAACCCCAAAACACTAACTGGTCCCCATTCAAATGGCAGCTTTAAAACTAAAAAAGTAATTTGGTATTTAACTTAAAATTGTTTTCCACTTATTCATGCATCTCTATATAATTTTGAAACATTAAATTATTAAAAATATAATAGCTTTAAATAACCAACTCATGTTAGAAATAATGATATAAACTTTCACTTTCTCTTTGATTTTTGAGAATAAGTTGGAAAGCTCAGTAGCAAAGCCGTGATCCATAAAGCACACTGTACCTTCCCTGGTGCTTCAGCTCCCAAGATTCCACTTATTTACAAGCTAAATGCTGCTCAAGGACACCAGAATGCAAAAGCTATGGTTTGTCACTACTTAATAAAATATCCTTGCCGCAACCACTGACAACCTGAGTCTGTTTTGCAAATACAGTGTTCATTCTGAATTGTCTTAATTTTAAATGATAATAATAAGTTAAGACACTAACCCCAGAATTCTGCTGTTAAATATATTGTTCAAGGATTTTTTTTTCCCATAGGAAGCTTTGTGACATTTTTCCTGATGAACATGCCTTAAGATATGCCCAGACTGTGAAGCAATCAATTAGGTTGTATAGCATAGGGTGAGACTATCTTAAATTGTGATCAAGCTCTTTTGGTACCAAGCTATCATTCTTTTGAGATCATTACGGTGTGACCCTGCCTTAGGAAAGGAGGTAGATTAGAAAAACTCTTAGGTTTGTCCACCCTTAATTTTCATGCCACTGAAAGCCCTGCTCGCCTTTGGAGTAATGTTAAAGAGATCCAAAATAAGAGCTGCAAGAGAAAACGTTTTCTCTGACATTTTGAACTGGGAGGTGGGTGTTTACAGATGAAAATGTAGGAGGGAGCGATCAGAGACAAGCCTGGGATCTCAAAGGCCCAGCTGTGGGAAGACCATTTTACTTTGGAACACATGACCTTGGAGTGTTTTAAAATCCCAGGCTAGCACAAGCCACTGCCTCTAATAGTTAACAAAGATGGTAGAATTGTTCAGTGCCCACATTAAAAGATGAGTGGGCAAAAATCAGAGATCATTATGATGTAGATACTAGTGGAGCTAGGGAAGTCATTGGATACAGGTGAAGAATCAGATAAAAGGTGTTTTGTTTGTTCTGTTTTTGCACAGAATGATTTTGTGGTTTCTCTAGTTCAGGCTTTTGATTTTCTGGTTGTGGCCTCCCTGAGACTCAAACAGAAAACCTACAACCTCATTCTGAGAATGCACATGGGGAGCTAGTAAGAACTAAATAAACAATGCTCTGTTTGCTCAAATATTTAGCAAATAGCTCAGGGATTACTGCATAAACCATTGTTGAGATTTTAAGCCAATTCTCAAAGATGTTTCTGTGCTCTACTAGTAAAACAATTCATGTATATATAATGGCACATTGTAATTATTTCCATATGGTTAGCACTAAGACAAAACCTGAGGGGAGAAGGTTAACATTTCATGAAAGTTTATCAGAAATCAACATTTATGACAGCACAGGAAAAAACCAAATCCCAAACAGGGTAAAACCAACAGTAGCAATCATCTGATATGTCAGTACATATTTTTTTATTATACTTTTCCCTCCTTATCACTATGTTTTGGTTATGACCTAGGTGGATGGATGATAAAATTGCCGGAAATAACACATTGCAGTTTTACAGAAAAAAAATCTTATGAAGCAGTTAGTGTTGGGCCTGTCTGTTTCAGCCATAAATACTCAGCAAAGCATTGCCTGTGATGCAAAAATTGGTAGTGGGAGAGCCTCAAGGAGAATTCATTTGGTTGAGCATCTGGTTGATGGGATTGAATCCAAGTGATTATGATTTGTGACCTAATCTCAAGCAAAGCCTTGTGCTGGGATTATTTGTTCTTGCTTCAGAAATTAATTTGTGGAGATGATTTTTTACATGAGGTAATAGCTGAACAGAAGGGAATAAAATTCATGTCAATTTTACATTGAGAAAGAAGTCACAGATCTTCACAAAAACACATCGCCATTATTATGTCTAAAACAAATTATGTCTACTATACTTTGGAATCAAGTAATGGTATGGATTGTTTTGAGTGACTCTATGTTTTACTCTGGTGACTAAAATTCATTTTATTCAATGGAATTTATTAGTATGTATTAACATTAAAAACTAGCAGATTGGAATATATTTCCATTTGTTATTTTATCCAGTTTAAAGATTAAAGTAAATCTCTTGATAATTTATTCATTAAATCATTCAGGAAATGTTCATTCAGTGCCTAGTATGTGTTATAGGCATCAGAAGCAGGACAGTGGGTAGAACAAATTCCCTGGTATATGGGGATTATATTTTTGAGGAGTCAGTAAATAAATATATAGTAGAGTATCACCATATATAATGCACATTATGAAGAAAAATAAAGCAAGATAGAAGGGAAATATTGAAAGTAGGTAAAGAGACTTTTATGTACAGTTATCAGGGGACACTGAAGGGTTAACATTTAAGGGGAGACTCAATGAAGGGAGGGAGTAAGCAAGGAAGAAGTCTGGAATCTGTAAGAAGAGTCTGAAGGAAAGGCAATGACAGAGGTTCTAATTTAGGACTAAATTTCTCTTATTTGAGAAACCTCTGGAAAGCCATTGTTGCTGGAGTAGAGTGCACAAGTAGAGAGAGAAAAGAAATAGAGGACAGAGTCCAAATCAAGAAGAGCTCTATAAAGTTGGGTTAGATTTAGATTTTATTTTAAATGTGATGGGAATCACTGAGAGATTGGAAGAAGAATGACATGCCATGATTAAGGTTTTGTAAATCTTTCTGGCTGTGTGGTGGAAGATTATAATGGAAATCAAGGGTGGAAGTGAGGACTTCAAGAAGAAGGATTGTGTCAGTACTAACCACAGACATTGGTGACTTGTATCAAAGCTATGACAGTGGAGTGAGAACTAGTTTTATTCTAGATACTTTCCAAGCAAGGAATAACAAGATTGTTCTGATGGATTGGGTACTTGTTAGGCAGAGTAAGGAATTGAGGATGATTCCAAAGTATGTGGTTTGAGCCACTGGGAAATAGTTGGGCCAATTATTCATTATTTTCTCAAGTATTCATTAAATGCAAACTGTGCCAGGCACTGTATTAGGTGCTTAAGTATGCCAATGAACAAAATAGACAGAAATCTCTGAAAGAGAAGGACAATAAAAATTACCATAAATAAATACAATTTAAAGTATGTTAAAAGGTCATAAGCATTGTGGAAAAAAGAAAATAACAGAGAAGGTTAAGGAGGTTGGGTAGCAAAACAGGTTTTTTGTGGGGTTTTTTGTATTTTTCTGAAGCTGGAAACGGGGAGAGACAGACAGACTCCCGCATGCGCCCGACTGGGATCCACCTGGCACGCCCACCAGGGGCAACGCTCTGTCCACCAGGGGGCGATGCTCTGCCCCTCCAGGGCGTTGCTCTGCCGCGACCAGAGCCACTCTAGCGCCTGGGGCAGAGGCCAAGGAGCCATCCCCAGCGCCCGGGCCATCTTTGCTCCAATGGAGCCTCGGCCGCGGGAGGGGAAGAGAGAGACAGAGAGGGAGGGGGGGGTGGAGAAGCAAATGGGCACCTCTCCTATGTGCCCTGGCCGGGAATCGATCCTGGGTCCCCTGCACTCAAGACCGACGCTCTACCACTGAGCCAACCGGCCAGAGCCTAAAACAGGTTTCTTTATTAAATGAAGTCATCAGGATTGGCCTCATTGAGAATGTGATATTCAAACAAGGACAGGGAGGCCAAGGTGGCTGCAGTGTGGAGGGGCAAATAATGGGTGATAAAGCAAGCATGAAGCAGAAAGACCTTACTGTTAACCAAGTAGGGCCTTGAAGGCTGTTCGGGATTTGGTTTTTGTTTGGAATAAATGTGGAGTCACTTCAGAGTCATTTGAACAGAGTGGTAACATGATCTGATTCGTGTATGAGTCTCAGTCTGGCTGCTTCTCTGAGAATGTATGATAGGGCAAAGGTAAAACAGGGGACCTGATTGTGGGCTATTACCATAACCAGAGTGCTGATGGTGGCTTGGACAAAATAAATAGCAGTAAAAGTAGCAACAAGTGGACACATTCTGGATACATTTAGAAGTAGAGCCCTCTTCATTTCCTGATAGATTTGAAAACAGTGATTTTGTGGCCTGAAAATCTAAAAAAAATGAAGTCACTACTGACTGAGATAATGAAAGCTCTGACTGGAGTGTGAGGTGGAGAACCAGGAGTCCATTTATAAAGATTGTAGGCTTGAGATGCCTAGTAGACATCCAAGTGAAGGGATCCAGTTGGCAGTTAGATATTCAAGTCTAGAACTCAGGAGAAAGTTTTCAGCTGAATATCTACATTCATAGATGTGGGTATTGGCATGATGTTTAAAACCATAGACAATGAATAGGGTCATCTTGTGACAGAAAGAAGAGAGATAGGAGAACAAAGATGAAATCCTTGGATATTCCAATATTCAGAAATAGGGAAAAAAGAAAGAAACAAGCAAAGAAACTACTGAGATAAGGAAGAAATAAGTGGATATGTCATCAGCTGAAGAGAATGTATTAAACAGGAGGGAGTGACCAACTGTGATAATGGCTGCTAGGAGGTCAGGTACAATGACAGAACTGATCTTTGGATGTAGCAATGTGGAGGCATTTATGACTTTTGATTGCAGTTTTGAAGAAATAGTGGGGGAAAAAGTTTTGAAGGAATGGGGATATTGGTGGGGAGTAAAGACTATTCTCCAAAGTGAAGAATACTGGGAGAGAAGTAGATGGGGTTGAGGACAAAGGCATCAACCAAAATGATAGTTATCTGTTGTAACTAATTTTTCTTGTTGGCTACATTCAGCCAAGTTCTTAGGCAAGTCTAAAGGAATGCTGAGTTCTTTCTTTTCTCAGTGATTAGCACTTAATTACTTTATTAAAATATTTTTTGCTTTTACTCAAAATTAATTTTGTAGTTCCCCTATTAAGCCTTCTGAAAATTTATCTAGCCAGGCCCTGGCCGGTTGGCTCAGCGGTAGAGCGTTGGCCTAGCGTGCGGAGGACCTGGGTTCGATTCCCGGCCAGGGCACACAGGAGAAGCGCCCATTTGCTTCTCCACCCCTCCGCTGCGCTTTCCTCTCTGTCTCTCTCGTCCCCTCCCGCAGCCAAGGCTCCATTGGAGCAAAGATGGCCCGGGCGCTGGGGATGGCTCTGTGGCCTCTGCCCCAGGCGCTAGAGTGGCTCTGGTCGCAACATGGCGACGCCCAGGATGGGCAGAGCATCGCCCCCTGGTGGGCAGAGCATCGCCCCTGGTGGGCGTGCCGGGTGGATCCCGGTCGGGCGCATGCGGGAGTCTGTCTGACTGTCTCTCCCTGTTTCCAGCTTCAGAAAAATGAAAAAAAAAAAAAAAATTTATCTAGCCAAAAGAAATATGAATCCTTTGTAGGGTTTTTAATCACAAAGAGACAAAAGATTTCTTTCTTTTCATTGGGTTATTTGTATGTTCTGAATCTCATATTGTAATAAGTTAATATTTATTGTAGTCCAAGCACAAAAATTCAGTGCGTGGCATAGAATTAACTGTAAAAATAATTGGATCTTATCTACCTTCGCAAAAGAAAAGCAAAGATGAAGATTATACACTTTGTAAATAACAATGCATTGCTTGATGATGTGTCTTGAGCAGTTGTTTCACATTTACCTCTTGTATTGTTGACCTTATTTCTTCCTATTTCAATTGTAAGCTCTTGGAAGGCAGAGACTATATGCTATGCATATCCCTCATAGCAAAGAACAGATGTGTTTTAAACTTTATTTTTCTTTTGTTAAATGGTAGAATTAATGTTGTCTTGCTTAAAAGTTGGGTAGTAACAAAAGCAGAATACCTGTCCTTTCTGATAAAACATAACTAGAATGTCTTCCAATTGGTGGCTTATTTTTCCATAGCACCGAGTTTTACTGACTAGAATCAACAGTTTTAGGGACTCTTTCATCCCACTTGTTCTTCCTGTTCTCAATTAAGCATTTTGATCACTGAAATCAAATTGACCTTTCGGAGAATGGTACATTGTATATTGCTTTTATCTTAATTAGAATCTATAGTTTAGTGCAAATGATTGTATTTAATTATTTCTTTTATAAAAAAAAGGCATTTTTTATGGCCCATGTAAGTCTTGTAATTGGTGAATAATGACTAGCATACATTTCGACTCCTTCTTTATCGATTGTAGGACACATTTCTTTTAAATAACAATTTTCCAATTAATTTTTTATTTTTCCAAAATATTTACCCACACATTTCTCCAAAGGTATTCAATTATATTTAGAAATCTTTAATATACACCCCATAACATAAAAATGGGCCACTTACTATTTTTAAATCTAGCTTACTTTTATGTAAAAATGTGCTGATTCTCTGATAATCTTTCTGTTAGAAGTATATATATTTTTAAAATAGAGGAAATTGAGTAAAAATTAGCTACTACAGGCAATTCAACAGCTTAGTTACCAAACTCTAAATAGGTGCTTCTTGATAGAAACATCTGAATGTGCAATTTTGATTTCATGCTTTAGATGAAGAACATCACAGAAAATTCTCTCCAGAAACTCTCCTTGGCTTAGCTAGTTTGCTTTCTCTTCCAGCTTAGAAATTGCCACATACTTTTCAAATCCTTGCAAAGCAGTTCATTATTTCTTTGGTTCTTAAAGATCTGGTGAAGATTTGGGACACAAATCAGTACCAGCAGGCAGGAACTTAATGTTTGCAAATTTTGGTAGCGACTTTAGATCATAAATTTCTGCCACAGAAGAAAAGTAATAATAGCCTCTCTGGGCCTGATATTTTAGAGTCTGTCATTTACACAGCACACTTTCTTGAGTCCTGCTATGTGTATTTAGAATACATGATCCTCCTTCATCTTGTGAAATAGCAGAATAGATTCTTGTACTCCAAAGTTTTATTTTATATATTATTTTATATAATGTATATTTATATATTTATATAAATTATATATAATAAGTATATATATTTAGTGTTTTGGTTTTAATAATATTGCTACTAACTCTATATCAGTTTACTTCTTCTTAAACTTAATTTTCTACTTATAAAGTCTGAAACAAGATATTAAGGCTATTAGAAGACATGATATGAATGTTACCCTCATGGAATGTAGTTCATGTAATCACAGACATCATTGGTTACCTACTGTGTGCCAAGTACTGTGCAATTTACCAGGAGAAAAAGAGAAAAGACACAGTTTTTTCCTTAATAGAATTCAAGGCTAGTGACATCATTTTATTTTGAAAATGTGACCAGATCAAAATTATCATCAGATGACGGTGCTTAGCCTTTTCTCTCCTCTTGCATCTTATGGAGTTCTGGCTTCTCCCCTATCTGTCACCATATCTAAAGAGGAAGGTTCAGTGACAGTCAAATGAGTCTTCAGCTTGTGTGCAGAATCATAGGTGAATGGAAATTGGAGGACAGCAAGGAGGCCCAAGTGCTTAGGTTGGAGGTGACCACAGTCAGTTCTTTAATCATTCTTGTTCTAAAAACAAGAATGTTTCAAGATGATGGATGAAACATGATATTAAGAAACAATTGGAATATGAGAATTTTGTGTTTGCTTGTGCAGGTTCATTCACAAAAAACACTAGATGAAAGTAGAAAATCTCATTAGCTGAACAAAGCCACTTACAAATACACACCTCAAATATCTACTGGCAGCCTCAGTTTGCCCTGTGTTATCAGTCATTCCTCCATGCCTAGTGTTACAACATTTCTCCCATTTCAGCTGACCCTCCGTGCACCTTTACTATTGCTCACTAGCTGCCATACTTGCAATACTTCCTCAAGTAAACTGCTTGTCTTTTAAAGATAAAGTATAATATTTATTATAGTACTTCTGTATTTCTTAACCACTTATCATGTGTTAAATTGTGCCACTTTTTTTAATTAAGTTTCTATCTTTTTTAATGCATCACTGACAATGTTTCTGAGTATTGCTTCCATTGCCCCATGTTCCCATAAGCCCTGTGGTGTTAATTGCACAATTTTGGATAGCATCTGTGATTTTAAAAAAATGTCACATTATAGCAAAACTGACTGTATTTTCCATATTATTATATATTCCATATTTTATATTTTATAGAACACAGCATAATTTTAAGCATTAATGGTTAGAAAAGGAAACAAAATTTTAGCTCTATTATTTTAGACTATGTATTGCCTTAATAATACTTGAAAAACACAAGAAAATAACTTGAGTGATATCAAAATCACTGTTCTGAGGAAAATTTGAAAAGTGAGAAGCTTAAGCCAAAGTGAAAATGTGTTAAATATAAAGTATTAAGTGATCCTGTAGTTGTTCTGAGCCTGGGCCTGGGTAGCTGCTAGTATGAACTAGGTAACTAAATCAACAGAGGAACTAAATTGAGATTTTTGTTTTTCATAGAAGACATCCGAACAATCAGCAGGTCTATGTAAAGGTATTCAATATCACACTAATAATCCAAACCACAATAAGACATCAGCTCACATCTGTAAATCTTAACAAATTATGAAAAAGACAAAAAAGCCTGACCAGTGGTGATGCAATGAATAGAGGGTCAACCCAGGATGCAAAGGTCCAGGTTTGAAATCCTGAAGTACAAGGGATCACTAGTTTGGCTGGAGCCTCACAGTCAAGGCATGTAGAAAAAGCAACCAAAGAACAACTAAAGAGCTTCAACTATAAGTGGATGCTTCTCATTTTTCTCCCTTCCAGTCTATCTCTCTCTCACACACACACAAAAGGCAAGGGATAGCAAGTGTAAACAAAGAGTTCTCTTGTGCACTTTGATTAGAATGAAATTGTACAGCCATTATAGAAAGCTATGTGAGATATACCAGTCAGAATGGTGCTCACTAACAAATGAACACATAATAAGGCTGATGAAGGTGTGGAGAAAGGGAACCCTCCTGCACTGCTGGTGGGAATGCAGACTGGTGCAGCCACTATGGAAAACAGTATGCAAATTCCTCAAAAAATTAAAAATTGAACTGCCTTTGACCCAGCTTTCCTACTTTTAGGAATATACCCTAAGAACACCATAGCACTGTTCCAAGGAGAAATGCACCCCCATGTTTGTGGCAGCATTGTTCACAATAGCGAAGATCTGGAAACAGCCCAAATGTCTGTCAGTGGATGAGTGGATTAAAAAGCTTTGGTACATATATACTATGGAATATTACTCAGCCATAACAAATGATGACATCAGATCATTTACAATAACATGAATGGACCTGGATAACATTATACTAGTGAAATAAGTAAATCAGAAAAAACTAAGAACTATATATTCCATACATAGATGGGACATAAAAATGAGACTCAGAGACATGGACAAGAATGTGATGGTTACTGTGGGGGGGGGGGAGGAAAAAGAAGAGGGAGGGAGTAGGGGAAGGGGAGGGGCACAAAGATAACCAGATAGAAGGTGACAGAAGAAAATTTGACTTTGGGTGAGGGGTATGCAACATAATCAAATGTCAAAATAATCTGGAGATGTTTTCTCTGAACATATGTACCCTGATTTATCAATGTCACCTTATTAAAATTAAAAAAAAAAAAACCATCATCTGGAAAGACCAACATTGGACTAAACCAGTGGTAGTCAATCTGATCCCTACTTCCCACAAGTGGGCGTTCCAGCTTTCATGGTGGGTGGTAGCAGAGCAAACAAAGTATAAATAAAAAGAGAAATTTAATTATAGTAAGTTGTTTTATAAAGATTTATTCTGCCAAACTTAGTGAAAATCTGACATAAAGTACTTGGTAAGTATTATTTTATGCTTTAATTTGCTATAACTTTGCTTTATAAATTTTATAAAGTAAAGTTACTTCCCTACTTTATAAATCACCATTACTGTGGAACTGGTGGGCAGTTGGAAAATTTTACTACTAACAGAGATACAAAAGTGGGCCATAGGTATAAAAAGGTTGACTACCCCTGGACTAAACTAAGAAAACTCTTTAACCAAGGAACACTGAAGAAGCCACACTGAGACTGGTAGGAAAATTGGAAATGCGAATAAGGCTGCCCAGCTTCTAGGAGTGAATGGAGCCTGGAGAGACTTGCATGCGGGAAGTGAGTTTAGTGGAGAGGGGAGGGTCCTGGGCCACAGGAACAAAGCTCAAGCCTGCAGCCCCAGAGCCTAGAAGAAGCGTATGAACAGTGTTTAGCTGCAAAACAGGTCAGGATACTGTTTGTGAGAAAGAGACAGATTTCTCAGACCCAGGATTCTTCTTAATGGGACCATGCAGAAAATCTCTTTCACAACCACTAACCTGAGACTTTGGGAGACTGGGAGAGTTGAGAGGACTGGAGTAGCAGGAAGAGACTGTAATCTAAGAGGCACAGGGAAAAACACTTTGAGGGCAGCCACACTAACCCCCTGGGCTGAGTCACTTCCCAAATCTAAAGTGAATATTTACCATGGAACCAGCAATACAAGCAAAGGGAAGCAGGACACCAGCCAAACAAGCTCTCTCACAGCACTCAGAGCAGAGTTGCTTAGAAGTAGAGAGCCTTCAGGAATACATTACTGAGTGCTGAGGTCTGAGCAGCAGTGCCCCCACCCACACTGCTGAGGGCCTGCTGGAGGGCAGACAGTGGTGGGTTATGGAAGCATGGTCCTGTTGGCAGAGGTGGAAGCTGGGCTTCTCATGACTGAGGCCTGGCATGAGTTCAGTCTCACCTGGCAAGAGCAGAAGGGGCAGATGAAACAGTCCAACCAGGCTGCAGGTCGGATGAGCAAGAGAGGTCCTGCCTGCAATCCTGACCACAAGGGAAAGGCAAAAGCCAGGGAACTGCAGAAATCCATGGCGTGCAGCTGGCAGGCAAGTGCAGCTTACCCACGGGGGCAAGGCAAAAGCCGGGAACAGGCGGAGACTGGCCGCTGAGCATAGGAACGCAGCCAAGCCTGTGGTGCCAAGGCTTGTGACCTGGGTGCGGCACACAGGCCCCCACACACAGGGGGCAGGGCAAAGGAGGAGGCCAGCCAAGGCTTGTAGACCAGGCATGTTAACACAGCCTCTCCTGTGGAGGAGAGGTGGAAATCACAGCAACTGCTGCAGCAGGCTGGTGCCAGCAACACCCATACCCAAATGCCCAAGGAAGCGGCAGAAGGGGTAGTGGCCTGCAGACTGACTACACCTAGGGAACACAGAGGCCACACCCATTGGACTCCAATAGCCACACACTTCTTATACACAGACTTAATGGGAAGGCAGAGAAATGCAACCCAAATGAATCAAGAGAAATTCCCAGAAAAGGACTTGAACGAGTCAGATGTAACCAAATTACTGGATGCAGAAAGAAAATAATGTTTGTTAGTATGCTCAAAGATCTTAGAACAACAATAGATGTACATAATGCACATCTAAATAAAGAGGTAGCAAGTATAAAAAAGGACATTGAAATAATTAAAAAGAATCAGTCAGAAATGACAAATAAAATATCAGAAATATAGACCATGATGGATGAAATTAAAAGCAGGATGAATGAAGCTGAGGATAGAATCAGTGAGTTAGAGCACAAGATAAAAAAAGGCACAGAAGCAGACCAGCAAAAAGGAAAGAGACTCAAAAAGTCTGAGGAAACTTTAAGAGAGTTCTGTAATATAATGAAGAGAAATAACATCAGCATCAGAGGGGTTCCTGAAGAAGATGAGAAAGAACAAAAGATAGAGACTTTGTTCAATCAAATAGCTAAAAACTCACATTATATTGATGCAGGAAAAAGTCACACAAGTTCAAGAAGCATAGAGAATTCCATTAAAGAGAAATGCAAAGAAATCTACATCAAGACACATCATAATTAAAATACCAAAGCTAAGAGATAAAGAGAAAATATTAAAAGCTGCTAAAGAAAATAAAACAGCACCTACAAAGGAGCCCCCATAAGGATGACATCCAACTTATTAACAGAAACACTTGAGGCCAGAAGGGAATCGAAAGAAATATTCAAAGTAATGCAGAACAAGAGCCTACGACCAAGACTACTTTATATAGCAAGGCTATTGTTTAAAATTAAAGGAGAAATAAAAAGCTTACCAGACAAAAAAAACTAAGAAATTCATTACAACCAAACCAATGCTGAAAGAAATTTTAAGGGGCCTGTTGTAAACAGATCAAAGGGGAAAAAATATAGCAAAGGAAGAATACAGCTTTAAAGAATAAAATGGCAATAAACAACTACATATCAAAAATAACTTTAAATGTAAATGGATTAAATGATCCAATCAAAAGATATAAGATAGCTGCATGAATAAGAAAACAGGACCCATACATATGCTGTTTACAAGAGACACACCTCAAAACAAAAGATGTACATAGACTAAAATTAAAAGGATGGAAAAAAATATTTCATGCAAATGAAAATTAAAAAAAGCTGGGGTAGCAATACTTATATCAGACAAAATGGACTTTAAAACAAAGAGACAAAGAAGGTCACTACATCATGATAACGGGAGCAATCCAACAGGAAGATATAACCATTATAAATATCTATGTACCTAATATAGGAGAACCTAAATATATAAAGCAAACTTTGATGGCTATAAAGGACAAGATCAACAGCAATACTATAATAGTAGGGGATTTCAATACTCCACTAACATTACTAGATAGATCCTCAAGAAAGAAAATTAACAAAGAAACAGCAGACTTAAAGGACACACCAGATCAACTTGATTTAATAGATATCTTCAGAACCTTTCACCCTAAAGCAGCAGAATATACATTCTTTTCAAGTGCTCATGGTACATTCTCTAAGATAGACCACATGTTATGGCAGAAAAGTGGTCTCAACAAATTTAAGAAGATTGAAATTATATCAAGCATTTTCTCTGATCAGAATGGCATGAAACTAGAAATCAACCACAACAGAAAAACTAAAAAATATTCACACACTTGGAAACTAAATAGCATGTAATTAAATAACAAATGGGTTAACAATGGAATAAAAAATAAGTTAAAAATTCCTAGAAATAAATGATAATGAGCATACAACAACTCAAACTTGATGAAACACAGCAAAAGTAGTACTAAAAGAGAAGTTCATAGTATTACAGGCATACCCTAAGAAGCTTGAAAAAGCTAAGATAAACAACTTAACCTACAACTAAAAGAACTAGAAAAAGAACAGCAAGTAAACCAAGAGGTAGTAGAAGGAAGGAAATAATAAAGATCAGAGCAGAAATAAATGACATAGAGGCTAAAGAAACAATACAGAAGATCAATGAAACCAGGAGCTGGTTCTTTGAAAAGGTAAACAAGATCGATGATCCTTTAGCCAGACTCACCAAAAGAAAAGAGGACTCAAATAAATACAATTAGAAATGAGAGTGGAGATATAACAACTGACACAACAGAAATACAAAGGATTGTAAGAAAATACTATGAAGAACTGTACGCCAAAAAATTAGACAATCTAGATGAAATGGACAAATTTCTTAAAACATATAATCTTTTAAAAACCAATCAGAAAAAATCAGAAATCCTAAGCAGACTGATTACAACAAATGAGATAGAAACAGTTATCAGAAACCTCCCAACAAACCAGAGCCTGGGGCCAGATGGCTTTGGTAGCAAATTCTACCAAATATTCAAAGAAGTAACTCCTATCTTTCTCAAGTATTTCAAAAAATTCAAGAGGAAGGAAGACTCCCAAGTTTCTTTTATTAGGCGAGCATTATACTGATTCCAAAACCAGGCAAAGATAACACAAAGAAAGAAAATTATAGACCAATATCCCTGATGAACGTAGATGCTAAAATCCTCAACAAAGTATTAGCTAACCGGATACAGCAATATATATATATATATATATATATATATATATATATATATATATATATATATATAAATCATACACCATGATAAAGTGGGACTTATTCTGGGGAGGCAAGGCTGGTATAATATTTGTAATCAATCAATGTGACTCATCACATAAACAAAAGAAAGCGAAAAACCACATGAGAATTTCAATAGATGCAGAAAAAACATTTGATAAAATCCAGTACCCATTCATGATCAAAACTCTCAGCAAAGTGGGAATACAGGGAACATATCTCAACATGATAAAGGCCATCTATGACAAACCCACTGCCAACATCATAAGCAATGGGCAAAAATTAAAAGCGATCCCCTTAAGATCAGGAAGAAGGCAGTGGTGCCCTCTTCACTACTCTTATTCAACATAGTTCTGGAAGTCCTACCCACAGCAATCAGACAAGAAGAAGAAATAAAAGGCATCCAAATTGGAAAAGAAGAAGTAAAACTATCATTATTTGCAGATGATACCATATTGAATATAGAAAACCCTAAAGTCTCAGTCAAAAAACGACTGGACTTGATAAATGAATTCAGCAAGGTGGCAGGATATAAAATTAATACTCAGAAATCAGAGGCATTTTTATACACCAACAATGAACAGTCAGAAAGAGAAATTAAGAAAACAATTCCCTTCACTATTGCAACCAAATAAATAAAGTATCTAGGAGTAAATTTTACCAAGGAGGTTAAGGACTTGTACTCAGAAAATTATAAGACATTGATAAAAGAAATCAAGAAAGATACAAACAAGTGGAAGCATATACTGTGCTCATGGTTAGGAAAAATAAACATCATTAAAATGTCTATATTACCCAAAACAATTTATAAATTCAATGCAATACCAATTAAAATACCAATGGCATACTTCAAAGATATAGAACACATATTCCAAAAATTAATATGGAACCAAAAAAGAACACGAATAGCCTCAGCAATCTTGAAAGGAAGAATAATGTGGGAGGCATCACACTTTCTGATATCAAGTTATACTACAAGGCCATTGTACTCAAAAACAGCCTGGTACTGGCGTAAAAAACAGGCATACAGATCAATGGAACAGAACAGAGAACCCAGAGATAAACCCACAGCTTTATGGACAACTGATATTTGACAAAGGAAGTAAGAGCATACAATGGAGTAGAGACAGCCTCTTCAACAAATGGTGTTGGGAAAATTGAACAGCTACCTGCAAAAAAATGAAACTAGACCACCAACTTACACCATTCACAAAAATAAACTCAAAATGGATAAAAGACTTAAATGTAAGGTGTGAAACCATAAGCATCTTAGAAGAAAACATAGGCAATAAGCTCTCTGACATCTCTCTCACAGCAATATATTTGCTGATATATTCCATGGGCAAGTGAAATAAAAGACAGGACAAACAAATGGAACTATATCATACTAAAAAGCTTTTGCACAGCTAAAGACAATTAGAACAGTATAAAAAGACAAACCATACAATGGGAGAACATATTTGACAGTACGTCTGATAAGGGGTTAATAACCAAAATTTATAAAGGACTTGTAAAACTCAACACCAGGAAGATAAACAATCGAATCGAAAAAGGGGCAAAAGAAATGAATAGACACTTCTCCAAAGAGGACATACAGATGGCCAATAGGCATATGAAAAAATGCTCAACATCACTAATCAGTAGAGAAATGCAAATTAAAACCACAATGAGATATCACCTCACACCAGCGAGAATGGTACCCATCATCAAAAGAACACAGAATAAGTGCTGGCAAGGATCTGGAGAAAAGGGAATCCTCCTGCACTGCTGGTGGGAATGCAGAATGGTGCAGCCACTGTGGAAAACAGTATGGGGATTCCTCAAAAAATTAAAAATTGAACTGCCTTTTGACCCAGCTATCCCTCTTTTAGGAATATACTCTAAGAACACCATAGCACTGTTTCAAAAGGAGAAATGTACCCCCATGTTTATGGCAGCATTGTTCACAATAGCGAGGATCTGGAAACAGCCCACGTGTCAGTCAGGGGATGCGTGGATAAAAAAGCAGTTGTACATATATACTATGGAATACTATGGGGCCATGAAAAAGAAGGAAATCTTATGTTTTGCAACAACTGGGATGGTCCTGGAAACTATTATGTTAAGTGAAATAAGCCAGGAAGAAAAGGAAAAATTTCATATGACCTCACTCATTTGAGGAATCCTATGAACAATGTGAACTGAGGAATGGAATTGAGTCAGAGGAGAGGTCAAAGGGACCAGAGGGAAAGAGAACAGAAAGAAAGGGGATGATAGGAGGGGATAAACCTGAATGGATAGGGCACAATCAGGAGGGGGAAGGGAGATGTTGAGGGAAACACAGCAGAGGGGGGATGCATTTGGGGCAACACTAGAATCTATGTAAACACAATAAATTAAAATCAATAAAAAAATTAAAAATGGAACTGCCCTTTGACCCAGCTATCCCACTTTTAGGAATATATCCTAAGAATACCAAATCACTGATTCAATAGCAGAAATGCCCCCCCCCCCCACGGTGTTTATGGCAGCATTGTTTACAATAGCCAAGATCTGGAAACAGCCCAAGTGTCCATCTGTGGATGAGTGGATTAAAAAGCAGTGGTATATATACACAATGGAATGCTATGTGGCTGTGAAAAAGAAGGAAATCTTACCTTTTGTGACTGCATGAATGCACCTGGAGATTTTTATGCTAAGTGAAGTAAGCCAGGCAGAGAAAGACAAATATCATATGATGTTACTTATATGTGGAATCTAATGAACAATGTGAACTGAGGAATGAAATAGAGGCAGAAGTGGGGCACAGGGAGCAGAGGAACAGCTGTCAGAGGGAAGTGGATGAGACTATAGGATCAGAGAAGGTGAAGGGATTAGTGAAATTATTTATACATAATACATAGATATAAATAACAGGACAGCAAGTCCCAGAAGGAGGGGGGGAATTAGAGGGAGGGGAAAAAAGGGGGTATAGTAGGGCACATCAGGGTGGGGGGTGAGGGTGTTATATTCAGTGGGACACTTGAATTTATGTAAACACAATAAATTACAGTTTAAAAAGCTATGTAAAATAGCCTCAAAAAATTAAAACTAGAATTGTTATATTATCCAGCAATTCTATTTCTGAATAGTAACTAAAGTAAATAAAATCAAGAGCTAAAGGAGATATCTATACCCCTCACCATAGTTATGGAAATAATATTCACAACAGCCAAGATATTGAAATGAAGTAAGTGTCCATAAATGGAAGAGCTGATAATATGGTATATAAGTTGAATGGACTATTATTCAGCCATAAAAAGAAGGAAATCTTGCCATTTACAAGAACATTAATGTCTGGAAGACATTTTGCCAAGTGAAATAAGTATCACCTCATTTAGACTTGGATTCTAAAAACATCAAACTCATAGAAGCAGAGAGTAGAATGGTATTTGCCTGGAGCTTGGGTGTAGGGATTGTGGGTATATGTTGGTCAAAGGGATCAAAGTTTTAGTTATAAAATGAATAAATTTTAAAAATTTAATTCTAAGTATAGTGATTATAGCTAATAACATTGTATTGTACACTTGAAGTTTGCTAATAGATTTTATTTATTGATTGATTTTAAAATGTTTTGACATGGTTTCAAGTGAACAAGTCAATATATGTATAACACCATCTACACCAGGGGTCCCCAGACTTTTTATCAGGGAGCCAGTTCACTGTCCCTCAGACTGTTGGAGGGCTGGACTATAAAAAAAAAACTATGAACAAATCCCTATGCACACTGCACATATCTTATTTTAAAGTAAAAAAACAAAACGGGAACAAATACAATATTTAAAATAAAGAACAAGTAAATTTAAATCAACAAACTGGCCAGTATTTCAATGGGAACTATGGGCCTGCTTTTGGCTAATGAGATGGTCAATGTCTGGTTCCATATTTGTCACTGCTAGCCGTAACAAGTGATATGACGTGCTTCCGGAGCTGTGACGCATGCGTCCCGCATCACCAGAAGTACTACTGTATGTGAGCACGCCATGCTTTGTGTCGCTGACCACCAATGAAAGAGGTGCCCCTTCTGGAAGTGCGGTGGGGCCGGATAAATGGCCTCAGGGGGCCACATGCGGCTCACGGGCCGTAGTTTGATCTACACACTGCATCATACCCTCCCAATGCAAAGTCTCTTTATACCTCCATTTTCTCCCCTTGGCTTTCCTCCCCTACCTCCACCCTCCTTTTCCTACTGGCTGTTGCAATTCTGTTGTCTGTATCTGTGTTATGTATATATGCTTTTGGCTAATCCCTTCACGTTCTTTGATCTAGTCACCTCTTTCTCCCTTTTTTTCTGACAGTTGCCCATCTGTTACCTGTGACACTGCCTTTGTTTCAGTTTTATTCCTCAATTTACTGTTTTCATTAATTAGATTCTACATATAAGTGAGATCACATAGTATCATAGTATTTGTCTTTTTCTGCCTGGCTTATTCAACTTAATATAATAATCTCCAGGTCCATTCATGCTGTCACAAAAGGTAAGATTTCCTCCTTTTTATAGCTGTGTAGTATTCCATTGTGTACATGTACCACAGCTTTTTTATCTATTCATCCACTGAATGGATACTTGGGATGTTTTCAGAATTTGGTTATTGTAAATAATGCCGCACTGAATATGGGAGTGCATATCTTCTTTTGAAATAGTGTTTTGGGATTTTTAGGATATAGTTCTAGAAGTGGGATAGCTGGGTTTTAAAGCAGTTCTATTTTAATTTTTTGAGGAAATGTCATACTGTTTTCCACAGTGGCTGCACAAGTCTGAATTCCCACCAGCAGTACAGGAGGGTTCCTTTTTTTTTACATCCTTGCCAGCACTTGATTTGTTGATGATAGCCATTTTGGCAGGTGTCAGGTGATACCTCATTGTGGTTTTAATTTGCATTTCTCTGATGATTAGTGACATTGAGTATCTTTTTTTTAATTCTTTTTTTATTGATTTTAATTTATTTTGTTTACATAGATTCTAGTGTTCCCCCAAATGCATCCCCCTCCTCCTCCGTGTTTCCCTCAACATTCTCCTTGCCCCCTTCCGTTACTGCCCTCTCCCCTTCCCTCTAGGATTTGCTTTCCTGCTCTCTATAATGCTGTGTTATGTATATAATTTCATCAATCTCTTTCCCTTCTCTGATACCATCCTATCCATATGCCTATTGGCCATCTGTTTGTCCTCTTTGGAGAAATGTCTAATCAGGTCCTTTGCCAATTTCTTAATTATATATATATATATATATATATATATATATATATATATATATATATATATATTGGTGTTGAGTTTTTAAAATCTTTATAAATTTTGGTTATAAACACCTTATCAGATGTATCAATGAATATGCTCTTTCACACAGTTGTCTTTTTATCTTGTTAATAGTTTCTTTTGTTGTGCAAAAGCTTTTTAGTTTGATGTGGTCTCTTTTATTTTTTTCTTTGTTTCTCTTGCTCATAGAGATATATCAGCAAAAATATTGCTATGAGAGATGTCTAAGATTCTACTATGTATGTTTCTTCTAGGATTTTTATGGATTCACGAGTCACATTTAAGTCTTTTATCCATTTTGAGTTTATTCTTGTGTGTGGTGTAACCTGGTGGTACAGTTTTATTTTATTTTTTTGCAGGTACCTGTCCAATTTTCTCAACACCATATATTAAAGAGACTGTCTTTACTCCATTGTATTCTCTTGCCTCCTTTGTCAAATATTAATTGGTGGGTTTATTTCTGGGTTCTCTGTTCTCTTTCATTGATCTGTATGCCTGTTCTTAAGACAGTAGCATGCCGTTTGATTAGTTTGGCCTTGTAGTGTAGTTTAACATCAGGTAGCACAATTCCTCCAACTGTGTTTTTTTCTCTCAATATGACTGTTACTATTTGGTCTTTTGTAGTTCCATATAAAATTTTTCTAGATATTTTGTTCTAGATCTGTGAAGTATGCCAAGATATTTTAATAGAAATTGCATTGAATCTATAGATTGCTTTTGGTAGTATGGACATTTTAATGATGTTAATTTTTCCTACCCATGAACACAGTATATGCTTTCACATGTTTATATCTTTCTTGATTTATTTTTTCAGTGTCTTACAATTTTCAGAGTACAAGTTTTTTACCTCCTTTCTTAAATTTATTCCTAGGTCTTTTCTTGTAATAGTAAATGACATTGTTTCTTTAATTAATTTTTCTGACAGTTCATTATTGGTGTATAAAAATGCCGCTAATTTCTGAATATTAATTTTTGTCCTGCCATGTTGCTGAGTTCATTTTTTAGGGATAGCAGTTTTTTGGCAGAGACTTAGGACTTTCTATGTACTGTTTCATGTCATCAGCAAACGATGCCAGTTTTACTTCTTTCTTTCTAATTTGGATGCCTTTTATTTATTCTTCTTGTCTGATTGCTGTGGCTAAGACTTTAGCACTATGTTGAGTAAGAATGGTAAAAGGGGACACCTAGGTCTTGTTCCTAATCATTTATTTTATTTTTTTATCTTATTTTTATTAATTTTAATGCAGTGACATTGATAAATTAGGGTACATATGTTCCGAGAAAACATCTCCAGATTATTTTGACCCTTGATTATGCTACATACCCCTCACTCAAAGTCAAATCGTCCTCCATCACCTTCTATCCGGTTTTCTTTGTGCCCCTACCCTCCCCCAACTCCCTCCCTCTCCTTCCTCGCCCCCTCCCCACTCCTCCACCCCACTCCTTGTTGCCATCACATTCTTGTCCATGTCTCTGATTCTCATTTTTATGTTCCATCTATGCATGGGTTCATATAGTTCTTAGTTTTTTCTGATTTACTTATTTCACTCCGTATAATGTTATCAAGGTCCATCCATGTTATTGTAAATGATCTGATGTCATCATTTCTTATGGCTGTGTAGTATTCCATAGTATATATGTACCAAAGCTTTTTAATCCACTCGTCCTCTGACAGACACTTGGGCTGTTTCCAGATCTTTGCTATTGTGAACAATGCAGCTATAAACATGGGGGTGCATTTCTCCTTCTGGAACCATTCTATGGTGTCCTTGGGGTATATTCCTAAAAGTGGGATAGCTGGGTCAAAAGGCAGTTCGATTTTCAGTTTTTTGAGGAATCTCCATACTGTTTTCCACAGAGGCTGCACCAGTCTGCATTCCCACCAGCAGTGTAGGAGGGTTCCCTTTTCTCTACATCCTCGCCAGAACTTATTCTGTGTTGTTTTGTTGATGAGCGCCATTCTGACTGGTATGAGGTGATATCTCATTGTGGTTTTAATTTGCATTTCTCTAATGCAAATTGTTCCTAATCTTAAAGGGATTACTCTTAGTTTTTCTTCATTGAATATGATGTTGGCTGTTGGTTTGTCATATGTGGCCTTTATTGTGTTGAGGTAGGTTGCCTGTAGTCCTACTTTGCTGAGAGTTTTTATCATAAATGGATGCTGGATTTTATCAAATGCTTTTTCTGCATCTATTGATATGATCATGTGGTTTTTATACTTCATTCTGTTTATGTAATGAATCATGTTTATTGATTAGCAAATATTGTACCAGACTTGTCTCCCTGGAGTAAATCCCACTTGATCATGGTGTATGATCTTTTTAATGTATTGCTGGATCAGGTTTGCTAACATTTTGTTGACAATTTTAGCATCTATGTTCTTCAGGGATATTGGCGTATAGTTTTCTTTCTTTGTAATGTCTTTACCTGGTTTTGGAATTAGAGTAATGCATGTCTTGTAAAATGAGCATAGAAGTCTTCTGTCCTCTTAAATCTGGGGAGTAATTTGAGGATAGGTATTAGTTCTTTGAATGTTTTATAAAATTTGCCTGTGAAGCTATCTGGTCTAGGACTGTTGTTTGCTTTTTTTTTTTTAATTGCTTCAATTTTATTTGTTTTAATCAGTCTTCACAGGTTTTTCAACTCTTCCAGATTCAGTTTTGGAAGATTGTATGTTTCTAGGAATTTATCCATTTCATTTAAGTTGTCCTTTTTTTTTTTTTTTTTTTGCATATAGTTCTTCATAGTATTTTCTCATAATTCTTTGTATTTTCTCTTTCATTTCTATTTTTTGGGTCCTCTTTCTTTTCTTCTTGATGGGTCTGGTTAAATATTGGTCAATCTTGTTTATCTTTTTTAAGAACCAGCTCTTGATTTCATTGATTGTTTTCATTGTTTTGTTTTGTTTTTTTAGTCTCTATGTCATTTATTTCCACTATAATCTTTTTTATTTCTTTCCTTCTACTTTCTCTGGGATTTGTTTGTTATTTTTTTTCTAGTTCTTTGAAGTGCAGTATTAGATTATTTATTTGAATTTTTTTTTTTTTTTGCTTCTTAAGCTATGCCTATAATGCTATGAATTTGCCTCTCAGGAGTGCTTCATCTATGTGTCCCATAGATTTTGAGTTGTTATACATTTATTTTAATTTATTTCAAGGAAATTTTTTATTTCTTCTTTGATCTCATTGTTAACCCATTTGTTATTTAATAACATGCTATTTAGCATCCAAGTGTTTGGATGTTTTTCAGTATTTTTTTATTGTAATTGATTTCTAATTTCATGCCATTGTGGTCAAAGGAGATGCTTGATTTTCATCTTTTTCAATTTATTGAGACTTGTTTTGTGTCATAACATGTGGTCAATTCTAGAAAATATACCTTGAGAACTTGATATGAATGTATATTCTGCTGCTTTGTGGAGAATATATCAGTTACACTCAGCTGATCTAGTATGTCAGTCAAAGCCACTCTTTTTCTGTTGATTTTTCTGTCTGGAGGATCTATCCATTGATATCCCTGGGATGTCAAAATCCTCTACTATTACTGTATTGCTGTCGATCTCACCCTTTATATCCATAAAAATCTGCTTTATATATTGAGGTGATCCTATGTTGAGTGTGTAAATGTTTTAATAGCTATATCATCTTGTTGGATTCCTCCCTTTACCATTACATAGTGACCTTCTTTGTCTCTTACTATGTCCTCTGTTTGAAAGGCTATTTGTCAGATAAAAATATTACTACCCCAACTTTTTTTTAATCCCAATTTACATGAAATATTTTTTCCATCCCTTCACTTTTAATCTATGTGTATCTTTTGTTCTGAGATGGGTCTGTTGTAGACAACATATATATGTCTCATTTTCTTATCCATTCATCTACCTTTTGTCTTTTGAATAGAGCATTTTAATGCATTTGCATTTAATGTTATGATTGATATGTGCTTATTTTCATACTATACTTTAAACCTATAATCCTCCTTATCTTAATTTCTTTTTTTTCTTTCTTTATAGCAGACCCTTTAACATTTCTGGAAATACTGGTTTGGTGGTAATAAACTCTTTTAGCCTTTTATTTATTTATTTATTTATTTTTGTATGGGAGGCTCTTTATTTCTCCTTCAATTTTAAATGATAGCTTTGCTGGATGGAGTAGTCTTGGTTGTAGGCCCTTGTTTTCATCACTTAAAAGAGTACATCTTCTTAACTGTTCTTACCAAAAACAAAAAATAGTGAGGTGACAGATGTGTTAATTAGCTTAAATGTCATAATCATTTACAGTGTCTATAATATAAAATCATATTTTACAGTTTAAATATATATAATTTTATTTGTCATTTGTGCTTTAATAAAGCTGGAAAAAATATGAGCAAAAATAGGCAGCTTGGTAAAAAGTCAGTTTAAGAATTAGACCCTTAGATTTTCTTTCCTCCTCTATATAAGATGATGGCTGTTAGGCCTCACCTTACCATAATACTGAAGTTCTTCTTTAGAAGATGTGCTTCATATATCTCTCATGTGCTCCTCCAGATGCCTTCTTTCCCCTGCCACCCTTTCTTTGTCCTAGTAGGCTGATCTCTATGGGTTAAATTAGTGGACTCCATATTATTTGACTTCTCATTGAGTTTGGCCATAAAGAGCCCGGGTGAGAGATGAGGTTGTTAAGAAATTAAGGGTATTGATCTTCCAATTTTTCTCCCTGTGAGGTAACCTTGGGATGACTTCCTTCCTCCAATGAAGGTCAAAGTTCCTCAGAAGTGGCCTCTTTAAATAGGACTTAGCAACCTTTCCTTCCCTAATCCTTTGGGCCTATAGCTGATAATAAGAAGTTCAGCCCTCTCACTAGCAGTTTACTTACACATTTTATATACATCCCATACCTTCATTAAATCATTTTGAAGGTATCCTAATCAGAATAACCATCAGTTTTCTGCTAGGATCCTGAGTGAAACAGATGGTTTGGGGCTGAAAGCCTGTAAGAAGAACTGAGGGTAAAGAGACCATAAACAAAGGGATTCAGTGTAAGTTTACATACTAATATTGAGACATCTGAATTCTTCCCCTATTTGGTTCCCCAAACAGAGGGTTGGGCTTTTAGCCTCAATGTAAGAAACTAGAAAAGTTTTCTTGGGACCATCTGACTAGGCTAATGAGAAAAGCTTCTGCTCTCAACATTTCCAAATAAAAGAGTCCAGTAGATGTGATGAAAGTTACAGTTCACAGTAGATAAACCTCATGAACATGCATTGATTTTCCAATCAACTTTTGTTTTTTTTAATGTAAATTCTATAATATCAGAAGTCATCTAAGAAAAGTATCTAGTAAGAAAGAAAGCGAACAGAGCAAACACAAAGAAAAGCAACTTGTGCGAGGACAAAGAAAAAAAAACAACCCTCATTTTCACAGAAAGATAAGAGCAGATATCTTATCTATGCAGTAAAAGAAGATTCTGTATAAACAGAGCAATAAGCCAACAACAACACAAAAAGCTCCAAGGAATAAGAATATGATAAAAATAAAATATTTAACAGGAGATTCAGGAGAAAAGAGAGCAAGAGAAAACAAAAATTAAAAAGTAAAATCTATAATTTCTAACATCTGAATAACAGAAATTTTAAAAAGGCAAGATAAGAGAAGAAATTATCAAAGCAAAAAATTACCCAGAATTGTGGAATATGAGTTTGTTGATGTAAAAAGCCCATTAAGTATAAAGCATTAATCTGTAAATATGGAAATAAACCAAGCACTTATTTGTAAACTTCAGACTGGGGCAAAAAAGAAGTACCCAACAGCTTTCCAATGATGGGGGCTCAGACAAGAGAACAGGAATCAGAGTGGCTTCAGACTTCTCAAAAGCAGTACTGGCAGTAAGAAGTCAGCAGTAATACCTAACATGTCCTGAGGGGAAATGACTTACAAAAAAAAATAAAGATATTTTCAGATCAAGGCTTTGTAAAATTTTTTTCCCATAAAATGCCCCCTCCTTTTTTTGGATGCTATTGATAATATGCTTCATCCAAAACTTAACTATACTAACAATGAGGAAGACACAGGATTGAGGACAGGAATCCAAACTTCAGTTAGTGGTTAAGAAAGAACCAGCTGGGGTGATGCCAGGGAAGAAACCTATCTAGACAGGATTGGTCAGAAGGCAATAGCTTCCATGAGATAAACTTTTTTTGTAGTTTATTTATTTATTTTATTAATTTTAATGGGGTGACATAAATCAATCAGGGTACATATGTTCAGAGAAAAAATCTCCAGGTTATTTTGACATTTAATTATGTTGCATACCCATCACCCAAAGTCAAATTGTCTTCTGTCACCTTCTATCTGGATTTCCTTGTGCCCCCCTCCCTTAACCACCACACTCTTGTCCATGTCTCTGAGTCTCATTTTTATGTCCCAACCTATGTATGGAATCATAGTTATTAGTTTTTTCTGATTTACTTATTTCACTCAATATAATGTTATCAAGGTCCATCATGTTATTGTAAATTATCTGATGTCATCATTTCTTATGGCTCAGTAGTATTCCATAGTATATATGTACCACATCTTCTTTATCCAGTCATCTATTGAAGGGTTTTTTGGTTGTTTCCATGTCTTGGCCACTGTAAACAATGCTGCAATGAACATGGGGCTGCGAGTGTCTTTACGTACCAGTGTTTTTGAGTTTTGAGGGTATACACCCAGTAAAGGAATTGCTGGGTCATATGGTAGTTCTACTTTTAATTTTTTGAGATACCACCATACTTTCTTCCATAATGGTTGTACTGCTTTACATTCCCACCAACAGTGGATGAGGGTTCCTTTTTCTGCACAGCCTCTCCAACACTTGTTATTGCCTGTCTTGTTGATCAGGTGTGAGGTGGTATCTCATTGTAGTTTTGATTTGCATTTCTCTAACAGCTAATGAAGATGAGCATCTTTTCATATATCTGTTGGCCATTTGTATTTCTTCCGGGAGAAGTGACTGTTCATGACTTTTTCCCATTTTTTTAATGGATTGTTTGTTTGTTTGTTGTTGAGTTTTATGAGTTCTTTGTATATTTTGGATATTAGGCCCTTATCTGAGCTGTTGTTTGAAAATATCTCCCATTTAGTTGACTGTCTGTTTATTTTGTTGTCAGTTTCTCTTGCTGTGCAAAAACTTCTTAGTCTGATGTGGTCCCATTCATTTTTCTTGCCTTCACTTCCCTTGCCTTTGGAGTCAAATTCATAAAGTACTCTTTGTAACCAAGGTCCATGAGTTTAGTACGTATGTTTTATTTTATGTACTTTATTGTTTCAGGTCTTATATTTAGGTCTTTGATGCATTTTGAATTAATTTTAGTACAAGGGGACAAACTGTAGTCGAGTTTCATTTGTTTGCATGTGGTTTTCCAGTTTTCCCAGCACCATTTGTTGAAGAGGCTTTCTTTTCTCCATTGTGTGTTGTTGGCCTCTTTATCAAAAATTATTTGACCATATATATATGTAGTTTTATTTCTGGGCTTTCTATTCTGTTATATTGGTCTGAATGTCTATTTTTCTATCAATACCATACTGTTTTGATTGTCGTGGCTCTATAATATAATTTGAAGTCAGGTATAGTAATGCCCCCAGCTTTGTTCCTTTTCCTTAGAATTGCTTTGCTATTTGGGTTTTCTTATAGTTCCATATAAATCTGATGATTTTTTGTTCCATTTCTTTAAAAAATGCCATTGGAATTTTGATGGAAATTGCGTTGAATTTGTATATAGCTTTGGGTAATATGGTCATTTTGACTATATTTATTCTTTCTATCCAAGAACAAGAAATATTTTTCCACTTCATTGTATCTTTTTTGATTTCCCTTAACATTGATTTATAATTTTCATTATATAGGTTCTTTACATTCTTTGTTATATTTATTCCTAAGTATATTATTTTTTTTTGTTGCAAACATGAAGGGGATTATTTTTTTGAGTTTGTTTTCTGATGTTTCATTGTTGGCATATAGGAAGGTCCTCAGTTTTATGCCATTTAATATAATGTTAGCTGATGGTTTATCATAAATGGCCTTTATTATGTTGAGATATTTTCCTTCTATACCCATTTTGTTGAGTGTTTTAAACATAAAATGGTGTTGTATTTTATCAAATGCCTTTTCTGCATCTATTGATAAGATTATGTAGTTTTGTTCTTTGTTTTGTTGATATGTTGTATTATGTTAACCATTTTACATATGTTGAACCATCCTTATGATGCTGGGATGAATCCCACTTGTTTATAATGTATTATTATTCAAATGTGTTATTGTATTCGATTTGCTAGTATTTTGTTTAGTATTTTGGCATCTGTATTCATTAGAGATATTGGTTTTCTTTTTTTTGTGTTGTCCTTGCCAGGTTTCAGTATGAGGGTTATATTGGCCTCATAAAATGTGTTTGGAAGTATTACTTCTTCATTTTTTGAAAGACTTTGCGTAGAACAGGAACCAAATCTTGGAATGTTTGATAAAATTCACTAGTATAGCCATTACGCCTGGACTTTTATTTCTGGGGAGGTTTTTAATAGTTTTTTCTATTTCCTCCCTGCTTATGGGTCTGTATAGGCTTTTTGCCACTTCATGACTCAGCCTAGGAAGATTTTTTGTTCTAGGAATTTATCCATTACTTCTAGATTGTTAAATTTGGTGACATATAGTTTTTCATAGTATTCCATAATAATTCTTTGTATATCTATGATATCTGTGGTGATTTCTCCTATTTCATTTTGGATTTTGATTATTTGAGTTCTTTTTCATTTTTCCTTGGTGAGTCTTGCCAAGGGTTTGTCAATTTTGTTGATCTTTTCAAAGAACCAGCTCCTTGTTTTATTAATTTTTTCTGTAGTTTTTCTGTTCTCTATTTCATTTATTTCTGCTCTGATTTTTATTATTTTCTTTCTTCTGCTCATTTTGGGTTGTCTTTGTTCTTATTCTAGTTTCTTAAGATGTGAAGTTAAGTGATTTACCTGGGCTCTTTCTTGTTTGTTCATATAGGCCAGTATTGATATGAACTTCCCTCTTATTACTGCTTTTGCTGCATCCCAGAGATTCTGATATGTCGTATTATTTTTGTTTATCTGTATGTATCTTTTGATCTCTGTGCTTATTTCTTCTTTGACCCACTCACTTTTTTAAAAGTATGTTGTTTAGTTTCCACATTTTTGTGGGATTTTTTTCCTCTTTTTTGCAGTTGAATTGTAGTTTCAAGGCTTTATGATCAGAAAATATGCTTGGTTTAATTTCAATTTTTCTGAATTTGCTGATGTTATTTTTGTGGCCCAACATATGGTCAATTCTCAAGAATGTTCCATGTACACTAGAGAAAAATGCATACTCTGGCATTTTGGGATGAAATGTCCTGTAGATGTCTATCATATTCCATTGTTCTAGTGTTTCATTTAAGGCCAATATTTCTTTATTGATTTTCTGTTTGGATGAATGATCTAGAGTCATCAGCAGTATATTGAAGACTCCAAGTATGATTGTATTTATGTCAGTTTCTGTTTTTAGGTCAGTCAGAGCTGTCTTATATATTTTGGTGCTCCTTAGTTTGGTGCATACATATTAAGAAGTGTTATGTCTTCTTGATTCAGTGTTCCCTTAATCATTATGAAATAACCATTTTTGTCTCTGATTACCTATGCTGTCTTATAGTCAGCATTATTAGATATGAATATTGCTACACCTGCCTTTTTTGGATGTTATTTGCTTGGAGTATTGTTTTCCAGTCTTTCACTTTGAATTTATTTTTATCTTTGTATTTAGATGTGTTTCTTGTAGGCAGCATACAGTTGGATCTTCTTTTTTAATTCATTCTGCTACTCTGTGTCTTTTTATTAGTGAGTTTAATCCATTTACATTTAGTGTAATTATTGACACTTCTGGGTTTCCTATTGCCATTTTATAAATTGCTTTCTGTTAGTTTTATATCTTGTTTGATTCTTCTCTTTTTTTTTAATTTGTTTTTGTTTGGTTGTATCCCATACTTCTTTTCTCTGTTGCTATCTTTTTTAAGTCGTGTGCTTCTCTGGTGGTTTTTTCAAGGGTGGTACTACCATTAAGTAATGGAAAGGGTACCTACCATGCTCATTGTAGTACACTATCTTGTGAGGACTTCTGCACTCCATCATCCTTTTCTACTCTTAATCTCCGTCCTCTCCCCCTTTTTTTGTTTTTGTTGTCACAGTTTAAATTTGGTTTTATTGTGTTCTTGGTGGAGCTTTTACTTGTGGTTTTGTTTTGTTCTTTGTATCTGGTTGGAAAACCCCCTTTAGTAATTTCTGGAGTGGGGGTTTTCTGATGATAAATTCCCTCATCTTTTCTGTATCTGTGAATATTTTCATTTCTCCTTCACATTTGAAGAATAGCTTTGATGGGTATAGTATTCTTGGCTGAAAGTTCCTCTCTTTCAGGACTTTAAATATTGGTGTCCACTCTCTTCTATCTTGTAGAGTTTCTGTTGAGAAATCTGATGATAATCTAATGGGCCTTCCTTTATATGTTGTATTCTTCTTTTCCCTGGCTGCCTTGAGAATTTTTTCTTTGTTGTTGGTTTGTGCCAAATTCATTATGATATGCCTTGGAGTAGGTTTGTTGGGGTTAAAAAACTCAGGGTTCTGTTTGCTTCTGGAATTTGAGGCTTTAGTTCCTTCCACAGGCTTGGGAAGTTCTAGTCTATTATTTGTTTGAATATATTCTCCATTCCATTTTCTCTCTCTTCTCCCTCTGATATACCTATTATTCTTATATTAGTCTTTTTGATGGAGTCAGACAATTCTTGTAGGGCTTTCTCATTTTTAAAAATTTTTCAGTTTATTTCTCCTCTCTGTTGTGCCTCAAGTTGCTTGTCTTCTATGTCACTAATCCTACCTTCTATCTGGCCTGTTCTATTAGCTAAGCTTGTTACCTCATTTTTCAGTTCATGAATTGAGTCTTTCATCTCTGTTTGATTTGTTTTTATAGTTTCAATTTCTTTGGTAATATATTCTTTGTGTTTATTGAATTGTTTTCTGAGCTCCCTAAATTGTCTTTCTGTTTTTTCCTGTATATCTCTGAGTATTTTTAGGATTTTTATTTTAAATTCTCTGTCATTTAGCTCCAAGGTTTCCAATATATTAAATTTTTTCTCCATAGATTTTTCCTCATCTATCTGTGCTATATCTCTGTCTTTTGAATTCATGATATTCATTTCCTTTTCCTTAATGGCATCTGAGGGTGGTTTTGTTGATAGTACTAATGAGAATTAATAAAGAATAAAAAGTAAAAAAAATAAAAAAAAAGAAAAATCAAAATTTATTTTTTCCTTTTTTTCCCTCCTCTCCTCTGCCTTCCTCCTTGAGAAAAAAATCGTGATGAACTGTGAATTATATTGTGCTAAATGGAACAAAAACTACCTATAACAGGGGGCCTGAGTTGGGGAGAAGTGATAAAGAGGCAAAAAAGGTGGTAGGAACCCACAAAATGTAAAAAAGGAAAAATTTGGGTCAAGAATAAAATGATTTGCTTGTAAATGATGGTCGACTAAGAGATATAATGAGAGGGATAAAAGGGAAACAGAAAAAAGGGGAAAAATACTATTGTATTAAGTGGAGCAAAAACTAGATAGAATGGAGAGCCGCAGTTGAGAGGAATGCTAATGAGTTAAAAAGTGAAGTAAAAAGCACCCAAAGTGCCACAAAGAAAAAATTTGAGTCCCAAATAAAATTATTTGTTCGTGATTGAGGATTGAATGAGAGGAAAAGTAAAGGAGAAAAGAAGAAACTTATATAGAGGGAGTCTATGGCCATACCACCCTGAATGCGCCCGATCTCGTCTAATATAGAGGGGGGAAAAAAGAAAGAGGAAAAAACAAAAAGAAGAAAAAAGAACAAAAAGAGAAAGAGAGAGAGAGAGTTAAGGGTTTTGGAGTGCAACCCTCATAGAGAGAAAGAAAGAAGAAAAGAAAGAAAATGGGAAATGTGATACTGATAGGTAGTGCAGTTCAAGAAGAGGAAAGAATAAGATGAGCAGGGAATAAAATGACCAAGGTTGGAAGAAGAAGAAAATTATCAAGACAAGAAGATGAAAGAAACAAAAAAAGTGGAAAAAGTTATAAAATCTGTGGATTTTTCTTGATTTTGAGAGGCTATCTTCTTTTTTCTTCCCTCTCCCTCTTCCTGGTCAGTGACTCTGTACCCCAGGCTCTGTCCTTGTGGCATGCTTAGTTAGAGATTTGCAGTTGATAAGTCTCTATAGCAATGTCATATGTTAGGTTTCAGTCTCACTGGCAGTCCAGGCTCATTAGCATTTTCAGGCTCCAACAATCAGAGAGTTTGTTTTCCTGGAGCCTCTCTCCTAGTCTCTTTTTTCTGAATTAGCAGCCTGATGATCCAGCTATGGGGTTGCCACTGCCACTGCCACTGCCACTGCCACTGCCTGAAAAGTAAGTGGCTCAAAGAGCTGGCAAATTCCTAATCTTTCCCTGCTCAGCACAGTGCTCTGGGTAAGGCAGTGTCAATCAGAGCCGCCAGTGTAATCAGGTGGGGCTGGGAGCCAATTGCTCTCAAGGTGCCTTTGTGTGCACCTCCTGGCATGTCCAATATGCCTCAGCACTCTGTGGGACCACTCTCTCCAGACTTTTTGCACTTTGTAACCTGTTTTGGCTGGGAAGAAGATGCCCTAGTCGCTGTATGCAGAACAGGAAGTCTTAAAAGCTGCCAAATCCTCACTTTAACATATAGCCCTGAGTATGAAAGCTCTGCCAATCAGAAGTTGCCCCCACCCCTATGTGCATAGCAAGAGGCACTAAAAAACATCATGTCTCTTGTCTTAGATCACTGAACTGAGAGAGATCTTGTCAGTTAGAGCTGCATAGGTGAGTTGGGAGGTGAGCTGACTGTGGGTTAAGCTAATTTTAGCAATTGGATCCACAGATCTGCTCCCGATTCAGGGTGAAAGCTGCTTGTGCGCCCCTCCCCCTAATGCTTCCATATTTATTCTTCCCCGGGATGTTAGCTTGAATGGCTGGCTGAGGCGCCCCACCTGCCTGGAGAAGTCCAGGCATAGGGAAGTTCGCTTTTGTACACTCCCCATGCGCTTCTGTTCAGGGTGCAGGGACCACACCAAGATTCTGGTCACAGCCCAAGCAAAGGCCTCTGACCCTGCCCCTCTGCCCAGGAACATGGACGCCCACTCCCGGGGTGCTAGGAGGAACCTCTCACACACTATCTGCGCTCGCCAACCAGGATATCAGGGCTAATGGCAGCCGCCACTTTCCCATCTTTGCCAGGGTCCGGCACGGGCATTAGCTCGCATTGGCTGAGTTGCCACAGGCACGTTCTTTCCTTGGCTTAAACGTCTGTGCCACATCTTGTCTCGGACATCTGTGCCACAGTCTGGCTCTCTCCATATCTTTTGCCCCCCTTAATCCCCACTCTCTCTCAGTTTTAAGTGAAAGCAGCCCTAGCTCAGGGTGGTGAGGAAGGCAGAGTGTTCCTTTCTTCATCTTATTTCCATCGGGGTTGATTATATATTTAGTCAATTTTTCACTCGATCCTACCTTTGTAATCAGTGTGGGACTTCTAGATGCTCCAAGGATAGATTTTTCTGTCTCTCATTGAAGAACTTGTTGAAATTTTGGAGAGATTTATTGGTAGTGCTCCTCACAGCGCCATTTCTTTGATGTCACTTTTTCACTTCATTTTTCAAGTCATGTGCTTCTGTAGTGGTTTTTTCAGGGGTGGCTACCATTAAGTAATGGAAAGAGTACCTACCATGTTCATTGTAGTACACTATCTCATGAGTGCTTCTGCACTCCATTGTTCTTTACTACTGTGAATCTTTGCCCTCTCCCCTTTTTTGTTTTTGTTGTCACAGTTTAAATTTGATTTTATTGTGTTCTTGGTGGAGCTTTTACTTGTGGTTTTGTTTTGTTTTGTTCTTTGTATCTGGTCCGAAGACCCCCTTTAGAATTTCCTAAAGTGGGAGTTTTTCTGTAAATTCCCTCCTCTTTTCTGTATCTGTGAATGTTTTTATTTCTCCTTTGTATATGAAGAATAGCTTTGATGGGTATTGTATTCTTAGCTGGAAGTTTCTGTTTCAGAACATTAAATATTGGGGTCCACTCTCTTCTTGCTTGTAAAGGTTCTGCTGAGAAATCTGATGATAATCTAATAGGCCTTCCTTTATATGATGTATTCTTCTCTTCCCTGGCTGCCTTGAGTATTTTTTCTTTGTCATTGGCTTGTGCCAATTTCATTATGATGTGCCTTGGAGTAGGTTTGTTGGGGTGAAGATAACTTGGTGTTCTGTTTGCTTTTTGAATTCAAAGCTTTAATTCTTTTCATAGGCTTGGGAAGTTCTCATCTATTATTTGTTTGAATATGTTCTCCATTCCATTTTCTCTCTATTCTCCTTCTAATATAGCTATTATTCTTATGTTGCTTTTTTTGATGGAGTCAGACAATTCCTGTAGGGCTTTGTTATGTTTTTTAATTCATGAGTCTCTCTACTCTTTTCTCTGTAGTGTCTCTAGTTGCCTGTCTTCTATGTCACTAATTCTCTCTTCTATCTGGCCTGTTCTATTAGCTAAGCTTGTTACTTCATTTTTCAGTTCGTGAATTGAGTTTTTCATCTCTGTTTGATTTGTTTTATAGTTTCAATTTTCTTGGTAATATATTTTTTCTGTTTATTGAGTTATTTTTTGAGCTCCCTAAATTGCCTTTCTGTGTTTTCTTGTATATCTCTGAGTATTTTTAGAATTTCTTTTATAAATTTTGTCATTTAACTCCAAGGTTTTCAATCTATTGAAAATTTTTCTATAAATTTTTCCTCACCTATTGGTGCTACATCTTTTTCTTTTGTATATATGATATTTAATTTCTTTTTTCTTAATGGCATCTGAGGGTGGTTTTGTTAATAACACTAATAAGAATTGATAAAGAGTAAATAATTTAAAAAAAATTTGGGGGGTAAATACCGTGAAAAACTGAGAATTATTTTGTGCTAAATGGAACAAAAACTACCTAGAACAGAGGGCCTGAGTTGGGGAGAAGTGACAAAGGGGCAGAAAACAAGGTAGGGACCCACAAAATGCTACAAGGAAATAATTCGGGTTAAGAATAAAATAATTTGCTTGTAAATAACTGTCAAATGAGAGATATAGTAAAAGAGAAAACAATAAAAATTAAAAAAAATCTATTGTATTAAGTGGAACAAAAACTACATAGAATGGAGAGCCAGGGTTGGGGGGAATGCTAATGAGATTAAAACAATGTAAATAGCACACAAAATGCCACAAAGAAAAATTTGAATCAGAAATAAAGTAATTTGTTTGTAAGTAAGGATTGAATAAAAGGAAAAGTGAAAGAGAAAAGAAGAAACCAAAAGAGAGGGAGTTAAAAAAAGAGAAAAGGAAAGGCAAAAAAGAGAGAGAGTTAAGAGTTTTGGAATGTAACCCTCATAGAGAGAAAGAAAAAAAAAGAATGGAAAATGTGTAACACCAATGGGTAATGAAGTTCAAAATGAAAAGAAAAGAATATGACAAAAAGAGAATAAAAGGACCAAGGTGGAAGAAAAAAAATAAAGATAAAAAATGAAAGAAAAAAAAGTGAAAAGAGTTATAAAGACTGTGGATTATTCTTGATTTTGAGAGGTTATCTTCCTCCTTTTTCTTTTTCTTTGTCTTTTTGGTTGGTGGCACTGTACCCCAGGCTCTGCCCCTGTGTCATGCTTAGGTAGAGATTTGCAGTTGATGTGTCTCTATGGTGATGACATATACTAGACCTCAGTCTCATTGGTAGTTGAGGCTTGTTAGCATTTGCAGTTTCCAACAATGGGAGGATTCATTTTCCTGGAGCCTCTCTCCAAGTCTCTCCTTCCTGAACTAGCATCCTGGTGACCCAGCTGTGAAGTTGCCCCAGCCACTGCCTGGAAAGCAAGAGGCTCTAAAAGCTGCCAAATCCCCCCTCTTTCTCCATTCAGTTCTGGGTAAGGCTTTGCCAGCCAGAGCCGCCAGCGTAATCAGGCAGGGCTGGGAGCCAATTGCCTTTCAGGTGTTTTTCTATGAGCCTCCAGGCATGTCTAGTATGCCTCAGCACTCTGCAGGACCACTGTCCTCTGGCTTTTTGCATTTTGTAACCTGTATTGGCTGTCAGGAAGATGCCCTCGTCACTGCCTGCAGAACAGGAGGTCTTAAAAGCTGCTAGGGCCTGACCAGAGGGTGGTGCAGTGGATAGAATGTCAGACTGGGATGCGGAGGACCTGGGATTGAGACCCCGAGGTTGCCAGCTTGAGTGCTTGGGCTCATCTGGTTTGAGCAAAGCTCACCAGCTTGGATCCAAGGTCGCTGGCATGAGCACGGAGTTACTCGGTCTGCTGAAGGCCCACGGTCAAGGCACATATGAGAAGGCAATCAATGAACTAAGGTGTCGCAATGAAAAACTGATGCTTGATGCTTCTCATCTCTCTCTGTTCCTGTCTGTCTGTCCCTATCTATCCCTTTCTCTGACTCTCTTTCTCTTAAAAAAAAACAAACAAAAGGAAAGAAAGAAAAAAAAAGCTGCCAGGTCCCTCCTCCAGGTCTTTTTAAAGCACAGCCCTGAGTATGAAACCTCTGCCAAACAGAGCCACCAGCTTAAGTAGGCAGGGGGGCGAGCTGACTTCTGGTCAGGCTTCTTTCTAAGGTTCCCTGAGTATGTCTACTTAAATTTGCCTTAGCACTCCATGGGACTGCTCTCTGAAGGCTTCTCCCTTGTTAAGAAACCTGCTGCCTAGTCTGCTCAACATCTGCAATGTTCTCTGAGGTCTATTTCATAAGAATGTGTTTTTTACCCTGTATTGGCTGGCATGAAGTTGCCCCAGCCACTGCATGCAGAGCAAGAGGCCCTAAGAAATATCCCATCTCTCCTTTGGGTTCTCTTAAATCACAGACCTGAGAAAAAAGACCTTGTCAGCCAGAGCCGCTGCCAGTGTTAGCCAGCTGGGCAGTGAGCAGACTGCAGGTTAGTCTCCTTTCAGTGATCTGATCCGCGGGTCTGCTCTCCAAAAGCTGTCTGCAACCTGCCTGCATATCCCTCCCCCTAGCACTTCTATATTTCTTCTTCCTGGGTAATGTGATTTGTTAGCCTGTATGGCTGGTGGAGGTGCCCCGTCTGGAGAGGTCCGGGCTTAGGGAAGCCGGCTTTTGCACACTCCCCATGCGCTGTTGTTTTTTTGGGGAGCAGGGATTACACTAAGACTCTGGTCGCAGCCCACGCAGAAGGTTACTGCTGACAGTCTCTGACCCTGTCCCTCTGTCCTGGAATGCTGGCGCCCATGCCTGGGGTGCTAGGAGGAATCATTTGTACACTGTCCATGCTCGCTGACCAAGATATTGGGAGTAAACAAGGCAACTGCTCACCCACCTCTGCTGGGGTCTGCTGTTGATGTTAGCTCTGCTCTCCATGTGGGCTGAGCCATGGGCCCACTCTCTCCTAGGCTTGAATGTCTCTGCCCTAGCCCAGCTTTTCCCTGCGCCCTCAGCCCTTGCTTTCTCTCAGTTCCAAGTGAAAGTAGGTCAGGTCAGTGAGGGAGGTGGAATACTCTGTTCTCCATCTTATTTCCTTCAGAGTGGATTATATATTCAGCTACTGTTTCACCCAATTGTACCTTTGTTTGGTGTATGTGTATTTCAGATGCTGCTGGGATTGTTTTCCTGTCTCTAGTTGTTGAATTTGTTGAAATTTTGGAGAGAGGTATCGGGAGCCCTCCTCATGGCGCCATTTCTCTGACGTCACCCTGAGATAAACTTATGAAAAGTACTTCAGTTCTTGAAACTTTTGAGAGGAAGTTTAGACACTTGAGGTTGCAGCTGAATTAAGAAAAGGTATGCAGAGAAGTAAGCAAACAAAAATGTGGCAATTATTAACCGCAGGTAAAACAAAACTATTATACAACCAGAAAGAAAAAGTTATTATAGGTCAATATAGCCCAGCATTTACATAAACAAGGTCAATATTGAAAGCAATTTAATGAAACTTAGTATAAGATGATAGTAGAGGTTGGTTGGGTTGAGGGAAAGTGAAAAAGGCCTGAATCTCCATCTTCCATGGAGGGAAACTTGTAGATTATTCTGGAAAGAGAAATATCAGAAGGAGCAGGATAAGCTATTTAAACCTATGGTGGTGACTATGAGCAACAAGAACAGAAAAGTTACCAGCTGAAACTGGTGAGACTAGAGACTGGGAAGTGCATGTATGAGTTGGACAATGATGTCAGAGCCACGTTCTTCCAACTGTGATTGAAAGAATTATTTCATCCTTTCAACCATGTGCATTTATTACTGATGAAAATGAAAACCAAACAAAAAGCAGAATGAAAGAACAACAAAAAATAAGTACCTGCTGTTCAGTCAGAATTCTGCCCAAGTTATTTTCTTTTTTAAGAAGTCTGACATTCATCTTTTAACTAGTCTGCCAAAACTGTGGAGTTATTTTGAATGGATTTCTGTAGAAAAGAACATTAAAGTGAACATGCTACCTAGAATTTAAGGGAGTGCATTGTTTCCCAACAAAGGAGATTTATAATGAAAGAATGACTTGCTGATCTGCTATGGGAAAATGGTAATGATTATTTTGAAAATTGAGCTTTTAGGCCCTGGTCAGGTATCTCAATGGATAGGGCATCATCCTGACACACTGAGGTCATGGGTTCAATCCCCAGTCAGGCACATATAAAAAGCAACCAATGCGTGCACAACTAAAATGAAACAACTAAGTAGAACAAGTTGATGCTTTTCTCTCTCTCTCTCTCTCTTTTTCTCCTTTTTCTCTCTCTCCATTCTCTCTCTCAAATCAATGGAAAATTTTAAAAAAAGAAAGAAAATTGAACCTTCAGAAAGCCTTGTGTTTCCAGAGCATCTTCGAACAGTAGATCCTGCCATGAAACTGAATGTTCAACATCTGTCTGATATTTAGTACATTGAAACACCAACACCTACATAATTATCAAGTAAAATGATTTTCTGTCCCTAAATATAAATTCATTATCGTATGATTTACAAATAGAAATGTGCTCAGGTAATAGCAACCAAGAATGAAAGAAAGAAAACCCTTAAATGTAATAAAACTCAGAAGTAACATTATATGCAGGTTGTTTATACAGTTAAAAATTTTAAATATATTTATTAGCTTATTTGTATATATCATGACTCAGTTTATCAAGGAACTTTGAGGGAAGTTGCTGATGAGCATCTTTCTTCTCAAATAATATTTGAAGTTACCTTTGTGCAAGCAACACTGAAACTCTCCCTTACCCAATTGTGATGTGAAATGCTACTAAATTTTACATCTTGTTTTAGAATATCTAATGTACTAACTCTTGTCTTGGGAATTATGAAGTTGTTTTAACTATATAATTTTGAGTCAGTCCTGTGTGGGGAGAGCAAAATGAGAAGAAAGGTAAATGGAAGAAGGGTGAGGAATAAGGTGGCATCAGGTGCTGGGTGAGCTTTTAGGCAGTGAGATAAAGGAAACACAGGGGAAGTGGCAGAAATAATGCTAATCAAATGCTAATCAAATGTCATCCTTGAGAATTACTATTTAATTGTTTGTAAATCTGTAGCTAGTTTGTTTACTAATAGCTTTACCTCTACTTGAGATTTCACCACTGCAGAAAAAAAAATAATGTGGGTTCAGAGATCAAAGATTAGGCTTGAGTAGGATGTGTTTAAAAACTACTAGTGTAGCTTTGGGCAAGTCTGTTTCCTTTTCTGTAAACTGGTGTTAATGATATAATGCTTGAAGATTGACCATTTTACATGGAACGTGCTTGGCACATTGACTGGCATGTAATAAACATTCAATAAATACTAGAAAAATTATAGGGATGGGAATAGAAGAAATAATCTTTGGGATGAGCAAAAGAAAATCATGTAAGTCAGGGGAAAATTGGTGTTGGAAATTCAAATTCATCTCTTTTATAGCTTGTTTTCCAAATATGATTTTCTCACATCTGAAAGCAGTAAAGAATATGTTTAAGTGAAATTATGTGCTTTGACAATTAGCTTGAGGATAGCTCTAAATGTAATTTAGGATATTTCAGCCCTGGTAAAACCAGAGGGTTTATGTGGAGAGAAATAGATGGCTGTTAGTGAAATGCTAGTTAGGCACTAAGAGTCTCGTGTGGGTTGATCATTGTGCTGAGACCTCTGGGAGGAAGATGAGTGAGGCATCAGTTCTGTCCTTAAGTTGTAAAGTATACTGGAAGACACGAATTTTCATCAGGTCAGTTCAGTTCTATTCAATCCAGTTTATTTTAGTTCATTTCATGCTTCAGCCAGTTGTAGAATGAAAATGGATTCTAAAATAGCAGCACAAATTATAAGAGGGTTCTGATTTTATGCAATTGTGGTTTGAGAGGAAAAAAGAAAGTGTGCTCTTGTCTGATTTTCTTAAAGGAAGTTATCTGGTGAATAAAGGGGCAAGGTGAATCCACTCATATAATCATAAAAGAGCAATAAAATTATTTTTATGAAGGTAATCAAGCATTCTTAAAAGAAGATATATTCTCCAAAAAGGAATTTTCCAAGAGGGGTCCATATACCCACCACATAAATTCTCTATTTCTTCTTCTTCTTTATAGCTATTCTTATATACATGTATATTCTCTATTCTAGCTTATTTTTATTGAAAGTTCATTGTAGTAGCAAAACCACCATAATAAGTATATCCATTATATTAAAAGTTAGTACAAACTATTGAATAACTAAAATTAAAGTAGAAACAAATATATAAATCTATGCTTTCAATGGACTTAATCTTGAAAAGAATTTGTCTTTGAACTAACTTAGTAATTCTATCATCTATCTATCATCTATCTATCTATCAATCATCTATCATCTATCTATCTATCTATCTATCTATCTATCTATCTATCTATCTATCTATCTATCATCTATATTTATTTTTTCCCCTAGACCATCAAAAACAAATCTATATATAGTCTAACAAAGTCAGACTTAAAACTTCAAAATCCTGGGGGACAAATAACAAACCTGACACAGGAGGGTCAAAATGATTATCAGACTTCTGGTTTAGTGCAAAACTCATAGAATTTAGGACAAAAAAAAAAAACACCCTGAAGTAGGTGAGATTCAAGGCACCCAAAACATGTGCATTATTATTGAGTTAGGGTCTTGGTCTACAGCATTAAAGGACTCAAATAACTCTCAGTAAAAGCTCTAACTTGTGAAAGCCTAATGAGTTGCAGATCACTGGAAACAAAGTGTAGTCTGACAAAATCAAATATATGGATATGCAGAGAGGACAGGCTCTTCAGAGAAGCCTGGAAATACTTCATGACAGGAGGAGGTATCTTTTACAAGGGTTGGATAATCACTGAAGGTTTCTAAAGAGGGTCTAATGGAAGCCAGGGGGATCAGAGCTGGATTCCTTGCAGTTTCTGTGGTGGGATTGGGTTAAAAGAAGATTAACGAGGGGTTACCACAAACTCTCATGAGACTAGGGAGGTTTAGCCATTGGTATCCTCAGTAACAGCAAAGTGTCATTGGTGACAAAGCAACAGTCACTAAAAAAGAGGGCGGTGATGGGTTTCACAGCTGCTTCCTGGCCTTGGGAGAAACTGTGCTCCTGTTGATTATATAGATTGCTTATATGTCTGTCTCCCACCCAATTAATAGAAGATTCCCTGTTTCTTTTCCAGAGTTGAATTTTTACTCTTTCAGTTCTGAACAGACCTATCTACCCATCTACATTGATCTGTCTATGTAAAAATATTTATGTAAACTTCGAGAACAGGTTCCCAATTTATTTATTCAAATATCCAGATTTAAGGTTAATAGATGCCTACAGGTTTCAGGTTAGAAAATTTTCTGTTTTTTAGCTGAAGAGACCAATGAGTTGGAACTGAATCTAAACCTCTTAATCCATGGTTTTTTTTCTTTTAAAGAAAAAACATTAGAAAGCACATTTTTAAAAATGTGTTAGTGGGAAAAGTTTATGGTCAATTGTAGGGTGGTTCAAGATTAAAACATTCTCCTCTTCCACAGACCCTTTCCTGAAGCCATAGAACAACTACTGACAAACATCCCAAGCTTATTCAGGAGAGAATCCTGATACTGTTAGTTAAAAATAAAAATTTATCCACCCCACAGGAGCTGTCTATACACTGAGGGCTGAATTTACACATTGCTTCACTTCCTGGCACATCGAAAGATTGCATGACATGGTAGAGGTATGGTAATTATTTCCCTGTCATTAGATGGGAATCTTGGTGATGGATAGAGAAACTCTATCAGCAATTTATTAGTTGTGTGACCAATATGTTTCTCTGGGAACAGATAAATGTCTTGTTTTGTCAAAATCCTATTATTCTGATTTATTTGGTTAACTTTAACATTGTCAAAGAAGTTCTATGATGGATTGGGATAAATTCAACTTTATTTATTTATTTATTTATATTCATGTTCAAGAATTAATGTGTCACTGAGAAGCCACCTGGAGTGAATATGTTAGTATCTCTTGGCTTTTGTCTCCTTTTTTAATTATTTGGAGCCTTTCTGAAAAAATGGCTGCAGTTACCTTAAGCTAGTGATACGTCGCTTTGAGGAAACTGTTTTAAGCTTGTAGGATAGATTTTCTTGAGCCTTTTCTGAAAAGCAGAAGCAGGCTTATCATGATCCTTGTTATCTTTATAATTGCAATCAAGTAACATTATTTTAGGTGTTATAGATTCAAATTGAGCAGACACAACTCTTGCCCTCTGGAGACCTAAAACGTGAAGAGGAGAATACCATCATAAAACAGATACTTTAAAACTGTAATTAAGCAAACATATAAAAAGATTAAATTTATGTTTCTTTAGTGTCAAAATCTTGCAGAATTATACATGAAAGGGAAAATTGGAGGCGTATAAATTTTTACTTCTAAAACTCCTCTCTACATTTCAGCATTTAAAACAGACTCTGTGTCCTCCCTTTCCTGCTTTCTTTTATTGCATTTGGAATGTTACATCCCAGTGTAAGAATTTGAGTTCTCCTGGGCATAACCAGGAACAGAAATTATTGTCTTTTAGAATAAAGGTAAATTCTGCAATAATCCACCCTAGGGTTAATTTCTGTTTCAACTAACAATAGGATAATAATTATACTTTTATATAAATATATTACATTGACATCTGCTGCATATTATATTTTTTGAACTAATGTGAAATATGCATTATGAAGAATTGTTACCTACACATCCACTCCTTAGTTTCTGAGACTCCTGAGGAGCAGGTTTCACACCTGGATTAATTCAAACCAGGTGTCTAATCCGTATATCCTGAGTACAAAAATTCCTCCATTCAAATTAGTTCATGAATTGATATAAGACAAAACTGAGATACCAACTGGGTTCTAGAATTCACGCCATTTAAATTCTATGGACTTTTCCAACTTGTATTTACAAAGATTCTTTTCTAGACCAAACTTAGGCTCCCTTGAATTTTTCAGCTGAACCTTAACTTTTAGACTTTTGTGTTCATCTCTGCATTGTCCAGTTTTAGTAAGAATCCTGCTAAGTTGATTTAGCTCGACTCTTGCATCCTCCATATCTGATCACCTTCAAAATCTAATAAGGTTCTTCATCCTCTACCATCCCCCAGGCCTACCTCCAGCAAGAATACTGTCAGGTTGGTTTAGCCAGAATCTCTCCTACCCCTGATGTTTTCTCTTAGTAATGTTTCATCCATTGACCCCCCACCCTGCTTCTCAGCTATAAATTCCCACTTGGCCATACTTTCCCCCCATTGCAAGACCCTGTTGCCATGGTCTCTATACTCACTGTGATGTTTTCCTTAGAATAAGGTCTGCCTTATTATCTGTGACAAGTATCATCAAATAATTTTTCTTTAACGGTGTTAGTTTTATTTAGATTTATGTAAAAGAACAGTTGATCCTATCCAAGTCAGAATTCTTTGGAAATAATCATAAGACACATTCACCTATAAATGAAGAGCTTTTGGATATCAGGTACAAAGATGATCATAAATTATAGCAACCTTGAAAAGGCTTAATATTAGTTTGCACATTTCTAATCCATCCAAAATAACATTTTAATCAATAAAAATAATGTATGCTTATTAAAATACATATTAAAAATAAAATGAAAATAATTTTTAATTCCATCATGTAGAGAATCAACATTACTTTTTGGCCTTTTAAAACTATTACTAATTTGAGAAATATTTCTTTGTCAAAATGTTGAAATCATATTGTTTTTGTATTTTTCATTTTCAGTTAATATTTTCAGGAGCATTTTCTCTGTTATGAATAATTTTCAACATTTGATATTTAATCCTGCCTATTGTTCAATTGTATAAAAGTATGATCTTTTTTTCCTTTCCCATTTATTTCCCATTGCATATTTAGGTCATGATCTCGTTTAATGTATTCCATAACTGGGATGCTATTGTGTGTGTGTGTGTGGTGGGGAGGGGTGCACATCAAAAAGCCAAGATGGGGCTAGGTGAAAAAAACAAAGATCCAATTCTAACTTTTATATCAATGTTCTTTTAAACAAACTTTTATGTAATTCTCCTTAAATATATTTTGTAAAATGTACGAGTTTAAAAAGAATCAATACATTATGGTTGTAGGAGTTTTAGATTTTTTGTCATTATAATTTAATTTACTTGACTAGGTTCCTGTTATTTTCTCCCTATGGCCTCAGGAAACCTTGGTGTCAACACTTCAGAAAGAGCTAGGGTAGAGAATTATAATACGATGCTCTAACTTGTCTGGATGGCTCCATGGGCAACATATCTGATTCTGTGTTTGTAGTGTTTGATGAAATGAAAGATGGTACAGTACATATTGTACAAGAGAGAACTGAAAGAAGTAAAGCACTTGTTAAATTGTAGAGGAAAACAGCACATTGTAGCTGACAGTGGAATTTCTGGAATTCTGTACTCATACAGCTCCAGTTCAATAAATGCAAATTTATCCATCAGTAGGATGACCCCTGATTGCATTAACGTCCAAAAACTAAGATGAAAGAAGAAAGGAAAAATGATTTTCAGTGTGAATATAAGACTAATACATAGCACCTGAATTCTGACAGCACTTGGTTGGACCAAACTTTAATTCCAAGAATTGAATTTCTCTCTTCCATTCTCTCTCTCACTCTGCATGTGTGTATGTATATGTATACTATAATATACTATACTATAATATATTATAATATACTATACTGTATATATATAATAGTAAGTAAATAGTAAAATGTGATAAACAACTTTTGAAACATGAAGGAAATTCAGAGAGTATCCAACCACTAGATTTTACAAATGAGGTAACTGAGACCGTGGGAATGGAAACGACTGGATTCTGTCCACCTAGTCCAGAGCAGTTTCCACTGCAGTATATGCTTAGAAGATGGGATGACTGATTATTAAATTGTCATAGCACCATTTCTCCTCTAAAGAATGACTGCCATGTACAAAGATGTGTTATTGGCTACTGCATTTCTAAGACAACAGTCATATCTCTGGGGATGTTTCTTTAAAGATCTTGGAAACAGAAAAGGAAACTGTTCTTTTTTTGGTAAGGATAATTGTCTAGACTGATGGCTATTCTTATTTCTATTCATTTCCTGGGTGAGCACAGATAGTCACATGTTTTCAAATTCTGCCAATATGCTAATGTACCCAAAATGTGAATATTGAAAGCTGACCATTTTTTTTTAACATTTATCATATTTCCTATTGTGACCAATCATCCTTTTTTTTTGTAAGTTCTATCCTCCCTCAAAAAATGTCCTCCTACATTCCGCCTTTATGATATTGGAAGACTAATCTGTAAATGACCTTATTCAATCCATGCAGAGTTGATCCATTGCATGTGAAGTGACATATTTGTATCTAAATGAGTACTTTTTTCTTATAATTATTATTAAAAATTAATAGACATGTAAGCATAATTACAATATAAAATATTAAAAATGTTTTATTATGCATTTATCATATTATAGTGTATTATTGTTGCAATAAATAAAATGTTTTTTTATTTACGATATTGTTTTCTTCAATTTATTTTTGTCCTTTTTGTTGTAAAAAAGTTGGTCACCTTATGGACACTATGTATAAGATATACCCTTTTTCAAAAATTTGGAGTCGGGGGATGACGTCAGAGTAATGGCGGGGTAGGAAGCGATACCAATAAATCTCCCCCAAAACTCAACAAGATCTTCAACCAGAAACAGAAAAACCTATCCTTGGAGCCTCCAGATGTTTCGCAATACGCCCAAAGGTATGATTGAGCGAAAAATTGGCTAAATATATAACCAAACCCCGAAGTAAATAGGGAGTAAGAAATGCTCCGCCTTCCTCACTAACCTAAACAGGATGGCTTTCACTGGAAAGTGAGAATATAGAAACTAAGGCGGGCAAAGGGGGTGAATAGATCTAGGCCGCGGCACAAACGGCCGAACCAGGCTGTGGCATAGAGATCCAAGCCGAGGAAAAACTGTTCCTGTGACAACCCAGGCAATACAGCTAACACTCGTGCCAAACCCAGACAAAGAAAGACAAGCGGGGCAGCCATTTTACCCGATCTCCTGGTCGGCGCACAGATAGTGGGCGAGAGATTCCTTCCAAAGCCTCGGGAGGGTGCGCCTGTGTTACCCCACAGAGAGACAGAGTCAGAGGCCTATGTGTGGGCCAAAAGCCTCCGGGCCACCACAGGACCCCGGGAGAGCCGCACACAGGGAGGGAGCGAGAACTAATTCCAACGCTGTAACTTTTCCATGCGGGGGTTTCACTCAGAGGGTGAGGCTGCTGGTCTGATATCCTGGTCTGCGCATGCAGATAGTGAGCGAGAGATTCCTCTGAGTGCCTCGGCAGTGCCTGCCCGTGTTATCTCACAGAAGGGCAGAGTCAGGGGCCTTTGTGTGGGCCAAAAAGCGGAATCTCGGGCCACCCCAGCGCCCTGAGGGAGCCACACACGGGAAGGGAGCGAGAGCTAATTCCAACGCTGGAACTTTTCAGTGTGGGCCGGGGGTTTCACTCAGAGGGCAAGACCTCAGCCCTGACATCCTGGTCTGCGCGCACGGAGAGTGGGCAGGAGACTCCTCAAAGCACCTCGGGAGTGGGAGCCCGTGTTGTCCCATGGAGGGTCAGAGTCGGGGGCCTTTGTGTGGGCCGAGGGCGGAGTCTCAGGCCGCCCCAGTGCCTTGAAAAAGCCACACACAGGGACGGAGCGAGAGCCAATTCCAACGCTGGAACTTTTCAGTGCGGGCAGAGAGTTTCACTCAGAGGGCGGGACTTCTGGACTGACATCGTGGTCTGCATGCGCAGATAGTGAGTGAGAGTTTCCTCCAAGTGCCCCAGAAGTGGGTGCCCGCCCGTGTTACCAGACAGAGTGGCAGAGCCAGAGGTCTGTAAGTGGGCAGAAGCCCCGCCTGATTATGCTAGCGGCTCTAACTGCCTGAGCCTTACCCAGAACCCTGCGCTGAGTGGGAATAGAGTGGGGAGTTGCCAGCTCTTTGAGCGTCTTACTATCCAGGCAGAGGCAGCAGCAACCCCATAGCTGGATTCTCAGGCTACTAATTGAGGAAGGAAAGGCTAGGAGAGAGGTTCCAGGAGCAGGGACTCTCACTGTAGGAGCCTATAAATGCTAATGAGCCTCGACTGCCAACGAGACAGAAGCACAATACATGACATCACCATAGAGACTTATCAACTGCAAACCTCTACCTGAGCGTGCCAAAGGGGCAGAACCCGGGGTACAGAGTCACCGACCAGGAAGAGGGAGAGAAAAGAAAAAGCAAGAAGATAACCTCTCAAAATCAAGAATAATCCGCAGACATTATAACCTATCCCATTTTATTATATTTGTTCGTTTGTTTCTCTTATCTTCATCCTTGATTTTTTTTTCCTCCTCCAATTTGGTCGTTTAAATCTCTACCGGACTTATTCTCTCCTCTCCTTGAACTACACTACCCATAAGTGTTACATCTCCCATTATCTTTTCTTTCCTCTTCATCTCTCTCTATCAGGATTGCACTCCAAAACCCTTAACTCTCTCTCTCTCTCTCCTTTTTTTTCTTTTTTCTTCTTTTAGTAGTTCCCTCCTTTTTTTCCTCTCTATCTCTTTCTTTTCTCCCTCTATATTAGTTTCTTCCTTTCTCCTTCACGTCTCCTCTCATTCAAACCTCAATAACGAACAAACTATCTTATCTGGGACTCAAACTTATGTTTGTGACATTTTGGGAAGTTTCTACTTCACCTTTTTAACTCACTAGCAGTGCTGGCTCTCCATTTTATCAAGCTCTTGTTCCACTAAATAAAATAGTAATTTTTTAATTTGTCCCCCCATTTTCCTGTTTCCCTCTTATTCCTCTCATCATAACTCTTAGTCAACCAACACCTAAATGCAAATCATTTTATTCTTGATCCAAATCTTTTCATTATTTGCTTTTTGTGGGTCCATACCCCCTCTTTTTTATTTTTTTTTTTATTTTTTATTTTTATTTTTTTTCTTGCCCCTTTATTACTTTTCCCCAATTCAGGCCCTCCATTACAGGCATTGTTTGTTCTATTAAATACAATATAATTCACAGTTCACCACAAGATTTTCTCAAAAAGAGGGGAGAGGAGAGGAAAAAAAAAGGGGAAGAATAATTTCCTTTTTTAATTTTTATTTTATTTTATTTTTCTTTATTTGATTATTAATTTTAAAAAACACAACTTTTTCAATTTTTTATTTTTTTAACTTTTTATTTTTTATTAAATCTCATTAATACTATCAACAAAACCACCCTTAGATGCCATTAAGGAAGAGAAAATCGAATATCATGGATACAAAAGAAAGAGAGGTAACACAGATAGATGAGGAAAAAATCTATGGAGAAAAAATTTAATATATTAGAAATCTTGAAGCTAAATGACACAGAATTCAAGATAGAAATCCTAAAAATCCTCCGATATATACAAGAAAACACAGAAAGGCAATTTAGACAGCTCAGAAAACAACTCAATGAAGACAAAGAATATATGTCCAAGGAAATTGAAGCTATAAAAACAAATCATACAGAGATGAAAAACTCAATTCACGAGCTGAAAAACAAGGTAACAAGCTTAGCTAATAGAAAAGGCCAGATAGAAGAGAGGATTAGTGAAATAGAAGACAAGCAACTTGAGGCACAACAGAGAGAAAAAAAAAGAGACTCAAAAACTAAAAAAAAATGAGATAGCCCTACAAGAATTATCTGACTCCATCAGAAAGAATAACATAAAAATAATAGGTATATCAGAGGGAGAAGAGAGAGAAAATGGAATGGAGAACATACTCAAACAAATAATAGATGAGAACTTCCCAAGCATGTGGAAAGAACTAAAGCCTCAAATTCAAGAAGCAAACAGAACTCCAAGTTTTCTTAACCCCAACAAACCTACTCCAAGGCACATCATAATGAAATTGGCACAAACCAATAGCAAAGAAAAAATTCTCAAGGCAGCCAGGGAAAAGAAGAATACAACATACAAAGGAATGCCCATTAGATTATCATCAGATTTCTCAGCAGAAACTCTACAAGCTAGAAGAGAGTGGACCCCAATATTTAAAGTCCTGAAAGAGAGGAACTTTCAGCCACGAATACTATACCCATCAAAGCTATCCTTCAAATATGAAGGAGAAATAAAAACATTCACAGATACAGAAAAGATGAGGGAATTTATCATCAGAAAACCTTCACTCCAGGAATTACTGAAGGGGGTTATCCAATCAGATACAAAGAACAAAAAAAAAAATAAAGCCACAAGTAAAAGCTCCAAGAAGAACACAATAAAACCAAATTTAAACTGTGACAACAACAAAAAGAAAGTGGGGAGAGGATGGAGATTAACGGTAGCAAAGGACGATGGAGTGCAAAAGTACTCACAAAATAGTGCACTACAATGAACAGGGTAGGAACCCTTTTCATTACTTAAAGGTAACCACCATTGAAAAAACCACCACAGAAGCACATGAGATAAAAAAGATAGCAACAGAGGAAAGATGTATGGAATACAACCAAATAAAAACAAAAGATAGAAAAACGAAAGAGAAGGATCAAACAAGACACAAAACTAACAGAAAGCAATGTATAAAATGGCAATAGGGAACTCACAAGTGTCAATAATTACACTAAATGTAAACGGATTAAACTCACCAATAAAAAGACACAAAGTAGCAGAATGGATTAAAAAAGAAAATCCAACTGTATGCTGCCTACAGGAAACTCATCTAAGTAACAAGGATAAAAACAAATTCAAAGTGAAAGGCTGGAAAACAATACTACAAGCAAATAACATCCAAAAAAAAGCAGGTTTAGCAATACTCATATCTGATAATGCTGACTACAAGACAGGAAAATTACTCAGAGACAAAAATGGCCATTTCATAATGGCTAAGGGGACACTGAATCAAGAAGACATAACAATTCTTAATATATATGCACCAAACCAAGGAGCACCAAAATATATAAGACAGCTACTTATTGACCTTAAAACAAAAACTGACAAAAATACAATCATTCTTGCAGACCGCAATACACTGCTGACAGCTCTAGATCGGTTATCCAAACAGAGAATCAACAAACATATAGTGGCCTTAAACAAAACACTAGAGCACCTGGATATGATAGACATCTATAGGACATTTCATTCCAAAGTGACAGAGTATACATTTTTCTCCAGTGTACATGGATCATTCTCAAGAATTGACCATATTTTGGGCCACAAAAACAACATCAGCAAATTCAGAAAAATCGAAGTTGTACCAAGCATATTTTCTGATCATAAAGCCTTGAAACTAGAATTCAACTGCAAAAAAGAAGAAAAAAATCCCACAAAAATGTGGAAACTAAACAACATACTTTTAAAAAATGAATGGGTTAAAGAAGAAATAAGTGCAGAGATCAAAAGATATATACTGACTAATGAAAATGACAATACGACATATCAGAACCTATGGGATGCAGCAAAAGCAGTGATAAGAGGGAAGTTCATATCACTTCAGGCATATATGAACAAACAAGAGAGAGCCCAAGTGAACCACTTAACTTCCCACCTTAAGGAACTAGAAAAAGAAGAACAACGACAACCCAAAACCAGCCGAAGAAAGGAGATAATAAAAATCAGAGCAGAAATAAATGAAATAGAGAACAGTAAAACTATAAAAAAAATTAATAGAACAAAGAGTTGGTTCTTTGAAAAGATCAACAAAATTGACAAACCCTTGGCAAGACTTACCAAGGAAAAAAGAGAAAGAACTCATATAAACAAAATCCAAAATGAAAGAGGAGAATTACCACGGACAACGTAGATATACAAAGAATTATTGTAGAATACTATGAAAAACTTTATGCCACTAAATTCAACAACCTAGAAGAAATGGATAAATTCCTAGAACAATACAACCTTCCTAGACTGAGTCAAGAAGAAGCAGAAAGCCTAAACAGACCTATTAGTAGAAAAGAAATAGAAAAAAACATTAAAAACCTCCCCAAAAATAAAAGTCCAGGCCGTGACGGCTATACCAGTGAATTTTATCAAACATTCAAAGAAGACTTGGTTCCTATTCTACTCAAAGTCTTCCAAAAAATTGAAGAAGAAGCAATACTTCCAAACACATTTTATGAGGCCAACATAACCCTCATACCAAAACCAGGCAAGGACGGCACAAAAAAAAAACAACTACAGACCAATATCTCTAATGAATACAGATGCTAAAATACTAAACAAAATACTAGCAAATCGAATACAGCAACATATTAAAAAAATAATACATCATGATCAAGTGGGATTCATCCCAGAATCTCAAGGATGGTTCATCATACATAAAACGGTTAACGTAATACACCATATCAACAAAACAAAGAACAAAAACCACATGATCTTATCAATAGACGCAGAAAAGGCTTTTGATAAAATACAACACAATTTTATGTTTAAGACTCAACAAAATGGGTATAGAAGGAAAATATCTCAACATGATAAAGGCCATATATGATAAACCATCAGCTAACATCATATTAAATGGCACAAAACTGAAGGCTTTCCCCCTTAAATCAGGAACAAGACAGGGTTGTCCACTCTCTCCACTCTTATTTAATGTGGTACTAGAGGTTCTATCCAGAGCAACCAGACAAGACAAAGAAATAAAAGGCATCCATATCGGAAAAGAAGAAGTAAAGATATCACTTTTTGCAGATGATATGATCCTATACATCGAAAACCCCAAAGAATCCACAAAAAGACAACTAGAAACAATAAGCCAATACAGTAAGGTCGCAGGATACAATGAAACAACTGAGAACAAACTCAAAAAATAATCCCCTTCACAATTGCAACAAAAAAAATAAAATACTTAGGAATAAACATAACAAAGAATGTAAAGGACTTATATAATGAAAACTATAAACCATTGTTAAGAGAAATCGAGAAAGATATAATGAGATGGAAGAATATTCCTTGTTCTTGGTTAGGAAGAATAAATATAATCAAGATGGCTATATTACCCAAAGCAATATACAAATTTAATGCAATTCCCATCAAAATTCCAATGACGTTTTTTAAAGAAATAGAGCAAAAAATCATCAGATTTATATGGAACTATAAAAAACCCCGAATAGCCAAAGCAATCCTAAAGAAAAAGAATGAAGCTGGGGGCATTACAATACCTGACTTCAAACTATATTATAGGTCCACAACAATCAAAACAGCATGGTACTGGCAGAAAAATAGACACTTAGACCAATGGAACAGAATAGAAAGTGCAGAGATAAAACCACATATATATAGTCAAATAATTTTTGATAAAGGGGCCAAGAACACACAATGGAGAAAAGAAAGCCTCTTCAATAAATGGTGCTGGGAAAACTGGAAAGCCACATGCAAAAGAATGAAACTGGACTACAGTTTGTCCCCCTGTACTAAAATTAACACTCAAAATGGATCAAAGATCTAAATATAAGACCTGAAACAATAAAGTACATAGAAGAAGACATAGGTACTCAACTCATGGACCTGGGTTTTAAAGAGCATTTTATGAATTTGACTCCACAGGCAAGAGAAGTGAAGGCAAAATTAATGAATGGGACTACATCAGACTAAGAAGTTTTTGCTCAGCAAGAGAAACTGATAATAAAATAAACAGAAAGCCAACTAAATGGGAAATGATATTTTCAAACAACAGCTCAGATAAGGGCCTAATATCCAAAATATACAAAGAACTCATGAAACTCAACAACAAAGAAACAAACATCCAATAAAAAAATGGGAAGAGGACATGAACAGACACTTCTCCCAGGAGGAAGTACAAATGGCCAACAGATATATGAAAAGATGCTCATCTTCTTTAGTTATTAGAGAAATGCAAATCAAAACTGCAATGAGATACCACCTCACACCTGTTCGATTAGCTATTATTAACAAGACAGGTAATAGCAAATGTTGGAGAGGCTGTGGAGAAAAAGGAACCCTCATACACTGTTGATGGGAATGTAAAGGAGTACAACCATTATGGAAGAAAGTATGGCGGTTCCTCAAAAAACTGAAAATAGAACTACCTTATGACCCAGCAATCCCTCTACTGGGTATATACCCCCAAAACTCAAAAACATTGATAGGTAAAGACACATGCAGCCCCATGTTCATTGCAGCATTGTTCACAGTGGTCAGGAAATGGAAACAACCAAAAACCCCTTCAATAGATGACTGGATAAAGAAGATGTGGCACATATACACTATGAAATACTACTGAGCCATAAGAAATGATGACATCGGATCATTTACAGCAAAATGGTGGGATCTTGATAACATTATATGAAGTGAAATAAGTAAATCAGAAAAAACCAGGAACTGCATTATTCCATTCGTAGGTGGGACATAAAAGTGAAACTAAGAGACATTGATAAGAGTGTGGTGGTTATGGGGGGAGGGGGGAAAGGGAGAGGGAAAGGGGGAGGGGGAAGGGCACAAAGAAAACTAGATAGAAGGTGACAGAGGACAATCTGAATTTGGGTGATGGGTATGCAACATAATTCAAAGACAAGGTAACCTGGACTTGTTGATCTTTGAATATATGTATCCTGATTTATTGATGTCGCCCCATTAAAAAAAATAAAATTATAATAAAAAAAAATTGGAGTCTAAAAACTGGATGCGTCTTATACAGTGGTTGTAGATTTTTTACTTGCATTTCCCTTTTTTTTTTTTTGCACAGATGAGGAGTTGTATAAATTCTATGATGAATAAAGCTTGAGTTTAATAACTTTATGTAATACATTGTTTTTTTTCAAATTTTGGGCCCCAAAATTAAAATGCATCTTATACGTGGAGAAAAGCAATAACTTTTCTATCTAAATGATTGCTTGACATTCCATTGGCTGTCTAGTAAGACAATCCAGTGTGACAAGTCCCAAACTTTATAGTACTCCAGCCCACTGGGAACTACTGGTGTCGCACAAGACACAAGCCTATGTCAAGAGGAAGAGGGGGAGGCCTGCCAAGGGAGGCAAAGAGACCTCCTTCTCCTTAATTTTTATTATCAGAAGCAGAAGAGAGGTAACAGGATTACATGGGAGGAAGATCAAGTGACAAGGGGAAGAATGATTAATGGCCATTTTGCTGACATGGAGAAAAGGGCTAAATTGATCAGAACATTCTTTTCTTTTGCTATTTAATGAGCACAGAGGAAGGGACAATCCAGAACCTCTAGGCTAACTTTCTAAAGCCCCTTCACATGCATTCCTTTGTATCTGCACAAAGGCCACTCACTCACACTTTCTTGGGGTTTCCATCCAAGAGACATTCACTCAGGGCTTTTAACTAAAATTCCTCAACCCAAGGCTTGAAGCGTTCAAGTCTAGATGGATGATTCCCTACAAAACTTAAGTCTCTATTCTCTAACATCCCCTCAAACTTGTTCCTTTCCCACATCCCATTCATTAGTGTCAAGTCCATTTTTCTAATTTTTCTGGTCTAAAAATTGGAGTCTTTCTTGACTTATCATAACCTCCTGCTTCAGTCTGACCTTTCTAGCCACCTTCACAGTGAACATCCTGTTCCTGCCCTCAGTATCTATTTTCTGGATTATTGAAGAAGTCTCTGCAACCTTTCCCCACATCTCTCTGGCTACCACACAAGCCATTCTCCATTCAAAATTGGTGTAAGTCATTGCCTGCTTGAATTCCAAGGCTTCCCATCTTAGAGTAAAATCAGAACTCTGTACCATCCATCATAATACCTATTATCACTTTCCCCCTTGTTCACTTTGGCTAAGCTACATTGGCCTTTCAGATGGTCAAAAGATAGCCCAAGCAGGTTCCCACCTCAGCATCTTGGTCCTTGCTATTCTTTCTCCTTGCTTTGCCCTTTCCTCAGGAATGCATATGGCTCATTTCTTCACTTCATTCAGGCTTCTTGCAAAGGTCCCCTTCTCAAAGAATATTCCCTGTCACCTTACCTAAACTAGTAGATTCCATCACTTTATTCCCATTCCTTTTTTTTAAATCTTTATTCTAAGAACTTTCCATTCCCTGAAATAGGTTTATGTTTATGTTGATACTGTTGTAAAGTACTGTACTTTAATCCGTGGGTTATATAGAAACACCAAGGCAGGTTACAGAAGAAATTTTAGAAGGAGTTTATTAATTAGCCGGCTAGCTACACAGGGCACAATCCCAAATCATGTAAGGCCTCATGCAGTTCTGAGCCTGCTTTTATACAAAATCAAGTACTGGTTGGGGTGGGTAAGGAGGCGCTTGTGATCCCTTTGTTCAGAGGTGTAAGTCACTCTTATGACTTTAGGATGGGAGAGTGAGTCCAGTATAGGAATTCTTTTTTTTTTTTTTTTTTTTTTTATAAATGAATTTTTATTTTAATGGGGTGACATCAATAAATCAGGGTACATACATTCAAAGAAAACATTTCCAGGTTATCTTGTCATTTAGTTATGTTGCATACCCATCACCCGAAAAGAGACCATCCTCTGCCACCCTCCATCCAGTTCTCTCTGTACCCCTCCCCCTCTCCCTCCTTCCCTCCCCCCACCCACCATAGCCACCACACTCCTGTTCATGCCTCTCAGTCTCGCTTTTATGTCCCACCAATGTATGGAATCCTGCAGTTCCTGTTTTTTTCTGATTCGCTTATTTCACCCCGCACAATGCTACCAAGACTCCACCATTCCGCTATAAGTGATCCAATGTCACCATTTCTCCTAGCTGAATAATATACCATGGTGTATATGTGCCCCATCTTCTTCATCCAGTCCTCTATTTTTTTTACAGTGATTAAAAGCCTTTAAGCAAACTCTTGGCCAATACAGCAAGAATCCATAAATGAGTAGTGTCCTTAACATGTTCCCCAAGTCCAAGTTGGCCCCCTCACCATGCCAAATCCCTGAAAAATGCAACCCAACCACAGTTCAGTCTGTTAGGAGCTGTCACAGGGAGCAGGAGTCCAGGAAAGTTCCCCACAGGAAAAGTCCATATAGCACTGGAATTTTTGTCACCATTCTATACTTTGCAGCTCCTGTCCAAGTCCCAATGACCACTGCTTCTAGCTGGTAATGATTCAGGTAGACTGCAAAAAGCCATTTGCAGCATGCGTGGATATGGAGCTTCTGTTCTCCTCTGCCTGGAGAGTTGAGACCAGGTTGCTTTTCCCTGGAGCTCTGTGACTGTGGCCTGGTAAAGAGAACCTTGGGATACACTAAGCTGGGTGGCAAAGGTAAATTCATAATACAAGTTGGTAAAAGGAGGAAAGAGAGCTCTAAATTAAGAGTAGGTCCCAGCCTGAAATATGAGTGAGGCATTGAGGTAGGAGGAATAAAGGAAACACTATATATTAAGCAAAGCAGCAGAAAATAGGACTATCAACACCCACAACAGAGATCTTTGAGGGAAGAATAAAAAACCTGACTATTCAGGCAAAACATAGTTAAGTGGCCCTTGTGCGAATGAGATCAGTTTACCTGCTTCTTGGAAGAAATACCCTAGGCTCGTCCACAGTGTCGTAGATGGGGTCGACGGCCCTGGGCACCTTCAGCCTTCAGTGGCAAACCCCAGCTTTCTGGGCAAGGTTAGGTCATAGGTGGCTGGAGCAGGGCTGGAAGAGACTGAACCCTCCCTTAGAGGAGCAAGGGGGAAGCCCACCTTCCAGTGTCCCTGTTTCCTCACAGCAGAGGTGTGTAAGCCTGGCAGGCTTTAGCTCAATGACCTTCCTTTCCACTATTGACCCAGATGGCATCCTATGAGACCCCTTTGGGGTGCTGGAGCCTTTAAGGATGTATCCTAAAAGCTGGTAGTTCCCCCTGATCTCTATTGGGCCTTTTCTGCCTCTAGGTATCTTAAAAGCCATTCTCAGAAGATCTCGCTGAGGGGTTTGAGGATCCCCATCCGCCTATATAAATCTTTTCCATATATCTGGAGCTATTTGGAAAAAAGACAGAACAGTGTAATTAGCTAGATCTAATAAAGAAGGTAGATTTGGTGTCTCCTGTTCATCAGCTTTCAAAAGAAATGTAAATTTTTTTTTTTAAGTAAAAAGCATGCTATGGTAGACCCGTCAGAGTCATTGGCCTGGTGTGCAGGATTCCTGGGTTCGATTCCCGGCCAGAGCACACAGGAGAAGCGTCCATCTACCTCTCCACCCCTCCCCCTCTCCCCCCTCCCGGTCCCTCTCCTCCTGCCCGCAGCCAAGGCTCCACCAGAGCAAATCCACCCTGGGCACTAAGGATGGCCCCATGGCCTCCGCCCCAGTCGCTAGAATGGCTCCGGTTGTAACAGAGCAACATCCCAGATGGGCAGAGCATTCCCCCCGGTAGGCATGCCAGGTGGATCCCAGTCAGGCGCATGCAGGAGTCTGTCTGCTTGCCTCCCCATCCCCATCCTCAGAAATATACAAAAAAATAAATAAATAAAAGAAAAAACACAAAAAAAATACAAAAAAAAAAATGGGGGGGGGGATCATTCCCTTGTGCTAAAGCTCCAGGAAGCATGGAGTGAGCTTGAGTATGTCCTATGAAACATGGAGCTCTATGTTTACATATAAGTCTTTGAAGAAGGAGGAACTGCTGAAATAGTTTGTCAGCATTTGTCCCTAAGACAGCAGTCTTTATAGTGGGAACACCATACGTAAATATTTGCTGTCTGTCTATAGATTAAGAGGGGAATATGGCCAATGCTGAAAAGCCATGATCTTTGTGCCCCTCCCCTCCCCCAAACCCCTCCCTCTCCTCCCCCCACCCTGTAACCCCAACACCGTTGTTCATGTCTCTGAGTCTCATCTTTATGTCTCACCTATGTATGGAAACATATAGTTCTTAGTTTTTTCTGATTTACTTCTTTCACTCAGTATAATATTATCAAGGTCCATCCATGTTGTTGTAAAAGATCCTATGTCATCATTTCTTATGGCTGAGTAGTATTCCATAGTATATATATACCAAAGCTTTTTAATCCACTCATCCTCTGATGGACACTTGGGCTGTTTCCAAATCTTTGCTATTGTGAACAATGCTGCCATAAACATGGGGGTGCATTTCTTCTTTTCAAACAGTGCTATGGTGTTCTTGGGGTATATTCCTAACAGTGGTATAGCTGGGTCAAAAGGCAGTTTGATTTTTAATTTCTTGATGTATCTCCATACTGTTTTCCACAGTGGCTGCACCAGTCTGCATTCCCACCAGCAGTGCAGGAGGGTTCCCTTTTCTCCACATCCTCGCCAGCATTTATTCTGTGTTGTTTTATTGATGAGCGCCATTCTGACTGGTGTGAGGTGATATCTCATTGTGGTTTTAATTTGCATTTCTCTAATCATTAGTGATGTTGAACATTTTTTCATATGCCTATTGGCCATCTGTGTGTCCTCTTTGGAGAAGTGTCTATTCATTTCTTTTGCCCATTTTTGGATTGGATTGTTTGTCTTCCTGGTATTAAGTTTTACAAGTTCTTTATAAATTTTGGTTATTAACCCCTTATCAGACGCTATGTCAAATATATTCTCCCATTGTGTAGTTTGTCTTTTTATTCTGTTCTTATTGTCTTTAGCTGTGCAGAAGCTTTTTAGTTTGATAAAGTCCCATTTGTTTATCCTGTCTTTTATTTCACTTGCCTGTGGAAACAAATCAGCAAATATATTGCTGCGAGAGATGTCAGAGAGCTTACTGCCTATGTTTTCTTCTAAGATGCTTATGGTTTCATGGCTTACATTTAAGTCTTTTATCCATTTTGAGTTTATTTTTGTGAGTGGTGTAAGTTGGTGGTCTAGTTTCATTTTTTTGCAGGTAGCTGTCCAGTTTTTCCAACACCATTTGTTGAAGAGGCTATCTTTACTCCATTGTATTGTCTTACCTCCTTTGTCAAATATCAGTTGTCCATAGAGCTGTGGGTTTATTTCTGAGTTCTCTGTTCTGTTCCATTGATCTATGTGCCTGTTCTTATGCCAGTACCATGCTGTTTTGAGTACAATGGCCTTATAATATAACTTGATATCTGGAAGTGTGATACCTCCCGCTTTTTTCTTCCTTTTCAAGATTGCTGAAGCTATTCGTGTTCTTTTTTGGTTCCATATAAATTTTTGGAATATGTGTTCTATGTCTTTGAAGTAAGTCATTGGTATTTTAATTGGTATTGCATTGAATTTATAGATTGCTTTGGGTAATATAGACATTTTAATGATGTTTATTCTTCCTAACCATGAGCACGGTATATGCCTCCACTTATTCGTATCTTCCCTGATTTCTTTTATCAATGTTTTATAATTTTCCGAGTACAAGTCTTTAATCTCCTTGGTTAGATTTATTCCTAGGTACTTTATTTTTTTGGTTGCAATGGTAAAGGGGATTGATTCCCTGATTTCTCTTTCTGACAGTTCATTATTAGTGTATAAAAATGCCTCTGATTTCTGAGTATTGATTTTATATCCTGCCACCTTGCCAAATTCATTTATCAGGTCTAGTAGTTTTTTGACTGAAACTTTAGGGTTTTCTATATACAGTATCATGTCATCTGCAAATAATGATAGTTTCACTTCTTCTTTTCCAATTTGGATGCCTTTTATTTCTTTTTCTTGTCTGATTGCTATGGCGAGGACTTCCAGAACTATGTTGAATAAGAGTGGTGAAAGTGGGCAACCCTGCCTTGTTCCTGATCTTAAGGGGATAGCTTTTCATTTTTGCCCATTGAGTATTATGTTGGCTGTGGGTTTGTCATAGATGGCCTTTATCATGTTGAGGTATGTTCCCTGTATTCCCACTTTGCTGAGAGTTTTGATCATGAATGGGTGCTGGACTTTATCAAATGCTTTTTCTGCATCTATTGAAATTATCATGTGGTTTTTCTCCTTTCTTTTGTTTATGTGATGAAGCACTTTGATTGATTTGCGAATATTGTACCAGCCTTGCCTCCCAAGAATAAATCCTACTTGATCATGGTGTATGATTTTTTCCATATATTGCTGGATCCGGTTTGCTAATATTTTATTGAAGATTTTTGCATCTAAGTTCATCAGGGATATTGGCCTATAATTTTCTCTTTTTGTGTTGTCTTTGCCTGGTTTTGGAATCAGAATTATGCTTGCCTCATAAAAGGAGTTTGGAAGTCTTCCTTCCTCTTAAATTTTTTGAAATAGCTTGGGAAGGATAGGATTTATTTCTTCTTTGAATATTTGGTAGAATTCACTTGTGAAGCCATCAGGCCCAGGACTGTTCTTTTTTGGGAGTTTTTTGATAGCTGTTTCAATCTCATTTGTTGTAATTGGTCTGTTTAGGTTTTCTGATTCTTCCAGATTGATTTTTGGAAGATTATATGATTCAAGGAATTTGTCCATTTCATCTAGGTTGTCTAGTTTTTTGGCGTACAGTTCTTCATAGTATTTTCTTACAATATTTTGAATTTCTGTTGTGTCAGTTGTTATTTCTCCACTCTCGTTTCTAATTTTATTTATTTGAGTCCTCTCTCTTTTTCTCTTGGTGAGTCTTGTTAAAGGTTCATCGATCTTGTTTACCTTTTCAAAGAACCAGCTCCTGGTTTCATTGATCCTCTGTATTGTTTCTTTAGCCTCTATGTCATTTATTTCTGCTCTGATCTTTATTATTTCCTTCCTTCTACTAGCTCTGGGCTTTACTTGCTGTTCTTTTTCTAGTTCTTTTAGATGCAGGGTTAAGTTGTTAATTTGAGCTTTTTCTAGCTTCTTGAGGTATGCCTGTAATGCTATAAACTTCCCTCTCAGGACTACTTTTGCTGTGTCCCATAAATTTTGAGTTGATGTATGCTCATTATTGTTTGTTTCTAGGAATTTTTTAATTTCTTCTTTGATCTCAATGTTAACCCATTCATTGTTTAATAACGTGCTATTTAATTTCCAAGTGTTTGAATGTTTTTCAATTTTTCTATTGTGGTTGATTTCTAGTTTAATGCCATTGTGATCAGAGAAAGTGCTTGATATGATTTCAATCTTCTTAAATTTGTTGAGCCCGCTTTTGTGCCCTAACATGTGGTCTATTCTAGAGAATGTACCATGAGCGCTTGAAAAGAATGTATATTCTGCTGTTTTAGGGTGAAAGGTTCTGAAGATATCTATTAAATCGAGTTCATCTAATATGTCCTTTAAGTCTGCTGTTTCTTTGTTAATTTTCTTTCTTGAGGATCTATCTAATGATGTTAATGGGGTATTGAAATCTCCTACTATTATAGTATTGCTGTTGATCTCGCCCTTTAAGTCTATCAAAGTCTGCTTTATATATTTAGGTGCTCCTATATTAGGTGCATAGATATTTATAATGGTTATATCTTCCTTTTGGATTGCTCCCTTTATCATTATGTAGTGACCTTCTTTATCTCTAACTATGGTCTTTGTTCTAAAGTCCATTTTGTCTGATATAAGTATTGCTACCCCAGCTTTTTTTTCATTTCCATTTGCGTGAAATATTTTTTTCCATCCTTTTATCTTCAGTCTGTGTGCCTCTTTTGATTTAAGGTGTGTCTCTTGTAGACAGCATATGTATGGGTCCTGTTTTCTTATCCACGCAGCTACCCTATGTCTCTTGATCGGATCATTTAATCCATTAACATTTAAGGTTATTACCGATATGTAATTGTTTATTGCCATTTTTTTTCTTTAAAACTGTTTTTCTCTTTTGCTATATTCTTTTTTTCCTTTGATCTGTTTACAACAGGTCCCTTAGCATTTCTTGCAGCCTTGGTTTGGTTGCAGTGAAATCCTTGAGTTTTTTTTTGTCTGTAAAGCTTTTTATTTCTCCTTCAATTTTAAATGATAACCTTGCTGGATAAAGTAGTCTTGGTTGTAGGTTCTTGTTCTGCATTACTTTGAATATTTCTTGCCATTCCCTTCTGGCCTCAAGTGTTTCTGTTGAGAAGTCAGAAGTCATCCTTATGGGGGCACCTTTGTAGGTGATTGTCTTTTTTTCTCTAGCAGCTTTTAATATTTTCTCTTTATCATTTAGCTTTGGTAATTTAATTATGATGTGTCTTGGTGTTGGTTTCTTTGGGTTTCTCATTAATGGAGTTCTCTGTGCTTCCTGAACATGTGAAATGTTTTCCTGCCTTAATTGGGGGAAGTTTTCCGCTATAATATGTTTGAACAAAGTCTCCATCCCTTGTTCTTTCTCTTCTTCTTCAGGAACCCCTATGATGCGGATGTTGTTTCTCTTCATGTTGTCACAGAGCTCTCTTAGAGTTTCCTCAGACTTTTTGAGTCTCTTTTCTTTTTTCTGCTCTGCTTCCATGCCTTTATTTATTGTGTCCTCTAACTCATTGATTCGATTCTCTGCTTCATCCATCCTGCTTTTAATTCCTTCCATTGTATTCTTTATTTCAGATATTGTATTTGTCATTTCTGTCTGATTCTTTTTTATTATTTCAATGTCCTTTTTTATATTTGTTATCTCTTTATTTAGGTTTTCGTAATGGCCATCTATGGTGGTTCTAATATCTTTGAGCATCCTAAGAATCGTTATTTTAAACTCTGCATCTGGTAATTTGGTTATATCTGATTCACTTAGGTCCTTTTCTGGGGATTTCTCTTGGTTTATTTGTGTTGTATTTCTCTGCCTCCGCATTTTCTCTTCACGAGAGTGGCTGTGATCATGTGCTCGGGTGCACAAGGGTTGGTGGCCTTGGCTTTTGCCCCGCCCCCGTGTGTGAGGTTATGCTCGGTCCTGAGGGCACTGGCGAGCACCTTTGCTCAGCTGCGGGTCTCCGCCTGTTTCCGAGCTTTCGCCCTGCCTTTGCAGGATGATCCCACTCAAGGAACAGCTGCTAGCCTTGGCTCTACCACCAGGCAAGGCTGCGTGCCCAAGCTTAGCTTCGTAGCGGAACTCCGCCTCTTCTGGGCTTTTGGCTCTACCCTCGCGGGAGGAGCCGGCTACCAAGTCAGACCGCAAGCCTGGGTTGCACGGGCGGGGCAGGGATGTGCTCCTCTGCCCTTGCTCTGGAGCTGGTTTCTACCCTTTCTGGGTTTCCCGCCCTTCTCCCGGAGGCTGGATTACAGGCTGCCGGCAGCTGAGTTTAGCCGCTTTTGCACGCCCCCTTCTCCCTAGCCGGGCAAGATTGAGCTCACACCTGAGCCCACTGGTGGCCAGCTGGCTTCCACCCCTGTCAGCAGAACCGCGCTTTTGTCTCCCACTGCCGCCCACTCTCTGGTGCGCCCTCAGCCGCGTGGGTGGGGGCGTTGCAGCTCAGACCCTAAGACTCACTACTGTAGACCCGAAAGCTTCCTCCTTCTATGCGACTCTGCTCTGAATGCTGCGGGGGAGCTTGTTTGGCTGCTCTCCTGCTTCCCTTTGCTGGTATTGCTGTTTCCGGGGGAGATATTCACTTCAGCTTTGGGGAGTGACTCATCCCAGGGGTTAGGGTGGCTATCTCCCAAAAATGTTTCTCCCTATGCCTCCTAGATTGCACTCTCTTCCTGTTACTGTGGTTCTCTCCCCTCTCCCTCCGTCCCCAGGAGCCCCGGGTGAGTGTTTGTGAGAGAGATGTTCTGTGTGGTCCCTTTAAGAAGGATCCTGGGTCTGAGAAATCAGACTCTCTCACAAACAGTATCCTGACTTGTTTCCAGCTAAATACTGTCCTTATGCTTCTTCTGGGCTCTGGGGCTGCAGGCTGGGGCTTTGTTCCTGGGGCTCAGGACCCTTTCCCCTCTGCTAAACTCACTTCCCACCACGCGAGTCTCTCCCTGCTGCCATTCGCTCCGAGAAGCTGGGCAGCCCTCTCCGCATTTCCGCTTTTCCTACCAGTCTCTGTGTGGCTTCTTCAGCGTTCCTGGGTTGAAGAGTCCTTTTAGTTTAGTCCAAAGTTGGTTTTTCCAGCTGATAGTTCATAAAATTAGTTTGTAATCCACATTGGTTCTGGGAGGTAGATGCTGGTACGTCCGCCTACTCCAGCACCATCTTGTCTCTCCCTAGGAATTCTTGATTAAGGCACATAAACATTGTTTTTTAAGCTTTTCAGATAAATTCTATCTTCTTTGCTCTGTGTGGCAAGTGGTCTCAGGCACCTTTTCAAAGAATTCTAAAAATTAGCTAAACTATGACTAGATGACCCAGTTGTCCTTGTAAGCCAGGAAGCTCCTGCATTCTTCTCTTTCCATTCTCTACAGAAAGGAGAGGGTAAAAAGCCTGACTTTTCCTCTTTAAAATGGCATTGCTAATACTAAGTTTTACAGTTCCTTGGCAACTTATCAGAATACTTTTCTTCAGGTTCCATTAGAGTGGTAGCCACCTGAGGAGAGACCTTTTCTGCTTTTCCCAATGCTATTATCTCAAAACCCTCAATGGGGTTGGCATGTGATTGGTGCTCTATTATGATTCCTTCATTAAATGAATGGTGCAATGTTTACTTTTTATTGCCAAAATTGAAGCAAGGGTTGAATTTCTAGCAATAGTAACAAAACAAAAACATGTCTTCTGTGGCCTTACCTAAGAACCTTGCTCATGTAACCCTCTTTCTTCCTCTCACCTAGTTCTAGCCTTCCTCTGTTTCTCAGTCATCATGCTGATCAGACACCACAATTGAATTAGGAAAGTGTAGTATTTGGTCCAGGGGCTTGGTTGTGGTGTCTCTCATTTAGTTAATTGTATGATATCTTCAATTTTCATATTTCTCTTAATAGTGTTTGGTTAAGATCTATTAAAGTTAGAAAAGCAAGGAGAACCATGAAAAAATCCTAAATTATTGATTGGCTATATCTGTGGGCAGACCCTGGTGAGGGATTAATTTGTCTCTTGTTTATGTACAGAAAAATACTTGGCTTAGGGTTTATAAGTAACAAATTCATGACAAAAATAGAGTGTGAAATTATGTTTAAGTACATTTTGATTAGAGTCAGAGAAATTGTTGAAAATGAATGTTTTGAGCTGACATTTAATATAAATTGAATATTCTCTTCTTTAATGTCTCTGCTTGTTTTATGCAAAGCATTTGTTGCTACAAGAAGAAAAGGTGTTTTTTGTTTTCTGAAGGTTCTTTTGGATCTCCTAATCTTTTTATGAACATCATTATGTCAGAAATTAAAGTTCAGAATAACTCCCATGAAGATGAAGGTACTGAAACACTAATTATAAAAGAATTGGCTCCAAGAAAATTGTGTCCAGGCTTTCCTGCACCCTAGGAAGACTTCATTGCTAGTACCCCTTCCTTCAGCACTGCCTCTGTCTAAGATACACTCCCAGGCACATTGCTATAGAAAGATACGCTGGTTAAAATGAGACTTTACCACTTGCTTTTTCTTTCTCTGAAAGGATAATCATCCATCTTTTAAATCCACCATCTTGGCTTAGAAAAGTTACTGTACTTGTGCTATCATCATTTTTTAAAAAGGCTGTTCTTGGAAAGAAGTCCAACAGATAATTTAAGTTTGTGATGTGAAAGTCATTTCTGCTAATGGGACACAAATGGTTATTTCTCTACAGACTATCTATTTCTAGCAATAAAGTAATTCAATCAAATTAAAAAGGTGAAGACTTTTTCATTAAACCACATGCACAATCAGCTAGCACAAAGCATACTGTTCTCTGAAACAGATAATGCATCAGTGAATCTTTTCTATAGCAAGTGAGGGACTTAAATTAAAAAATATATAAACTTTCTTAGTAGGCTACATGGTAGAAAAAGAAATAGTGGTTCAAATTTTTATCCTAACCCACTGGCAATCAAGTCCTCTACACTGTTGATCTAACCTAATTACCAAAAAGTTACCTTCAATTTATAGATGAAGAAATTTGGTGGTCCTAAGACTTATTAAGCTAGGCAAGGCCACAAAGCTACTAAGTGGCTGGGGTTGGATTTGAATTTAACTCTGATTCTAAATGTCCTTTTTTTTCACTTCAATGTACTGTCTCTCCTCCATGCTCTTAATTTTGTATTGATATGAAAGTTTGAGTTTTATTGATATTTCTGAACCCAAATGTTTCAGCTCACTATCCCCTCCTCCCTTTTCCTATAAGCATAGGGTTGAGTAATTTAGTGAACTCTCTTTGCATTTTGAACTACAGGTCTACTTTTTCAGTATGTTTAGATGCACACATCTTATAACAAGCCAACTTAATTCCTGAATACAATTGCAGCAAATAATTGGAACTTCAGTCTCCTTGCAAAGAAAGGAAACTTGAACTTTTGTCAGAAAGAAACCCACTTTCCTTCAAGAGAATTTAGTAAAATGAAACCAGGATTTGATTTGTAATTTAACTTTGTCTTAATGATAGTATTGCTCCTTTGCCTGTCTTCTGTTCAGTGTTTTGTGCATTTAGCATGCTGCATTCTCTTCATTGGTATTGTATTTAATCATTTTCGCCCCTATTTGACATTAGGTATGAACACTAGATATATTCAGTCACCTCCTTCCTTGCTAGCCATAATTTTTGAAATCCTATCTCATAAATATTGAAATGAAAATTGACAATTTTATCATCCATACAGTGAATGGCTGCTTCTTATGACCAACCAGGAAGTTGGTCCTCTGGAAAGGATGTTAAAACACCTCCCAGGTAACAAAACATCACTGGAGAGGGGATGAGATGGGTAATTTTTGTAAGTAGTACTTGGATAAACTACTTGAAAAGTGAAGAACATTTATTTTTAGGATAGTAAAACCATTCTGTATAATACTGTAATGATGGATACAAGCAAGACATTATGCATTTGTCAAAACCGGTATAACTGCATAACACAAAGACTGAACTATAGGCCTTACTTAAATTAATATCAGTCTATTAATACTGATTTATCAGTTATAACAAATTTACTACACCAATCGAAGATGTTAACAATAGAAGAAACTATGGGAGGTAAGGAACAGAGGGAGGTATATGGAATTCTCTCTACCTTCTGATCAATATTTTAGTAAATCTAAGGCCTGAAACTTAAAGCCTACTAATAGTTTAAATAAAAGGAAATGGGAGAAACATGCTTCAGTCAAATCGGAGACACATTTAAATCATGATAGATGACTGTTAATCCCAAAGTAGGATGAGGCTATAATTTCAGGGCTTCTATTTTGCACAATAGGGTGTTAAGTTTGTGACCAGAACTAAATTGCTATGGGAACTTAAGGAGAGAGAATGGTCTTTATTTTGTCTAAATGAAAGCTGAACATATATTACAAAGTATTGGTTTGAAGGAACATAAAATGCTGTGCAAAGTGACCATAACTTTGGGTCTCTGGCTCCTAAGCTCCAAGGCGGATGGAACATGAGTTTCAGCCCATTATCTGGGCTTTTGGCTCCACTTTCCAGGGGGTCCTTTTGCTGGAGCCTGATAGGATCGCAGCCTCATGAGACAAGGCTTGCTGCTCAGTTGGCAGTTGCTAGGAGACCAGGGGTGGCCTTTTTCCCAACATCCCTGCTCCTCATGGGATTGATGAGGGACCTACCTGAAAAAGATTCTCTGCTGAACCTATATATTGTCATGGTTTTAAGAATTAAGGTCCTACAGAGAGTTTCTGTAGATTATTTTTTCTGTGAAAGAGGGACATATCTTAATTTGAGATTATGTTTCCTACTTATCCTTCAATCAAATAAAAAGATTTACACAATCTTGAAATAAATTAAAGAAATATCAAGTTCTTTGTGTATTTATTTTTACATATTTCCTGTGGAGCTCAAAGAACTTCATGAATATAAAATTATTCAGCAGATGGTATTAAAGCAGTTCTATAAATTAAGCATGTGTTTGATTAAAAAAATATCACCTGCCTTTATATCTGGAAAACAATGAAAAATAAAAAATGAAGGGAAAAAGATAATAATGCTAAATAATTTAAATGCAAGAAAGGCAATTTATTTTAAGAATATAGAACATATTTTCCATTTTCATGTAACTTCTTAGTTAATTATATTAGCTCGTATTTCCTGACAGACTTACTAATGGTCATTTTCCTCTTCTTTTTGAAGAGAAAGAGACTGAAACAAAGAAGACAGTTTTTTTAATATAAAAATCATTAAGAAAATGTTGTCAACTTTGGAAAAGCATATTTAAATTAAGGAGGGATTACAAAGTAGGAAAATGTCCTAATGGAAGATAAAGGTCAGATAGTTTAGCATTTTAATTTTAAGTGTTTTGCCTCAAATCACAAAGTTAAAGGCAGTGCAAGATTGGAAACCTTCATTCTGTTAACTAATGGTTACACCACTGACTGGAAGCAACAGAAGGGACTCTCCCTCCTCTAGTCTCCTTTGGACAAACTTGCACCATGCTTCTGTCCCCACTGCTGCTCTGAAATAATTTCTGTTGATGTTCCTAGAGACATCCCTGTTGCCAGAGCCGATAATTATTTTATTGTTATCTTGCCTTCTCATTAGCAGAACTTGGCACAGTTGATCACTTTCTCCTTCTTATACTTAATTTGCTTGGGTTTTAGCACGTCTCTGCCTATCATTGACCTCCTTTCAGTCCCTTTACTCGGTTCATTCCCATTAGATCTGGAAATGCTGGCACACCTTAGAGCTCAGGCATTGTTTATCTCCACCCTCACTTCTCTGTCTCCTCAGCTTCTAATCAGCTGCCACTGCAATCTTCTTCTTGAAGGAAACACCTGTGAATACTACAAAGTGAAAAAGTCAGAAACTGAAATTTCACTTCCTATATTTTCCCTCCCTTCAGTAAAGAGCAACTTTCTTCTTCATGTGACCTGAACCAAAGTTTTGACCCTCTTACTACAATGAAAAAAAAAATACACCCCCCCCAAAAAAAAACCCTAAGGAAATGTCAAAAGGAAAAGCCTGTTCTTACATAACGCTTTGCTAACTGCTAATTTTCCAGCTCCATCACAGAGGTTACAGTTCTCCTACTTGTCTGTTTGTGGATTGAATGGTTCTTTCCTGCAGAACCAGAGCACAGGATAGGAAGATGGATGGAATTTGGATGGTTGCTAAGTTACCTGGTACCTTCTATCCCTGTTTACTGCTACAGTAAAGATTCATAGAAGTGTGAGGTTTTCAATAGGAAAACAAACTCCTTTGAAGCTTAGTAATGAAGAATCAAGTAGTAAGTAAAAAGCACAAATAACAAAATGTGTTTGATATTCTTCCTTTTCCTTTCTAAAAAATATATTTGTAATTTTATACAACATAATCAAAATAGAAAATAAATGCTTTCAGAATTGTAGTGTCAAAGTCTACACTATTGACTTTAGACTGAGACTGAACAGAATTATTCAATATCACCTGAACATAGGCCATGAGGCAGATTTCATTTAGATTGAAATGCACATAAAAGAAAGGGGCTGCTATTTTAATTTTATGATTTTAGGTACTGTCATTTACCATTCAAATAAATGAAGAAGAATAATTAGGTTACATTCAGAGAGTTTATGGAAGTGGATTTTATTTCATGAAGTATGAAAGTAGTATGCTTGGAGTAAATCATTATTAGATATTTCTCTGGCTAATCAGAAATCACTGGAACCCTTTAATAGAAATGCTCACTAAAATTCAGTCTTTCTCAGAAAGTTCTCCTGGGATATATTGTTTTGAAGGGGTCTGCTGGGCCACACCCTCATTCCTAGACATTGATGATTGCACTATAGTTAGTCTCTGGTCATATTATTTTTTCTTAAGTTAGATAACTTCTCAATTATCAGTCAAATATGTTTCTTCTTGATATACTACTTCATTATGACAAAGGAAAATGAAAAGGGGGAAAGAATTTTAGATTAATTTAAAAACATGTTCATAAAAAATGTTATATATGGAAATAATAGTTACCTTAAACAATACAACTAAAAGATATTTCATAAGATCAAACTATTTTAGATTGTTATGTGATTTATGGGCATTAGTAAAGCTAGTAGATGTAACCAAAATAACAAGCAAAATAATATATTTTTACATATATCACATATATCAAAATATATTTTCACATATGTGCTACATAGCATATATTATATAATATTATATGATGCTATATCACATATATTATATACCTCATGTATAGACAAAGAATTGTCATGTAAGTGATCTTTAATGTCTCAAAGTAAGTCTAAAGATTAATAAATGACATACAAACCTAAATAAATGATCTACAAATTTAAATTAAGTGGTATATTCTTATTATTTTTAGGAAAGAGTCAGTTAGAAATGGATAACTCTTTTTCATACATTTTCTGCATAGACACCCAAAATTAAAAGCAACTGAAAGCAAAAGCCTATTGTGTTCTGTCCTCTACTAGTAACTTTCTTAGTAAAATCTAATAGTTATGGAATGAACATAATTTTGAGAGGATCATCTCTGATTATTTCAAACATAAGTATTAGGATGTGCACACCTGTGTGTGTGTATCTGTGTTGTATCTCATGATACTTAAAAGCAAAGAAATACAGTTCTTTATGAACTGTGGCCAATTTTACTACTAGGGTGGTAGCAAATGGCCAGATGAGAAGAGGTAAAAGTTGGAATTTGTATTGATGAGAGGGCCAATAAGGTTTGCCAATGCTTTGCCTGAGAAGTATGAGATAGAGGAGTCAAGGTTTTTGATCTGAGGAACAATGTGAATAACATTGCTAGTTATTGAGATAAAGAAGATAAAGAGACAAAGGAGAGTAGATAGTGGGGCAAGTTTAGGAGGATGTGGAAATTAAGAGTTTGCTTTGGAATATTTTAAGTTTGAGATGCCTGTGAGACGTTCAAGTGAGAAGGATGATAGTGGGCAGGTAGGTTCCTATGTTGTTAGAGAAAAACACAAAAAGGAGTGGAAGTGAGGAGGTTTGCAGAACAAATGCACATGGACGAGTCTTTTCTGTTTTTCCTTGGAGGGCCTGTTGGTGTGCAGCTGCTGGTGACACATTCAGTGGAGGTGGGATTTTGCCAGTAGAGAAACAGCCCAAGTTTTGTGACATCCTTGTTATTTTAGATACAAGTTTGCATCACCATTGAGAAACAACATTAATGCAAACTTGAAATTCCTCCAGTTCTTACAGCAAAAGTATTAACATCAGGTGCCTCCAGCTCAACAGTGTCCCAGAAAACCCACCTCTCTGCACAGAAGATCCACAAACTACAAAAAAACAGATGCAATGGACTATAAACATAAAAGCTTTTATATAGCAAAATACCAGGCACACAAAATATATAAATATTACAAAAATAAAAGTTTTTTAGTCTTCTGTTTTTTCCTTTGATTTTATTTTGTATTGGTTTCAAGTGTACAGCTTAAGGGTTAGACAATCATTACATTACATAGTGCTCCCTTTGATAATTCCGGTACCTAACTGGCACCATACATACATAGTTGTTGCAATATTATTGACTGTATTCCCTATGCTTTCTTTACTTTCCATTTTGTAACTACCAATTTGTACTTTTGAATTGCTTCACTTCTTTCACCCAGTCCCCCAAATCCTCTCTCCTCTGGCAACCACTAGTCTGCATTCTGTGACTTCGCAGGCTCTTATCTTAAAATGGGAAGGTGGCTAGGTCACAATGTAGAAGAGTGTGTAGGATGGGAGATTTTGTCAAAGTCTTATTTGAAAAACACAATCTACCACACCGGTCTTATTACATTTATACCCCCTCCTCACATTCCCACTGCCATGAACTATTGGAAAGTAAATTTCTGATGTCACATTTTCATCTCCAAAAATTTCTGCATATAAGTGCTCATGTAACCCTCACCCTGCCCCTATAAAGGTAGACAGTTTTATTGACATTTTATGAATGAAGAAACTGAAACCAAGGGAAGTTTGAGTCACTTATCAAAAATCACAAAACTAGTAGGTGATTCAGGCAAGATTTGAACCTAGTATATTTGATTCTAGTACCTATGCTCTTCTTTTTATCTTTTTTTAAAATTTTATTTAAAAAATTAAATTTAACAGGGTGACATTGCTTAATAAGAGTACATAGGTTTCAGATAAACATTTCTATAGCCTTTGAATGGTCGATTATATTGTACTAGAAAGCCCGGCGGTCATATGAAATGACCGCTGTTCTATATATTATAAATTGTAATTAAAATGATTTGTGCAAAGGTGTCTGCTAATTCAAACTGAATTACCCAGGGCAGGTGGCGAGGACACCCCTTTGCTTAGTGCCCCATGGGCTTTCCCCCTTCTACTTGCTTAATTGCTTAAAGTAGAGTGCAATGAAGGAAACCACTGGCGGTGCATTTCTTAAGAGCCACCTCTAGCTCAATAAATAAAGGTGATTTAAATAATAAAATGTTAATTCACATGTCAAAGATCTCTTTGTACACAACATTTCTTGTGTAGATCTTTCCATCATTTTTAAGCTCGCCTTGCAGAGGACCATCAATTAGTGATGGATAATTCTCAATTAGTGGAACTACAATGTTTCTGTACTTGCAACATTGAGAAAATCCTTTCTTGCCACGGTCAAATCAATTAGTTTCTAACTTGAAGTTTAAGGACTGACAGTGTTCACATTTAATATTCATGTCACCAGAGGAATGCTCAAAATTTAAAGTTTCTCTGTTTGAAACTGTTTTAATCCTTTTTGCATTTCAGTCAGCATTACTCTGTCGTTTTTTTTGCATTTCTCTCCTGCCTTTGTTCAAGGGACTCATTTTGTCAAGACAGGCTTTTTTGTCTTGCATCTGAGGCAAGCCTTGTTTCTCTATGCTCATCAGTCTCATTTTGCCAAGAAAGAGGCATTTGCTCTGCGACTGAAGCAAGCCTTGTCTTTCTCTGCTCAGTGGTTTCTTTTTGTCGAGAAAGCCGTTTTTGTGCAGCTTTAGCTCCTTTTCTCTCCTCTTCAGTGCTGTATTTTCTAGGAGGCATTCTTAAAAGAAATTACGTTAAGACGTAGTTTTTATGTAAAACAGATGATTGCCAATGCAAACAAATGTTCACCTTCCCCCTGACCCACTCAATTTGCGTTTAGCCATGGCAACTTCACCCCATTGGCTAGTACAGTTACGCAAGCAACCAATAAGCTATCAGCGACAGACACTTAAGCCACATATAATAAAGATACCCGTCACCCAAAGTCAAATCATTTTCTTTCACCTCTTTACTCCCTTCCCCCACTGCCCTCCTCCCCCTGGTAACCACTTTACTTTTATCTGTGTCCATGAGTCTCAATTTATATCCCACTTATGTGTGAAATCATATAGTTCTTAGCTTTTTCTGATTTACTTACTTCATTCAGTATAATGTTCTCAAGGTCCATCCATGTTGTCGTAAATGATCCGATGTCATTGTTTCTTATGGCTGAATAATATTCCATAGTATATATGTACCACATCTGTTTTATTCAATCCTCTATTGAAATACTCTTTGGTTGTTTCCATGTCTTTACCACTGTGAATAATGCTATGATGAACATGAGTGTGCATGTGTCTTTATGTACAAATGTTTTTGAGTTTTGGGGGTAGGTACCCAGTAGAGGGATTGCTGGGTCATATTGTAGTTCTATTCTTAATTTTTTGAGGAACTGCCCTACTTTCTTCCATAATGGCTGTACCAGTTTACTTTTGCACTAGCAGTAAATGAGGGTTCCTTTTTCTTCACAAGCTCTCCTCTTGTTATTACATGCCATTTTCACAACAGCCATGCTGACAGGTGTGAGGTGGTATGTCATTGTAGTTTTGATGCACATTTCTCTTATAGCTAGCATAGATGAACATATTTTCATATATCTATTTCTGGTTTGTATGTCTTCATGGGAAAAGTGTCTGTTTATGTTCTCTCCTCATTTTTTTATTTGGATTGTTTTCTTGTTTGTTGTTGAGCTCTGTGAGCTCTTTATATGTTTTGGATATTAACTCCTTATCAGAACTATTGTTTATAAATATCATTTCCTATTTGTTTGACTACCTTCTTGTTTTATTGCCAGGTTTTCTATTTTGGCTGTGCAAAGGTTTTTTAGTTTAATATAGCCCCATTCATTTATTTTTGCCTTTACTTCCCTTGCCTTTGGGGTCAAATTCATAAGTTGTTCTCTACAGCCAAGATCCATAAGTTTAATACTGATGTTTTCTTCTATGTAATTTATATGTAAGAATGTTTCAGATCTTATATTTAGGTCTTTAATCCATTTTGAACTAATTTTTGTGCATGGGAACAAACTAAGTCAAGTTTCATTCTTTTGCATGTGGCTTTCCAATATTTCCAGCACTATTTATTAAAGAGGCTTTCTTTTCTCCATTGTGTGTTTTGTCTCTTTTGCCAAAGATTATTTGTCCATATACATGTGGTTTTATTTCTGGGCTTTTGATTCTATTCCATTGGTCTGTATGTCTGTTTTTCTGCCGATGCCATGCTGTTTTGATTATTGTTGCTCTATAGTATAATCTGAAGTTAGGTATTGTAATATCTCTGGCTTCTTTCTTTTTTCTCAGTAATGCTTTGACTATTTGGTGTTTCTTATGCTTCCATACAGACCTGGTTATTTTTTAGTTCTATATCTTTAAGAACTGACATTGGAATTTTGATGGGAATTGCATTAAATTTGTATATTGCTTTGAGTAGTATGGCCATTTTAACTATGTTGATTCTCCCAATCTGTGAACATGAAATATTTTTCCATTTCATTGTGTATTTTTACAATTTTTTTCAATAATGCTTTGTAGTTTTCAGTATATATGTCCTTTGTATCCTTTATTTAAAGTTTACTCTTAAGCATTTTATTTTTCTTGTTGAAATTGTAAAAGGAATTATTTTTTTGAGTTCATTTTCTGAAGTTTTATCACTGGTATATAGGAAAGCAGTAGACTTTTGTATATTGATTTTGTATTCTGCAAATTTATTTGTTTATTGTTTCTAATAGTTTTTTGGTTGAGTCTTTAGGGTTTTCTATATATAGGATCATGTCATTGCAAAAAGTAAAACCTTAACTTCTTCTTTCCTGATGCCTTTTATTTCTTTCTCTTGCCTGATATCTCTAGCTAAGACTTTTCCAGCAGTATATTAAGAGTGGAGAGAATGGGCAGTCTTGTCTTGTTCCTGATTTAAAAGAAAAAGTCTTCATTTTTTCACCATTTAGTGTTATATTGGGTGATGGTTTGTCATATATGGCCTTTATTATGTTGAGGTACTTTCATTCTATACTCATTTTTATTGAGTGTTTTAAACATAAATGGATATTACATCTTATTGAATGCATTTTCTGCAAGCAAGCCATGCCAGCTCAAAAATTCTACTGATGAAACTTATGGAATAAAAACACCTTTGGCTGTGGTCTGTGATGCAGTCTGAGTAATATTTGTGTCTCATACCACTGCCCTGGGTAAAGAATAAAGGTAATTGTGGAGGACTGTTTTGGTTCTCTGTGACTTGTCAGTGAAATGTCCATCATAAAACCCTACCTGTCTCAGATAAGGGACTCCCCCATGATTTTGGAAAGGAGCTAAAACAGTAGTCTTCCCAGGTAACAAGTTATATCATTTTCTTCTAACCTCATTTTTCCATCACAAGTTTAACATTTGCATGCTGGGGAAAACAACCCATATGAGTACTTTGGCATGCCTCCTTTTTAGCTCCAAATCTGAGAAAGCTCATCAAGGAGGGTTTTATTGTCATTCCGATACCTGTAGAGATGCCACAAAACCCAAAGGAGTAAATCATAACTCTTTTCAGGATTTTCCTTCAAATCTCAGTTTCTTTAACAAGTACTATCATTAGCAATCAGTATTCTTTAAATATTGCTGTGCATTGTTCTTTTACTATTACAAATGTATCAGGGTGATTTACCCAGATTATTTTCAAAACTATGTGATTACAAAACATTACAATAATTTTTAAAAATTGGAACATGAATGAGAGTCGCCCACCCAAAATAGTCACCTTGGGAAGTTGCATCCTTTTATTTTTTTATTTTTATTTTTTTTTAATAATTTTATTTTTTTAATGGGGTGACATCAATAAATCAGGATACATATATTCAAAGATAACAAGTCCAGGTTATCTTGTCGTTCAATTATGTTGCATACCCATCATCCAAAGTCAGATTGTCCTCTGTCACCTTCTATCTTGTATTCTTTGTGCCCCTCCCCCTCCCCCTTTCCCTCTCCTATTCCCCCCTCCCCTCCATAACCACCACACTCTTATCAATGTCTCTTAGTTTCACTTTTATGTCCCACCTACGTATGGAATAATGCAGTTCCTGGTTTTTTCTGATTTACATGTTTCGCTTCGTATCATGATATCAAGATTCCACCATTTTGCTGTAAATGTTCCGATGTCATCATTTCTTATGTCTGAGTAGTATTCCATAGTGTATATGTGCCACATCTTCTTTATCCAGTCATGTATTGACGGGCTTTTTGGTTGTTTCCATGTCCTGACCACTGTGAACAATGCTGCAATGAACATGGGGCTGCATGTGTCTTTACCTATCAATGTTTCTGAGTTTTTGGGTATATACCCAGTAGAGGGATTGCTGGGTCATAAGGTAGTTCTATTTTCAGTTTTTTGAGGAACTACCATACTTTCTTCCATAATGGTTGTACTACTTTACATTCCCACCAACAGTGTATGAGGGTTCCTTTTTCTCCACAGCCTCTCCAACATTTGCTATTACCTGTCTTGTTAATAATAGCTAATCGAACAGGTGTGAGGTGGTATCTCATTGCCGTTTTGATTTGCATTTCTCTAATAACTAAAGAAGATGAGCATCTTTTCATATATCTGTTGGTCATTTGTATTTCTTCCTGGGAGAAGTGTCTGTTCATATCCTCTTCCCATTTTTTATTGGATTGTTTGTTTGTTTGTTGTTGAGTTTCATGAGTTCTTTGTATATTTTGGATATTAGGCCCTTATCTGAGCTGTTGTTTGAAAATATCATTTCCCATTTAGTTGTCTTTCTGTTTATTTTGTTATCTGTTTCTCCTGCTGAGCAAAAACTTCTTAGTCTGATGTAGTCCCATTCATTAATTTTGCCTTCACTTCTCTTGCCTGTGGAGTCAAATTCATAAAATGCTCTTTAAAACCCAGGTCCATGAGTTGAGTACCTATGTCTTCTTCTATGTACTTAATTGTTTCAGGTCTTATGTTTAGATCTTTGATCCATTTTGAGTGTTAATTTTAGTACAGGGGGACAAACTGTAGTCCAGTTTCATTCTTTTGCATGTGGCTTTCCAGTTTTCCCAGCACCATTTATTGAAGAGGCTTTCTTTTCTCCATTGTGTGTTGTTGGCCCCTTTATCAAAAATTATTTGACTATATATATGTGGTTTTATCTCTGCACTTTCTATTCTGTTCCATTGGTCTGAGTGTCTATTTTTCTGCCAATATCATGCTGTTTTGATTGTCTTGGCCCTATAATAGAGTTTGAAGTCAGGTATTGTTATGCCCCCAGCTTCATTCTTTTTCTTTAGGATTGCTTTGGCTATTCGGGGTTTTTTATAGTTCCATATAAATCTGATGATTTTTTGCTCCATTTCTTTTAAAAATGTCATTGGAAGTTTGATGGGAATTGCATTAAATTTGTATATTGCTTTGGGTAATATAGCCATCTTGATTATATTTATTCTTCCTAGCCAAGAACAAGGTATATTCTTCCATCTCATTATATCTTTTTCGATTTCCCTTAACAATGGTTTATAGTTTTCATTATATAAGTCCTTTACATTCTTTGCTATGTTTATTCCTAAGTATTTTATTTTTTTTTGTTGCAATCGTGAAGGGGATTATTCTTTTGAGTTCCTTCTCAGTTGTTTCATTGTTGGCATATAGAAAGGCTATTGACTTCTGTATGTTAATTTTGTATCCTGCGACCTTACTGTATTGGCTTATTGTTTCTAGTAGTCTTTTTGTGGATTCTTTGGGGTTTTCAATGTATAGGATCATATCATCTGCTAAAAGTGATACCTTTACTTCTTCTTTTCCGATATGGATGCCTTTTATTTCTTTGTCTTGTCTGATTGCTCTGGCTAGAACCTCTAGTACCACATTAAATAAGAGAGGAGAGAATGGACGACCCAGTCTTGTTCCTGATTTAAGGGGGAAAGCCTTCAGTTTTGTGCCATTTAATATGATGTTAGCTGATGGTTTATCATATATGGCCTTTATCATGTTGAGATATTTTTCTTCTATACCCATTTTGTTGAGTCTTAAACATAAAATTGTGTTGTATTTTATCAAAAGCCTTTTCCGCATCTATTGATAAGATCATGTGGTTTTTGTTCTTTGTTTTGTTGATATGGTGTATTACGTTAACCGTTTTATGTATGATGAACCATCCTTGAGATTCTGGGATGAATCCCACTTGATCATGATGTATTATTTTTTTAATATGTTGTTGTATTCAATTTGCTAGTATTTTGTTTAGTATTTTAGCATCTGTATTCATTAGAGATATTGGTCTGTAGTTTTCTTTTTTGTGCCATCCTTGCCTGGTTTTGGTATGAGGGTTATGTTGGCCTCATAAAATGTGTTTGGAAGTATTGCTTCTTCTTCAATTTTTTGGAAGACTTTGAGTAGAATAGGAACCAAGTCTTCTTTGAATGTTTGATGAAATTCGCTGGTATAGCCGTCAGGGCCCGGACTTTTATTTTTGGGGAGGTTTTTAATGTTTTTTTTCTATTTCTTCTCTCCTAATAGGTCTGTTTAGGCTTTCTACTTCTTCTTGACTCAGTCTAGGAAGGTTGTATTGTTCTAGGAATTTATCCATTTCTTCTAGGTTGTTGAATTTAGTGGCATAAAGTTTTTCATAGTATTCTACAATAATTCTTTGTATATCTACGTTGTCCACGGTGATTTCTCCTCTTTCATTTTGGATTTTGTTTATATAAGTTCTTTCTCTTTTTTCCTTGGTAAGTCTTGCCAAGGGTTTGTCAATTTTGTTGATCTTTTCAAAGAACCAGCTCCTTGCTCTATTAATTTTTTCTATAGTTTTTCTGTTCTCTAATTCATTTATTTCTGCTCTGATTTTTATTATCTCCTTTCTTCGGCTGGTTTTGGGTTGTCTTTGTTCTTCTTTTTCTAGTTCCTTAAGGTGGGAAGTTAAGTGGTTCACTTGGGCTCTCTCTTGTTTGTTCATATATGCCTGAAGTGATATGAACTTCTCTCTTATCACTGCTTTTGCTGCATCCCATAGGTTCTGATATGTTGTATTGTCATTTTCATTAGTCAGTATATATCTTTTGATCTCTGCACTTATTTCTTCTTTGACCCATTCATTTTTTAAAAGTATGTTGTTTAGTTTCCACATTTTTGTGGGATTTTTTCCTCTTTTTTGCAGTTGAATTCTAGTTTCAAGGCTTATGATCAGATAATATGCTTGGTACAACTTCAATTTTTCTGAATTTGCTGATGTTGTTTTTGTGGCCCAACAAATGGTCAATTCTTGAGAATGATCCATGTACACTGGAGAAAAATGTATACTCAGTCACTTTGGGATGAAATGTTCTGTAGATGTCTATCATATCCAGGTGCTCTAGTGTTTTGTTTGAGGCCACTATGTCTTTGTTGATTCTCTGTTTGGATGACTGATCTAGAGCCATCAGCAGTGTATTGAGGTCTCCAAGTATGATTGTATTTTTGTCAGTTTTTGTTTTAAGATCAATAAGTAGCCATCTTTATATTTTGGTGCTCCTTGGTTTGGTGCATATATATTAAGAATTGTTATGTCTTCTTGATTCAGTGTCCCCTTAGCCATTATGAAATGGCCATTTTTATATCTGAGTAATTTTCCTGTCTTGTAGTCAGCATTATCAGATTTGAGTATTGCTAAACCTGCTTTTTTTTGGATGTTATTTGCTTGGAGTATTGTTTTCCAGCCTTTCACTTTGAATTTGTTTTTATCCTTGTTACTTAGATGAGTTTCCTGTAGGCAGCATACAGTTGGATTTTCTTTTTTAATCCATTCTGCTACTCTGTGCCTTTTTATTGGTGAGTTTAATCCTTTTACATTTAGTGTAATTATTGACACTTGTGAGTTCCCTATTGCCATTTTATACATTGCTTTCTGTTAGTTTTGTGTCTTGTTTGATCCTTCTCTTTCATTTTTCTATCTTTTGTTTTTATTTGGTTGTATTCCATACATCTTTCCTCTGTTGCTATCTTTTTTATCTCTTGTGCTTCTGTGGTGGTTTTTTCAATGGTGGTTACCTTTGAGTAATGAAAAAGGTCCCTACCTTGTTCATTGTAGTGCACCATTTTGTGAGTACTTTTGCACTCCATCGTCCTTTGCTACTGTTAATCTCCAACCTCTCCCCACTTTCTTTTTGTTGTTGTCACAGTTTAAATTTGGTTTTATTGTGTTCTTCTTGGAGCTTTTACTTGTGGCTTTATTTATTTATTTATTTTTTTTGTATCTGGTTGGAGAACCCCCTTCAGTAATTTCTGGAGTGTGGGTTTTCTGATGATAAATTCCCTCATCTTTTCTGTATCTGTGAATGTTTTTATTTCTCCTTCATATTTGAAGGATAGCTTTGATGGGTATAGTATTCATGGCTGAAAGTTCCTCTCTTTCAGGACTTTAAATATTGGGGTCCACTCTCTTCTAGCTTGTAGAGTTTCTGCTGAGAAATCTGATGATAATCTAATGGGCCTTCCTTTATATGTTGTATTCTTCTTTTCCCTGGCTGCCTTGAGAATTTTTTCTTTACTGTTGGTTTGTGTCAATTTCATTATGATATGCCTTGGAGTAGGTTTGTTGGGGTTAAGAAAACTTGGAGTTCTGTTTGCTTCTTGAACTTGAGGCTTTTGTTCTTTCCATAGGCTTGGGAAGTTCTCATCTATTATTTGTTTGAGTATGTTTTCCATTCCATTTTCTCTCTCTTCTCCCTCTGATATACCTATTATTCTTATATTATTCTTTTTGATGGAGTAGATAATTCTTGTAGGGCTAGCTCATTTTTCTTTAAATTTTTGAGTCTCTTTCTTCTTCTCTCTGTTGTGCCTCAAGTTGCTTGTCTTCTATTTCACTAATCCTCTCTTCTATCTGACCTGTTCTATTAGCTAAGCTTGTTACTTCGTTTTTCAGCTCATGAGTTGAGTTTTTCATCTCTGTTTGATTTGTTTTTATAGTTTCAATTTCCTTGGACATATATTCTTTGTGTTCATTGAGTTGTTTTCTGAGCTGTCTAAATTGCCTTTCTGTGTTTTCTTGTATATCTCGGAGGATTTTTAGGATTGCTATCTTGAATTCTCTGTCATTTAGCTCCAAGGTTTCCAATATATTAATTTTTTTCTCCATAGATTTTTTCTTATCTAGCTGTGTTACCTCTCTTTCTTTTGTATCCATGATATTCAATTTTCTCTTCTCTAATGGTATCTGAGGTTGCTTTTGTTGATAGTATTAATGAGATTTAATAAAGAATAAAACGTTAAAAAAATAAAAAAATCGAAAAGTGTTGTTTTTTTAAAAAAAAATTAATAATGAAATAAAAAAATAAAATAAAATAAAAATTTTTAAAAAAAGGAAATTATTCTCCCCCTCCTTTTTTCCTCTCCTCTCCTCTCCCCTCTTTCTTGAGAAAATCTTTTGGTGAACTGTGAATTATAACAAATAATTCCTGAATTGAGGGCCTGAATTGGGGAAAAGTAATAAAGGGGCAAAAAAAAAGAAAAAATAAAAAGAAAAGAAAAAAAAAGGGGGTATGGACCCACAAAAAGCAAATAAGGAAAAAATTTGGGTCAAGAATAAAATGATTTGCTTTTAGGTGTTGGTTGACTAAGAGTTATAATGAGAGGAATAAGAGGAAAACAGAAAAATGTGGGGACAAATTAAAAAATTACTATTGTATTTAGTGGAACAAGAACTAGATAAAATGGAGAGCCAGGGATGGGAACACTGCTAGTGAGTTAAAAAGGTGAAGTAAAAAACCCCCAAAATGCCACAAACATAAGTTTGAGTCCCAGAAAAGATAATTTGTTTGTTATTGAGGTTTGAATGAGAGGAGATGTAAAGGAGAAAGGAAGAAACTAATATAAAGGGAGAAAAGAAAGAGAGAAAAAAAATGAGGAAACCACTAAAAGAAGAAAAAAGAAAAAAGAGGAGAGAGAGAGAGAGAGAGTTAAGGGTTTTGGAGTGCAACCCTCATAGAGAGAAAGGAAGAGGAGAGAAAAGATAATGGGAGATGTAACACTTATGGGTAGTGTAGTTCAAGGAGAGGAGAGAGTAAGACCGGCATAGAGTTAATCGGCCAAATTGGAGGAGGAAAAAAAATATCAAGAATGAAGATAAGAGAAACAAACGAACAAATATAATAAAATGGGATAGGTTATAAAGTCTGCAGATTATTCTTGATTTTGAGAGGTTATCTTCTTGCTTTTTCTTTTCTCTCCCTCTTCCTGGTCGGTGACTCTGTACCCCGGGTTCTGCCCCTTTGGCACGCTCAGGTAGAGGTTTGCAGTTGATAAGTCTCTATGGCAATGTCATATATTGTGCTTTAGTCTCGTTGGCAGTCGAGGCTCATTAGCATGTTTATAGGCTCCAACAGTGAGAGAGTCCATGTTCCTGGAGCCTCTCTCCTAGTCTTTCCTTCCTCAATTTGTAGCCTGATAATACATCCTTTTATTTTTATGGCACCTACAAAAGTTTAAGACACAAATCAAGATAATAAATGCAGGCAGGGCTTTACAGAGGTCATTGTAATATGAGCCTTGTCCCTTAGAAATATTATTTTATTTTATGTGAAAATATGCATGTGTCTGATCCTTGTTTAGTCTTTAAAATGAAAGATGGTTCTCATAAGAAAACTTGAAAAAAAAACTATAAAATGTAGCTACATGGCTCAGAAACAATCACCCGGGCTCTTCTGACTCCTGTGTGACTTCATGGAGTGGGTTTAAGGTCACCTACAGTATATGCCACCACTTGTTATCCTCAATTTACCCATTCCCAGCTCTGAATTTCCCATTTCTGTCTGTCTCAGTCATGTAAGTGGGTAAGGTATGGGAGGGCTAAATTTCTGTGTGCCCAATTTAATCAAATAATTGGAAGTGACACATTCAAGAGTACTCATTCAATGTTAACTGAGAGTATTCTCTTTGCTAGACACAGTGATAGGCATGGAGGTACAATGGGGACTAGGACCAGCTTATAATTCAATGTGTTTACTCTGTAACTGTGGAGTTATTCCTGTAATCCAGTTCAATGAAGTAGGTGTGATTCAATAGGAGAATATAAAAAATGTTATAGGAATCAAAAGAGCATTTTATTGATGAAGTGATGTCAAAACAATAAAATTTCCCTAGGTCTATTAGTAGTTTTAATCTCATCTTTAACAAGGATAAAGATAATGAGAACCTCCCACAAAGTCAGAGCCAGAATTATTCATATACTTGTGAAGGGCCAAACAGAACTTTGTAATGATAGCAATAGAAATTTATAGTCATTTAATTTTTTAAAAAATTAGGTAATATTACAAAAGCTCTGGGTCTTATTAAAGACTTTACTGTGGTGACCTGTTTTCAGTAGTAAAATAGCCCAAGACTTCTATAATAGATCCTGCCAAGTGGTTGGTTCCCTGAATTAATTTTCCTAGCACACATATGAAAATGAGTCTATAAGAACTACAGGCATTTCCAACACACAAGTTTATAGATAAAACTACAAGACTTCTGAATTCTATAATGAGTTATGTGGATGGCCAGCAGTCAGGGACCAAAACATACTGTCCCTGTCACTTGCTGCCAGGACCTGAACAGAATGAATGGTTCCACCATACAACTCACTCTCCTAGTATATATAGACCTAGACTCAATTATGGAGCTGATATATGTAGCTTGTCTGAAATTTTTTTAGAACATAAAAAATAATACATGCTGGGTTACCTCTTACTTTTACCCACTGAAAAGCTCTTTCATTTTTGGTTTTGTCTAGAAGCTAGCAGTGAGACTTAAAAATTTTTGGAAGATTATTTAATGTTATGGACCACTTGCAGACTGAAGCAATTACCCCTTCCTCTAAATGCTTGTAACTATTATTCTCTGTGTGATTCATTCAGATAACACAATCCTGTATACATTTCTTTTTTTTTTTCAGTTATTTTAACTCTTAATTAGGTTTTATTTTTAAGATTCCTTGTATTTATGACTCTGGTAGCTGACAAAATTATCATTTCCTTGACACCCAAGATCTCAGTCTTATGCTTTCTAAAATGCCTCTTGCTTGTGACCTTTCAGTTTAAAATATCTTTGATGTTATTTTAACTTTTTCTACTTGCAGAATTCTTAGAGGCTTTTAAAAACCATGTTAATAGAATTTTAAACCTCAAATATTATTTGAACTGCTGGAGTATGTAGGGGTGTAAAGTGAGGGAGCCCCCAGTTGGATGAACGTAGTGAGGATCTTGGGTTCTGTCACTGAAAATGAAGCACACAAATGCCCACTTGTGCTCATTCTTGGACCTTGGACAAGATCTGCCTAAGGATCTGGGGTTGGGGTGAGTGAGCAGAATGCACAACCTCCCTAAGTGTCTTTATTTGCCATTCTGCAGTAGTAGGATCCAGGGCTGAGCCATGTCTGAGTCAGGCTCCCAGGGAAGGTAGTGAGGGCAGGCAGTGCACAGCTGCATATGTTCTGAGACAGCGCTGAGCAGAGTAGGGTTTCAGGCCAGCAGGGCTTTGCCAAGCATATGTTTAACTTCCAGTTTCACCTCTTATAAATAAGGAGTTTGGAAGCCCTCACTCCTAGCCTTACAACAAGAAGTAAATTGAATAATCTGAAAAAATCAATGAGTTTTTTTGGACCTATTACAAAATGGAGTTAGTATGGGAAATTACCACCCTGAACTCTAGAGAAACAGGTGAATCCAAAGAATCACAAACTGAGATCAAGCTTCTCTGGAGCAGAAGCTACTTGAGCCACAACTGGTAAAGGCACTTAAATGATAATATTGACAAATTGCTGAAGGCTGAGTGTAGACTAGCATGAGAGCAATAAATGGGGGTCCACAACTCTGGAGGACTTCCCACTTTCCGGATTTTACTTCCAGGAGTCCTAATAGATTCTCCCGGTGAATAGCCAGGAAAATCCCTCATATTTCTGGCAAAGAGTGGAGGAAAGTGACTACTTTGAAATATACCCAAAGAATTCTCGATAACAAAGTCCTACTATTCAGAGGAAAGAATTTATTGGAGCCTTGTGCACATGGAGGGAAGGGCAAATACCCAAGTCCAGCATCCCCTACCCTCCCTGACTCAACTGAGAGTAGAAATATAAAAGTTAAAATACACTTGAGCTTCAGGTCCACAGCAAGACTGAGATTAATCATCAGATTACAGAGCATTTGCTCTTTTCTACTCCTTACAGCCAGATCAACAAGGCTCCAAAGCAATAACTGGATTAGAGCTGAAAGAGCTGCAAGGCACAGTATTTAGTTAAAAAGTAGTTCTAGGGGAAATCCAAGGACACCAGGGGAGACAAAAACAGGGACTCCACAGAATATTGAGGACTCTGATTTTTACAGATATAGTAAACATTAAGTGCAGCCCAACTCCTAGCAAAAGGAACATAAAACCTTACATTACAGATTTACTTACCTCGGGTCCCATTACCCAATATATTGTGTTTGGCTTTCAAAAACAAAAAATTCCAAAGCATATTTAAAAAAGAAGAAAAAAACAAATTTTGAAAAGACTTAAAAGGCATCAGAATAGACTCAGACATGACACAAATTTTGCAATTGTCATACAGAAAATTTAAAAAAAGTATAGTTAATATGCAAAGGGTTCTAATAGTGAAAGTGGACAATGTGCCAGAACAGATGGGTAATGTAAGCAGAAAGATGAAAATTCTAAGAAAGAATCAAAAGGAAATGCTAGAAATCAAAAACAGTAATAGAAATGAGAAATGCCTTTGATGAGGTTTTCAGTAGTCTGGACATGGCCCAGGATAGAATCAGTGAGCTGAAGAAATGTCAATAATACTCCCTAAATTGAAATGCAAAGAGAAAAGAAAGTGGAAAAAAAGAACAGAGTAGCCAATAAATTTGGGACAATTTCAAAAGGAATAACAATTGGAATACCAGAAGGAGAAGAAAGTATGAAGAAAAAATATTTAAAGTAATAATGGCTGAAGATCTTTCAAAATTAATGATATATTGAAGCCCATGGATCCAAGAAGCTCAGAGAACATCAAGCAGTATAAGTACCAGAAATACGCCTAGGCATGTGATATTCAAACTTTAGGAAACCAAAGACAAAGAGAATATCTTTAAAGAACCCAGAGGAGGAGATGGGGGAACACTACCTACAGAGAAACAAGGATAAAAATAACATTCAAATGCAAATCAAAACTATAATGAGATACTACAGCACACCTGTTAGATTTACTGTTATCAACAAGACAGGTAATACAACATGTTTTGGAGAGGCCATGGAGAAAAAAGAACCCTAATTTACTGCTGGTGGGAATGCAAATTAGCACAACCACTATGGAAGAAAGTATGGTGGATCCTCAAAAAACTAAGAATAGAATTACCATATGACCCAGCAATCCCTCTACTGGGTATCTACCAAAAAACCCTCAAAAACACTGGTACACAAAAACACATGCACCCTCATGTTCATTGCAGTATTATTCACAGTGGCCAAGATATGGAAACAACCAAAGTGTCCCTTGATAGATGACTGGATACAGAAGATGTGGTACATATATATAATGGAATACTACTCTGCCATAAGAAATGATGACATATTGCCATTTTGACAACATGGATAGACCTTGAGAACATTATACTAAATGAAATAAATAAATTAGAAAAAGCTAAGAACTATATGATTTCACACAGAAGTCACATATGAAACTGAGACTCATGGACATAGATTAATGTGAAGTGGTTACCAGGGGGAAGAGTGGGGAGGAGGGGCTTAGGAAAGAGGGGAGTAAAAAAGTACAAATATACGGTGACAGAAAATGATTTGACTTTGGGTGATGAGTATATAACATAATCAACACTTTAAATGCTATAGATATGTTTACTTGAAACCTATGTACTCCTCTTTATCAATGTCACCCCATTAAATTTAATTTTCTAAATAAAATTTTAAAATGATAACATTCGACTTCTCTTCAGAAATCATGTAAGCAAGAAGAGAGTGAAGTTAAATGGTAAGGTGTCAAAAGAAAAATCCACCAAGCTATAATTCTGTATCCAGTAGAATTATACTTCAAAAGTGAAAAAGGAGGAATAAAGATGTTTCCATCTTTGATTTAGTATAATTTCAATGTTCTAAATTTGCTATGACTTATTTTGTCCTGTCATATAACCTGTCCTGGGGAGTATTTTATATGCACTTGAGAAACACTGTATTCTGCTGCTATAGAATACAATGTTCTATAAATATTTCTTATATCCATGTTGTCTAATGTATGGTTAAGGTCCAAGTTTCAGTGTTTATTTCCTGTCTATATGATCTCCCCCTTGCTGAAAGAAGGATATTGAAGTTTTTTACTATTATGTTTTTCCTACTTCTGCCTTCAGATCTGTTAGCATTTGCTAAATATATTTTGGTGTTCCAATGTTAGATGCATACATATTTATGACTGTTATCTCTTCTTGATAAATTCACCTCTTTATCATTATATAATGGCCTCCTTTGTCTTTTTACCATTTTGGTTTAAATTCTATTTGCTCAATATAAGTATAACTATCATCCTTTCTTTTAGTTTCCATTGGCATGGGATATCTTTTTCTACCCCTTCACTTTGGGCCTATGTGTGTTCTGAAATCTGATGTGAGTACATTTTAAGCAGCATATATTTGTATATTTGGACTTTAAAAAAAAACTCATCTGATAATTCTGTGTTTTTTGATTGGTAAAATCAATCCATTAATATGTAATTATTGATAGGTACTTACTAATACCATCTAATCTTTTCCTTTCTGGTTATTTTGTATTTCACTTGTTTCTTTCTTCCTCTGTTTCTGCCTACCTTTTGTAAACTGATAATTTTCCATGGTAGTGTTCTCTGTCCCCCTCCTTTTTTTCTATTGTGAATTTGTTCTAGGTTTTTGCTTTGTGGTTACCATGAGATTTATTTAAAACATCTTATAGAGGGAACGGTATTTTAAGCAGACAACAATTTAACTTCAATCACAAACAAAAATAATCTATCCCTTTACTCTTCTCCCCACATTTTGTTTCTTTTTGAATTCTTTTTTTTTTATAATTTTATTTTTTTAATGGGGTGACATCAATAAATCAGGATACATATATTCAAAGATAACAAGTCCAGGTTATCTTGTCATTCAATTATGTTGCATACCCACCACCCAAAGTCAGATTGTCCTCTGTCACCTTCTATCTTGTTTTCTTTGTGCCCCTCCCCACCCCCTATCCCTCTCCCATTCCCCCCTCCCCCCCGTAACCACCACACTCTTATCAATGTCTCTTAGTTTCACTATTATGTCCCACCTACGTATGGAATAATACAGTTCCTGTTTTTTTCTGATTTACTTAGAAATGCAAATCAAAACGGCAATGAGATACCACCTCACACCTGTTCGATTAGCTGTTATTAGCAAGTCAGGTAATAGCAAATGTTGGAGAGGCTGTGGAGAAAAAGGAACCCTCATACACTGTTGGTGGGAATGTAAAGTAGTACAACCATTATGGAAGAAAGTATGGTGGTTCCTCAAAAAACTGAAAATAGAACTACCTTATGACCCAGCAATCCCTCTACTGGGTATATATCCCCAAAACTCAGAAACATTGATACGTAAAGACACATGCAGCCCCATGTTTATTGCAGCATTGTTCACAGTGGCCAGGACATGGAAACAACCAAAAAGCCCATCAATAGATGACTGGATAAAGAAGATGTGGCACATATACACTATGGAATACTACTCAGCCATAAGAAATGATGACATCGGAACATTTACAGCAAAATGGTGGGATCTTGATAACATGATACGAAGCGAAATAAGTAAATCACATTTTGTTTCTGAGGTCACAATTTACCTCATTTTATGATATGCATTCATTAAGTATCCATAGTTAATTTTAGCAATCTTTTTCTTTAACCTTTATACTATAGTTAAGGGGTTAACACACTGTCCTATTATAGAATTAGACCAATGTGTTGTATATTTTTGCATGTTTTTATGTCACTATTTAGTGTCTTTTTATTTCAGCTTAAAGAACTCTTTCAGCATTTCTTGAAAGGCAGGTTAGATGTTAATAAACTCTGTTGGCTGCTTCATTTCTTTTTTAAATTTTTTATTTTTGTCTAAGAAAGAGGGACATCTTTATTTCTCCTTCCACTCTTCTGGCTTGTCATTTCTGCTAAGAAAATTGCTCATAGGTTAATGAGGTTCCTTTGTAGGTTATAATTTTTATTCCTCTGGTTACTTTAAGATTCTCTTCTTATCTTTGATTTTTGACAGTTTTATTATAATGTGTCCTGAAGGAAGTCTTTTGCATTGAGATGACAGGGTGATCTATTTGCTTTGCAAACTTGGATATTCAAGACTCTCCACAGGTTTGAGTAGTCCTCAGCTATTATTTATTTTTCTTTTTTCTTTTTTTTCAGAGACAGAGTCAGAGAGAGGGATAGATATGGACGACAGACAAGAATGAAAAAAAGTGAGAAGCATCAGTCATTAGTTTTTTGTTGCGACACCTTAGTTGTTCATTGATTGCTTTCTCATATGTGCCTTGACTGTGGGCCTTCAGCAGACCAAGTATCCCCTTGCTCAAGCCAGTAACCTTGGGTCCAAGCTGGTAAGCTTTGCTCAAACCAGATGAGCCCACGCTCAAGCTGGCAACCTTGGGGTCTCAAACCTGGGCCCTCTGCATCCCAGTCCAATGCTCTATCTACTGCGCCACTGCCTGGTTAGGCTATTATTTCTTTAAGTAAAATTTTTTCACCTTCTGTCTCTCTTTTTATTTTAATCTGATTATTCTATTATTTGTACATTTGATAGACTCCATAGATTATGTAGGCTTTGTTATCCTTTTTTATTCTCCTCTGATTTCGTGATTTCAAAATTTTTGTCTTCTAGATCATTTATCCTGCCTTTTGTCGGATCTATTCTGTTGTAGATGCTCTCCCTTGCACTTTTCACTTTATTCATTAAATACCTCAGCTCTAATATTTCTGTTTATATTTTATGATTTCTATCTCCTTTTTAAATTTCTTGTTTTGTTCATGATTTTTCCTCCTGATTTAATTGATTTATCTTTCTGAATTTTTTTATAACTGATTAAAATTCCTCAAAACAGTTTTTTGAGTTTCTTAACAGCTAGATCGCAAAATTCTGTGTCTTTGAGCTCAGTTATTGTGTGATTATTATCTTCTGGTGTTGATTTGTTTTCTTGATTTTTCCTGTTCCTTGTACGTTTTGCATTGCTATTTTCACATTTGATTTAGCAGACGCTGCCTTAAGGCTTTACTAGTTGCCTTCAGCTGGAGTATACTGTTCATTGGTTCTGTTATATCTGGGTTTCTTTTTTTTTATCTTGTATGGATTCACCTGCTCCATACTTTCTACTCCATTTTTCATCTACCAAAAGGAGGTGGTGATATAGCTCAAGCTTGTGCTTTCTTCTTTGTCTACAAATTCTCTTTTTGTTGTTCTAATAGCACTTGGTTTGTAGAACTTACTCTTACTGCTGCACTCTTGAGTGACTACAAAAAGCCAGCTACAGAATAGGGGAAATTATGAGATTAGAACTTGGGGCTTAGTGAGGGGTGCATATGGACCTCATTGGAACATCTATGAATGAGGTTCTTCCAGAGGTTTATGTGTAAAGTTCCTGCTGACTTCCTGAGTGTATTCACCATGAACTGCATCATTTTAATCCCCTTTATATATTCTGCCTCCCTCCCCCTAGTCATGGAGGTCTGAAATCATACTATGTGTACTGCTAGAAAAAATGAGTTTTTCCAGCTCATCCCAGTTTGAGGAAGCTTGGCATTCACTACTCTCCTTTTACCCCACAAGAGAGATGGATTCCAGATATTTCAGCCCCACTCTGTTATTCTGGTGGAAGGGTGGTGCTGGCAAAATTCCTTTTACTTTTATCCTCTTCCCTGTATCTTATTTATTTATTTATTTTTACTTTTTCTCCCAAAGTATGTTGAAATCACCCCTCAAGAAGGCTGGATTTTATTCTAATTTCCTCTTGCCCATGGGTGTCAGCCCAGTCAGCTTCTCCAGGATTTTCCCACCATGGCAATGAGGGGTTAGGACAAGTTCATTGATTCCATTTGTTCTGCAGACTGTATGTAGTTTTCCTGCCTATTATAAGATATACAAGTGGGTGAAACTCTTTCAACTTAGTATAAAGTGCTGCTTCCCACATCTCCCACTTTTGTTCATTGATAGGTGCATAATTAGTTGTTTCAAAATGGAGGGTAAAAGGTACATTCTACACTGCCCTCATGCTGACATCTTTTTTATCTGGAGTACTTTAATTCTTTAGAAATAATTCAGTCTGAAATAAAATTGTGTTTGTTGAAAGGAGGCATTCAAATATATGCCTTAAAATGGACTTTCAGTAATCATAAGAGTTTCCCTCATTTTACTAATTTTTAGGGAGTCACTAGCTCTGTGAAAATTATACTGAAGCCCAGTAAAATCCATAGTCATAAAAAACACTTTATGTAATCTTAGAGGCTCACACTCTTTCTGAACTCCATCCATGAAAGCTCCAAGGACACCTGAACTGACGCTAAGAAAGCTTACACAATATTTTGTGCTTTCATAATAATAACGTGCATACATATTCTTTCATTGGATCCGAAACAGGGAAGAACATATAGTTGATCTGTACTCTCATAGAGTTTCATCAGTAAAACATTTCTATGTCTTTCCTCCATAAATATATATTTATAATTTATACTTTGATATCCATCAGTTTGTAGATCTATATTAAAGCATAATATCTAATTGTGATTTAAACTAATAATTACAATCTTATTATTAGATAAAAATTATCAAGAGGAGTTCTAATATTTTATTTACCAGCTTAGTGAATTGTCTTGCACACCGCTTAATGTGCAAATATTCCATTTTGGTGACTACAATGTTAAGTCATAATTGGAGCCAGGCAGATGTAGGTGCATCAATTAAACAGAGCCCTAGTGATGTGAGGTTATCCTACAAGGTACCTGTAGTGTTCACAGGAAGAAACTGAGTGAAAGTACCATAAATAATATTTCCCTTCATTTCCAAGGGAAGGGGACTATTACTACAGTTTTGTTTCATGTATTTACTTAAATTGCTTAGCAAACACCTAAGCACCTATTAGATACCAGGCATTATTTTAAGCATTTTGCAAATATTGGCTCATTTTACGCATTTAATAACCAGATGAAGTAAATACTATTATTATCCTAATAGTATAATAATAAATTAAAACGATGTCCTGAAGTTCATTGAGTGGAGCTCTTCATTCTTGGGACTTGACCATTTGCCTGGAGAAGCAGACCTTGAAGTAGAATAGCTGCAGGTTAGTGAGCGCAGCTTCTGCATGTAGGGGCGCCCGCCCTTAGAAATCCCAACAGGGAAGTCAGTGGGCTTTGGAGTTGGCCCCTTACTCCTCACAGCTTTTTGTGCTTGCTCAATGGGATCCAGTCAGGCACTCAAAGTGGTGACCAGGCCTAGGAGAGATCAATAATGACATTTGGAATTGCATTTTGATGAATATTAAGGCAACTAAGGCTGCATCTTTCTTTTTTTTTTTTTATAATTTTATTTTTTTAATGGGGTGACATCAATAAATCAGGATACATATATTCAAAGATAACAAGTCCAGGTTATCTTGTCATTCAATTATGTTGCATACCCACCACCCAAAGTCAGATTGTCCTCCGTCACCCTCTATCTTGTTCTCTCTGTGCCCCTCCCCCTCCCCCTTTCCCTCTCCCATTCCCCCCTCTCCCCGTAACCACCACACTCTTATCAATGTCTCTTAGTTTCACTATTATGTCCCACCTACGTATGGAATAATACAGTTCCTGTTTTTTTCTGATTTACTTATTTCGCTTCGTATCATGTTATCAAGATCCCACCATTTTGCTGTAAATGTTCTGATGTCATCATTTCTTATGGCTGAGTAGTATTCCATAGTGCATATGTGCCACATCTTCTTTATCCAGTCATCTATTGATGGGCTTTTTGGTTGTTTCCATGTCCTGGCCACTGTGAACAATGCTGCAATAAACATGGGGCTGCATGTGTCTTTACGTATCAATGTTTCTGAGTTTTGGGGATATATACCCAGTAGAGGGATTGCTGGGTCATAAGGTAGTTCTATTTTCAGTTTTTTGAGGAACCACCATACTTTCTTCCATAATGGTTGTACTACTTTACATTCCCACCAACAGTGTATGAGGGTTTCTTTTTCTCCACAGCCTCTCCACCATTTGCTATTACCTGACTTGCTAATAACAGCTAATCGAACAGGTGTGAGGTGGTATCTCATTGCCGTTTTGATTTGCATTTCTCTAATAGCTAAAGAAGATGAGCATCTTTTCATATATCTGTTGGCCATTTGTATTTCTTCCTGGGAGAAGTGTCTATTCATATCCTCTTCCCATTTTTTTATTGGATTGTTTGTTTGTTTGTTGTTGAGTTTTATGAGTTCTTTGTATATTTTGGATATTAGGGCCTTATCTGAGCTGTTGTTTGAAAATATCATTTCCCATTTAGTTGGCTTTCTGTTTATTTTGTTATCAGTTTCTCTTGCTGAGCAAAAACTTCTTAGTCTGATGTAGTACCATTCATTAATTTTTGCCTTCACTTCTCTTGCCTGTGGAGTCAAATTCATAAAATGCTCTTTAAAACCCAGGTCCATGAGTTGAGTACCTATGTCTTCTTCTATGTACTTAATTGTTTCAGGTCTTATTTTTAGATCTTTGATCCATTTTGAGTGTTAATTTTAGTACAGGGGGACAAACTGTAGTCCAGTTTCATTCTTTTGCATGTGGCTTTCCAGTTTTCCCAGCACCATTTATTGAAGAGGCTTTCTTTTCTCCATTGTGTGTTGTTGGCCCCTTTATCAAAAATTATTTGACTATATATATGTGGTTTTATCTCTGCACTTTCTATTCTGTTCCATTGGTCTGAGTGTCTATTTTTCTGTCAATACCATGCTGTTTTGATTGTCATGGCCCTATAATAGAGTTTGAAGTCAGGTATTATTATGCCCCCAGCTTCATTCTTTTTCTTTAGGATTGCTTTGGCTATTCAGGGTTTTTTATAGTTCCATATAAATCTGATGATTTTTTGCTCTATTTCTTTAAAAAATGTCAGTGGAAGTTTGATGGGAATTGCATTAAATTTGTATATTGCTTTGGGTAATATAGCCATCTTGATTATATTTATTCTTCCTAGCCAAGAACAAGGTATATTCTTCCATCTCATTATATCTTTTTCGATTTCCCTTAACAATGGTTTATAGTTTTCATTATATAAGTCCTTTACATTCTTTGTTATGTTTATTCCTAAGTATTTTATTTTTTTTGTTGCAATCGTGAAGGGGATTATTCTTTTGAGTTCCTTCTCAGTTGTTTCATTTTGGCATATAGAAAGGCTATTGACTTCTGTATGTTAATTTTGTATCCTGCGACCTTACTGTATTGGCTTATTGTTTCTAGTAGTCTTTTTGTGGATTCTTTGGGGTTTTCGATGTATAGGATCATATCATCTGCAGAAAGTGATACCTTTACTTCTTCTTTTCCGATATGGATGCCTTTTATTTCTTTGTCTTGTCTGATTGCTCTGGCTAGAACCTCTAGTACCACATTAAATAAGAGTGGAGAGAGTGGACAACCCTGTCTTGTTCCTGATTTAAGGGGGAAAGCCTTCAGTTTAGTGCCATTTAATATGATGTTAGCTGATGGTTTATCATATATGGCCTTTATCATGTTGAGATATTTTCCTTCTATACCCATTTTGTTGAGAGTCTTAAACATAAAATTGTGTTGTATTTTATCAAAAGCCTTTTCTGCATCTATTGATAAGATCATGTGGTTTTTGTTCTTTGTTTTGTTGATATGGTGTATTACGTTAACCGTTTTACGTATGTTGAACCATCCTTGAGATTCTGGGATGAATCCCACTTGATCATGATGTATTATTTTTTTAATATGTTGCTGTATTCGATTTGCTAGTATTTTGTTTAGTATTTTAGCATCTGTATTCATTAGAGATATTGGTCTGTAGTTTTTTTGGATGTGTGCTGGCCTTGCCCAGTTTCAGTATAAGGGTTATGTTTGCCTCATAAAATGTGTTTGAAAGTATTGCATCTTCTTCAATTTTTTTGGAAGACTTTGAGTAGAATAGGAACCAAGTCTTCTTTGAATGTTTGATAAAATTCGCTGGTATAGCCATCAGGGCCTGGACTTTTATTTTTGGGGAAGTCTTTAATGGTTTTTTCTATTTCTTCTCTACTGATAGGTCTGTTTAGGCTTTCTGCTTCTTCTTGACTGAGTCTAGGAAGGTTGTATTGTTCTAGGAATTTATCCATTTTTCTAGGTTGTTGAATTTAGTGGCATAAAGTTTTTCATAGTATTCTACAATAATTCTTTGTATATCTATGGTGTCCATGGTGATTTCTCCTCTTTCATTTTGGATTTTGTTTATATGAGTTCTTTCTCTTTTTTCCTTGGTAAGTCTTGCCAAGGGTTTGTCAATTTTGTTGATCTTTTCAAAGAACCAGCTCCTTGCTCTATTAATTTTTTCTATAGTTTTTCTGTTCTCTAATTCATTTATTTCTGCTCTGATTTTTATTATCTCCTTTCTTCGGCTGGTTTTGGGTTGTCTTTGTTCTTCTTTTTCTAGTTCCTTAAGGTGGGAAGTTAAGTGGTTCACTTGGGCTCTCTCTTGTTTGTTCATATATGCCTGAAGCGATATGAACTTCCCTGTTATCACTGCTTTTGCTGCATCCCATAGATTCTGATATGTTGTATTGTCATTTTCATTAGTCTGTATATATCTTTTGATCTCTGCACTTATTTCTTCTTTGACCCATTCATTTTTTAAAAGTATGTTGTTTAGTTTCCACATTTTTGTGGGATTTTTTCCTCTTTTTTGCAGTTGAATTCTAGTTTTAAGGCTTTATGATCAGAAAATATGCTTGGTACAACTTCAATTTTTCTGAATTTGCTGATGTTGTTTTTGTGGCCCAACATATGGTCAATTCTTGAGAATGATCCATGTACACTGGAGAAGAATGTATACTCAGTCACTTTGGGATGAAATGTTCTGTAGATGTCTATCATATCCAGGTGCTCTAGTGTTTTGTTTAAGGCCACTATGTCTTTGTTGATTCTCTGTTTGGATGACCGATGTAGAGCCGTCAGCGGTGTATTGAGGTCTCCAAGTATGATTGTATTTTTGTCAGTTTTTGTTTTAAGATCAATAAGTAGCTGTCTTATATATTTTGGTGCTCCTTGGTTTGGTGCATATATATATTAAGAATTGTTATGTCTTCTTGATTCAGTGTCCCCTTAGCCATTATGAAATGGCCATTTTTGTCTCTGAGTACTTTTCCTGTCTTGTAGTCAGCATTATCCGATATGAGTATTGCTACACCTGCTTTTTTTTTGGATGTTATTTGCTTGGAGTATTGTTTTCCAGCCTTTCACTTTGAATTTGTTTTTATCCTTGTTACTTAGATGAGTTTCCTGTAGGCAGCATACAGTTGGATTTTCTTTTTAAATCCATTCTGCTACTCTGTGCCTTTTTATTGGTGAGTTTAATCCGTTTACATTTAGTGTAATTTTTGATACTTGTGAGTTTCCTATTGCCATTTTATATCTTGCTTTCTGTTAGTTTTGTGTCTTGTTTGATCCTTCTCTTTTGTTTTTCTATCTTTTGTTTTTATTTGGTTGTATTCCATACATCTTTCCTCTGTTGCTATCTTTTTTATCTCATGTGCTTCTGTGGTGGTTTTTTCAATGGTGGTTACCTTTGAGTAATGAAAAGGGTCCCTACCCTGTTCATTGTAGCGAACTATTTTGTGAGTACTTTTGCACTCCATCGTCCTTTGCTACTGTTAATCTCCATCTTCTCCCCCTCTTTCTTTTTGTTGTTGTCATAGTTTGAATTTGGTTTTATTGTGTTCTTCTTGGAGCTTTTACTTGTGGCTCTGTTTTTTTTTTTTTTTTGTTCTTTGTATCTGGTTGGAGAACCCCCTTTAGTAATTCCTGGAGTGGGGGTTTTCTGATGATAAATTCCCTCATCTTTTCTGTATCTGTGAATGTTTTTATTTCTCCTTTGTATTTGAAGGATAGCTTTGATGGGTATAGTATTCGTGGCTGAAAGTTCCTCTCTTTCAGGACTTTAAATATTGGGGTCCACTCTCTTCTAGCTTGTAGGGTTTCTGCTGAGAAATCTGATGATAATCTAATGGGCCTTCCTTTATATGTTGTATTCTTCTTTTCCCTGACTGCCTTGAGAATTTTTTTTTTGCTGTTGGTTTGTGTCAATTTCATTATGATATGCCTTGGAGTAGGTTTGTTGGGGTTAAGAAAACTTGGAGTTCTGTTTGCTTCTTGAACTTGGGGCTTTAGTTGTTTCCACAGGCTTGGGAAGTTCTCATGTATTATTTGTTTGAGTATGTTTTCCATTCCATTTTCTCTCTCTTCTCCCTCTGATATACCTAATATTCTTATGTTATTCTTTTTGATGGAGTCAGATAATTCTTGTAGGGCTATCTCATTTTTTTTAATTTTTGAGTCTCTTTCTTCTTCTCTTTGTTGTGCCTCAAGTTGCTTGTCTTCTATTTCACTAATCCTCTCTTCTGTCTGACCTGTTCTATTAGCTAAGCTTGTTACTTCATTTTTCAGCTCGTGAATTGAGTTTTTCATCTCTGTTTGATTTGTTTTTATAGTTTCAATTTCCTTGGACATATATTCTTTGTGTTCATGGAGTTGTTTTCTGAGCTCCCTAAATTGCCTTTCTGTGTTTTCTTGTATATCTCGGAGGATTTTTAGGATTGCTATCTTAAATTCTCTGTCATTTAGCTCCAAGGTTTCCGATATATTAAATTTTTTCTCCATAGATTTTTCCTCATCTAGCTGTGTTACCTCTCTTTCTTTTGTATCCATGATATTCGATTTTCTCTTCCTTAATGGCATCTCAGGGTGGTTTTGTTGATAGTATCAATGAGATTTAATAAAGAATAAAAAGTTTAAAAAAAATAAAAAATCGAAAAGAGTTGTTTTTTTTTTAAAAAAATTAATGAAATAAAGAAAAATAAAATAAAAATTTTTAAAAAAGGAAATTATTCCCCTCCTCCTTTTTTCTTCTCCTCTCCTCTCCCCTCTTTTTTGAGAAAATCTTGTGGTGGACTGTGAATTATAACAAACAATGCCTGTGATGGAGGGCCTGAATTGCGGAAAAGTAATAAAGGGGCAAAAAAACAAAAAACAAAAAAATGTGCGTATGGACCCACAAAAAGCAAATAACGAAAAAATTTGGGTCAAGAATAAAATGATTTGCTTTTAGGTGTTGGTTGTCTAAGAGTTATGATGAGAGGAATAAGAGGAAAACGGAAAAATGGGGGGACAAATTAAAAAATTACTATTGTATTTAGTGGAACAAGAACTAGATAATATGGAGAGCCAGGGATGGGAGCACTGCTAGTGAGTTAAAAAGGTGAAGTAAAAAAACCCCAAAATGCCACAAACATAGGTTTGTGTCCCAGATAAGATAATTTGTTTGTTATTGAGGTTTGAATGAGAGGAGATGTAAAGGAGAAAGGAAGAAACTAATATAGAGGGAGAAAAGAAAGAGAGAGAGAGAAAAAAAGAGGGAACCACTAAAAGAAGAAAAAACAAAGGAGAGAGAGAGAGAGAGAGAGTTAAGGGTTTTGGAGTGCAACCCTCATAGAGAGAAAGGAAGAGAAGAGAAAAGATAATGGGAGATGTAACACTTATGGGTAGTGTAGTTCAAGGAGAGGAGAGAGTAAGACCGGTAGAGACTTAATCGGCCAAATTGGAGGAGGAAAAAAAAGTATCAAGAATGAAGATAAGAGAAACAAACAAACAAATATAATAAAATGGGATAGGTTATAAAGTCTGCAGATTATTCTTGATTTTGAGAGGTTATCTTCTTGCTTTTTCTTTTCTCTCCCTCTTCCTGGTCGGTGACTCTGTACCCCGGGTTCTGCCCCTTTGGCACACTCAGGTAGAGGTTTGCAGTTGATAAGTCTCTATGGCAATGTCATGTATTGTGCTTTAGTCTCGTTGGCAGTCAAAGCTCATTAGCATTTATAGGCTCCGACAGTGAGAGAGTCCGTGTTCCTGGAGCCTTTCTCCTAGTCTTTCCTTCCTCAATTAGTAGCCTGATAATCCAGCTATGGGGTTGCTGCTGCCTCTGCCTGGATAGTAAGAGGCTCAAAGAGCTGGCAACTCCCCACTTTATTTCCACTCAGCACAGGGCTCTGGGTAAGGCTCAGTCAGTCAGAGCTGCTAGCATAATCAGGCGGGCTTTCCGCCCACTCAAAGACCTCTGGCTCTGCCACTCTGTCCGGTAACACAAGCGGGCGCCCACTTCCGGGGTGCTTGGAGGAAACTCTCACTCACTGTCTGCGACCAGGCTATCCGGCCAGCAGTCTCACGCTCTGAGTGAAACCCCCAACCGCAGGGAAAAGTTGCAGCGTTGGAATTGAGTCTCGCTCTGTCCCCGTGCGCGGCTTTTGCAAGGCGCTGGGGCAGCTCGAGATTCCACTTTGGCCCACACAAAGGCCCCTGACTCTGCCCCTCTGTGCGATAACACGGGTGCGCACTGCTGAGGCACTGGAGGAATCGCTCACTCCTTATCTGCGCGCGCAAACCAGGATATGAGGCCGGCCGCGTTTCCCTCTGAGTGAAACCTCCGCCCGCACGGAAAATCTTCACCGTTGGAATTAGTTCTCACTCCCTCCCGTGCGTGGCTTTCCCAAGGCGCTGGGGCTGCCCAGAGACTCTGCCCTCGGCCCACAGAAAGGCCTCTGACCCTGCCTCTCCGTGGGGCAACACGGGCACCCACTCTCGGGGCCTAGGAAGAAATTCTCACCCACTAACTGCGCACCGACCAGGAGACCGGGTAAAATGGCCGCTCCACTTGTCTTTCTTTGTTTGGGTTTGGCGCGAGTGTTAGCTTGTATTGCCTGGGTTGCCACAGGATCAGATTTTCCTCGGCTTGGATCTCTGTGCCACAGCCTGGTTCGGCTGTTTGTGCCGTGGCGGCCTGGATGTATTCACCCCCTTTGCCCGCCTCAGTTTCTATATTCACAGTTACCAGAGAAAGCCGCCCTGTTTAGGTTAGTGAGGAAGGCGGAGCATTTCTTACTCCCTATTTCCTTCGGGGTTTGGTTATATATTTAGCCAATTTTTCACTCAATCATACCTTTGGGTGTATTGCGAAGCATCTGGAAGCTCCAAGTATAGGTTTTTCTGTTTCTGGTTGAAGATCTTGTTGAGTTTTGGGGGAGATTTATCGGTATCGCTTCCTACCCCGCCATTACTCTTACGTCATCTCCCTCCTTAGTGCATCTTTCTTAGAAGAATCTGTGCTGATATAGTTTTTCACTTTGAAGTGTTTAAGCCTTATCTTAAAACAAGTACCTTCACCTTATGTCCTTTTGGCTTTAGTGCATGTCACTGGAAAAATTGTTTTCTTTTTCTATTTTTTCTTGTCCAGAAGGCTTTTCTTACTACAATAATATGTCAATGGGAGAGAGGATTAGAGTAATGAAACACAGCCAGCAAGTCTCATTTTCAAAGACTCTGCTAACCGCTCTTCCCTGACACATGTGCCTGAAGAGAGGCCAGCCTTGTTACTACTCTTCCTCATTTCCAAAATGCCTAAAAACATTCATGTCTAACATCAGTTGGTAGGCTCAGTGGCACTAGAAAGCTAGATGTCAGTGGAAGGCATTTTGCATATTTTTGTATCCTCAGAACAGTTTTTCTCTTTAGCATCTCCTCATTTAGCAAATTTTATGTCACCCTGTTAAATTTAATTTTCTAAATAAATTTTTTTTAAAAAGCAAATTTTGCTCTGTGTGTACATCCTAAGCTTTTAGCATTCCATTTTAAGAGGCATGCTGAGAGAATTAGCAAGCCTATCTGCAGTTCTTTAGAGGGAATAAGTAACTGCCTATTTCCTTTGTTTTTATTTTTATTTTTTTAAAAAAATAGCACTTATCTTTTCCTGCTATATTATATACATATTTTTGTTTATCTGAGAAAGCCTGGCACATAATTGCCCTCAGTAAATATTTGTCACATGTGCCTGACCTGTGGTGGTGCAGTGTATAAAGCGTCAACCTGGAAATGCTGAGGTTACCAGTTCGAAACCCTGGGCTTGCCTGGTCAAGGCACATATGGGAGTTGATGCTTCCAGCTCCTTCCCCCTTCTCTCTCTCTGTCTCTCCTCTCTCTCTCTCTCCCCCCTCCTCTCTAAAATGAATACATTAAAAATATATATTTGTCACATGAAATGATGAATAAGTAAATTGAATAACTATGAAGTGTCTTGCTTGCCAACAACACTGTCTTTGCCAGATGTCCATGTGGAAAGGCAGACCCTTGCCCCTCAGAGGACTTGGGTCCTCAGATTACACAAGAAAAATGCTGTTGCTTTCACTATGATGGATGTGATGGGAAACAGGAAATATGAGGAACGGTTATGGTGATTTGTTTCCACTGCAAAAAAAAAAAAAAAAGAAAAAGAGCCATTGAGACCCTATTGAGAACTTAAGAAAAGGCATAAATAAGCAGTCATTTCAGTCTCTATTAAATAAAATATCTAAATGCTGAGAAGCAAGAATTGAAAACTTCATATAGTCAAATGTAAGTGAAGAATGAAGCAAACTAGTTTGAATCAATTGTTCGGACATGAATTTTAAAGAAGTTACTTGACTGGTTTACATCTTATTGTAATTGTATTGTACATATTTTTAGTGTCTTGTAAAAAGCTGTTGTTTTTAATTTATATCAGTAGCCTCAACATAGACTTTTTCTCTCTGGTACTTTTCAAATAGAGATTTTTTGATTTCTTAAGTGCTTCTTTTGAGCTCTTAATTATGCTGTAAGAAGATGGGTTGCCTCAATATTTTTACTATATAAATCTCTTGTCTTGAGGGAATAAAATTGATTTTAAAAAACATTCTACAATGAGCTATTGATGGGAAATACAATGAGCTTCTGAGGATCAAATAGTTGAAGGAAAAGTAATTCTAGCTTTGTAAGCTCATGAGAAATCCATACTTTAAATTCTTATTATCAAAATTAATAATATAATTCTCTCTTCTATTAAATGTAATACCACTTACCTATTTTAAAAAAGGTTTTCTGTTATTTATATTACAGGAACATGAACAATGTAACAATTTTATCAAAACTGAAAAAAAAGACCTATGGTGGATGCGTTGGCCTGGAACGCTGAGGTCGCAGTTTATCTTTTTTTTTTTTTTTTTTTTTTTTTCATTTTTCTGAAGCTGGAAACAGGGAGAGACAGTCAGACAGACTCCCGCATGCGCCCGACCGGGATCCACCCGGCACGCCCACCAGGGGCGATGCTCTGCCCACCAGGGGGCGATGCTCTGCCCCTCCGGGGCGTCGCCATGTTGCGACCAGAGCCACTCTAGCGCCTGGGGCAGAGGCCACAGAGCCATCCCCAGTGCCCGGGCCATCTTTGCTCCAATGGAGCCTTGGCTGCGGGAGGGGAAGAGAGAGACAGAGAGGAAAGTGCGGCGGAGGGGTGGAGAAGCAAATGGGCGCCTCTCCTGTGTGCCCTGGCCGGGAATCGAACCCGGGTCCTCCGCACGCTAGGCCGACGCTCTACCGCTGAGCCAACCGGCCAGGGCCTGAGGTCGCAGTTTAAAACCCTGGGCCTGCCTGGTCAAGGCACATATGGGAGTTGATGCTTTCTGTTCCTCCCCCCACTCCATTACCTCTGTCTCTCTCTGAAATAAATAAATAAAAATCCTCAAAAAATTAAAAATAAAACTGCCATTTGACCCAGCTATCCCACTTTTAGGAGTATACCCTAAGAACACCATAGAACTGTTCCAAAAGGAGAAATGCACCCCCATGTTTATGGCATCATTGTTCACAATAGCGAAGATCTGGAAACAGCCCAAGTGTCTGTCAGTGGACGAGTGGATTAAAAAGCTTTGGTACATATATACTATGGAATACTACTCAGCCATAAGAAATGATGACATCGGATCCTTTACAATAACATGGATGGAACTTGATAACATTATACTGAGTGAAATAAGTAAATCAGAAAAAACTAAGAACTATATGAATCCATACATAGATGGGACATAAAAATGAGACTCAGATACATAGACAAGAAAGTGATGATGATGGGGTGGCGGGGGAAGAAGGAGAGAGAGGGGATGGAAGAGGGGAGGGGCACAAAAAAAACCAGATAGAAGGTGATGGAAGACAATTTGACTTTGGGTGAGGGGTATGCAACATAATCAAATGTCAAAATAATCTGGAGATGTTTTCTCTGAACATATGTACCCTGATTAATCAATGTCACTGCATTAAAATTAATAAACTAAAATTTATTAAAAAAACTAAAAAAAACTTTAATGTCTAATAGAGATTAGCAAAGTTATAAAGTGTGTCAAGTATTAACATACTTCTTTCCATTTTTATCAAAGTCAATAATTTTGGAGAAATTCTATATTCTGGAAGCAAATGTGACTAGATTTCTGGTCTTGGAATAATAGCTTGCACAAATCATGTATTTCCTAAGGTTTTACAAAATCATAATCCCTACTGTTACCTGAGGCAGAACAGACACAACAATAAATTGTTGAAATGTTTTTTTCCCCACAGACACTGGCAGTAAAGATAGAATCAAATGAAATCTAGTTCTAATCATATTGATTAGTTAATTCAATTTAGTGGTAAAAAACAACAACAAAAGATTTAAAGTCTAGGGATCATGTATTAAGTCATACTGACTAACAAATCACCCTGAAACTCAATGACGTAATAACTATTTATTAGTAGTGCTTACACATTAATGAGTTGAGTGGTGATCACTTGATCTAGTGGGGCTTGACTCTTCTCAGTGGGGAATAGCTGATTGTGGCTGGGCTCTTTCATGTGTCTGTGAGCTGGCTAATGGCTTTGCTCTGGGCCGGTTCAACTGGAGCAGCTCTGCCCACCTGTCTCTCATTTTCCTCCCGAAGCCCATTGGCTGGCTCAGGCTTGTCTTCTTATGATGCTGTACACTGAACTAGGTGAGGCATTGTGTGGAAATTGTACACTGTCACTTCTGCTTTATTCTATTGCCATAGAAAGTCAACAAGGCCAACCCAGAACTGAGGAGTAAGGAAAATCTATTCTGCTTCTTTTCTAGGGGATATTGTAAAATGTGTGGATACAGGGAGGTGTGAAAAATTAGAGGCATTAATGCAATTTATTATAGCTGGGTAGAGAAGATGCATATTCAAAATAGTAGTAAATAAAGTAGGAAATAATTTTTGAATAGTAGAGAAATCATGGCATGATACAGTACTGGTCATGTGCAATCACAAAGAGAATCATTACCAGGCTTTTATACAGGTGGCTAATAAAGATACCTGTATAAAAGAAATTCACATGTACCAGTTTCCATATTGATTCCCAGAGTATGCTCACTAGAGCAGCAGAATCATCTGGTTATTTGGTAGAAATGTAAATTCTTAGACTCTACATCAGAGCTATGAATGAGAAACACTGGGGTAGGGCCCGGGCTTCTGTGCTGTAACAAGCTCTGCTGGTGATGATGATGCCTGCAGTGGAGAGCCGCTGCCCTGGACAGCTCGGACTTCTTCCCCAGGTTTGCAACAAGCTGCAATAGAATCTCTGGTGGCTTGTATTTTTTACTAATAATGATATGGTCACATCTTTGGGTTTTGTTGTTGACAATGTGAAATGGGAAGATCTCAAAGCCTTCCTGAATTTTCGACAGATGATTCACACTTTTTGCCTACATGGGCTGTCATTAGATAGCAAAGAGGAAAATTGGGCTGTTCTATTCCCTCCACACAGAGTCTTGGTGTTTTTCATGGCTCTGTGCTTTTCTAAATATTTGCTCCTTGTCTTTTAATGACATTCAGCCTTTTCATCATATTGGGTATTGAAATTAAGGTGCATAATTTATAATAACCCTCTTTTATTTTTCACTTTCTTAAAGCTTTTGCCTTGAGCTCTTTTACCACAAATAATATCTGTGAAATTTTTAGCACAGAATAATGAACTAATTATGTTTTGGAGGCCAATTCCTTCATACCATATTCCCTATTTGTCTAACAAAATTTATTGTATCCTGATCTAAGTTCTTATTTCCTCTCCAAGTATGGAAGAATGTATGAATACATTTTCCTCTGAATAACTTTTCTCTTGACAAGGTTTTCACTATAATGATGGCTGTCCAGGACTTCTGAAGGCTAAGATAGAACAACTGAAAGGTGATGTAAACTGTGTTTTATTTCACTTCTCTTTTCAAAGTAAAAGGAGAATAGCTAATCATTGATCATATTTCTACTACCATCTGGACTTTTGAGACTAAAAGGGAACTCAAAATCTTTAAGACATGAAGCTTCTGTTGATATAATATCAAGGTATAATTACTGTCTCCATTTACTTTAGCAAGAAAAATTATATCAAAAAAGGAACACTGTCTGGGAGCCAGTATCTCCACCAAAGAATTAGTGATAGAATAATGTATAAAATTATCAAACTTTTAATGATTTATTTGATAAAATTTATTTAGTTCTGTCTTGCCATTCATATAGAAAATTATTTCTAAGGTCATTGCACAACTGAACACAACATTTTAAAAAAATTTAGGGCATTATTTAAATTATAAAACATTACATTTTTAAGTATATTATAATAATAGTTGAGATTAATTTGATGATTATAATTTTTGAACCAGTGGCAAGAAGGAACAGAGAGAAAATTATATTAATTGATGTTGAAGATAATTCTTCTAAACTCAGCTACAAAGTTGGGATGTTCTCTAAAAAAGAGTGTTTATTGCTCAAAACTGCTCATCTCGTCCCAGTTAACTCTCCTCAGACACACTATCACTTAGTGATTTCCTGGATGTGTGGCACCTTCAATTCCTTCTTTTCCTCAGATATATATTTTAAATTATGATTAGTACCTTATCATTATTTTTTCACTTTTTAATATGCATGATACTTAGTTTTATTGAATTGTAATTTTTGTTGCTTTTGTTCTGGGGTGGAATATTTTGACCATAAAGCTGGATGTCTGGCATCAGAACTGCCTAAGATTGTCTACACGGTTGATGAAACCCATATACATCTTGCACAGTGCTTCTCTTTCCCTGGATCACAGTGATTGGCATTTTATCTGCAGTAAGCACTTGATTTCTTTGGCATGGAACCTGTCTTGATCACCTTTAATATGCTTTGCAGGGGTAACATACGAAATTAGTATCATTGACTATTAATTACTTTCTAGTAACTTCTTTCAACTACAGTAGAGGAAATTTTCTGAGTAACTGAGAGGTAAGAGTAGAAGGAAGAGCTTTGACAAGGGTAAACATGGGCAGAGCTAGCTCGTTTTACAGATTCACCCAGAGTTAAAAGTGCTGATGAGAGCAATGACCTGATTGCTTGTTAAGCAATGGAAACCGGGCCACAAAGCACCGACTGAGGGCCTGGAGATTTTTGTTCAGCCCAGAGGTCAATTGTGACAAAGTCTCAGATGATTTTGTCAGCAAACCTGGTCAGAGCTAAAGTTGTAATTAACAGTACTAGGCAAATCTTCCAGGAGCATCATCTTTATTTCTGGAGATACATTTTGTGGAATGTATTGTTCTCACTATTTAGTTAAAGTGTGGACCAAGAAATAAATGATTTGTTTTAGATTTAGGAAGCCCAGGCTGTTGCATAGGCACTTGCTTTTTAAATGTTTGTTAAATGTAATTTGAAAAATATATAGTTATTCCATTTGTTGTTTCTATGTGTTTATGAGTTGTTTCCCACACTGGATTGCAGACTTCTCAGAGGACAGGGTGATGTTCCTAATCCTCCTTATAAACCTGCCTGGCTACAGGCAGATACTCAAAAATATGATTACTGAACAGAGGACAGAGGTTTGAATGAATGATGGTAGCAGGCTCTGGAAGTACCTCAAAAAGCCACTATGCATTATCAGTATTAGTTTCCTATTACTACTGTAACAAATTACCACAAATTTAGTGGCTTAAACATACTCAGATTTGTTATTATAGAGGTCTGGAGGTCAGAAGTCTGAACAGGTTCTCACTGGTGTCAGCAGGGTGCATTCCTTCTGAAAGTCCAAGAAAAGCCTTGGCTTTTCCAGCTTCTAGAGGCCTCTTGCACCCACAGCTCATAGCCCCTTCCTTCTGCCTCCTCTTCCATTTGTAAGGACCCTTGTAATTACATTGGGCCCACCAGCATAATCTCCTCATCTCAAGATCAGCTGATTGGTAAACTTAATTCTATCTGCAGCCTTAATTCCCCTTTGTCATGTAACCGAATGTACTCATAGGTTCCAGGGACTAGGGTACAGACATCTTTGGGTGGCCATGATTCTGCCTACCACATTGAACAAAGAGCTTTTTTTTTTTTTTAAGTTTTCAACCTGGACTCAGATAGCTGATTCCCCCCCTCCTCATTTTACTGTAAACGATGTAAAAGTACCCAAATGGCACACAATTATTTGGAGAATGAGAGCCTAAATGTATAATGAATTCCATCCAGCTTTCTTTCAGGCAAATTGTTTCCATCTGCTTTATATTGGTGTGAATCACAAGGGCTACAGGAAAGACTCAGGAATTTAGTACAAATGAGAAAACTCCACTTGAAGCAAGTGTGAGCCTTGAAAATAAACCACCATTGTGTTTGGATAATAGCCCATTAACAACGGTTAAGTTTACCTAAATCTTGGTACATTTTGATTTTGAAGAATGAACTTCAAGCAATTGCAGTCTGTTGGGTAAACTTTTAAAACAAAATTTGAATATATTGTTCTGAGTGATAGTGTAAAAATACATGTTTAGGGAAATTAATGTCATTTATTAAAATTAAAAGAAAAAAATCAATGAGAAACCCATTTAAAGAAATAAGAGGCAAACGGATGAATTTAAGCATTTACCAGAGTAACTCGGAACATTCATTTTTAGCTTATACGCTAATGAATATTAAATTGAGACCACTTCTGAACAGAAAGAACTTTGCTTTTCTTCTGCTGGAAATGGAAAAGGTGCTAATTAGGAATAGGAAACATTATGGCATAACGAAGCTACTGCACTGCTCCAACTTTGTCTTGAATTCTGTTAGCTCCAGGGTTTTGGTGGTAATTTTATTCTATCTTTTGTCCAAGAATCAGTTACCATCTGTCTCAAAATAAGTTTCCCTATACTGGCACTTTTACTACCAATTTAATTATTTACTTAACTAATAAATTATGTCCTCATTAGAGCCTGGATTTATATTAATATTGTATTCTGAGTCCAAAAAAGAAATATACTACATTAAAAAAATTAAGGCTTTTTTTTTTGGTCTTTTCAGACTATTGCCTTTCTACATTCATATTTATATAAACAAAATTAAACAAAACTGCAAGGTAAGAGGTAAAATGGCAATGTAAACCTATTTTATCTTATTCTGAAGATAATAATTAAGCCATGCCCTCCTGGTCAAACCTGGGTTCTACAAATATTCTCATATAATAATTCTTGATTTGTACTCACATTTCCCTTGCACAGCTCTGGAAATACAAATGGTCTCTCCCTTGAAATTCTCCCCTGAAAGTCAAAATCAAGATGTCAGCTCTACCTCCCATTAAGGGTGTGGAGTCCTCTGCTTCCATATAGCTTTTGTCTTGTGAGGCCTTATTCCAGGAAAAATGTGCATGGAGTTGCATCCTTTCCTTCTGGATTTTTATCTATCTATCATCTATCTATCTTATTTATTTATTTATCTAGCTAGCTAGCTAGCTATCATCTATCTATTTCTAAAATATAAAAAGTTATTTTATTATAAAATAATATCACAAATATGTATATTTCATTAATTAGTTGGGTTTTTTTATTGTGCTTTTGACTTTTTTCTGACATTATTTCCTATTTTCTCATAGAATTGCGTTGATGAGAGTCCTTATTCCCACTCATCTAGGTCCTGCTAGCCTTTTCCCCACATGACTTCAATCTCTAAACTTTCCTACTATTCCTTTCAGATTCATCTTTCCTTGAAAATGCAAGGATTTACCCGCCTGATGCTGAGCACCAAGATTTCCCAGAGGCTCCTATTTCCATTCTTAGCTTCCTCCGTGGGTCAGGTCCAAGAGGTTTCATTCCTCCTGGTGGGGAAGGAAGTGACAGAGCACTGTGTGGAAGAAGACATTCCTAGGCATCATTATAGTTTACTTCAAATCACTCCCTTAACTACTGACTTGCTGCTGGAATTGGTGGTTCACTGACCAAATCTTTCCTCAGGGTTGGGAGCCAAAAGCAGCAAGGGAGGCCTGCATCAAATTCCAGTTCCTGTACCCAGCCATTTTCCCCATGGCCTCCAAGTCCCTTGTGCGGTTAAATGGGTAGGAAACTTCCAGTTCATGGGGTCTAAGGCTTGAATCTTCTGGGAAGCTGGAGGATTTTCAGACCTTAAGCAATGACTCATTATATCAGCACTATTTAATACAAAAGAATCATCCATTAATTACTTTATTTTTATTTTTTATTTTTGCATTTTGCTGATATTGGAACTTGCTTTCCCTCTAAGTGAAATGTCACTAATCTTGTTTAATTATACTCATTAGTGTGGGTTGTAGGAAAACACTGCATAAAAGACATGACTCTGTTATCCATTATGCGAGCAATTATTTTGTGTGTTTTGTAACACAGATGATTTGCTTTCTCATTTTGATATTCTTTTTGCATGATTTTGTTTATTATTTTTTTTATATATAACTTAAGCACCAACTATAGATGTGACAAACATTTATCTTTCTTTTCCTCAGTTGTGAATTGTTTTAAGAAGCTCGGTAAAAAATTAGCCTGTAGATTAGTCTCTTGAAGTATCTTTGCACTTCTGGAGACATTAAATGTCAAAGCTTAAAGCAGTCACACTTATCTATGGTCACTAATTTGAAACTATTAAAAGGATTTTGATGAGCCCCACTCTAACACAAGCACATCAACAAAGCAAAGCAACAGCTGGACAAGTCTTACACACAGAAATGTGTGAATTGGAGATTACACAGATTGAACGATTGGAATTCTTATAAATATATTTTGCTAACAACAAAAGCCATCTTTGACTGTTACCTGATGCAAAGGCAACCCATTTTGGTTTCTGTGGCTGGAATCAGAAGCAGGTTGGTATGGACGAAATTAAACACACTGAAACTGGAGGTATCTCCTGGTGACTTTTCAAATTGTGATGTTTTGCTGCTATTGATGATGCACAGATGCAGTTGGTTGCCTATCCAACAGCTATTTTCTGTTCCTCTTCCTTGCCAACTGAAAACAAGTTTTATTCACATATTTGCCACTTTGTGCTTCAAGGAAGCTGGGCCTCTCCCCAGCCCTGGAGAATGACATCACTCCCAAAATGTCCGTTCTTCTTTCCAGTGGTTGGTTTATGAAAACTGAGGCAACAGAATTCTGGCCAATGAGTCATGAATGAAGTGCCTTCGGAGCCTCATGAAGGAGTATTGCTTATTTTAAAGAAGGAATCTAAGAATGAGAACACCTATGAAGATGTGACTCCTGGAGCTGGTGTAGCCATATTGTGATGAGAAGGTGACAAGCGTGAGGAACAAAACCAGTGCATTGAGGATGGCAGAGAAAAACGGTGGAAAGAACTGGGTCCCTGGAGGCAATGTTGAGCCACTGAATTAACCAACCCTGTATGGGCCTGAACTCGAGATCTCTTGTTTTATATTTAAGCCAGATGAATTTTATCCTCAACTGCCTTCATCTGAATGTGTCCTAAGAGATGCTGTTGATTATGACATTTAAGGACCAGCTTGTCTAGCATTACAGGTTACTTTAACTTCATGCATTACTGTGACTCCTCAGGCCACCGTTCAAACATGTTACCAATCTGTCAGTGATCTTTTAAAATGAAAATGCCCAGAGACATAGGCAATCATATCAAGGACAAATTTATTTATACAGCATAGGTTTATTTTTTTAAATCAGCACACTTGAGCATTTGACCTGGTTAATACTACCTCTCTTACACTACCTCTTTGACTAGCTTTTATAGCTTTTAGCTTCCAGACTCAAACTGCTGCCATGATTGATGACGGAGAAGTTCCCTAGCATTCTTGCTTTGTGGTGACTATGTGCTGAATAGATTTCCACATCAACTTGCATTTTGAAATATGATCCAAAAGAATGTGCCAAGTTTTAGGGTTATTCTGATTAATATTATATTCTTAATCGTTACATTATATGTATATAATTGTTATGTTATATATAATATAATATATATTAATAATATTTATTAAATATATATATTAAAGATTTTATTTATTAATTTAGAGAGGGGAGAGAGAGAAGGAGAGGTGAGGAGCAGGAAGCATCAACTTGTAGTAGTTGCTTCTTGTATGTGTCTTAACCGGGCAAGCCTGGAGTTTCAAACCAGCGACTTCAGCATTCCAGGTCGATACTCTATTCACTGCGCCAGCACAGGTCAGGCTGATTAGAACAAGCATATTTAGTAATTCAAACTTATTTATGACTGAAAGAATGATAATGAGAATAATTATTTTGATCATGGTAAACATTTACTGTAATCTTGTACAGGCGATTCCAGGGAGGCAGTATAACGTAATGATTAAGAATAAAGACTTTTAACTCAAGCAGATCGTGGCTTTGAAAGGTATGTGTGCATTTTTGTTGGAAGAAAACCAAAATGGGCATACATGTTGCCCACCTCATTCCAAGGCCAATGTTTGAGTCCTCAGGAAGGTGGGTGGCTATGACCTCCTGTCTTTTTGCCTTGAGTTTCTGTATGTTCATGAAAAAACCCTTGCCCCATATCTTATTCCGTTCCAGGTGAGTGATCTGCCTGCCTTGGGAGATGATCCAGGCCATGGCAGAATTGGCCCCTTCCACTCTCCTTGTGTTTGGGGATCTCTCCCCAAGGTTAATCAAGCCCATGGCTGACCAGTAAGTAGGCCCTGTCACTGATTCAGCCTTGCTTTTGTAAGTATTCAAGCTGACATTTTTGATCTACACATGTCTGACTTGGAGTTCTTCTCTCAAAGGGATCTGAACTCCCAGGAGGAGGGAGTTGCTACATTAGAGGCTCTGTGAGATGCTAGATTCCATGAGTGAGAAGGGAGTAATATACATTTCCCATTAAAATATTTTCTTCCAAAATTTATACAAAATCACTTGTTTCTGTCTTTCTTAGCCAAAACTTCGCATATAGATTGCCTCCTGCCTGGAAGCCCAGCTTTTCTGTTAATTAGATAGGCTCATGACATAGTAATTGCCACTGTTCATTGAAACCTTAATAAAAGCTTGGGGTGGGGGGAGCTTCCCACCGCTGTATGGAATGTAGTGATATGTCAAAGCCAGGCTGAGGTCTCCACACTGCTCACTGCACCAGGTCTGGCAGGTTCTGCCAGTTTTCCTAAAGCTGCACAAGCTAGGAGTGGCAGCATCACTGACCTCAGGAATATTAACAAGTGGGCAATAAGAGGGAAAAATATGAAAGGACTATTGGTGAGCGCATATGAAACACTCTAGTCACATCCAGAAATACTCGGGGGAGAAATTTCAGGGGGTGAGTTTATATGTTGTGCAATTTATTGTTATTAGTGTGACCCCACTTCGATTTATAGGTTAGCAAGGATGGAGGAAAGATGAATTAAGTAAAAAGTGTCATTTTGATGTTTTGGTGTCATAGTTCTTTTATTAATTTAATTGTGGAACAGTTTTATGTGCTTTTGTGCTTAACACAAAAATTAACTTATTTACTTCCTATTGTTATATTTACATTAAATTGTAACACTAGTGTAACAGGAACCATGCTTCTTGCCTATAGCTGAGTTTTATAGAAGGAATTGTTGAATCCTGGGTCTTGAGAATAATTCTCACTCAGTCCCAGGGGCCCAGACTGCTGTGTTATTTTGGGGAGGCTGCCTAACTTCCCAGCTAGCACAAGTGTCATCCTATCCACCATTATACCCCTCATTGGCTGTCTGTCATACCACTATACATGCCATTCTGCACCATCCACAGCAGGAGGAAACAAGGTTTATAAACTAAGAGCCAAGACACTTGAAATTTCAGAGAGAGAGTTAGGCACATACACCAGCATATGCTGTGAAGTGTTATAGGTGTGTATGAGGTACAATGAAGGGGTAATATAGGGTGAAAATGTATCTCAGAAAAGAGAGTGAGTCTGTGGTCTAGGCATAACTGATGACAGTACCTTTAGTTCACTTTCAAAATGGTATGTATTTGGATGATAAATTGTATGGCCAGCCTAGCATAAGAAATGGTAATCTATTATTCTTGAAATTTGAAAAAGAAATCAACAGCATCTGAAGGGTGAAACTTACATCAGTAGTGAAAAAGTGACTATTTGTGAGTTACCTGTGGTCTAGGGCTAGACTGTTTACCTTAGGTGCCAAGTATTGGTGAGTGTGTGTATATTAGAGAGAAAGAATTGAGTAAATATACAAATTAATAGGTCATTATTCAAATTGAATAAATGCTATCAAGTAACTATTTGAAATAACTTAAATCATTAAATAACTGAAGTAATTTTTTTTAAAAAAACTTTTGAAATGGCAATAGGTTTGTCAGGGGGTTTCAAGTAAACTAATTTAAGAGAAAAATAAATTATTTTACCAATAACAAGTTGATAGAAAAATCCCTTGAGTCCTTACTGTCCTTATTCACTATAGGACAATGACATAAGCTTCATTAGATGAAAATCCCCAAGAAGTTTCTGGGAAAAAATTTTAAATAGCACTGCCTTATGACCTAGCAATTATAATTCTGGCAATATGTCTGAAGTAACCTGAAATATTAATACAAAAGAATATATGCACCCTATGTTCATTGCAGTGTTGTTCCCAATAGCCAAGATTTGGAGGCAGCCCAGTGTCCATCAGTGGACAGGCGGATAGGAAAGCTGTGGTTCCTTTACACAATGAAATATTACTCGGCTGTAAAGACAGCATGGATGGACCTGGAGAGTATTATGCTAAGAGAAATAAGCCAATCATAGAAAGACAAGTACCATACGATTTCACTTTTATGTGTAATATAATGTACAAAATTAACAAAATAAAAACTGACTCATGAATACAGAAAACAGAGTGCCAGCCGTTAAAGGAAAGGGGGTTGGTGTGTTGGTTAAAAAAGATAAAGGGATCAAAGAAAAAAACAACCTCATAGACGCAGCCAACATATGGTGATTGCCAGAGGAAAAGGGACTAGGGGGAGGTAGAAGAGGGTGATAGGAAGCAGGGGAGGTAGAAGAGGGTAGAGGGGGGATAAATGGTGACAGAGGAGACTTGACTTAGAGTGGTGAACACAGTACAGTATACAGCTGATGTAGTATAGGATTGTACACCTGAAAACTATATAGTTTTATTAACTAATGTCATCCCAATAAAGTCAATGAAAATTTAAAAAAAGAAATGTGAGAATGTTTCTACTCAAAAGTATATTAAAAAGTCTTATAAATTTTTAGAAAATTTTATTCCCAAGAAATGAGAAGTCTGGACTGAAAATTGAGATTGAACACCTCTGAAATCCTAAATTTGCACTAGCAGAAAGCTATGTGTCTCTTTTGGGACATGCTTCCAAATCGCCATTTTGGCTGTGACATAAAGGACAGGAGAATCCTCCTGAGGGCAGATTGGAGCCACAGAGAACAATGTCTGAATTCCTTTCAGGAAATGAGAGTGACAGTTTAATCAAGAAACTCCCCCCACTGCTCAGGCAGGCCACCGCACAATGCCTGACCAACAGAATTCTGTCTCTGCCATGCTGCTTATCTTCTGTTCTTTCCTTTTGTAAATGGGAGTATTTGTCCCTGGCATCCTAGCCTCAATGCACTATTAAATTTTGAGCACACGTTGGGGTGAGGGAGAAGTGGAGGTAGATAATTTGTCATTTAAGTCATAGGTCACTAGATAACACAGAGTCACTCCTCAACTGATTGAAGGGATTGAACATCATTTGAAGATCCTGGACTTTAAATTGGATTGAGTAATTGGATGGGATTGTGAATCATCTCTTCTAAAAATCCTAGCTTCACGTAGTCTGATGTCCTTATTTTATCAATGGGGAAGACAGGGCACATAGAGGATAAAGGGGATAGTCCTAAAACCACATGTAGGTATTGGAAAGAGTCCGGGTTCCTGGATGCATAATCCTGAACCCTTTTTACAATGCTGTTTTGCAACTCATTCTAACTTTACCATCAAAGGAGTCCAGTATGTATACATGGTATTGGCACAGAAGTTAATTTAAAAATTGATGTGAGATTTTTGAAAGCATTCATTTAAAATAATCAAATATTTTTACAGTGAGTTAACTTTTAAGCATAATTACAGGTTGATCTTTTAAGCATAAGTGGAATATTTAGTGTCATCACAAATTATAATTATCGATCATTTAAAAACTACACAGAAGTGATTTAAGAATTTTTTAGTGTGTTTGTATTTTTCTGAAGTGAGAAGCAGGGATGGGGGGGGCAGAGAGACAGACTCCTGCATGCTCCTGACTGGAATCCACCCAGCATACCCACTGGGGGCAATGCTCTGTCCATCTGGGGCAATGCTCTGTTGCAATCAGAGCCATTCTGGAGCCTGAGGCAGAGGCCATGGAGCCATCCTCAGCGCCCAGGCCAACTTTGCTCCAATGGAGCCTTGGCTGCAGGAGGGGAAGAGAGAGATAAAGAGAAAGGAGAGGGGAAAGGGTAGAGAAGCAGATGGGAGCTTCTCCTGGTGTGCCCTCACTGGGAATCAAACCAGGTACATCCACAACTGGGTCGATGCTCTATCACTGAGCCAACTGGCCAGGGCATTTTTTTTTTAATTTAGTGGTAAGAGAGAAGGTAGAGACAGATTCCTGCATGTGCTCTGACCAGGATCCTCCTGGCAAGCTCATTAGGGAGCAATGTTCTTCCCATTTGGGACTCTTGCTCCATTTGCAGCTGGAGTCATTTTTTAGTGCCTGAGAAAAAGGCCGTGGAGTCATACTCAGTACCCAGGGCCAACTCATTCTAACCAAGCCTTGGCTGCAGGAGGGGACGAGAGAGAGAGAGAGAGAGAGAGAGAGAGAGAGAGAGAGAGAGAGGAAAAGAGGGAGGGGTGGAGAAGCAGATGGGCGCTTCTGTGTGCCCTGACCAGGAGTTGAACCGAGGACATCCACACACTGGGCATCACTCTATCACCAAGACAACTGGCCAGGGCTTAAGGAATTTTTATCTGCATTTTATATACTCTTGATAAATCGCTCAAACCATCCTGTTCCAAGAAATGTTTTCTATCACTTAACTAAATAATTTTATTTTGTGTTTTATATTTTTTCTTTCTCTGTCAACTTCCTCTGTGTAGCTTTAGGATCTATCACTATAATATTCATCATATTCTAGTGCTGTTCTGTTCTGAGATACAGAAGGTAAAAATCAATTAATGTCTTAGACAAAGATTGTGAGAGTTGTTAGGCATTATGAATAATCTACCCCACTCACTTTACAGATATAGAAATTAGAAAGTAGCCAATAAAGATCAATAAATTTTTGCTGAAAAATAACAGAGGTTCTCTTCACTTCAAGTTATAAAAACTTGTTAATGACAATATTGCAGAAATCTGACTTCCAAGTTGATCCTCTTTCTACAATATAACTAACATCCATTTGACATATTTGATCGATTAACTATAATAATTTATACTGAACATATTGGAAAAAATGATCCAGTAATGCTACTGATCACACCTCACTTTAATAATCCCTCAGCCTTGGCTGGTTTAACTCAGTTCATTAAGAGCATTGTCTCAAAACAACAAGGTTGTGTGTTCGATACCCAGTCAAGGTACATATGGGAAGCAACCAATGGATGCAAGACTGAGTGGAAATTAAAAAAATAAATTTTTCCCTTCCCCCTCCCTCCCTTTTTCTCTATGTCTCTATCAATAACTAAATAAATCAAAATTAAGCCCTGGTCAGATAGTTTGGTTGGTTGGAGCGTCGTCCAGGAACACGGAGGTTGCCAGTTCAATTCCCCGGTCAGGGCACATACAGGAGCAGCTTAAAATTGCTGTCTCTCTTTTCCTGCCTATCTCAAAATAATAAAAAATAAAAATTAATCTCTTTCACATTTTGTTCTTGACCCTGAAATGCAGAGTTGCAGTTTTGAGTATTGTCTTCCTTTCCCAGAGTCTCCTCTGTTTTGTTGTATTTCAAAGCAAATATAAGTGGGGTCTCAAGAAATAGAAAATTACAATTGGTTCTATTGCTCTTTTAATTGAGTTTTACATATTTTATTCTATTACATTATCTTTCTTAATATTTTTATCTCTATACTACCTACCATGGATGATATATTTGAACCCAAGACAGAGAAGTCAGGACCCATAAAGCCTGAGAAATGGATTCTTGTTTGTTTGTTGATGGATGGATTCTTCTTGGGGTACAGCTTCCACTTTATATATTAGTATTTTTTGTCATGACAATACTTTATGTCAATGTTAACAAGTTATACCTTGTAATTCCTTATTTATTGTTATGACTTCTCAAGTTTCTCCATCTGGAAAATGAATCTTCCTTTTATGGTGTAATTTCTTGTATGTGTTTACAACTAGCCCTTATGTCATGTTGTTCTTCTTTATTAGAGTTTGTATTATTTTCTTTCAAGTAAATCAAATTTATTTTATTCTGTATGTCCTAGGTCATTAGACTCATACAATCATAGAATTCTGGAACTAAGAGGGGTTTTATAGAGTCCAGCATCCCAACCTCTCTACTACTCAAGATCTTGATTGTTTTTCTTTCACCTTTAGGTTCTGTATTTTGAAAGATTATGGCCAAAAGCAATCCATTTGCTTTAGTAATCTTTACATTGTTTTTTCATCTGTTACTACCAATGACATACATACATTGCTATTCAGAACTTCTCATCAGCACAAGATAACCAGTGTCATAACACCAAGGTGATAAAATTCTTGCCAAGGTGGGGGGAGGAAACCAACCAAGCAATAAACACTTAATGTTTCCATAAGCCCCACAGTGTTATCTGGAACGAGTGCAGATTTTCCTGTAGGCTATTTGAAAAGAAAATGGCACACAGAAGAGTTTAAAAAATTAAATAAAAACAAAACAAAAAAAGTCTTTTCAAAACTGGGAAAACTTAGGTCAAAATTTACAGATTTAATTCAAGTTTCTTGTTTCATACATAAGCATAGTGAGACCCCAAGTCACATTTTGGGTAAGAATGGATTACATTCCAATTTTGTTTAGATTCTGAGTTAATGCCCTTGCATTTTTGTACACTTCCTGTCTTCCAAAAGGTATTGAATAAAGCACCAGACTATTCATATACTTGCCACTGAGTCCCTCAAACTCAACATCAATATATGAAAATTCTGCAGATCTTAGGGTACCAGAATGTCAGAGTACCAGAGGGGGAAGATTAAGAGTTAGAGTACAGGACTTTTTGCTAGTCAGTCTCAAAGTGTCAGATGAGATTCTCTAGAAATATCCTGAAAAAGTGTGGCTAAGTCTTAACTCTGTAGGCTAGATGGGTTTGCAAACTTTCTGATCTAACCTAGTTCCACACAACACAAGGTAATTCTGAAATTGCATATATCACAATTGCCCCCAAGTGAACTGTACTTTGGACTTCTATGCACAAGGCAGGAGTGCTTATTATTTTTATTTTACAAGTAGGGAAACTGAGTCCTAGTGTAGTTAAGAGTGTTGCTGGAAATTGCACATCTAATCAGAAGAAAAGTTAGGTAATGAACCCAGCTAGTCTGGTCAGAGTTCATATTCTTTTTTTTTTTTTTTAAGAATTTATTTATTCATTTTAGAGAGAAGAGAAGGAGGAGCAAGAGAGAGAGAGAAGAGGGGAGGAGCAGGAAGCATCAACTCCCATATGTGCCCTGACCAGGCAATCCCAGGGTCCCGAACCGGTGACCTCAGCATTCCAGGTTGACGCTTTATCCACTGCACCACCACAGGTCAGGCAGAGTTCATATTTTTTACCAATAATCCAATAGCAGCTGGCTCCTTGCAGACTTAACTATATACCCTGTGGTTAGGGGGTAAGGAAAAAAGGGAGATCCCAGAAGTTTAAACCTTGGGCTTATAAAGGTAATGGCCTGAACAGTTCATAATTGTTCCCAGCTAATTTCTTGGGGCCAATGCAAAGAAATTATCAGGAGGGCAATTTGGGATCCTCTACACTGGGATTTGAAGCCATTGGGGCACATCAATGTGGGTACACATTTGATGATTACTGTATTATTGTATTGTTTTAAGGGATTTTGATGCGCTTAGGGGGCTGCTCATACATTAGCCATGGACAAGGAGTGCCTCACCTTCTCTCCTTACCCCAGCAAGATGTAAATGTCATTCCTTCATAATAATTCTTGCTTGTCAAGCTCTATTCATGGAAAAAATTTTGAAGTGTAAATTCATTATTTTTTTGGTTCAACATTATGCATTATAAAGAACACAAACAGTATTTTTCTTCTTTCAACAATAAGTAACAGAAAACTAACATTAGCATCCAAGTCACTCTAACACCAGAATTTGCTATCATCAAACTCCAGAAGCACAGAATTCATCTTTCATGAACTAGCAGGACCGCTGTGCTGTTGATGAAATTATCCATGATTAAAAAGAGGAGAGTTCAAACTGGAATAACCTGCTGAGAATGGAAATGTTGGCCTCACTTTGGATTTTATCATTTGCAGGGAATTTTTATTTGCTTTTTCTTTCCCTAGGTGCCTGCATATTAGAGGAAAGCAAAGTACATTATTGATGCTTTGGTCAAAAAAGAAATGTATTCCTTTAGAAGTGTTCCTTGAAGTTAGAGTTTGTAACATTCATCTCCAGCAATCCCCAGAGGCTATCAGTACAATTGCTCAGAGATGATTCCAGCTGCCCAATCTTTAGTAAAACAACTGGTAGACAATTATTTCATTTACCCCCCACTGCTCAGTGACATTGATTCCTGTGGCTTACAGGCTCAAATGCACTGAATTGGAGGAGATCGTAGCTATGCGTGGTGTGTGCACAAGCAAGTACGTCATCTTTCCATAAAGTGTATTGGGGGTGACAGCTTCCTTTTGTTGGAAAGTCTGTTAGCTGTAGAATGAGCTAGGATAAAGGAGAAACTCGTTTCCTCTGACCTGTGTTTCAAAAAGAAAGAAAAAGACAAAATTGAAAACCATTATGTGGAAATATTTTCTTTTTTTTTTTCTTCGCTGTATGTCCTTTAGGATCTATTTGTTTTTCAATATTAATCACCTTCCAAAATATTGTGCCAGTGGTTTCTTACAGTTGCCAGTTAATTTACTTAAATACCAAAATGCAATACACTTTTATAACTGTCAAGAAACCTACAAGTAAAATATTCTCCATTTTTATCTGTTTTAGGAGCATTATAATTTCAAGTTCAGTCAATTTAGAGAATAAATTATATCCCTGTAAATTCCAAAATGGCCCCAAAGAACCCAATTGGTCATTATCATCTTGTAGCATCTCCCAAGCATCACTCCTAAATCCCCAATGGAAAGCAGAATGAATAGAGTATGAAATGAGTGACTATTAACTGCCTGAGAAAGGTTTCCAACTTGGCAATTTGAAGGTTTTTGCATAATAAATGAATAATAATTATTATAATCAAGTTGTGTTTCTTTGAATAATAGGTTACCAACTTAATTAGTAGAAATTACTCCAGCCTTGTATTCATAGAAGATTGTGTACACAATATGCAAGCCTCTGAACATTTCTATCCATTTTATCATATATACAATTACTTAAAATTGCCTTAATCTCAGTTCTTTATTACCTTGGAGAGATTTAATTTCAGAAGCAGTTTCCAGGGACAGAAAATGAAAGTCCTTCCATTAAAAGACAAAATAATTGTATTTTTTTCTTTCATAGTCTAATTTTGTTTTGATGAATGAACACTGTAGTCATGTGGGCCACGGTTGTGTAAGATCAGATGCCACAGGAAAATATTCTTTCTGGAACTCTGCTTCTACCAGCACTCACTGGCTGCTGCCTCTGCTCCCTCTCTGTCACTTTGACTTTAATGGAAAATAGGAAATGTGACAAAGAAAAAGGAAAGGTTGCCGGATTTTGTAATAATGATAAAGAAGTAGGATATAGACCTATTTGTAATTCTCATCGCTGAAATAAAGGAATACATTTATAATTTACTCAATAAATTGTGAGCTAAAAATTTTAAAAAATGTTTTTTAGGCAGTTGTGCATATCACTATATGATCAAGAAATAGTGAGATGATATTAGGAGAATGACTTTTGGTTTCTTTTGAGAAACCCATTCTATAATAACAAACTTCTGTGATAAGCAACACTCTGGTGTCTATTGACCTTCAAAGTGTGACGAGCTTTTAGCACCTGGATTGGTCAGATCTTTGTGCATTTCTCTGGTCCTCAGATTCCATGACTTCCTCATCTCTATTCTGCAAACTTTCTTAGGACTTTCACTGTCTTTTCTGTGAGCACCTGGTGGGGCTAATGGACAAAAAGCCTGCAAGAGGGTATGAACTCCCTCTCTTCGTAGCCTCCACTCATAGGGACCTCACCCTCTCTTGCACGTGTGCACTCAGCCAGCTCCACCAATTTATCTACCACCCCAGATGAACTCTGTTTACTGCTGAACCACTGCATCTTGCCCGGGTAAGTCAGAAAACCCAGCAGAAGTTTAGTGAGAGACAGCAAAATGGAAGTTGGAAGGGAAAGAGGGAGTGAATGAGAGATTCCCAGAGAGTGACTTGATTGTCTATTTTAAGTCAACTCTATATTCCTACACCTATCAATCTAGTGGAGGGGGGAGGATTGTAGGTTTTAAAATGGTTGTTCCCATAATAACTATGATTGAAAGAGTCAGGGATGTGGGCAAAGTTCAGAGAAAAGTGGTCAGGAGCTGGGCAGATGCGACAATAGGGTATAGCAATTTGCTCACTAGGTTTTGTAATTCATATTAGCTATGCAGTGTTCCAAGTAAAGTTGTCTCAGTTCTGCCATTCTATGAGTTGCAAATAGTTGTATTTGCAAGTTGAAGATAAAAAGAAACACATCTGAGCAGCTTGAAAGTAAGACTTGGCACTGTCTTTTACTTGGACGATTGGGGAGGAAGTATTCATCAAACACCCAGTAACTATTCAATTTCAAATAACAAATGAACTCTTACTATTTTATTATATTTTAAATTTTTTTTAACAAGTGAGAGAGACAGACAGACAGGGACTGACAGACAGAAAGAGAGATGAAAAGAATCAGCTCATAGTTGAGGTACCTTAGTAGTTCATTGATTGCTTTCTCATATGTGCCTTAACTGGGAGGATCCAGCCAAGCCAGAGAAATTTGGGCTCAAGACAGCAACCATGGGGTTTTGAACCTGGGTCCTCTGCATCCCAGGCCTATGCTCTATCCAATACCCCACCGCCTGGTCAGACTATTTTTAATTTTTATTTTTAAATTAAATTTAATGGGGTGACATTGATCAATAAGAGTACACAGGTCGGCCCTGGCCGGTTGGCTCAGTAGTAGAGCGTCGGACTGGCGTGCAGAAGTCCCGGGTTCGATTTCCGGCCAGAGCACACAGGAGAAGCGCCCATTTGCTTCTCCACCCCTCCCCCTCTCCTTCCTCTCTGTCTCTCTCTTCCCCTCCCTGCAGCCAAGGCTCCATTGGAACAAAGATGTCCCGGGCGCTGGGAATGGCTCCTTGGCCTCTGCCCCAGGCGCTAGAGTGGCTCTGGTCACAACAGAGCGACGCCTCGGAGGGGCAGAGCATCGCCTCCTGGTGGTTAGAGCGTCGCCCCCTGGTGGGCGTGCCGGGTGGATCCCGGTGGGGCGCATGCGGGAGTCTGTCTGTCTCTCCCCGTTTCTAGCTTCAGAAAACTACAAAAAAAAAAAAAAAAAAGAATTATGAAAATGAAAAGAGATGCAGATAATGAATTAACTTTCTTAAAAATAAGCCCTGCTCTTTTGGGGTATTTGAATTCTATTTTCTTTTATTCTAATGTCTCCTTTAATTCAATTTACCTTTTCCATCTACCTCTCCTGAAATTAATGGGTGGTGACAATTTTACCTGTAACCTACAGACACCAAAAAGGGTACAACTGGATGGATATTATCTATATGTGTCCATTACATGGATTATGCTCATATTTTCAACACTCTAACAATAGTGATTAGAACTACCATTCTCCCTTGATATTCTAACAAAGAATCTATAGAGAATAGCTTACAGTCACTTAAATACTATTTTCTGGGTCAGATTTCAATCTACTTTATGACAGTAACAATTGCAAAAGTCATAAGGGTCTTAAGCTTTTACATTTAAATAAAAATCTAGTGTCATTTAGGATGGTAGACAATTGACCTAGTTTTGGAAATGATTTTTTTTTTTTCTTCCAGAAAGAGCTATCTGAATGGCTATTTTTTGTTGGCAAATAAAAAATCAAGTATCCATTCAGCATTTGGGGGAGAATTTGGGCTAGGACCTTTTGGCTGAATCAAGCATAAACTTTGCATTGAATGTGTAAGTCCTATCAGTTTCTTCCAATTCCTACTGGTATCAGGCATGTAGAGTTGCTGGTGAGGTGTTCAGAGAGTTTACGTAGGAGTATGGCATTTACTGAAGTTTGGAGTCAGATTGAAAGAGATAGGATCTTATTTTCACATAGGAGATTTTTGGACACATGTTTCAGCCTGTGATGCTGCCTGAACGATGGATGTATGTGGCTTGAGGTACCTATGTGCCTGGCTGCCATTCCATTACCATGGCTAATTGCATAAAATTGGACAGACTGTCTTTGGAATATGAAATAGGAACTGTAAATGTCCAATAGTAAACTATGGTATTGAAAAGACACAGAATTGGGAAATGCAGAATCTGAAATTATTGGGAATTGAGTTAGAAGAGGAAAGGGATCATCCCAGAAGAGAATGAAAAATAAAAATGCTCAGAATGAGCAGAAGAATCACAACACTTCAGAAAAGGAAAGGAGGAGGTGCCTGATGGCCCAACTGTGCTGTTTTTCTCCAGTTTTTGAGATTATCCACAGCTTTACAATAAATGCTTATTTTATTTGAATTTGCTAATATGAGTTTCTGTTCTTTGCAATGGATGGTCCTCAAGGCTATTCCCCCAATTACTTCCGTTGATTTTTCCTCAACTTTCTTACTTTGGGAAGGGTGAGTCCTCCTAAATTGCCCTGGCTGGAGATAACTCGAGATTAAGGTATGGTTAAAATTTATAAGAAAATTTTGCTTCTCTGAATGATCTAACCCACTTGAATCAAGTCATAACCATGAAAAACCATGAGCATATTACCTACCTTCTAGATTAAGCCATTACTTCATAGGAGAAACAGTTATTCTCTTAAGAAAAGAATTTATCAATAGTGGCTATTAAGTCAGAAAGAATCAGAAAAGCACACTATTTCTGATGTTTTTATGACACCATAATACCAAGGAAGGTGCAAATATTGCATTCTTTGCAAACTGCTGTTTTCAAAGATCGCTGCCAGCAATTGGGACTCATTCAAAATTACAACAAACCTATCCAGCTTGAAACTGAAGAAGCACAATTAGAAGCACAAGATGTGTGTCTTACGAAGGTTTGTTAACTAATTCTCATCTGTGAGTAAAGGAAGGTAAACATCACCCCACTTAAGTGTTTTCTTTAAAGAAGAAAAAGATACAGATCTACTATCACTTTATTACTTTTACATGTTGGAAATGTCCTTGTGTTTTCTGGCACTCTGTATTAGTGAGCTTGGGTTCTGATGTTTAGTGATAACAAAATGCCAGAAACTTATTTCCTCATAGTTCTGGAGGCTGGAAGTCCAAGATCAGGGTGCCACCATGGTTGGGTTCTGGCAAGGACTATCTTCCTGGGTAGCCGATTGGCAACCTTCTTTTCTTATAAAGGCAACCATCCATTCATTATGTGGGCCTCCCTACCTTATCTATACCTAATTATCTCCAAAAGCTCCATATCCAAATACCATCACATGGAGGGTTAGGGCTTCCACATATGGCAATAGGGAGACACAATCCAGTTTATAGCAGGCTCTAAGAGAAAAATAATGATGTCTGGAAACCCAAAATCATGTTGGAAGAATCCAAGAAACTAAATTTGCTTGCATAAGTAACTTATTAGAATAAGTTTGGTTTTTAGATTTGCAAATGACTCTTCCACTCTCTATTCTATTTCCAGCCCTATCTTCCTCCAAAAAGCTTGCCAAAACTTCAAGTAGATTGTGGTTATTTTTTGTTCTGATTGGATTGCCTTGTGAATTAGTGATTATGGGCTTTAGTACTTTCATACTGCTGAAGGTAAATGTTTACATTCATTTTTGAGGAGTTGTAGGTTTTTTGTTTGTTTATTTTGTTCTTTGGTACATTCAATAAATCAATGTTAAGATCCTGAATAAGGTGCATCCATGACAAGAACTTTAAGGCTTTCAAAATGTCTTTAAAGAGCTGTGCAGTAAAACTGAAAAGCATGTTTCTATTTTTTTATTTACTTTTGTTCATGGAGGTTTGATTCTGCACTATCCACTGCCATTTTCTAATTGTCCACAGTCAAATACCAGCTTGAAAATTGTTTGCTTTTTTTTTCTTTACTTTGCTGGAAAATTACAGCTTCCTTTTCCTTACCATTAAAATTTTTATACCAGCCTTTTCTAGGGAGCTTATATTTTTTAAATTTGAGCACTTTGGTAGTCTTAAAAACTCTTAAGACAATCAATTTGGATGTACTGCTGAAAACAAAAGAGCTCAAGCTGCCGATTGGTAAGGCCTGTTGACTTGATGCCATCCATGGGTCACAGAGTGAACAGATATTGATTGAATACACTCTACATACTAGGAGCTGTTTGTGTCCTGAGGTTACACTGATGTGCAAAACAGCTAGCACTTGATTATACCAGGGAAAAACAGGGAAGATGCAAATCCATATGTAATTGTATCTGTGGATAAAATAAGCCAGGGAAGAAGAGAGAATTTATAAAGTGATACATGATCCGAATCCCAAGCGGAGAGAGGAAGTGTGAGACCATCTGGTTAAAGAGCATTCCAAGTGTACAGAATAGAATGCAGAAATGTTGAGGTTGGAACATACTTCACATGTTTGAAGAATTGTAAGGAGGCCAGAGGAGCCAAGTCAGAGAGCATGATGGGAGCAGTGGGGAATCCGAAGGCCAAGGAAACAAAGGACCTTGTAGGACAATGTAAGGTTTTGGCCCCAGCCACACCAATCTTCTTGCTGTTATTCAAACCTGGATTACACCTTTGGGAAAACTTCTTGCCCTGGATCTTTCTTCGAAAATTAGTCTCTTCAATTTTCTGATGACTCACTCTTGTTCTTTTCATGTCTTTCCCAAATGCCTCCTTCTCAGTACGGACTTTCATCCTTTCTTTCCTGCTTTATTATTACTATTGCTATTATTACTTAGCACTCATTTATTGCACACAGTCTGTCTTCTTCATCAATTGTTAGCTCCACCAGGGCAAGAACTTTAACTCTTTTGTTTATAGCTTTTTCCTTGGCACCTTGACAGTAGTAAGTACTTCCCCTATATTTGTTGAATAAATGCAATCATTATATAAAACTCCTCAGAAAATCAACAAAACATATAAATAGTCACAAGAAAGGAAATTAGGGTAAAATATTTAGACAGAAATTTGAGCTTTGAAGCATGTAATAGATATAAACTGGTTGTAAAGGAAAGAGAAGATACCAAAAATTGGAAAAGGAACATAAATGAACTCCTCTTGAAACCCTAAGAAATGATTTTTTGTAAGAGTGAGCTATTTGGGCTAGCTACTTCTGAGGAACTGTGAAGAAATAATGAGAAATGAGCTGGATAGACTTTTTTTTTTTTCCCCCCTCAGGCAATTTTTTTTTTTTTTTTCATTTTTCTGAAACTGGAAACAGGGAGAGACAGTCAGACAGACTTCCGCATGCGCCCGACCGGGATCCACCCGGCACGCCCACATTGGGGCGACGCTCTGCCCCAGGGGGCGATGCTCTGCCCATCCTGGGCGTCGCCATGTTGCGACCAGAGTCACTCTAGCGCCTGAGGCAGAGGCCACAGAGCCATCCCCAGCGCCCGCGCCATCTTTGCTCCAATGGAGCCTTGGCTGCGGGAGGGGAAGAGAGAGGCAGGGAGGAAAGCACGGAGGAGGGGTGGAGAAGCAAATGGGCGCCTCTCCCGTGTGCCCTGGCCGGGAATCGAACCCGGGTCCTCCGCACGCTAGGCCGATGCTTTACCGCTGAGCCAACCGGCCAGGGCCTGGATAGACATTTGAAGGTCAGTCTTTGGAGGCTTTTCATTCCACAGTGAGAAATCTAGATCATTTAGGTTCAGCTATAAAGAGCCCTCTGGTTTCTAGAACAGAGTATTTAGAAATGAAAGTGGGATTTGAAGAAGAATGTCATAGCGTCAAGTGTTAATGATTGAATACTTTAATATTAAAGGTGGGAGGTATTAAAGGTAGCAGGTGTTCTGGGAAGTTCTTGCAATGATTCCAGTGAGATCTGATTGTAGAAATTTAAAGCCAGATAGATCCTTAAGCCTTTTGTAGCTTAAACCTTTTATTTTACAAACAAGGGAAATATGACTGTTACGTGATTCTCAGATATTCAAACTGGGATGGTAATTAGGGAAATGAGAAGGACAGAAGGGTGTTCCAGAAGAATCAAAGTATGACAATTTGAGCCAGCCAAGAGAATACTTCTTATGCACTAGCTAGCAAGGACATCTGGTATTTAAAATAAGTACATCTCTCAGGGAGTAATATATATTAGAAATAAAATTATGCTGATTTGGAAGAATTGTTCTCAGGGTCCTGTGCCAGAGGTATCCAGAAATTTTGCTTTGTAAATAAGCAGGAGAAGTATATCATTATATTTTCATGAGGGTTAACTTACTGATTCAGAGCTCTCTGGTAGAAAGCACAAAATATTGTGATGTACACAGAGAAATGCAATGTTTACTGACTGTGTTGGGCTAAGAATCATAAATTCTGATGGGAGATGAGTTCAGAAAGTTCTAATTCATGAACCTTGGCAGTGCAATTACCATGTTTCTTTTTTTATCACTCCTGCTTTGAGCACATGGAAAAGTTTTAAATACGTGTCCTGGTCAGTGAGCATTTTCTCTGGTACTAGGTATGAAAATAAAGTCATTCTTAGCCATCAATATTTATCCTGAGTTTACAGTAAAAATTTTCAAAGTTGTTATACTAAGGTCTATAACTTAGGGAAGTTTGTTTTTTAGTGTAAAGAGGTCCTACTATTATTTTATTGTGTGTAAAATTTGTTTATTGGTAGGGCAACCATGCATTCAAGTTTCTCTGCGACAGTTCCCACTTATGCCTGTTTTCTTACTATAATCATTAATAGCTTCTTGACTTTCCACTCTCAGAAGTATTCCCATTACAATGATGAATCATATGATTGTTGGTACTACAGATTGCTCACCAGCAGACTTGTCCAAACTCCAATTACAAGACAGTTATCTCTCCTGGTCCCTGACTTTAACACAGAAGGCTCAATAGAACTGTTAGTTATACAAGTCTTTTTCCAAGAAGATATATTTTTCCCAAGAGTGACTATAAAAGAAGGCAAATGATCTTTATCATTTGTGTAATGGAATGGAACTCAACCAGGCTTGAAAAAGTAATCTCTAAGTTGGACTTTTACACTTCAGGCTTTCCTTCATAAGTGGGCACCCAGAATTGGTTAGGTCAGTTGTACTGTTGTGGCCTGTAATTTAGGGCATACAGCCAGAAACACTGTAACTCGAAGCAAAGACAGCATGATATATCATCAGTGGGCAGGGTGTAAACTATTTCTCCAAAGATTTTAAAGGAAATAATGAATAACTATTTTCAATAACCTTTTGAACTGCCTGTCTGGGAAGGATAATACAAGAAGATTCTTTGAAGTTTTCTTTCAATCTTATAATTATATGTCATATACTTTCAATGTACATTAATGTTAAAAAGCTCTCTCTGACATGACAGTTGATTTCTTCTTAGAGACTTCCTGTTCAGAAAATATGAAACCTTCCTCAGAACTCCTTAGGCTTTAACAACTCTCTTGAAAATCCTTGTTTGGTTCATCAAAAATCTATCTTAGGTCATTACTTGCCAGTGATAATGAACACCCTTTTATTGCCTTTCTCATTGAAATCCTCTGTTTTTTTAAGTTAATTGTTCCTTATTCCTTAGCTTTCTCATTTCCAGACTAAACAATGAAATTCCTTTGTTATCACCTTTCTTTTTCCTTAGTAGGGCAAGACACCATTTGGATTCCATTTTTTCTTGAGAAGTCACTGCTTAAGCTGGAAACAATATTAGATTTACTAATTTAATATGTTTCCTGTTTTTAGTTCATTAAAGATGTTCAGTCCTACAATTTATTCTTGAATGAATAAATACGAAGCCTTCAAAGTATTTGTCTTAAGGTGGAACACTATGTGATTATGTACTACAATTTATATCTTAATACTATTTTGACTTCCTTTTCCAGGGTCTACAGTACTGGCTCACAGTTAACTGACGATTAAATTAGATCACATAAAGCTTTCCTCATGAATTGTTTACCTTGTAACCAACAAGTCTCCTTCCTACCTGAATTTAAAGTTTGCCAATCTAGAGAACACATAGACATACTCTAAGATCATCATTCTAATTAGTAAATTAGGTTTCAATGCACTCAATGTAATAACATCTATGTTGTAAGTTTAATAGACTCAATGGACTTCATAGTGTTTATTAATTCTACAAATGACTTAAAAAAGAAGCAAATATTTGTTGAATGAATAAATGGATGAAGGAAATATTTACCAATATTTGAAGTAGTTCCATGGAGGTAAATTATAAAGAAGATGCAGAACCAAATAAGAACACCTTTCTACAGAGGAAGGCTGGCCATATTCTATAGACTTCTCACTTCAGAAGGGTAGAGAGGAGGAGAAGGGAAGAGAACAATAAATAATAGCTACTATTTTTTTAATGTGTGTTCTTTACATAAGTCTCTGAGTTTTCCTAAGGCCTCCATTAGCTAAGAATTATTACAGCCCTCATTTTACAGGTGAGAAAACAGAGGCTCCAAAAGTTAGTTAAACTTCAAGCTCTCACTGCTGGTAGGCAGCACTGTGTATGAAGCTTATGTTCACCAGTTATACCTTGCTGCTCCCCATAAATCAAGAAAACCCAAAGTAGTTAAGAAGACAGAAACACTTTGCTATACAGCTCGGACAGCAATTTGAACTATGAACAAAGCCTTTGGGGCCAATAATGGACTGATACAACAAAGCCTTAAATAAAGGATGCATTGGACATGGTTAAGGAACAAAGGGCACAAATCAAACCAGAAGTAGGGTTTTTTGTTTTGACACAGAGACATTTCTCAATTGCCCAGACAAAAGGAAGAGAGCTATGCTACATGAAATCCAAACAATATGTCATTATAGTACAGAAATATATGGATTTAGTTTAGAAGTCTTTATTATGATTGAATATAGATTTTTTATGGTATTAAAGGAGGCATCAATACCTCAAATAAGTTGATGAAAACAGCTTATAAATAAAGAACTGAGAAAAAACATTCCAAGAAATTTCACTTACTAGGGTCTTTTTTTTTTAGGTCCAGTATGTACAGGGAATGCATCAATCTGACTGGGTAGAGTAAACCTAGAGTCTAAGTTTATTTATTTTCATCTGCATTTGTTGATCATGCCCTCCCTGAGTTGGGGTAAATATGGAAAAATTTTAGATGGCTTCCAGCTGAATAGCAGAAAGTGCAAAGAAGTAAAAATAAACAACAACAAAGGATTGATTAGATAAACAGATGATAATCTATAGGTCAATTGGGGGAAAAAAAAGCTCTGATATGAATAATTTATTCATTCACCATATGCAGTATGTTCTGAGTTAAAAAAGCAGTACAAGACAAAAATCCTTTTTATATATGATCATTGTCCCTCAAGACCTTAAAAATAATTGTTGACATAAGAAATATCCAAACCCATAGAGAATTTTTGTAAGAGGTTTCTTTATTTTGTTTTATTTTTGTTTTTGATATCAAACTGATAAAATATGCCAGGGAGCAAGATCTTAAATGCTTGCAGTTTCTTTTTATGCATTTGAAAGTAAGAAGGAAATGTAACGAAAATGACATAGAGGTGAGAGAGAGCAAAACGTGGATGGGTTATAGGAGAGTTAAGATTATGTGCTTTCTAGAAGGTGGTTACACTTATTTTAAAGGTGTGTTAATGCCTAACCTGTGGTAGCACAGTGGATAAAAGTTAACCTCAAATGCTGAGGTTGGCAGTTCGAAACCTCTAGCTTGCCTGGTCAAGGCACATATGGGAATTGATGCTTCTTGCTCCTCCTTCTTCTCTCTCTCCCCCACTCTCTAAAATGAATAAATTTTTTTTAAGTTTATAAAATTACATATATAATAAAATTTATAAAGTTATATATATATATATGGGTGTGTTAACCTAGATGCGTAGAACCAGTGGACATGTTATACTTAAAACTTTCATTAAAAGTCACATGCCTGGGGCATGCATACCCTCCATGACCTGCCCAGCTAGGAATTTACGATCACATCACCTTGTGAGGTTACTTTGCATAGAATGCCTTTTTTATCCACATATTAAACAGGAGTTTAACCCAGTCCTACATAAGTGCTAAAGAGAAGAAAGGATGAGAGTGTAAGTGGATGAATCCTGAAGCTCTTGAGGAAATAGAATTGTTCCATGTACTCACCACTGGGGAAAAACACTTGGGCTGCACCTTATAGATTCGTAAAGATCAGAGATGTTTCTTTTCTGTTGTTTGTTTGTTTGTTTTGGCTAATCCAATTTTTAAACATTTTTAATTTGTTGTAAATATTTTAAAATTTTTAATTGAATTTATTGAGGTGACATTGGTTAATAACATTATATACATTTCAAGTGTACAATTCTACAATACATCATCTGAATATTGTATTGTGTGTCTACCACCCAAACTCAAGTCTCCTTCCATCATGACTTACTCCGCCCTTTACCTCCTCTACTTCCCTTCCTTTCCTCTGGTAATCACCAAACTGTTTCAAAAGTAAGAGATTTTATACCAAACTCCAGAGTTCCAGTTTCTCTTGAAAAATTGTAAGACCTAGTCACTCTGGGTTGGCATTTCCTCCTGGCTTGGAGCTGTGGCATTTGAGCTTGTCACCTTAATGTGGAAACAAAGAAGAAACAGGCAGAATGATAGGCAGAAAGGCACTCTGCCAGAGGCCCCAGACTAATCTGACTAATGCAGAGGGTTTCCAGGGAGGAAACTGAAAACACAAGTTAGACCAAACTGAGGGTGTTTTGAAGGTCAGGACAAGCCATTTGGATTTTACCTGGTAGGTTCTTCACAACACACTCCCATGGAATAAATGTATTTTGTGGCTTGTACCATGTTTTGAGGTTAAAGTAAAATAAGGTAAGGCTTTTTCAATTTTTTTTTTAATTTCTTTGCAAATTTTCTATCCCGTATATATAATTTTAAACATTTGGCACCCACTGCTGCTACTCATCTGCTAGAAACTGTTTGTCAATGCCAACATACACAAAAATAGAAAAGAATTATTTACCCCAAAATGTAGAATTAGCTAACTGGATTTAGTGTAACAGCTATTTTTTCTTGAGTTCTTGTCCTTATAATTTATATTGTGTATTACAGTCATATATATTATGACAGCTAAAAATATTACTCTAGTTTGAATGATTAATATTTCATAGTTTTCTGTAAAGAACATGATATTTCACTTAAGGAAAAGGAAAGAATTAAGATTTTTTGAGCTTCTACCAAGTGCCAGGTGCTGTACTAAATACATCACGTGTCATATCTCATTTATCTTCTCAAGAAATGCTGCTGATTAAGGGGGAAATGTTTAGAGAGGGTATGCATTTCACCTAAGAGTGCATAGCTACTAAGTAGACACTCAGAATTTAACCCCAGTTCTATCTATCTGTGGACAAAGTCCTTTTCTCTATCTATCTATTTGTCTAGCTATTGAGATATATATATATATATATATATCTCAATATATATATATATGTTGATATATATATTCATTTATGACATTGCTAAAACAACATGACTCCCAGTTACTCTTCAACATGAAGAAGTTTGAAAATCATGGCTGTAGTCAATGAGAAAACATTGACCATTTTATTGATTTTAATTATTTCCTTATAAGCAAGTATCCTGCATTTTAAAGGATAGAAGTGGCATTGCAGTGTAGGATTAAAAATAGAGGAGCACTACTGAAGCAAGAATACTGACACCATGAAGATAAATGGTATCCAATGGCATTATGGATGCAATTGAGCTTAAAATACACTCCCAGAAAGGCCTTCCCTGCCTCCTCTGTGTCAGACCCCCAATCACTGAGGACGCCTCAGGCTCCCCCTATGGGAGCTGCTAACAGAGGGAGCTCTGCTCATCAAACTGCTCAAATCATGTCTCAGAAATGATGACTTGTGTGGCAGTGCATGGGTTGCATCCTGTACCCTTATCAGCAAGAGAATCTGGAAGAACCCATTAGTTTCTACTTTAGGGAGCAGATTTTATAATGTGGACCACTCTCAGTCAGAGAAAGGTGTCCAAAAATCTTAAGGAGCCACACACATGACAATTGTCCTCTCTACATGGGCATGAGTTCTATAAGAAAAGAAGTAGAGTGGTGATTTCCAACAAAACAGCTCTCATGGTAAATACAGGTTTAAATGACATATCCCAGGAGATAGTGACTGAGCCCCTGTACACGAAATAAAGTCATAAAAATAAAAGTGGACTAGATGAAAGAAAATCTTGAATAATAGTTTTAATAGAATGTATGACTTCAAACATTATTTCTGAAAATTTTGGAGACTTGCTGATAGAAGCTAGAAAAAGTCATAAAGAACTGCAAGAATTTTTCAACATGCATGAGATTAAGACTTCCGTCTACCTGTGGGCCAGACAGATACTTGCTTTCATTTCAAGACACAAACAGGCTACCCTACCATAATGAGTTTATAGGTGATAGTGAATCTTTGAAAGAATTGGAACAGAAAAATACCATCATTTCCAGCATATGCACTAAGGTTAAACCAGGGAGAGAAAAATGAGAAATTGAATCAAGGAGTGAAGCACCATGACACTGAAGATGTACCATTTCCTTTGAAATCTCTGTGTTTATGAGAAAAATATAAAAACACAAGTTCAGCTGAACATATCCCAGTTATTTCATTGGTTATTAATGTTAACACTAATGGAATACTTTTATTTATGTAAAAATAAAAGTCACATGATTAATTTAGTGTAACAATGCCTCATAATGAAAGAAATCAAATATATATGGTCTACCGGAAAGTTCTGTTCATTTTTGGAATAAAACAAAATACAAAATTTTCTTACCGTCAATAAACTTTATTAAATAATATAATTGCCATTAGTATTAATGATTTCTTGCCAGCATGAGGGAAATTTGTATATCCCATTTTTGAAAAATGTTTTATCCTTTGATGCGAAAAATTGAACCAGTGCTTGTTTGATATCTTCTTCATTTTTGAATTTTTTGCCCTTCAAAAAATTTTGTAAGGACAAAAACAAGTGATAGTTGGAGAGTGCTAAGTCCGAGGAATATGGTGGATGTGACAGACATGCTAGTGTAGCATTTCTTCCTTGTTGAAATTCGTAAAAATTACAGTGGCGTAAATGGACTTTATCAGTTGCCATGGGTACACTATCGCTTCACACATAAGACTAAAGTGAATCAACTTCGTTTTAGTTAATTTGCTATGTCAGTATGTATACATTAAGTGATAAAATAGAGAGGCACACATGCACCAAATAAACATGTGCTTACGTTTTGAAACTTGTTGTGATAGAAATGAACAGAACTTTCCGGGAGACCTTATACATTGAGTCTGACCCGCGTTTTAGGTCTAGTATTTTAATAAATCAACACAAAAGTATGACAAGAGAATGTTAAAAGTTAGTTTTTTCTCTTGGTCTATACCAAGGGTAGTCAATCTTTTTATACCTATCGCCCACTTTTTTATCTCTGTTAGTAGTAAAATTTTTTAACTGCCCACTGGTTCCACAGTAATGGTGATTTATAAAGTAGAGAAGTAACTTTATAAAATTTATAAAGCAGAGTTACAGCAAGTTAAATCATATAATAATAATTACTTACCGAATACTTTATGTCAAATTTTTGCTAAGTTTGGCAGAATAAATCTTTATAAAACAACTTACTATAGTTAAATCTTTCTTTTTATTTATACTTTGGTTGCTCTGCTACCGCCCACCATGAAAGCTGGAACGCTCACTAGTGGGCAGTAGGGACAAGGTTGACTACCACTGCTCTATACTTTCCCTGTTTAGTGCTTCAGGTTGTGTCCTGTGAGGATTGACAGTGTTTTCTCCAGACTGTGTCGACATGTCAGAGTTGTCCTTTGATTTGTCTTGGGTTGCTCCCTGTCTTCCTTCCCATGGAGAAATGAAAAAAGAAGTGAAGAGACCCGCAAAATAGAGTGGTTAGATGACCAGATCTCATCTCCAATCCTGGCTCCACCTTTGGTAATATTTAATCCCCCCGGCCTCAGTTTTCTCAATAGCATCATCAATAAAATAACAACTGAAACTTCCTTATGAATCTGTGCCTGTATCAGGCCCTATTCTAAGCACATAGAAACCACCTGGTTCAGGACCAAACACACACAGAGACATTCAATACTATTACCATTATTTTGTGATGGGGCCAAGAGCAGAAGGAAAGTTCTATCTCACTTCCCTCATTCTGTTTTCCTACCTCAGTGTTTATCCATGAAAATATAGTCTCATATCATGGCTGCCAAAAGCTACATAATATCAATGGCCAGGAAGGACAGGAATTTGAATATTTCTATTTTATTTTTACTTACTCTTTTAAAACCATTTCATAAATAACTGTAGATCTTTACAAAGGCCAGTCCAAAGGAGACGAAACTCTAATGAAAAAGGAGAGTTCATCAGCTATTAAACACTCTTGTAGGACTTACTCATGGTGTCTCTCTGAGCCCAGAAGGCAAGGTTCCTGGATTGGGAAGGGAGAGAAACTGTATTCTCTCTTTCCTTGTGTCTTAGGTTTATATAGAAACAAGAACATGTGATCTCCAGCTCTGAAATACACTCCTCCTATGTGTCTACCCTACTCTACTGGGCTTCACATGATATTACAGTAAAATTCTAGGCTACTGCCCTTGGAGAGGATATTAAAATTCATGGGAAACTGCTCAACATGGGATACTTTATGGTGAATTTTAAAATACTTAAGGATTTATAGATTCAGAGATGAATAGTCCTCAACAATTAGTGCAATAGAAGGTGCAAAGGCAACTACGGCTAATGATTTACTTTGCCTGACCAGGCAGTGGCGCAGTGGATAGAGCATCGGACTGGGACACAGAGGACCCAGGTTAAAAACCCCAAGGTCGACAGCTTGAGTGCAGGCTCATCTGGTTTGAGTAAGGCTCATCAGGTTGAGCCCAAGGTTGCTGGTTTGAGTAAGGGATCATTCAGTCGGCTGTAGCCTCCCGGTCAAGAAACATATGAGAGAGCAATCAATTAACAACTAGGGAGTCCAAACAAAAAACTGATAATTGATGCTTCTCATCTCTCTCCCTTCCTGTCTGTCTGTCTCTATCTGTCCGTCTCTTTGTCTTTCTCTGTCTTTCACACACACACACACACACACACACACACACACACATACACAAAATGTTGGGTGTCACTGCCTTTGAAATGAAACATTGGGAACAAAACCTTGTGGAGATATAATTGCTGAGCAGCTGGCTTAATTTACCCACTAACTGAGTGCCTTCTTCAAATTTATGCTCAGAAATATTTCAATTTTATGTATGTATTGACCTTTGAGATCATATATAAATGGTCTATACCAGTGTTTCCCAACGTGGGGCCCACGCCCCACAGGGAGGCAATTCAATAGTTAAGGGGGGCAATATGAAAATGGACTTGACACGATTTTAACTCTTTCGCCTGGGGCCATTTAAATGCAATGCTAGATATCGGTGCCAAATTTAACAAAAAATGCAATTCTTAAATAATTGCGGTAAATAGTTATTAAGTATAATTTCGTTTGACGAGACCAAAATATCAACTGGGTGATTGGCGTCATCGAGTAAACTTTGTCCTGGGTTCACCACGGAGCCTGCCGTCTGCCGCGGGGAACCCTGGACGTTTTAAAAACTCGCTAGACAATGCAGTTATTCTCACCTACTTGGCCCATCGCAACTTCTGTAGTGTTTCACATCATTCAGTTGGTGTTAATTTGAAATAAGCGTCAGTCAAAACTGTTGTAAAAGCTCATTGATTTAATAAATATACATATATATATATTGTATAGATATAATTGGTAAGTATTTGATTTTATTTTTATCAATATTAAACTCTTTATTAAGTACTTCTTGCATCGGGGCCAGAAAGCAATAATATTTTATAAATATTATTGGGGCTATAATAGTGCATGCATGACAATTTTAATTTTAGAAGCATAACTTTCCAGAAAACTTTGTCAAGTGGAAAAAATATAGATACCTTTTGATTTGCGGTGGTAGTGTAGTAAATGTGTTATATACATTTAAATAAATATGAATTTTAGTATACGTTTACTCTATGTCACATTAAATATATTTTAACACATTTTAATATTAGTTTTTAATTGATCTTATTTTTATTATAGCCCATAGTAAAATGAGTGGTGCAAGCAAGAAAAAAACTCGTCAATATTCGGAGGAATATTTAAAATTTGGGTTCATACCCGCTGTTCACAATGAGCAGATTCCTTTTTGTCTTTTATGCCAGCAATGCTTGACCAACGAATCAATGAAACGAGGTTGTCTTGAGGCGCATTTGAAGGCGAAACATAGTGCTCATATTAATTCAGATTTGAGTTACTTTAAAACTTTAAAGAAAAATTTTGAAAAAAGAACAACATTAAAGTCTCTATTTACTGCTCATACTTCAACTAGTAATCGTGTTCTTGAGGCTAGTTATCAAATTTCTTTTTTTTTTTTTTTTTTTTCTCTTCATTTTTCTGAAGCTGGAAACAGGGAGAGACAGTCAGACAGACTCCCGCATGCGCCCGACCGGGATCCACCCGGCACGCCCACCAGGGGCGGTGCTCTGCCCCCCAGGGGGGGTGCTCTGCCCATCCTGGGCGTCGCCATATTGCGACCAGAGCCACTCTAGCGCCTGAGGCAGAGGCCACAGAGCCATGCCCAGCGCCCGGGCCATCTTTGCTCCAATGGAGCCTTGGCTGCAGGAGGGGAAGAGAGAGACAGAGAGGAAAGCGCGGCGGAGGGGTGGAGAAGCAAATGGGCGCTTCTCCTATGTGCCCTGGCCGGGAATCGAACCCGGGTCCTCCGCACGCTAGGCCGACGCTCTACCGCTGAGCCAACCGGCCAGGGCCCAAATTTCTTTATTCATTGCTAAAACTGGAGAAAATCACACTATAGGAGAGAATTTAATAAAACCGTCAATATCAGCATTTCTTAAAACGGTTCTTGAAAAAGATGACAAAGATGTAAAAGCTATGCCACTCAGTAACAATTCTGTTAGCAGAATAGACAAAATGAGTGAGGATATTGAAAAACAACTTATTGAAAAGCTGAAAACAAGAAAATTCTCCTTGCAAATGGATTAATCAACTTTGAGAGACAGTGAGGCAGTATTGATAACTTACATAAGATATATTGATAAAGGACATTTTGCTGAAGAAATGTTGTTCTGTAAAAGATTAGAAAGCACCACTATCTCCAAAGATATATTTAATAAGCTAAAAAACTACTTAGATGTCAATGATATACCAGTGAAATATATAACATCTTGTGCTGCAGATGGTGCTCCCAATATGATGGGCAAGAAAAATGGCTTCTTAAAATTGATGAAAGATGTGAATCCAGAAATGATTCTTGTGCATTGTGTTATCCATAGGGAAAACTTGGTAGCTAAAAACATCTTGCCTGTTCTGAATGAAGTATTACATACAGTAATAAAGTGTGTTAATGCTATTAAAGCTAGTGCCAAATGTGAGTGTCTTTTCAAGCTATTTTGTGAAGAATAAAATGAAGACCATGTGAGACTTTTACTTCATACTGAAGTAAGATGGCTATCTAAAGGAAACTGTTTGAAAAGATTTATGGAACTGTTTGATACTCTTAGTGATTTTTTAAGCGACAAATCTGAAATGAAGTATCTGTTAACAATAGATGGTAAAGCATTTGTGAGCTATTTAGCTGATATCTTTGAAAAACTAAATATATTAAATAAGCAACTTCAGGGAACAAATAAAACTCTTGTCAATGCAAAAGCAAAGATATTTGGTTTCATTACCAATATTGAGTTATGTCAGAAACATATTAACAACAAACACTTTAAACAGTTTCATTGGCTCCAAAAATGTGAAGTAACTGATACCGCTTTACTTGTTATTGTCAATCATTTGAATATTCTATCAGCTGATTTAAAAGAAAGATTTCCTGATTTAAAACAAATTGATTTCCCAACATGGATGATGCAGCCAATGTTAGTGGATTTGTCTGATATATCAAATATGCAGTATCAAGAAGAACTCGCAGAATTGCAAAATGATGAGTCAGTTAAAGCTTTATTTAATATCAAAGGAGCGATGGCATGGCTTTGTGAGGAAACAGAAATCAAATATCCAAATTCAACTAAATGTGCAAGAAAACTATTGCTACCGTCCGTTTCTATCTTCATTTTTAGCTGAATGTGGATTTAGTGCTGTAAATGATTTACTGGTAAAAAAAAGAAATCAGCTGGATATAACACAACATGGAGACTTGAGACTAAAGCTAACCAAATTGGAACCTAATATAAAATCTCTGTGCAGCAAGCATCAAGCGCAAGGATCACACTAAATTAAAATAATAAATTAATATGGAAAAATCTGTATTAAAATTATTTGGAATTTAAATTTCTGTTTTTCATTATATGTTTTGAAATTTTACTTACTGTGTTTTGTTAATTTCATAATGATTTCTTCCTAGAACCTATTATTTATGTTTATTAAGTGAACAAATCAATTTTTTAATGTTAAAATTTATGTATGTTACATGGGGGGACATAAAAATTTTAGAAAGGTTAAGGTGGGGCATGGCACAAAAAAGGTTGGGAAACACTGGTCTATACTAAAGATGCCAATGAAATAATATAATGATGGTCTTTACAGAAGAAGAGGACAAAGAGGTCAGTGTACAGGAGAGAAGTAGCCAAACAAATCTTGACAAACCAAAAAAGATTATGAAAATCATAAATTTCATCAACAGCTAAAAATGTTCTTTGATTCAGTAATGAAAAAGAATTAAACATGATTGACAAAATCACTCTGTCTCTTTCTCTCTGTGTAAATACACTTTCACATACACATACTTGAACACAGATGTATAAATATAGTATATGAATATATATAAACATATAATCATGCTGTAATTGATTGCTAATTAAAAGATTTGTTGCTTTTATTTTATTTTTATTTTTTTACAGAGACAGAGAGAGTCAGAGAGAGGGATAGATAGGGACAGACAGGAATGGAGAGAGATGAGAAGCATCAATCATCAGTTTTTCATTGTTACACCTTAGTTGTTCATTGATTGCTTTCTCATATGTGCCTTGACCATGGGGCTACAGCAGACTGAGTAACCCCTTGCTCAAACCAGCGGCCTTGGGTCCAAGCTTGTGAGCTTTGCTCAAAACAGATGAGTCTGCGCTCAAGCTGGCGACCTCGGGGTCTCGAACCTGGGTCCTCCGCATCCCAGTCCGATGCTCTATCCACTGTGCCACTGCCTAATCAGGCTGTTGCTTTTATTTTAAAATATATATTTAAGCAATTTCATTTTCTTATCTCTATTTTAAGACTGAAGTAAAGGGACTCCTAGGTCTTAAATAGTATTATTCAAATACAGTTCCCAGTTGATCATTAAAGCAAAAATTCTGGTTACTGGAGGTGCTTAGCAGGTAAATAGCATCTCTTTCATAAGTGTTATTGTGTGTGAGGCTCTTGAAGTCTGGTCCCCCATGAGCACATGCTATGTGTGTACAACCACATCTATCCATACTGGAGAGGAACCATGGGATTATGAAGTAGGTTATATCAAATTCATGTTTCTCTGTTACTGTAATTCTGTGGGAATATATTGGTTGTATTTTATGAGTTGGGCAATGATTGCTAATGCTTATTAACTAACAGGTTCTAATTTGAAGTGACAAAAGGGAACAGTTCTTTTATGTTAGGTACCAGAAGTTTTAAGTAGTAATGGTTTTCAGTCATTGCCAGCATCATCAGATTCACAAGAGTAGCCGAATCCAAATTGCTTTTAGTCTCTAACAATAAATGAGTGCTCAGATAGCAGCCTTCCTCAAGAAAAGACTGCCACATTGAATTCTGATTCATCAGACCTTAAACAGAAAGGATTACCTATTTATGGAAAATCATGAAGGGGTGGAGTGGAGATGTTTTCACATAGAATGCGTGACCTATGAGAATCGAACCTCAGTAGAAGGTTTTGTTTGGTAATGAGTGTGAAACATTTGGGATCAAAACCTTTGGGGGATGCTCCTGGGCACTAGGGTCCCTCCAGTTTCATCCAGATTCAATTGGCATTTTAATTTTCTGCCTGGGTGGTTGTGAAGGACCAGTGGAATCTCTATATATCAGGGGACTGGGCATTCCTTTTTTTTTTTAATTGTACATTTGATATATTTACCTCTGCTTAATTAAAACTGGAAAGATATACCCAACCTTTATTAACAGAAATTATTATACATAAAGAAGCAGTTGTTAGTCATTGCCAAGGCAATCAGATTAACACTGGTGGCCATATAATAGATCTCAAAATGTGTTTTGCAAAACACTTCTTCAGACAAATAATCTATGAAAGTAAATGTAAGCTTTTACACACTAATAACATTTTTACAACCTCAGTCTTATAAGACCTACATTACCAGACTAAGAATTCGAAGTATCCTCTGGTAAAGAAACCTGTTTAACTTTGTTTAAATATGCATTTTCCACAACTCTTTGACTGCTGAATCCTTTGTGTGTAATGTCTATTAACCTTCAGTGCTTGTGTTCCAGGGACTATATTCTAGGGAGGATTTTTCTACTCGTAAATAACTCACAGAACAATTAGGAGAATAAAAAGAAAACTCTGCAAACCAAAACCTGAATTATATTTCTGCCAGGTTTTCATATTTTGTATATTTTATAAAGTTGCATATTCAGTGTTCTTTTAACTTTACTGTAATAATGGGTTTTTTAGATGGAGTTTCCAAAACCGGAAAATTTATTCAATTCAAAAGCCTTCTGCTTTTCATTTTTTGGCAATTTAAGTTTTAAATGAATTGAGGATAATATAGGTACAAGAAGATATTTTAAAGTTACATTTACTCAACTCTTGATGAGTTGTTGAACAAGGTGCTCATGTATGCTACTTTCTCCTAATGGCCTGGTACATTTTTTCCACGTCATATGCGCTGATTCCTTTGTACAAATTGTCTTTACTAAATATTGAATGCATAAAAACAAATATTTCTAAAATATCTGAAGTGTTGAAGCTCGAACTAGATCATACCTGGTATGTTCTTCCAGCTTGAGATAGAACAATAAGCAGGGCCCACAACCCTGTGTGGTCCTCCTAAGTCCTGTCCCATCCCATCCCATCTCCCACCACCTCAAAGGTCACACTGTCCTTGCCACTAGTGCTACCATTTCATTCCTTTCTCTATAATTATCCAGTAGATCTGTCAATTCATGAACATTTTATATTTTCCCAAAGAAAGAGAAACATCTGTTGTAAATTAGCCATCATTTTTGAACTTCACTATCAAAAAGCTAAGCTGATGAATTTTGTAAGTATCTTATAGAAGCCTCATGAAAAATTTATTATTAATCTGCATCCAAAATAGAACCTGATTAGAGATGCAGACATAAAACTATCAAAAATTAAAACTAAAAAAAGATAATTAAAAGAGACAAGTTTCAAGGGAAAACACAAAATAGACATACACATATACATATTTGCCAAATGTAGAATTTATAATAAAAATGTGACAAGTTTAATAATTTTTTTCTCCTTACACAGTGCTGGAACTGTATGGAAACATTTGAAAATAAAAGAGCCTAACAATATATATGTGTTCTCATATTATCAATATTTATACAACTAAATGAAGTATAAATAATGAAATAAGGTTCAGGTGACGTCAGAGAAATGGCACCGTAAGGAGTGATACCGATAAATCTCCCCCAAAATTCAACAAGATCTTCAACCAGAGGCAGAAAAATCTATCCTTGGAGCCTCCAGCAGTTCCACACTAAACGCAAATGTAATATCAAGCAAAAAATTGACTAAATATATAATCAACCCCAAAGGAAATAAGACAGAGGAAGAAACACTCCGCCTTCCTCACTAACCTAAATAAGGGCTGCTTTCACTGGGAACTGAGAGTATAGGAACTAAGGCGGGCATAGGGTGTGAATAGTACCAGGCTGCAGCACAAACATCTGAAATAGGCTGTGGCAAGGACATCCAAGCCAAGGAAAAACTGTGCTTGTGGCAACCCAGTCAACACAAGCTAATGCTTGCGCCAAACCCAGACAAAGAAAAACAAGGGGGGCAGCCATCCGTCCCGATCTCCAGGTTGGCACACGCAAATAGTGTGCAAAAGACTCCTCCTAGAGTCCCAGGAGTGGGCGCCCGTGTTACAAACAGAGGGGCAGAGTCAGAGGCCTTTGTGTGGGCTGAAATTGGAGTCTCGGGATCGCCCCTGCACCCTGAAAAAGCGGCACACGGGGAGTGAGCGGGAGCAAAATTCCCTACACTTGAATTTTTCATGCGGGCGGGGCACCTCACCCGGACTGAGAGGCAGCCTGTGTGATATCCTGGTCTGTGAGCACAGATAGTGGGCGAGAGATTCCTCCAGGAGTGGGCGCCTGTGTTCCTGGACAGAAGGGCAGAGTCAGAGGCCTTTGCAAAGCTCTGAACAGAGTCTCAGTGTCACCCCTGTGCCCTGAAGAGCGGTGTGCGAAAGCAAGATTCCCTACACTTGAACTTCTTCAGGCGGGTGGGGCGCCTTACCCAGCCATACAAACTAACAGACCCGTAAAGGATTAGCTTAACCCACAGTCTGCTCACCTCCCAACTGATCTATGAAACGCTAACTGAAAAGATCTCTCTCAGGTCGGCGATCTAAGACAAGAGGGGAGATATTTTTTAGTACCTCTTGTTGTACTATGCACATAGGGGTGGAGGCAACCTCTGATTGACAGAGCTTGCATACTCAGGGATATATGTTAAAAAGAGGGATTTGGCAGCTTGTAAGTCCTCCTGCTTTGCAAACAGTGACTAGGGCATCTTCTACCCAGCCAAAACAGTTTACAAAGTGCCAAAAGCCTGGGGAAAGGGGTCCCACAGAGTGTTGAAGCATTCAGGACATGCCTAGAGGTGCATAGAATGACACGTTGAAAACAATTGGCTCCCAGCCCTGCCTGATTATGCTAGTGGCTCTGACTGATTGAGCCTTACCCAGAGCCCTGCGCTGAGTGGGAATAGATTGGGGAATTGCCAACTCTTTGAGCCTCTTACTATCCAGGCAGAGGCAGCAGCAACTTCATAGCTGGATCATCAGGCTGCTAATTCAGGAAGGAAAGACTAGGAGAGAGGCTCCAGGAAAAAGAACTCTCTCATTGTCGAAGCCTGCAAATGCTAATGAGCCTTGACTGCCAACAAGACTGAAGCCCAATATATGACTTTACCATAGAGACTTATCAACTGCAAACCTCTACCTAAACATGCTACATGGGCAGAACCTGGGGTACAGAGTCACAGACCAGGAAGAGGGAAAGAAAAGAAAGAGCAAGAAGATAACCTCTCAAAATCAAGAATAATCCATAGACTTTATAACCTATACCATTTTATTATATTTGTTCATTAGTTTCTCTTATCTTCTTGCCTTGATTATTTTCTTCCTTTTCCAATTTGGTAATTTAATTCTCTGCTGGTCTTACTCTCTCCTCTCCTTGAACTACATTACCCATAAGTGTTACATCTTCCATTATCTTTTCTTTCTTTTTCCTTTCTCTCTATGAGGGTTGTACTCCAAAACCCTTAACTCTCTCTCTCTCTCTCTCTCTCTCTTTTTCTTCTTTTTTCTTCTTTTTGTGTTTTCCTCTTTCTTTTTTTTCCCCCCTCTATATTAGTTTCTTCTTTTCTCCTTCACTTTTCCTCTCATTCAATCATCAATCACAAACAAATTATTTTATTTGGGACTCCAATTTTTCTTTGTGGTGCTTTGGGTTTTTTTTACTTCACTTTTTTAACTCACTAGCAGTGCTCCCAACCCTGACTGTCTATTTTATCTAGTTTTTGCTACATTAAATACAATAGTAATTTTTTAATTTTTTTCCATTTTTCCTGTTTCCTTCTTATTCCTCTCATTATATCTCTTAGTTAACCATCACCTAAAAGCAAATCATTTTATTCTTGACCCAAATTTTTTCCTTTTTTGCATTTTGTGGGTACATACCTCCTTTTTTGCCCCTTTATCACTTCTCTCCAACTCAGGACCTGAATTATAGGTAGTTTTTGTTCTATTTAGCACAATATAATTCATAGTTCACCAGAAGATTTTCTCAAGAAGGAGAGGAGAAGGGAGGAGTGCAAAAAAAAAGGAAATAATAATTAAAAAAATTTTTAACTTTTTATTCTTTATTAATTCTCATTAGTGATATCAACAAAACTACCCTAAGATGCCATTAAGGAAAAGGAAATCGAATATCATGGATACAAAAGACAGAGAGGTAGCACAGATAGATGAGGAAAAATCTATGCAGAAGAAATTTAACATATTGGAAACCTTGGAGCTAAATGACAAAAAATTTAAAATAGAAATTCAAAAAATACTCAGAGATTACAAGAAAACACAGAAAGAAAATTTAGGGAGCTCAAAAAACATCTCAATGAACACAAAAGAATATATTACCAAAGAAATTGAAACTATAAAAACAAATCAAACAGAGATAAAAAACTCAATTCACGAGCTGAAAAACAAGGTAACAAGCTTAGCTAATAGAACAGGACAGATAGAAGGTAGGATTAGTGACATCGAAGACAAGCAACTTGAGGCACAACAGAGAGAAGAAGAAAGAGACTCAAAAATTTAAAAAAAAATGAGACAGCCTTACAGGAATTGTCTGACTCCATCAAAAAGTATAACATAAAAATAATAGGTATATCAGAGGGAGAAGAGAGAGAAAATGGAATGGAGAACATATTTAAACAAATAATAGATGAGAACTTCCCAAGCCTGTGGAAAGAACTAAAGCCTCAAATTCAAGAAGCAAACAGAACACTGAGTTTTCTTAACCCCAAAAGACCTACTCCAAGGCACATCCTAATGAAATTAGCACAAACCAATGACAAAGAAAAAATTCTAAAGGCAGCCAGGGTAAAGAAGAATTCAACATATAAAAGAAGGCCTATTAGATTATCATTGGATTTCTCAACAGAAACTCTACAAGGTAGAAAAGAGTGAAACCCAATATTTAAAGTCCTGAAAGAGAAGAACTTTCAGCCAAGAATACTATACCCATCAAAGCTATCCTTTAAATATGAAGGAGAAATAAAAAGATTCACAGATACAGAAAAGATAAGGGAATTTATCATCAGAAAACCCCCACTCCAGGAATTACTAAAGGGGGTTTTTCAACCAGATACAAAGAACAAAATAAAACAAAACCACAAGTAAAAGATCTACCAAGAACACAATAAAACCAAACTTAAACTGTGCCAACAAAAACAAAAAAAGGGGAAGAGGACAGAGATTAACAGTAGTAGCAAAGGATGATGGAGTGCAGAAATACTCACAAGATAGTGTACTGCAATGAACAGGGTAGGAACCTTTCATTACTTAATGGTAACCACCATTGAAAAAACCACCACAGAAGCACACGACTTAAAAAATATAGCAACAGAGAAAAGAAGTATGGAATACAACTGAACAAAAACAAAGGATAGAAAAACAAAAAAGAAGAATTAAATAAGACACAAAACTAACAGAAAGCAATGTATAAAATGGCAACAGGGAACCCACAAGTGTCAATAATTACACTAAATGTAAATGGATTAACTTACCAATAAAAAGGCACAGAGTAGCAGAATGGATTAAAAAAGAAAATCCAACTATATGCTGCCTACAAGAAACTCATGTAAGCAATAAGGATAAAAACAAATTTGAAGTCAAAGATTGGAAAACAATACTCCAAGCAAATAACATACAAAAAAAAGCAGGCATAGCAATACTCATATCTGATAATTCCGACTACAAGACAGCAAAAATACTGACAGAAAAAAATGTTCATTTATACTGATTAAATGTTCATTTATAATGAAGACATAACAATTCTTAATATATATGCCCCAAACCAAGGAGCACCAAAATATATGACAGCTACTTATTGACCTAAAACAAAACTGACAAAAATACAATCATACTTGGAGACCTCAATAAACCGCTGATGGCTCTAAATCGGTCATCCAAAGAGAGAATCAATAAAGATATAGTGGCCTTAAGCAAAACACTAGAGCACCTGGATATGATAGACATCTACAGGATATTTCATCCCAAAGTGACTGAGTATACATTTTTCTCCAGTGTACATGAATCATTCTCAAGAATTGACCATATGTTGGGCCACAAAAACAACATCAGCAAATTCAGAAAAATCAAAGTTGTACCAAGCATATTTTCTGATTATAAAGCCTTGAAACTAGAATTCAACTGCAAAAAAGAGAGAAAAAAAACCCACAAAAATGTGGAAACTAAACAACATATACTTTTAAAAAATGAATAGATCAAAGAAGAAATAAGTGCAGAGATCAAAAGATATATACAGACAAATGAAAATGACAATATGACATATTAGAATTTATAGAATGCAGCAAAAGCAGTGATAAGAGGGAAGTTCATATCACTTCAGGTCTTTATGAACAAATAAGAGAGAGCCCAAGTGAACCACTTAATTTCACACTTTAAGGTACTGGAAAAAGAAGAACAAAGACAACCTAAAACCAGCCAAAGAAAGGAGATAATAAAAATCAGAGCAGAAATTAATGAAATAGAGAACAGCAAAACTATAGAAAAAGTTAATAGAATAAGGAGCTGGTTCTTTGAAAAGATCAACAAAATTGACAAACCCTTGGCAAGACTTACCAAGGAAAAAAGAGAAAGAACTCATATAAACAAAATCCAAAATGAAAGAGGAGAAATCTCCATGGACATCATAGATATACAAAGAATTATTGTAGAATACTATGAAAAACTTTATGCCACTAAATTCAACAATCTAGAAGAAATGAAAAAATTCCTAGAACAAAACAGCCTTTCTAGACTGAGTCAAGAAGAAGCAGAAAAGCCTAAACAGACCAATTAGTAGGGGAGAAATAGAAAAAACTATTAAAAACCTCCCCAAAAATAAAAGTCCAGGCCCAGACGGTTATACTAGTGAATTCTATGAAACATTCAAAGAAGACTTGGTTGCTATTCTACTCAAAGTCGTCCAAAAAATTGAGAAAGAAGCAATACTTTCAAACACATTTTATGAGGCCAACATAACCCTTATACCGAAACCGGGCAAGGACAGCACAAAAAATGAAAACTATAGATCAATATCTCTAATGAATACTGATGCTAAAATACTAAACAAAATACTAGCAAATCGAATACAACAACATATTAAAAATATAATACATCATGATCAAGTGGGATTCATCCCAGAATCTCAAGGATGGTTCAACATACATAAAACGGTTAACATAATACACCATATCAACAAAACAAAGAACAAAAAACCACATGATCTTATCAATAGATGCAGAAAAGGCTTTTGATAAAATACAACACAATTTTATGTTTAAGACTCTCAACAACATGGGTATGGAAGGAAAATATCTCAACATGATAAAGGCCATATATGATAAACCATCAGCTAACATCATATTAAATGGCACTAAACTGAAGGCTTTCGCCCTTAAACCAGGAACAAGACAGGGTTGTCCATTCTCTCCACTGTTATTTAATGTGGTGCTAGAGGTTCTAGCCAGAGCAATCAGACAAGACAAAGAAATAAAAGGCATCCATATCGGAAAAGAAGTAAAGGTATCACTTTTTGCAGATGACAGGATCCTATACATCGAAAACCCCAAAGAATTTACAAAAAGCCTACTGGAAACAATAATCCAATACAGTAAGGTCGCAGAATACAAAATTAACATACAAAAGTCCATAGCCTTTCTATATGCCAACAATGAAACATTTGAGAACAAACTCAAAAGAAAAATCCCCTTCACGATTGCAACAACAAAAAATAAAATACCTAGTAATAAATATAACAAAGCATGTAAAGGACCTATATAATGAAAACTTCAAAGCATTGTTAAGGGAAATCAAAAAAGATACAATGAGATGGAAGAATATTTCTTGTTCTTGGATAGGAAGAATAAATATAATCAAGATGGCGATATTACCCAAAGCAATATACAAATTTAATGCAATTCCCATCAAAATTTCAACTACATTTTTTAAAGAAATGGAACAAAAAAATCATCAGATTTACATGGAACTATAAAAAACCCTGAATAGCCAAAGCAATCCTAAAGAAGAAGAATGAAGCGGGGGGCATTATAATACCTGACTTCAAACTAGATTATAGAGCCACAACAATCAAAACAGCATGGTATTGGCAGAAAAATAGACATTCAGACCAATGGAACAGAATAGAAAGTCCAGAAATAAAACCACATATATATGGTCAAGTAATTTTTGATAAAGGGGCCAACAACACACAATGGAGAAAAGAAAGCCTCTTCAACAAATGGTGCTGGGAAAACTGGAAAGCTACATGCAAAAGAATGAAACTGGACTACAGTTTGTCCCCTTGTACTAAAATTAATTCAAAATGGATCAAAGACCTAAATATAAGACCTGAAACAATAAAGTACATAGAAGAAGACATAGGTTCTAAACTCATGAACCTTGGTTTTAAAGAGCATTTTATGAATTTGACTCTAAAGGCAAGGGAAGTGAAGGCAAAGATAAATGAATGGGACCACATCAGACTAAGAAGTTTTTGCTCAGCAAGAGAAACTGACAACAAAATAAACAAACAGCTAACTAAATGCGAAATGATATTTTTAAACAACAGCTCAGATAAAGGCCTAATATCCAAAATAAACAAAGAATTCATAAAACTCAACAACAAACAAACATCCAATTAAAAAATGGGAAGAGGACATGAACAGACACTTCTTCCAGGAGGAAGTACAAATGGCCAACAGATATATGAAAAGATGTTCATCTTCTTTAGTTATTAGAGAAATGCAAATCAAAACTGCAATGAGATACCACCTCACACCTGTTAGATTAGCTATTATTAACAAGACAGGTAATAGCAAATGTTGGAGAGGCTGTGGAGAAAAAGGAACCCTCATTCACTGTTGGTGGGAATGTAAAGTAGTACAACCATTATGGAAGAAAGTATGGTGGTTCCTCAAAAAACTTAAAATAGAACTACCTTATGACCCAGCAACCCCTCTACGGGGTATATACCCCAAAAACTCAGAAACATTGATACGTAAAGACACATGCAGTCCCATGTTCATTTGCAGCATTGTCCACAGCAGCCAAGACATGGAAACAACCAAAAAGCCCTTCAATAGAAGACTGGATAAAGAAGATGTGGCACATATACACTATGGAATACTACTCAGCCATAAGAAATGATGACATCAGATCATTTACAACAAAATGGTGGGATCTTGATAATGTTATACGGAGTGAAATAAGTAAATCAGAAAAAACCAAGAACTGCGTTATTCCATATGTAGATGGGACATAAAAACGAGACAAAGAGACACTGACAAGAGTGTGGTGGTTACGGGGGGGGGCAAGGCGGAGGGGGGAGGGGGAGGGGTTGGGGCACAAAGCAAACTAGATAGAAGGTGACAGAGGACAATCTGACTTTGGGTGATGGGTATGCAACATAATTGATCGACAAGATAACCTGGACATGTTTTCTTTGAACATATGTACCGTGATTTACTGATGTCACCCTAGTAAAATTAATTAAAAAATAATGAAATAAATTATTGGCAATTGATGTTTGGAAAAAAGTGTGATCTGTGGTAAATGAGCAAGAAAACATTAAGATTTCTTTTAAACAAAAAAGTATGTTTCTTAGATATGACATTTTTTTAAAGATTCTTTTTGTTTTTAGGACTTTTCATTTTAGAGAGGAGATAGAGAGAGAGAGAGAGAGAGAGAGAGAGAGAGAGAGAAGGGAGGAGGAGCAGAAACCATCAACTCCCATATGTGTCTTGACCAGGCAAGCCCAGGGTTTCGAACCAGGAACCTTAGCATTCCAGGTAGATGTTTTATCCACTGCACCACCACAGGTCAGGAAGATATGAAATTTAAAGAGAAATTTGCTTTGAAAATAATTTAAACCACCCGGGCTCTGGTCTGCAAACATTTCTAAGGGAACAGAACTACTCCTCTTAACTTGAGATTTGATTGTCAAAGAGAACTTGTGATTATTATGGAAATAAAATGTTATACATTTTTCTAAAAGTGAAAATATATTTATATCATATTAATTTTCCTTTTAGAAAGTTGGTGTTTCTTGACAACATGAAATTTTAAGCATCGAATGTAATAATTTGAATGCAATTGGAAGTTTCATTATGCAGCTGACAAATGCTAAGTGTGTACGCTGTTTATGGGAGAGGAAGTAGTGCAATCATTTCATGACCTCCTGTAGATTATCTGGTCATACAAGCAGCTGATCAGAAGGTGTAGACCCATATTTGAAATAGTTCACACAAGGTAGTGACTCAAGAATCATCAGCTTATTCATAGTTTACATCAATGGATATTAATAGTGTAACCTATTTGATATTAATGCCCTTAGTCAATGTTTTAACTATCAGAGTAAAGTAGACATAATTCAATCTCTGGTTTAGCATTTGGCCATTACTTTAAAGTCAAATGGGTTTACATGTTAGATTTAGAACAGGTTGACAGGGCTAAGGAAAGCCAGGTTGAGTTATGAGCAGATGTGGGAGTAAATCTCAGCTGGAAAGATGACGCATTCACGGGTTTTTCCTATTTCACCCTGCAGGGCTCCCCTCAAAGCCCATAACCTTTGTCCAGAAATTGCCCAGTAACCAATGCCACCCCCCACCCCTGCCATCAGTTTCCCTTTACTTTATTTTTTCTTCCTTTTTATTTCTAAATCACAAATCCCCAAAGGAGTCAGATCATGTCACTTTGCTGAAAATTCTCCTGCCATTCCCCATTGCCTAGAGGAGAGTGCCAAGATTCTTCCCTTTCTGAAACCAACACCCCTTCAGCTTCATCTCTGCCCAGCTGCAGAATCAGTGCTGGGCGCACCTAAGAGACAGAGGCACAAATAGTGGAAGCCTATCTGAAGATTGAGTGACGCATTACAAGCCAGGGAGCTCCAAGGGTTGCTGGTAGCCACCAGAATCTGGAGAGGGACAATGAATGGTCTTCCTCAGAGCCTCTAGAAGGAACCAACCCTGCCAACACCCAACATCTGGCCTCCAGAACTGTAAAGAGAAAAAAAATTGTTGTTTTAAGCCACCGAATTTGTGGTGTTGTATTATGCATGGCAGCCCAGCAACCTAGGGACCTGCTATTTTTTTTCTATGAGGTGAACACCTTCCTTAACACTGACCTCCAATGTCTTAATTCATGGCAGTGAAAGAAGAGGTGGAAGTTAAAGCAGTAAGTGTTTACTACTCTGATGATGTACAATGCTTTCTGAATTCTTTCCTCCTCTAGACTCATTGTAACTGATTTGTGTATCTGTCTCTACTGGAATGAAAGCTCTGAACCCTAGGAACTAGCACAGAACACAAAGTTTAGTAGATAGGCAATCAGTGTTTAATCAATAAATGCATAAATGAGCGTGCACATGAAGTTGATACCTTAACAAGAGGATTGTGCTTCTGTTAATACTAAATCCATTTATTTTGATGTGCAATGTAATGAATTGATTACTTGGCTGTCTCAACTACAATCTGGTAAGCTCCTGAAGGATCAAGCATCAAACTTTGCCAATGGCAAGTTCTCAGTGAACGGTCTTGCTGTGCTGATGGACATCTGTGTGACAGGTAAAGACCTGTTTGGCACTGGCCATTTCTTACACTTGAATTGATGTCTTCCCTCACATCTTTGATTCCTTATATAGTGACTGGCTCAGAGATGCCTAGTTGCATACAGAAGTTTAGAGCTTAATTGAAGATTTATAGTTTTTCATCAGGTGAATAAATGACATGAGAAGATTAGTGGGTTTCCTTGATAAAAGCATGTCTGCTTGGATCTGCCGAAATTCCAGTGTAGGAATAGCATTTCCCAACCACCTGCCAAGTCCCAACTCCTGTGCCAGGGGAATATAGTTTTTTAGAGGCCAGGGCAGTTATTCTGGGCCTACTTTTCCCAAAGCACTTGATCTGTGTTATGTGAGGTTCAAAGGTGAAGACCCAGACCCTGAATGATCAGGAAACAGTGAGGAGTCCCAAAGGCTGGAAATTGTTAGAAGGATGCAAAGAATATTGTGGGAGACATGTGTGACAAGGAAGATGGCCCAGCACGGGGAGGCCCTTTTGGAGGTTTTAAAGTGGGAAAGTGTAGAATATTCCATATAAAGTGCCTTGCTTAATTAAGTATTCTAGTAAAATACTTGTCCATTTATAAAGAATGATGAGACAGTCTTACAGTACCATTCTTTGCAATATAATCATTAGCAAATACTACCTAAAAATAAAATTTAAAACACACATACAGAAAAATCAGTGTGCCTGGCCTGTGGTGGCATAGAGGATAGAGCATCGACCTGGAACATTCAGGTCGCCGGATCAAAACCCTAGGCATGCCTAGTTAGGGCCCAGACAACAAGCCATGAAAGCAATGAACAACTAAAGTGAAGCAACTATGAGTTGATATTTCTTACTTTCTGTCCCTCTCTCTCCTCTCTCTGTAAAATCAAAAAATAAAAATTTAAAAATCAGTAAAATTTCTTATAATTTTAGTATCCTGTCTTTTCCTGGAGACAAGGAGAAAAATTGCAGAAAGACCCCCTCTGAAAAAAATTAAGACATGATCAAGTAGTATTTGTACTGTATTTAAATATCAATAATGATGACACTGTATATTGCAAATAATTGAATAAGGCAGCAGTTTAAATTTTCTTTATTCTAGGCAGCTCATTGGGCCTTCCAAAGAGGTATATTTACAACTTTCCATTATATTTTGAGCTTTCAGGATAATAAAATTGGCCACAAAACTTTTTGGGGGGGAGGGACTCCTATAAGGGAGTCCTATACCTTTAACTCAAATTGTAAATATTCATTTAGAGTGTTCATAGTAACTGCTGTCTTCTCCATGAGGCCAGTTTCACAAGAGAATTTCTCCAAGATAAGTTTTAAAGAAGGAAATAAAGTAGCAAATGCTTTAACAACATGGGACTCAGAGACTGGAAAGAGAAATGGCGCTGGTTGTTCAGAAATGGATTCCAACAAGTTAAAATCAGGCTTTAGTTCCATGTTATATAGCCTAGGAATTGCATATCATAAAAGTTTATTGGAAGTAGCTTTCTTAGAAGCATTAATATATGTACAATAAATAAAAGTGGATGATGAGAACAAGTACTTTATCCCTAATAAATAAAGGCAGATGACACATTAATGAACACATTCCAACAAATGCATTCTCTTAAAATTATTTTTTCAGCCAACAAGCATTATTTCATCAGATAGCAAACATTACCATGTTTGTTATTAAATGTTTGTTATAAATATTCCATTTTGACAATTCTTACTCCTTACAACTCAAGGGTATAATAAAGTCCATCAAATTCAATTAGCAATCATTGCAACGTATATCTCGTGTACAATAAATTGAAATATCAAGCACCTTTTCTCAGATATGATCTTTCACATATTTCCAAGTAGAAGCTCAACATTTATTTTACACTAAGTGCAGTTTTTTTAAAAAAATCTTCATTTTCTTCAGGCTCACTAATTCTTTTCTTGACCATGTTCAGTCTGTTGATGATCCCATTAAGGCATTCTTTGTTTCTGCCAGTGTTTTTTGATTTCTAGCATTTCCTCTTGAGTCTTTCATAGAGTTTTTCATCTCTCTGCTTACATTACCTATATGATTTGCATGTTGTCTATCTTTTCCATTTGAGATCTTAGAATGTTAATCAAAGTTGTTTCAACTTCCTCATCTGATAATTCCAACCTCTCTGCCACTGAGTCTGGTTATGATACTTGATTTAGCTTTGCCTTTCACTCTTCAAACTATGTATTTTCTTTTAGTATGTCTTGTAATGTTTAGTTAGAAATCTGGACATTTTGTACTGGGTAAAGGAAACTGAGATCAATGGATCTTTAGTGTGAGGTTATATATTTATGTGGCTAGAAGTTAGGATCTGTTTGCTATTTGCTAGCTCTGTAGGTGCTAGAGGTTAAAATATCCCCTACTGTCCTTGTTTTTATCTCCTGTTGCCTTTAGGGTTTCCCTAGAGACATCTTATTTTTTTTTTATTCATTTTAGAGAGGAGAGAGAGTGAGAGAAGGAGAGAGAGAGAGAGAAAGGGGGGAAGAGCAGGAAGCATCAACTCCCATATGTGCCTTGACCTGGCAAATGCAGGGTTTCGAACCGGTGACCTCAGTGTTCTAGGTCAACACTGTATTTACTGCGCCACCACAGGTCAGGCCTAGAGACATCTTATCAAGTAGAGTTGGAACTTCGCAGACCTTCCTGTTGTCCTCCTCCAGTGCTGACCCTAGTAGCAGTCTCTACTTTTGGGCTTCTGCTTCATGAAGCTCTGATTTTCTGTATCTGCCTGTCTTTTTAATTTTGGGAGTAGTGGATTGCCTTGTTGCTTCAATTCTCTGACAGATCTAAGAAGAGTTGTTGATTTTAAGTTTTTCAGTTTTGTTTTGTTTTCTTTTCTTGTTGTGAGGACAAGATGTTTGTCTTTCAAGCTCCTTACATGCTGGACTGGAAAACAGAAATCTAAGACTCCTTTTTAACTTGTAAGAGTCTGGGGGGAAATTGAAAAGGTTACTTTTCAATAAACTTTCTACACTATCAGCTCAGCGTCATCACCAGCTCACCTGTCTGGGCCAGTCTTAAATGTTAAATCCCAAGGGATGGGATTTTGACAAACCTTAAAATGGAAAGAGACTGCCCTGGCCGGTTGGCTCAGTGGTAGAGCGTCGGCCTGGCGTGCAGAAGTCCCGGGTTCGATTCCCGGCCAGGGCACACAGGAGAAACGCCCATCTGCTTCTCCACCCCTCCCCCTCTTCTTCCTCTCTGTCTCTCTCTTCCCCTCCCGCAGCCAAGGCTCCATTGGAGCAAAGATGGCCCGGGCACTGGGGATGGCTCCTTGGCCTCTGCCCCAGGCGCTAGAGTGGCTCTGGTCGCAGCAGAGCGACGCCCCCCGGAGGGGCAGAGCATCGCCCCCTGGTGGGCAGAGCATCGCCCCTGGTGGGCGTGCCGGGTGGATCCCGGTCGGGCGCATGTGGGAGCCTGTCTGACTGTCTCTCCCCGTTTCCAGCTTCAGAAAAATACAAAAATAAAAATAAAAATAAATGGAAAGAGATATTCAGTATCTTATGACTGTCTGCTTCCATCTATTTTGTTTAACACGAGCATGTCAGAACCCAGGGTGATATGATTTTCTGAATTTGTTCTGTCACATATACTGACCCATGGGTGATTGAATATTAGTCCTTGCTGAGGAGATAGAAATGGATGTTTCTTCTAAAAGTTTCATCCTTTAATTTTGAAATAATAAAAATTCTTAGAAAATAACTATAATTTATCAGCCTAATTTCTGCCTGGCATGCTTTACATATAATATGTCATTTATTTTATTTTATTTTATTTTTTTACAGAGACAGAGAGTGAGTCAGAGAGAGGGATAGACAGGGAAAGACAGACAGGAATGAAGAGAGATGAGAAGCATCAATCATTAGTTTTTCATTGTGTGTTGCAACACCTTAGTTGTTCATTGATTGCTTTCTCATATGTGCCTTGACCACAGACCTTCAGCAGACTAAGTAGCCCCTTGTTGGAGCCAGTGACCTTGGGTTGAAGCTGGTGGGGTTTTGCTCAAACCTGTGCTCAAGCTGGCGACCTCGGGGTCTCGAACCTGGGTCCTCTGCATCCCAGTCCGACGCTTTCTCCACTGCACCACCGCCTGGTCAAGCTGTCATTTATTTTTTATATTTCACCCAAGAAGGTGAGTGATATCACTCTTTGTTTAGAGATGGAAGAAGTGAGGGTCAAAGAAGTGAACTGGCTTTCTTAAGGTCCCATTGCTAGTCAGTGACTAAGCCAGGATTCAAACTCAGCTAGGTTTCCAAAGGTAATATTCTTAAGCACTAAGCTGTAGTTCTCCCTCTAGGAGTAAGCATTAGAGAGACAGAATGTTTTTAACATTTACCCATCAATTCTGTTTATTCAGCAAATGTTTATAAATCATCTATACATGATAACTTCTCTTTTAGGCACTACAAATCTTTGTCTCACAGAACTTACATTTTAAGAAAGGGGGTAAGACAATAAAATAACTTAGTACAGTATATTATTAGATCATATGTGCTACAGAGAAAGGTAAAGCAAGGAAGGAGAGGAGGGACTGCAAATATAAAAAGGTCAGAGATGTTTTTACTGAAACGGTAGCATCTGAACAAAGACTGGGAGGAGCTAAGGATGGAGTCATGAGTCTGGCTAAGGCAAGAGCATTGGGCAAGAAACTGACAGGGCAAAGTATCAAGTAGAAGGCATGTTGGAGGGTTTGGGGAATAGCCAGGAGACCGCAAGTCTGATTGGATCTGCAGAATGACAAAGTATCTTGCATTAGGATCTTCATGTATTTCATTAGTGGATTCACAAAGAGCATAGTGACCCTTAGAAGAAACGGTTCTTGGGAAGATACTCATGGTCTTATAGAGAGAGACAACAGAAAGGTGCTGAAGCTTTCAACCAACACTTCTTAAAAACAAGGAGATCCTTGGGTTTCCCATTAACTAATCTAGTATCAGATGTGGGTGAAGAGACAAGTGGGTGAAGAGACATGTGGCTTGGTGGTGTGGAGGTGAGGCATTATGGTACAGCAAGAAGATGGCTAGAAAAAGTCTTGATACCTGAGTTCTACCCCTGGTTCACTCATTAATTAGATGCATGGCCAAGGGTAAATACCTCTCTCAGTCATGGTTACTTTATATGTGAAATAGCTTTTTGTATCAAAAATTCTTTTTCTTAGCAACTATCATGCTTCCTTTGCTCCTTACAGAATCCTCTTTCTCATCCTTCTTTATCAGCTCCACAGTAATAGAACCAAAGCTAATTTTTATGGAATACTATTTATGCCTCAAGTACTTTTCTAAGAGTGTTATGTGTATTAAATTACTTACTATTCAAAAACATTGTAGGAGATGTATATTGTTATCATTATCTGCACAATACTACACAGATGAGGAAATAGACACTTGAATATTGTGTACTTGCCCACCACCAGAGAGCAAATGGGAGTGGAGCAGGCAGGGTCTGTACACAGAACTTCCTAATTCTGGGTCAGGATCTGCTCAAGTAGGTTCCTTCCACAGCCCCTCCCAGTTCTGGTTCTAAAGCAGCTGATAGAAAGAGTAGGTAAACCATAAATGTAATCTCAAATCTACTAACTACATTAGAAAATAATGAGTGAAATTAATTTGAGTAACATATTTAACATAATATATCCAAGATATTACCATTTAAGCATATAACCAACATAAAATTATCAGTAAGATATTTTACCTTTTTTTTGTATTATTTTTCAAAAACCTGTGCATAATTTACACTATCCATCCATCTCAGGCCAGACTAGATACATTCAAGTGTTTAATACCACATGAGGCTAGAGGCTATCATACTGAATGGACAGCACAGGTACAAAGGGTATGCAGCTCTATTATCTTTTCCTTAGGATATTTTATTAGGATTTCCATGAGCAAACTACTTTGACTATCCTTGTATTGGTGATAAGTAAATTGAAGAATCAAGAGTTGTATAAATTGTCCATGGACAGGTGGCCAGGGACACAAATATATTGATTCAAATGCAGGCAGCTTGGCTACAGTGTCAATATTTCAACCACTCTGTTCTCCTTATGTAACAACAGTTGGCTTCCAATTTTTAACAGTATCCTTTTTAGGTTGCTAGCAGACTATGCTCACAACTGGTTAGAGAGAAGAAGGATAAATTCATTTTCACTTGAAGTTGGAATTGCTGACTGTTTCTATCTGGATTTGTTTTAATCTCCCATTGATCCCTGGATTTAAATCTAGGGATAGAATTTTAGAACAGCAGAGGAAGGACTAACATGTATTGTAGTCATGCCAACAAGAAGCCAAATGCCCTTTGGGGGTAATTAGTGCCCTCACCTATTTGTGTTCCCTCTAAGTCCAGTTATCCCAGAGCTCAGACTACTTCCAAGAGGTAATTAGGGGCTGCTGAAAGCTGCATTAGTTCTGCCAGACCACAGGGGCATTGTGTAAATGACTGTTTCTCAGACTCATCAGCTTCCAGCAGTTTGTAGCACTTCACCCTTAATCCCCAGAAGCGCTGAGCATGGATTGCTTGGATTATCACATTCTCCTTGGAGGTTTTGAATCTTTTTTTTTTTTTTTTATAATTTTATTTTTTTAATGGGGTGACATCAATAAATCAGGATACATATATTCAAAGATAACAAGTCCAGGTTATCTTGTCGTTCAATTATGTTGCATACCCACCACCCAAAGTCAGATTGTCCTCTGTCACCTTCTATCTTGTTTTCTTTGTGCCCCTCCCCACCCCCTATCCCTCTCCCATTCCCCCCTCCCCCCCCCCGTAACCACCACACTCTTATCAATGTCTCTTAGTTTCACTATTATGTCCCACCTACGTATGGAATAATACAGTTCCTGTTTTTTTCTGATTTACTTATTTCGCTTCGTATCATGTTATCAAGATCCCACCATTTTGCTGTAAATGTTCCGATGTCATCATTTCTTATGGCTGAGTAGTATTCCATAGTGTATATGTGCCACATCTTCTTTATCCAGTCATCTATTGATGGGCTTTTTGGTTGTTTCCATGTCCTGGCCACTGTGAACAATGCTGCAATAAACATGGGGCTGCATGTGTCTTTACGTATCAATGTTTGAATCTCTTTTTACAGAGACAGGTGACATTTCCATGTCTAAAGCTAACTTTAGGGGCGGGAAGAGTTAACACCACACATCTGGGAAAGTCTGATTGAAAGATGAAGACACAGTTTATGTCCTAGGAAAGAGCATTCATCACGATTTTTTTTTTAAGTCATAACTGTATTAATTTTACAGCCAACTTTCATCTCTGTTTTCTCCTACACATTGTCAAATACTCTTTGGGGTTTGAATGGCTGTTACTTATAAAATCCTCCCTCATTATGTCCCACACATTTTTTTGTGAATTATTTCTAATCCAACAATAACTGTGATAATAATAAGCATAGTAGGAAGCATAGTGAAGGCTAAAAATGTATAAGGTGTGATTCTGAGAACCTTCCTTATGTATTGACCCTTTGACTTCTCCAACAGCCTATGAAGTAGGTACTGTCCTAGTTCTCTTTCTCTGATCAAGGGAAAGTCAAGGACAGAGATGGAAAGTGATATCTCAGTGTCACCCGTGGGGAAGTTGTCAGCCACACTTCAAATCCAGGAGTCTGTTTAGGGATTCACACTCCTAACCACTACCGTACATGGCTTTGATCTGAACCATAATAATAACTGATCCTATATTTTAGAGTCTAACATTGAGGCACAAAATGATGAAGTAACTTGCTGCAGGACATCTAGTTAGTGAGGTCTGGCAGTGGGGTTTGAAGCAACTTCTGTCTCACTCCCAAGCCCACATACTTTCTGCTGAGCTACAAGTGAAGAAACAATCTGTCTCATTAGGAGAAGAGCTTAGAGTTCACTGAGCCCAGCCATAGTTGGCTGTGAAGTATTTTTTTTTTCATATAGAGAAAATATATATTTCTCATAGAAGTGCTATTGAAAATGACATTTCCAGGCCCTGGCTGGTGGCTCAGTGGATAGAGCATTGGCCCAGTGTATGGACATCCCAGGTTAGAATCCCATCAGGGTACACAAGAGAAGCAACTATTTGCTTCTCTCCCCCTCCATTTCCCCCTTCTCTCCTTCTACCCCTCTTGCAGCCAGTGGCTCAATTGGTTTGAGCATAGTGCTGGGTGCTGAGGATAGCTTGGTTGGTTGGAGTATGTCAGCCTCAGACACTAAAAATAGCTTGGTTGATTCAATCATTGGCCCAGGCAGGGTTGCCAGGTGGATTCTGGTTGGGATGCATGTAAGAATCTGTCTCACTATCTCCTCTCATTTCACTTAAAAAGAAAAAGAAAAAAAGAAAGTGGCACTTCCAGTCTGTGGTGGTTTTCCTATTTTATTGGATGAATGGGGGAAAAATCGTAGACATAAGAAAAAATTTTCTACTTAACATGTTATTACGATTACACTTCCTCTAAATTGTATTTCATGGTGGGTACACCAATGAACACTTCCACCAGCCAAGTACAGGAGTTCCTTTTTCCTCATTTCCTAGACAAGAATTGATTTTTGTATACTTAAACATTTCTATCCATCTGATGTTTAAAAACTATATGCCATTGTTGAGTAGTCTTTGATATACACGTGTCTTAGGTTTTGTATACCATAAGGGAAAAACTATATGGATCACTATATATATTGTACTTCTCATAATCACTCCCTTAGCAGAGTTCAAAACAAAGAAATACACAGTATAAACAGACTATCTGTTTGGCCAGAGCTGGATGAAATTAGGAAGAAAGTTAAGTGTCCAGTGTGAGTTGGACACTGACATGAGCAGGAGATCAGTCAGGTTATTTCTCTCTGACTTGCTGTTCTCTTTCTGTGCTTTTAGGGATTTTTACTTCTTTCAGGAAGTCAAGTGTCTTTCAAATGGAAACTGTTTAAAGGTTAAGAAAGCGATGTACCCCTTTACTACTGATCATTTTTTGGCTGAAGCATTAGCTCTCAAATTTCATTTTGCCTGAGTCATCTGTATGGCTTACTAATTCTGATTCCCGGACTTCACAATCAGAGATTCTAATTTGACCCTTTGTGAGGACAAGTGTCTGGATTTGTAACACACACCTCTTGTGATCCATTTTAGGTAAAATATTGCCTACATTTTGAAAAATAAAACATTCTCTTGATATTTTCCCAAGTTTTGTGGTATTTATTGTATCTTAACCTAAATAAACATCCAGCCTGCAAACAAACATTGTCATGGGCATTAGCAATGTGTCTTTCTGAGCCTATGTTCCCTCTGTTTAACATGAAAACCACTGAGCTGGGAATTTCTAGGGTCTTTCCAGTTCCAATGTTCTGTATTCTGGTTCTGTCATAGGCCTCCTTCATTTCTTTCCAGGCCTGCAGAAACCCATGCAATCACATGAATCCTGTACTACAGGTCATTTAGCAACAAAAATAAATTTCTCTGAGGAACTTGAAACTCAGGGAAATAAGGCTAACCACTGAAAGTAAATGTTTAACTTAAGTTTATAACTTAACAGATAACATCATTACATTTGGAAATGTCCCCTTAGAAGGTAGAACATATCCCAGATGAAACACTGAATGTACAAATTTAACTGATATTTAGCTTATTATGATATAAAACTATAGCTATTAGTTGATAACATACTTGGAAGAAATAATGTGGAGACCAAGAAAGTGTTAGAAAATAACAAATACCAAAGAAGGAGAGCCCAAAGAAACAGTGTACTTCCAGTCTCTGTCCAGAGGGGGACAGCCCACAAATTTCAACTCTAGTTTATCCCCATAAAAAATGATGCATTACAAAGAAAACAATGATGGGATGCCATGTCAATACAAATTCAATTTGTTTACAATACAACTTTTAACCAATGATTTGACAAGAAGAGAAATCATGTCTTGTGCTTCAGCACTTATTTATCATCACACTGCAAGCAAGACTGGAAACTGACAAAATCTTTCTGAGAAGAAATCGGCCCATGTTCTCAAAAGCCTCTAAAAATGGGTATTTCTATGAGTTTATTATTTTCAAATTTTCAAATATTTAAGGAAATAGCTAACCAATGCAAATTTATTTCTGAATGAACGTTTGTTTGAGTGTTTCTGTCACTATGAATATATAACAAAAGGGAACAATTATGTCCATTTTGGTATATCTCAAAAATAAAATTCTATTTAACCTTAAATAATGATGAGAACTATAAATGTTTTTACATGGAAAGCTAGTATTATATATATTTTCCCATAAAACAATCACTTTATATTATAGTAACACAGTACAAAACATTTTTATTAAAAAAATATATATCCATATACATAGAAAAATTTAATGTAATATATATGTACCATATAGTCAAGAGTTCCATACAGGTTCTGTCTGCATAGCAGGATTATTGGTATAGATTTTTAAAAATCTCCTTTTCAGCTATCTTTATTTTCTAATGAATATGCTAAAGCATTAACTAATTTTTAACATTAGAATTTTGGTTCCTATAATTGGTCTCCTGAGAGTTAAGAACATTCACTCAGCAAACATTATTTGAGTATGTCCCATGAACCTCAAAATACTCCGACACAATGCACACAGAATCCTGCCCTGAAGGCTGACCTTCCTGCCTGCGTTCCAGCCGGTCCCTTTAAGCAGAATCACAGTGTAAACTGATCTGGCCTGGAGTTCAGAGGGCTAGGCTTGCCACCCACCTCCTTAGATGTGTTCTTCCTCCAAAAACCTAACCCACCAAGAGGGCCCTAGAGGAGGAATATCTTGATATTAAAAATAAGTCCCTTTCAAGTAGGCCTGAATTTATCCTAATGAGGTGATTCTTCATAGTCCCTTAAATAGGATGGGGACTGATCCTCAGAAAGACCAAAATAAAAATAGTTAAGAAATAAAGAAGGAAAGAACAGAAGGAAAGAAGGAAAGAAGGAAAGAAGGAAGGAAGGAAGGAAGGAAGGAAGGAAGGAAGGAAGGAAGGAAGGAAGGAAGGAATCAAGGGAGGGAGGGAGGGAAGGAGAGAGGAAGGAAGGGAAAGAGAAAGAAAAGAAAGAAAGAAAGAAAGAAAGAAAGAAAGAAAGAAAGAAAGAAAGAAAGAAAGAAAGAAAGAAAGGAAGGAAGGAAGAAAGAAAGAAAGAAAGAAAGAAAGAAAGAAAGAAAGAAAGAAAGAAAGAAAGAAAGAAAGAAAGAAAGAAAGAAAGAAAGGAAGAAAGGCCAAGGCATGATTAGAGGGTTGTGGTTGCGACTTTCAACCTGACCCTCGACCTCCAGAGAGGACAGAGGAGCTAAAGATTGAGTTAAGCACCAGTGGCCAATGATTGAATTAGTAATATCTACAGAATCTAACCTCCATAAAAACCCCAAATAACGAAGTTTAGAGAGCTTCCAGGTTGGTGAACACATCTAGGTGTTGGGAGGATGCTGGGTAGAGAGGGTAACAAAGGTCTGCATCCCTACCCCATAATTTTCCCTATGCATGTCTTCTATTGGCTGTTCTTGAGTTATCTCCTTTATAATAAAGCAGTAATAGCAAGTAAACTGTTTTCCTGACTTCTGGGAATGGTATAGCAAATTATCAAACTTGAGGAAGGGGTTGTGGGATTCCCCATGTTTATAGCTGGTCAGTCAGCAGTACAGAAGACCCAGACTTGTGAAGTGGGGGACAGTCTTGTGGGACTGAGCTCTTTAACCTTAGGGGTCTAACACTAACTCTGGGAGATAGTTAATGTTGAATTGAACTGAATCATTAGTTGGTGTCTAAAGAGTTAGAGAACTGGTTGTTAGTGTGGAAAAACCCTCACGTTTTTGGTTTCAGAAGTGTTCCAAGAGAAGAAGCAGATCATATTAGTAGAACCTGAGCTAACCCAGGTGTTAGGATCCTGTGAGCACCAGGAGCATGTGGGCATGCATATATATCTGTGCCTGTAGAGGTAAATCATGCTTCTTCAAAATAATGAAATAATTTTATGTTGACTTCACTCTACAAAACTGACAACCCTCCCAAGATAATGTTAAAGGATTGTCACTGGCTTCACAAACGGCATGACTATTTTTCTTTTGGTCTCCTTCTGCACTGCCTGCTTTTTCTCTTATCAGTAAGTCTAGTGAAATGTTCCACTGAAACTTTGTGATTGTTTCTATTGGCAGCAGCAAAAACTGCACTAGGGTTAGACCAGTGGGGTTAGACCAGTGCTTGTTTTAGCAGCCTCGATACTTGAGTTCTGGCTAGGAAAGAATTCAAAGCCAAGAATCAAAGTATAGGAGGAAGTTTATTTGGAAAGTCATAGAGGTAGAAGTAGTGAGTGGTAGAAGTAATGTGCTCAGGAAACAAGTTACGGAAGCAAAAGAAATAGCCCTTGGAGTTTAGGAGAGAGAAGGGTATAGGTAATTTGCAACCTATGAGGAGAAGCAGGGGAAAGTCAGAAAAAGGAGAGAGAGAGAGTGCACTGGGTCCCCTGTCCTAAATGTTTTTTTAGGGTGGGATTTTAGAAGAGGTCCATTGGGAAGATTTCAATAGAAAATTCATCAGCTTTCCAGGTGTGCCCTTTCAGGGTCATGTTCTCCATTGATTGGTTGGAGCCAGGGCAGAAAGTCATTAGTCAAAACAGCTGGTCCTGAGATCCTGCTTTATTGGATCTGAAGCTGAAACACAATTAAGGCCTAGACATACTTGATGTGGGTCAGAACCTCATTATCCTGGGGGCTTAATTCTTAAGGGCAATTCTCTGCCCTCTTGTCTGTTCTCCCTAAAAGAGTAGTATAATATACAGGACTAGGAACACGCCAGGAGAGGAAAGATCAGGGGAAGATCCAAATGGCATGACCTGCAATATGCAAGGTCAGGAGTTCTAAACCTCAGAACCAGAAATATACTAGGGGAGGAAAGGTCACCCTGGGGGCGAGATCCTTGTTTTCCTAGTTTTGCATATTGGGCTTTCTGCCCTGGTGACCTCTGTGTCTGGCCCATTGTCCTTGCTCTGCTCATGTCTATCTAACTGCCTACCACATTTCTATAATAGAATAAAAAGATGTTTTTCTATTTGTCTGCCAGGTACAAAGACAAAGAAGAAAGGCAAAACATTCAGATAAAATTGATGGTGATCCACTTACATATTTGATAACTAGTTGAATTGTGTTTTTCATAAAAAGTTGATATTTTATTAAATAGCAATGCTTATTAAAAGTTAAGCTTAACAGCAATAGGTCTCTAATCTTTCAGTCTTATCCACTCTGGTTAGATTAAATAATCACTGTTATAGTTCTGCTGACAGATGGTGTTGTGTAATTTTGGTAGTGCTGAGAAGACTAAGGAAACTGGAATAAATCTTACATCTTAATAATGAATTAGATTCACCAAAACCCATAGAAACTAATTTAGGTTAAAAATGAATAAATAAAACTTATAGATGAGATAAAATGTTACCTTTTGCGATGGCATAGATGGACCTGGAGAGTATTATTCTAAGTGAAATAAACCAGGCAGAGAAAGACAAATATCATATGATCTCACTTACATGTGGAATCTAATGAACAAAGTGAACTGAGGAATGGAATAGAGGCAAAGGAGGGATCACAGGGAGCAGAAGGACAGCTGTCAGAGGGGAGGGGGATGAGGGGATGGGATCAGAGAAGGTGAAGGGATTAGTAAAATTACATATACATAACACAGAGATACAGATAACAGGACAGCAAATCCTAGAGGGAAGGGGGGAGGGAGTTAGGGGGAGGGGGCAAAGGGGGAGTAATGGGGGACAAGAGGGTGGGGGCGAGGGAGTTATATTGAATGGGACACTTGAATCCATGTTAACACAATAAATTAAAATTAATTTTAAGAAAACTTATAGAATGTTGCACAAACAACTGAGAATGTTGCACAAACAACTGAGGATGCAAACTTTCTGTGTTTGTTTTAGAAGTATATTTTTAGCCCTGGCCAGTTGGTTCAGTGCATAGAGCACTGGCCTGGGATGTGGAAGTCTCGGGTTCAATCCCTGGTCAGGGCACACAGGAGAGACAACCATCTGCTTCTCTTCTCTTCCTTCTTATCTCTTCCCATCTTGCAGCTCGATTAGCTTGAGCATCAGCCCCAGCACTGAGGACAGTCTGGCTGATTCCAGCATCAGCCCCACAGGGGTGTTGCCCGGTAGATCCTGCTTGAGGCACATGTGGGAGTCTGTCTCTCTGTCTCCCCTCCTTTCACTTAAAATAATAATAATAAATAAATAAATAAAATAAGTACATATTTTAAAGCATGTTTTTAGCCAAGTATGTAGATTTATGAATATTTATAAAATAATTTTTTTTTTTTTTACAAATGGTAAAAAAAATTTATTTTAATAAAAATGTCTTCAGTTTAAGCTGGCCCCTTTCCCTGCCTTTAGAAAGCAGCTTTATGGCTAAAAAGCAATCCATTTATTTAGACATAATCTTCTAGGCCAAGGTAAAGTTTTCCCACCTTCTTAGTGAGGTATGTACTACATTACAACTATGCATAACAAGTGAACTGAGCTCACCACTGTGTCTTAGGGTTCTAAGTCATTTTCTTTCTTTTATATTGCTCATACTTACATTTTCCAAACTTTTCACAAAGAATCTATATACTCCTATTAGAAAAAATATACTTAAATACTATTAAGTAAAAGAATATTTTCAATATTCCACATGCTTTAAAATCTGGCAAGCCTCATTGAGTTCAACACTAATAACACTTATTTAAAATAGGGCTGGACTGCTTTGCTGCTCCAGGTCAGAAAAAAATAAATCATTAATCCCTTACATAGCATGTCATTTACTGATGAAATTCTCAAGAGATCCCAATTTAGTGGGTCATTTTGCCCAGTGCTAAACAGCATTAGCAGGCTGACGAGTCAGCCTCGGTCTCCCACTTAATCACTGGCAGGGCAACCTTTTCTTGCTCAGGAAAAAAGTACCCCAGGAAAACCCTGGAGACTCTGGAAGTTCTATTTGCTTCCAGACTGTGGAGTTTTAAGTGCTTCCTCAGCACTTATAAAGGCCCATTGCTCGAAAAGGTGTTCATTCCCACAGCTTTCTTCCTGATTTTTCTCTTTGCTTCACAGTCCTGAGATTAGCTAATGGAATATCTCAATTAGCAATTGAACAATGGTGAATTCGAGAGAGAATGAATCTGTTTACAACTCCATTCTAAAATGCATTCATTAGGAGTAAAAGTCGGAAGTTCCACTTCTATTCTTCATTAATCCAGAAAGTGCCCTCGGCCCTCACTGCCCAGTCATTCTCTAGCATTGACAACTGCAAGCAAAGGAGCTTCACTGGGTTCAAACTCAGCTCTGTTAAATCTTAAAATTTTCAATGACTAGTCTCTATTGTCAGATTTGACTCTTAAAAGCTGTAAAGGCATTTACAAAGTGAAGGATGTGGGAAGGGCATTCTAAGCGGTGGAGGGAGAAGGAGAAAGATAGAAGTATAGGATCCTGAGAGTTTCTGAACCTTGGCCAACAGGTTATTTCCATGATCAAACCGTCATTTTCTAATTAAAAGTCTTTTATTTTTATAATTTTAATTTATTTTAATTTATTGTGTTAACATGGATTCAAGTGTTACACTCAATATAACACCCCCACCCCTATGTCCACCATTTAACCCCCTTTACCCCTCCCCCTTTACTCTGGGATTTGCTGTCCTGTTATCTGTATCTCTGTGTTATGTATATACAATATCACTAATCCCTTCAGTTTCTCTGATCCCTTCCCCTCATCCCCCTTCCCTCTGACAGCTGTCCCTCTGCTCCCTGTGACCCTCTGCCTCTATTCTGTTCCTCAGTTCACTTTGTTCATTATTCCATATATAAGTGAGATCATATGATTTTTTCTTTCTCTGCCTGGCTTATTTCACTCAGCATAATAATCTCCAGGTCCATCCATGCAATTGCAAAAGTAAGATTTTCTTCTTTTTCATGGCCACATGGTATTCCATTGTGTATATGTACCACTGCTTTTTAATCTACTCATCCACTGACGGACACTTGGGCTGTGCATTCTGACAGGTGTGAGGTGGTATCTAATTCTGGTTTTAATTTGCATTTCTCTAATGATTAGTGACATTGAACATTTTTTCATATGCCTACTGGCCATCTGTATGTCCTCTTTGGAGAAATGTCTATTCAGTTCCCTTACCCATTTTTTATTTGGATTGTTTACCTTTCTGGTGTTGAGTTTTACGAGTTCTTTATAAATTTTGGTTATTAACACCTTATCAGACATATTGGCAAATATGTTCTCCCATTGTGTGGGTTGTCTTTTTATTTTGTTAATGGTGTCTTTTGCTGTGCAAAAGCTTTTTAAGTTTGATATAGTCCCATGTGTTTATATTGTCCTTTATTTTATTTGCCCATGGAGATATATCAGCAAAAATATTGCTACAAGAGGTATTGGAGAGTTTACTGCCTATGTTTTCTTCCAAGATATTTATGTTTTTGTGGCTTACATTTAAGTCTTTTATCCATTTTGAGTTCATTTTTGTGAATGGTGTAAGTTGGTGGTCTAGTTTCATCTTTTTTGCATGTACCTGTCTCATTTTCCCAAAATCATTTATTAAAGAGACTGTCTTTACTCCATTGTATTCTCTTACCTCCTTTGTCAAATACCAATTGACCATAAAGGCGAAGATTTATTTCTAGGTTCTCTGTTCTGTTCCATTGAACTGTATGCCTGTTCTTATGCCAGTACCAAGGTGTTTTGATTACAATGGCTTTGTAGTATAACTTGATATCAGGAAGTGTGATACTCCATTTTATCCTTTATTTTCAAGATTGCTGAGGCTATTCATGGTTTTTTTTTTTGTTCCATATAAAGTTTTGGAATGGTTGTTCTATATCTTTGAAGTATGCCATTGGTATTTTAATAGGAATTGCATTGAACTTATAAATTGACTTGGGTAATATAGACATTTTAATGATGTTTATTTTTTATATCCATGAACATGGTATATACTTTCACTTGTTTGTATCTTCCTTGATTTCTTTATTAAATATCTTTTACCTCCTTGGTTAAATTTACTCCTAGGTACTTTATTTTTTTTTGTTGCAATAGTGCAGGGGATTGTTTCCTAAATTTCTGAATCAGACAACTTATTGTTGATATATAAAAATACCACTGATTTATGAATATTAATTGTATATCCTGCCACCTTGCCAAATTCATTTATTAGGTCTAGTAGTTTTTTTATTCAGATTTTAGGGTTTTCTAAGTGCAGTATTATGTCATCAGCAAATAATAATAGTTTTACTTCTTTTTTTTCAATTTAGATGCCTTAGATTTCTTCTTCTTGTCTGATTGCTGTGGCTAGGACTTCCAGAACTATATTGAATAAGAGTGGTGAAAGGGGGCACCCCTGCCTTGTTCCTGATCTTAAGGGGATTTCTTTTAATTTTTGCCCATTGAGTATAATGTTGGCCATGGGTTTGTCATAGATGGCCTTTGTTATGTTGCTGTATGTTCCCTGTATTTCTACTTTGCTGAGAGTTTTGATCATAAATGGGTGCTGGATTTTATCAAATGCTTTTTCTGCATCTATTGATATAATTATGTGATTTTATCCTTCTTTTAATTTATGTTATGAATCCCATTTATTGTGTTGCAAATATTGTACCAGCCTTGCCTCCTCTGAATAAGCACCACTTGATCTTGATGTATAAACTTTTAGGCATATTGCAAGATCCAATTTGCTTATATTTTGTTGAGAATTTTAACATCTAAGTTCATCAGGGATATTAGCCTATTGTTTGGGTTTTTTTTTTTTTTTTAGTGTCTTTACTTGGGTTTGAATAATGCTTGCCTCATAAAAGGAGCTTGGAAGTCTTTACTCCTCTTAAATTTATTAAAATAGTTTGAGAATAATAGGTGTTAGTTCTTCTTTGATTGTATGGCAAAATTCACCTGTGAAGTCATCCTGTCCAGGACTTTTGTTTGCTGGGAGTTTTTTGATAACTGTCTCAATTTCATTTGCATTAATCAGTTTGTTTAGGTTTTCTGATTCTTTCAGGTTGAGTTTGGAAGAGTATGTGTTTCTAGGAATTTATCCATTTCACCTAGGTTGTCCAATTTTTTGGCATATAGATCTTCATAGTATTTTCTTACAATCTTTTTTATTTCTGTAGTGTCAGTTGTTACTTCTCCACTTTCTAATTTTATTTATTTGAGTCCTCACCACTTTTCTTGATAAGTCTGGTCATCAATCTTGTTTACCTTTTCAAAGAATCAGCTCTTGGTTTTATTGATATTTTGTATTGTTTTTTCAGCCTCTATGTCACTTATTTCCACTCTGATCTTTATTATTTCCTTCCTTCTACTTCCTCTGGGATTTATTTGTTCTTTTTATAGTTCTTTTAGATGCAGGGTTAAGTTGTTTATATGAGCTTTTTTTTTTTACTTCTTACAGCATTCCTGTAATGCTATGAACTTCCCTCTCAGGACTGCTTTTGCTGTGACCCATAAATTTTGAGTTATTGTATGTTCATTTTCATTTGCTTCAAGAAAGTTTTTTATTTCTTTCTTGATTTCATTGTTAACCCATTCGTTATTTAATAACGTGCTATTTAGTCTCCATGTGTTTGAATGTTTTTCAGTTTTTCTATTGTAGTTGATTTCCAGTTTATGCCATTGTGATCAGAGAAGATGCTTGATAACGATTTCAGTCTTCTTAAATTTATTGACTTGTTTTGTGTTTTAATATGTGATCTATTCTAGATAATGTACCCTGAGCACTTGAAAAGAATGTATATTCTACTGCCATGGAGTGAAAGGTTTTGAAGATATCATTTAAATCCCATTGATCTAGTGTGTCATTTAAAGCCACTGTTTCTTTGTTAATTTTCTGTCTGGAGAATCTATCCATTGATTTTAGTGGAGTATTAAAATCTCCTACAATTATAGTATTGCTTTTAATCTTGCCCTTTATGTCCATCAAAATCTGCTTTATATATTTAGGTGCTCCTATATTAGGCATCTAAGTATTTACAATGGTTATATCCTTTTTTTAGATTGCTCATTATACAGTGACCTTCCTTATCCCTTACTATAAAACCTTTGTTTTAAAGTCTATTTTGTCAGATATAAGATTTGCTACCCCAGCTTTTTTTAAAATTTCCATTTGCATGAAATATTTTATTTCATCCCATCACTTTCAATCTAAGTACATATTTTGGTCTGACATAGGTCTCTTGTAGACAGCATATGTATGGTTCCTGTTTTCTTATCTATGCAGCTACCCTATGTCTTTTGATTGGAGCATTTATTCCATTTACATTTAGGGTTATTATTGATATATATTTATTTCTTGTCATTTTATTCTTTAAATCTACAAACCTTGTTTTCTTTTTTTATTTTTTTTTTCCTTTGCCCTTTTTATGGCAGGCTCCTTGACATTTCTTGCAGTAAGGGTTTGGTTTTAACAAATTCCTTAAGGTTTTTTGGTCTGTGAAACTTTTTATTTCTTCTTCAATTTATTTATTTATTTATATTTTTCTGAAGTGAAAAGTGGGGAAGCAGAGAGACAGATTCCTGCATGTGTTTAACTGGGATCCACCCAGCAAGCCCACTAGGGCGCAATACTTTGCCCATCTAGGGCATTGCTCCTTTGCAACCAGAGCCATTCTAGCACCTGAGGTGGAGGCAATGGAGTCATCCTCAGCACCCAGGCTACCTTTGCTCCAATGAAGCCTTAACTGCAAGATGAAAAGAGAGAGATAGAGAGAAAGGAGAGAGGGAGGGGTGGAGAAGCAGATTGGCACTTCTCCTGTGTGCGTTGGCCAGGAATCAAACCCAGGACTTCCACACTCTGGGCCAACACTCTACCTCTGAGACAATCAGCCAGTGCTTATTTCTTCTTCAATTTTAAATAATAGCCTTACTGGATAAAGTAGTCTTGGTTGTAGGTTCTTGTTTTGCATCACTTTGAACATTTCTTGCCAATCCCTTCTGGCTTCAAGTGTTTCAGTTGAGAAGTCAGATGTCTTCCTTATGTGTGCTCTTCTGTAAGTGATTAGTTGCTTTCCTCTTGCATCTTTTAGTATTTTTTCTTTGTCTCTTAACTTTGGCATTTTAATTATGATGTGTCTTGGTGTAGGCCTCTTTGAGTTCCTCTTTAATGGGACTCTCTGCACTTCTTGAACTTGTGTGACTTTTTCCTTTATCAGTTTAGAAAAATTTTCAGCTATGATTTCTTCATACAAGTTCTCTATTCCTTATTTGTTCTCTTCTCCTTCAAGAACCCCTATGATGTTGATATTGTTTCTCTTCATGTTGCCACGGAGGTCTCGTAGAGTTTCATCAGACTTTTTGCGCCTATTTTTATTTTGCTGTCTGCTTTTGTGCTTAGGTTTATCTTATCCTCTAAGTTGCTGATTCAATCCTCTGCTTCATCCAGCCTGCTGTTGATTCCTTCTAGTGAAGTTTTCATTTCTGCTATTGTATTTATTGTTTCTGCCTGGTTCATTTTTATGATTTCAATGTCCTTTTTGATGCTTGCTATCTCCTTATTTAAGTGCTCATTATTACTATCCATTGTTGCTCTACGATCCTTGAGCATCCTAAAAGTCATTATTTTAAACCCTGCATCTGATAATTTGGTTACTTCCATTTCATTTAGTTCTTTTTCTGGGGATTTTTCTTATTGATTCCTTTTGCATTACATTTCTTTGTCTGCCCATTTTGTCTGTGTATTAGGTAGCGCTGTTTGACTTTGAAATTTTTGTTGTGTCTTTATGAGAAAATAGGCTTGATGGTACTGACCTCCAGGCCATCTGTTTTCCTTGTTCTAGGGGTGTTTCTTGAGGGTACTATTTTTGCTTCTGTTGTATGTGAGTATTGAATGCAGTTGGTCCTTTTGTGTGTACAGCTATTTTTTCAGCCTGGCTGGCTGTAAGGGTCAACCTTGATCATGTGTGTTACACACTGTGCAATGTCTGTCTTGTTGGGCATATTTATTCTCCATAATGTCTGGTGACTGCTAGACACCTCCTTTGGGTGTGCTGCTTGTGTAGCTAGCTGAGTCTAGGGTTGGTGCTTTCTGCCACCCACTACCAGTTGTGGAGCTCAGGACAGGAAACATGGCCCCAACTCCAGAGCCTAATTCCTTAGCCAGTGCTAGATACTCAAATTTTATTTCTCTCCAACAAGGTGAGCAACAGGTTCAGATAAAGTGGTGACAACAATCCCATCTGCAGAAGTTCTTACAGCTGGTGAGACCCTGGTCTCAGGGAGGAAGACTGAGAGAGTCCTATCCTGGGGCTGACTGCACCCCTCAGAAAGTTGCTAAGTCCCTCAACCAGATTCAACAATAAGGTCACAGGGACCCACACATAAAATGTCCATGCTCCAAGCCTCTCTCCTTTACCCTTGTGGAATCTAGCCTAACAGGGCAAGATATCCAGCACTCAGGCTGGCTGATTGGGAAGCTCCACCCTATTCAATACACATGAGCTACTGTGCCAATGCCGATCACCAAGAGAGAAACTTGCCCCAGCTGGGCCAGGTATGAGAAACCCTTTCTTAGGATACCACTCTAGCAAAGGTTGTTAGGCCCTGAACCGATGCTCTCTGCATCTGGCCACTGGATGTGCCAGCCCTGGGCCTCCTTGACAGGAACCCAGTGCAGACCTCAACAACCCTCTTGGAGCTCCAAGCAATGCAGAGTTTGTGGCTGCCTTTGCTAGGCCCAGGTGGTCATAGAAATACCAAGCTGCACACCCAGGCTGGCTTTTACCCAATCTGGGGCTGGGGTATAGTCTCCTTAAAAGGTTAAGTTTCCCAGAGTTCAGCCTACTGCAGCTTGTGTCTGCTGGATGCTTATTGGGCTCAGCAACTGAAAAGACCTCTGACAGAGTCCAGAGGCTGAAGGCAATTTAGTAATTAGGAAAGGAGGCTCTGGCTGCAACTGCTGTCCACAGACTCAGAGCACGGACAGTGGTCACCAAGAAGGTAAGATTCTAGCAGCAAAGAGTCCCTCAGGGGCAACCACAGCCTCCTCCACACATAGTGAAATGCTCTGTGGTTCAGCCCTACACCCAGGCAGAGCTGATGGATTTGGGGGCACAATTCAGGCAGAAACCTATAGACTCACTGACAGCCTGGCTACTGAGGTTGTGGGACATAGGGGTTGATGGTATTATGCTCTCAGAACAGCGAAGGAGAAATTGGCTGCCATTACCACACACTCCTACTTGAGGCAGCGTCTTCAGAACTGCCATAACAACCCAGGAAACCACACCCTATTAGAATGGGTGATGACTGCCATTCATATGGTCTAGCAGAATGCTGGGGACTTGCAGGAGCCAATTAGTTGGTGGCAATGCTATAGAGAGCTAGTAGAGGTCCTTTGGAAATTAGGTATGAAGAATGCTGCTTTCCACCCAGGGTCCTGTGCACCAGATGAAGAAGTGTTTATGCCCGGAATGCAGGATCTTATCCTCTGCAGTGCCCCATCAGCCCTTTTTGGGTCACTAGTGGCTATCCTGGGCCCCTATGTGGGACAGCCTATCAATGTTGTTACACAGATGATAGCAGATTTGGGGAAGCTGGAAGTAGCACAGAATAACAAAGCTGTGAGGGCTGCTGCCCATGCTGACCCTCTGAGTGTCAAGAGGAACGGGCCTGTGAACGTTACCCAAACATAGATGTAGGTAGATTTAATTGCCACTGGAGCAGATAGGGAGAAATTGAATGGTAAGACTAATAAGGTTCTTTTGGAGCTTTGGCAACAGCTTAAACAAGGACAGAGATTCCAGCCACTGAGACAAACGGCCCCAGCAACTATCAATAAAATGATTGGCGTGCGGAAAGCACTGTTACAATATTATATGATAGAAACCGCTGAAGGAGAGGAGGACCCCCAAGACCCTCTTTTCCCATTTGAATAGGGGGGAGGCCGAGAGACCTGTCTAACAGGAATGTGTGGGGATCAGAGGCCACACGCAGAACTGGCTAACCATTGGACCCCTTCTAATGTACAATGGGTATTGACCTTGGTGGATACAGGTGCAGAATATTCCCTTCTTTATGGAACCCAGAACAGTTTGCTAGGACCCCAAAGACCACTGACAGTTATGGAGCCAAACTGTTCAAGTGAAGCCAATAACTATTCCATTGGAGATAAAAGGGCTGCCTCCTAAGTCATATGAGGTATATGTATCCCTTATTCCTAATTATATTTTGGGGGTAGATGTCTTACAAGGACTGTGGTTGGAAACTACAGCTGGGGAGTTCCACCTGTGTGTCCAGGTTATGAAGGCAGTGTTGTGAGGACATGTAGCACATTCTCCTTTGTAATTACCCATTTCTTGGCATGTGACTAGCATAAAGCAGGACTGCCAGCCAGGCAGCTATGAAGAAATCACTGGGACAGTCCTTGAACTAGAAAAAGTGAAGATCATCAAGCTGTAACACAGCCTTTGCAATTCCCCAGTGTGGCCTATGTGCAAAACAGATGAAACCTGGTGAATGACAGTGGGTTACAGGGAACTGAATAAAGTTGTTCCCCCTTTGCATGTTGCTGTACCCTCAATAGCTAACCTGATGGATTGGTTAAGCCATGAGTTGGGGACATACTACTTTGTATGTGCTAACACCTTTTTCTCTATTGATATAGATGCAGAGAGTCAAGACCAATTTGCCTTCACTTGGGAAGGACGGCAATGGACCTTTATAGTATTACTACAGGGCTATCTGCATAGCCCCACACTGTGTTCCACTGACAAGGTGGCACATAGACATCATCAGACCCTTAAACCAAAGTCAGATGGGTACCAGTATGCAGTCACATGTGTAGATACTGCCACCGGTCTGCTTATTGCTTACTCCGCCCGTAACCCAGACCAAAGGGCAGTCATACAGGCTCTGGACTGCCTTGAGTGCTGCATATGGGTGGCCGCTGGTCCTTGAAAGTGACAATGGTATCCATTTTATAGGTCTATGATGAGGCAATAAGCTCAAGACCTAGGTGTGGACTGGAAGTTCCCTACCACCCCCAGGCTGCTGGTATCATTGAGCGGTATAATGGACTATTAAAGCAGGGACTGCGACAGGAGGGGGACACTGGCTTCCTTACTGGATAAACACACTGCTTATAGACAGTACTCTGGATTTTGAATGAGAGACCTCGACAGAGAGGCCCAACTCCAGTAGAGGCCCTCCTGCACCGGGAAGCTGCTCCCATCCAGTTGCAGATACGCACCAAGGATGCTTTGCTCAAGCTGGACTTTGGACAGCAGGGCAACGTGCCTTTGCCTGCCCTAACAACCCTCCTTAAAGGCCAATGGCTCCAATAGACAGGCCCTGGTCTATACAGGCCCCCCACCTACGAAGGGTGGCCTTGTTGGCACCATGGGGAAAGGGGACTAGAAGTGAACCTCCAGTTAACTCCTGGGCAACCAGCACCTGGCCACCTGAGGTAGAAGTGTATTACCCCTTGAGTGCTCAGGGGGCAGCATTATGAAGGGCACCTTTGTAATTTCTTTGTGGCCCATAATGACTTCTCCCATCTTGCTGCACACTGAACCGGCAGACCCTGGTGTGCAGGCCGATAAGGTTTGGTATGCCCACCCACGGTGGCCTCTGGTACCTGCTGCTGTGCTGTCTGCAGACAGAACTTGGGCCTGCTTTCTGCCAGAAGGGAAATGATTTGCCTCTCTTGGTGCCACTGACCACTCTATAATTTCGCCCATAGCTGTGTTTGTAATTCTGTTGCTGTAAAATGAACTGTTTTGGTTTCTGTAATGTACCTCACTCCTCATACAGGGACCATCGCAGAAGAAACCTGTCACCTAGATTGTGAGGCGAGCAACCCTAAAGGGGTGAAATGTGGGCAGCTGTGTTAGGCTTGCTTGGGGGGGGGGTGTTACGAGCTGCAAGCACTTTCCTTGATTAGTGCGTGAGCACGTGGCAGAGGCACTGTGCAGAGCCTATGGGTGCTTCCCCCGGGCAGTGATTCTCCCAGATTGCTCTCCCACCACTGTGAGGTGCGCGGTTTTTCTTGTTCCCCTGCAGATTTTCCTATGTTTATTAGCTCTTTCACTTTTGTTGTTTACAGTGGTCCCTTGTCTATCACAGAAGTTAGGTTCCAGAACCTTCCCCGCCGCCCCCGCCCAAGATAGGCGAAAATCCACGAAATAGAGACCTTATATTTATTTTATTACTTATATATATATTCAAGGCTTTATTTTCATTTAATATTCTTTTAATATGTTTTAATTAATATTTTATATGTTGTTTTCAATTTTTAGGCTCAAAAAATACTTCTTTTACCCCCAAATAATTAAAATAATAAATATATAAAAATACCTATGTACCGCAAAATCCCACGATAAAACAAAAAACCAAGATACAAAATTGGATATATACAATTTGAAAATCCATGATACAGTGAGACCGTGAAAAGTGAACCACAATATGGTGAGGGACAACTGTATTTGCTCGCCTGTCTCTGCGAGCCTCCAATAAACTGAATGGTCCAACCTTTTCCAGCTCCGCAGTTTCTCCACTGTCTGCCCAAATCCAGTGTGAACCTGCCTGGCCTTGGCCACCAGCATTACAATCCATATTCCTTTCATTGCTCACTTCTGCTCTCCTTGGGATTGGCTTGATCCTCAGGCCAATAGCAAAATGGTTGTCAGCGATTTCAGGCATCATCTTCATACACAACAATTTTGAAAAGAAGAAAAAAGACGTCTCTCTGCCTCTGTTTTTGGAGAGAAAGCATCTCCAAAAACCTCTAGAAGACTTTTTTCATATATTTTTGGCCAGAATTAGGTCATATTCTCATTTCTGAACAGGTCACTAGTGATCACTTTTGAACTAACCATGTCCATGCCTGAATCTGGAAAAATATCGACTTCCCTGAGCTTTGTATTAGAGAGGGATTCTACTGGAAAGAAAGACGGGGGGATGCATGCTAGGAATCTCTAATTAGAAGTCTCAAACTGGATCTTGTCTCCAGCTTTATCACTTGTATCTGACGTATTTCAGCAGGTGGTCACAATTGCCAGATCTCAGGAATAATTAAGCTACCAAAATTACTTCTGATCAATACTGACTCCTCATCTAACACCCTTTTCTCTCCTCACTTATAAATCTTCATTTCTCCTAAATTAGGAAAACCTAAGCCTCCCTCTATAGTCAGTTTATGTAAAAACAAGGCCCAAATTTGAGAATCTTATTTAAGAGGACATTTTATTGGTTGACTTCCTTTCAGCTCACATTAACTTCTGGCTTCTCTAACAATCTGCAGTTTCTTATGAAATAAAAGATCTGTTGTGAAATAACTTAATATACAGATTTAAAACAATATACTCATGGAAAAAGAGAAACTTCCTAAGATTTTGAACTGCTTGGTTTTGAACTCCCAGAATGGGAAATAATAGAAATGGAAGGTGCAGTGAGGTATTATGGGTAGAATTTTCCTAAGAAAATGCTGAACATACTAAAGGTCTCAGAAGTTTTAAGGTCCCCCAGAAAAGACACTCAATTTATCTCACCCTGCCCTAAAATGTGTGTCATGGTATGGTGTGGGCAGGAAAGATTAATTGTGCTTCATGCCCATGTTGAGGATCCTAAAGCCACTCTGATTTCAAAGGGTCCACAAGAATCATGACTTTAGTGTATATGTGCCACATCTTCTTTATCCAGTCATCTATTGATGGGCTTTTTGGTTGTTTCCATGTCCTGGCCACTGTGAACAATGCTGCAATGAACATGGGGCTGCATGTGTCTTTATGTATCAATGTTTCTGAGTTTTGGGGGTATATACCCAGTAGAGGGATTGCTGGGTCATAAGGTAGTTCTATTTTCAGTTTTTTGAGGAACCACCATACCATACTACTCAGCCATAAGAAATGATGACATCGGATCATTTACAGCAAAATGGTGGGATCTTGATAACATTATACGAAGTGAAATAAGTAAATCAGAAAAATCCAGGAACTGCATTATTCCATACGTAGGTGGGACATAAAAGTGAGACTAAGAGACATTGATAAGAGTGTGGTGGTTACGGGGGGAGGGGGGAGAGGGAGAGGGAAAGGGGGAGGGGGAGGGGCACAAAGAAAACTAGATAGAAGGTGACAGAGGACAATCTGACTTTGGGTGATGGGTATGCAACATAATTGAACGACAAGATAACCTGGACTTGTTATCTTTGAATATATGTATCCTGATTTATTGATGTCGTCCCATTAAAAAAATAAAATTATTTAAAAAAAAAAAAAGAATCACAACTTAAAATAATAGACAGCTCTATTAGAATAAAGCAAATTGTTGAAGGTAGCTGGAGAGGCCAGAGTGCTCTGAACAACAGAATCGGACATTTCAGTCAGGGAAATAACAACACCTAGTGTTTTCTTTAAGGACCAAATGTTCTAAGCACTTTACATGTTTAACAATCCTGTAAGATTGATAGAGGCTGCCCGTTCACAGCCTTCCTGAGCATTTGTCCAGTGCTTTTTTACTACGCTGTGCGATGATCACATTGTCAGCTCCCTGCAACAGGAAGACATTTTGCAAGAAGTCCCAGCTAAATGACACTTCTGAGGTCCTTATTTAGGTGTTTAAAATGGATTATGACATTTCCCAGAGGCAAGATGTACCCAAGCTCAATAAAAATAGAGGCCAAAAAGAATGCAGTGAACTAGGTTGACAATTTTGGGTTAACGCCTTTGCGAGTTTTTCTGTCGTCTGCACCTTCCATAGGTGGCCAGCCTAGCCCCACTTCCTTATGTCTGCCAGGCATGTGGGCTTGGTAAGCAGGCCAATGAAGATTTTGTTTGTTGCCTTAAAAAACTCTCAGTTATGTGGACTTTACAGCCTGCATACCTATTTCTATGTCTGTTCTTATTTATCTTTTAAAAAAATTTAAAAACCTTATTGAAACTCTTTAGATTATAAACTGTACTTTGTAATAAATGCCTAAGAAGGTGGCACATCTGAGTGCTTACGTTATAATTTTAAAATCTCACAAAGCGGCATCTAGCAATCATGTAAACTTTTTTTTGTGCAAAATAATAAAATGACATTTTGTAGAAATGTCTAGACTGTACTTGTCAAATAAACATTTTTATAACAGTCGTCTGTAGTAGAGTGGCTGACTCAGGTTTGCTTGTAATGAACATGGCTTGAAACTGTTTTTCTAATTATATGACTAGGTGACTTTGAGAGCTTTTACTTGATGGGTTTTGGAAACAATGGTTGGAAAAATGAGGTCACTTTAAAAATTAAAATTATTATTTGAAAACATGAAAATGATGTGAGAGATATAAGAAGCTGTAATAATTTTGGGAAAATAACTCACTTCCAGCTAATTAATAGCTAATAGGAGTAAATTAATGTGGTTTTAATGCAAAAATAGGAGGCAAAATTTACTCTTCTATAATGCAGACTTCACAAGTCAGTAAGAGAGGAAAGAATAATAAAACAAGTCATATCTAGCCAATTAGGTAAACCCTCAGGTCTGCTTCTCACAGCATGTGTGAAAATAAACTTTTACGTCACAAAAAATTAAAATATAGTAACAGTAATCAGTATATCAAAATTAAGCACATTTTTTCATGAGTCTCTTACGCCTCCACGGGTACTAGATGGGGACAGTGTAAGTCAATCAATAAAATCTCAAAGGAAATAATAAGAATAACCTGACTTTCTATACAAAAAATATAAACCTTTCATATGAGCTAATAATTGAGCACTTACTAAATGTCAGGTGATTGTTCTGAATGTAGTACATGAATTAACACTTTTAATCCTCAGTCAATGAAATAGATGCTGCTATTATCCCATTCTACAGCTCAGCAAACTGAAAAACATAGAAGTTAAATCACTCACACAAAGTATCATGATTAGATCTTGTTGAACAGATCTTAATGCATGTAAAGTCATCATTTTATTCTCATGAGTGTCTTATGTCTAGCTAATGTTTTTTGTGTCTTGTTTGAAAAATCTTTGCCCTCCCTAAAGTCAAAAATATGTTTTCCAATAAAACTAAATGCTTCAAAATTTTATATTTGTCACTGAAGTCTAAATCCATTTGGAAGTGATTTTTGTATTTGAGGAGAAATAGTGTTTGTTCTCTTTTAGTTTTAAAATATATGTAATTATTTATCTAGCTCCATTTATTGAAAAAGTTATTTTCCCACTTATCTGCCTTGTATCCCTCTCATGAATCAAATTTCTATATACTAAAGGGTCTATGTCTAGGCTGTCACATTGGTAAATTTGTCTATCCCCATACCTCTTCCACATTGTCTTAATTACCTAAGTTTAAAGCAAATGCTGATATTAAATAAAGAGGGATTCCAGCCCTGGTCAGTTGACTCAGTGGTAGAGTGTTGGTCCAGCATGTGGAAGTCCCAGGTTCAATTCCTGGTCAGGGTACATAGAGGAAGCAACCATCTGCTTCTCTACCTGTTCCCCTCCCCCTTCTCTCTCTCTCTTCTCCTCCCACAGCCATGGCTCTAATGATTCAAGTAAGTTGGCCCTGGGTGCTGAGGATGGCTCCATGGCCTTGTATGAGGCACTAAAATAGCTCAATTACTGAGCAACAAAACAGTGGCCCCAGATGGGCTGAGCATTGTCTGGTAAGGGGGATTGTGGAATGGATACTGGTCAGGTCAAATGCAGGAATCTATCTTTCTGCCTCCCTGCCTCTCTTTAATAAAACCAAACAAACAAACAAATAAAAAAAGAATTGATTATCTTTCTTCTAAAATATTAGGCTCTTTGCTCTTTACTCTTCATATACTTAAGAATAAAGTTCCTCAACTGCCATGAAAAACTATTGGAACGTCTATCAAACTGCTTTGAATCTATGGAGCAATTTTTGAAAGAACAGATACCTTTTAAATAAATATTCTTTTCACTAATCGATTAGCAAATATTTAAAAAATAATAATATGACCCAATTTAGATGATAAAAAGTAAAATGTTTATTCTCTTACCCAGCTTAAGAGAGATTAAATTGTAAGCATAATTTTTTTAAAAGCAATTTGACAAAATGTTTGAAGAGCTTTAAAGATTATAACTTTATTCCAGTAATCAAAATTTTGCAAATCTGTGCATCATAAAGAAATAATTTAAAAATCTGTCATGGTTTTGTATATAAAGATGTTTATAAGAGATTACTAATAATTGAAAAAATTATAAATAATCTAAATGTCCAACAATAAGAATATGATTAATAAATTATAGTGCATCCATTTCTGGGATAACGTAGTCTTTTTGAAAGATTTTTTCAAGGCAATGAAAAACACATGATATGTTATGTTTAAGAAAGCCTGATATAAAATTATATATCTATATGATCATAACCTTTTAAAAAATTATAAGGAAAAGACTAGAAAAATATACTTAAATATAGTCAGTAATTTCCTTTAAAAATAAAATCATGGATAACTACTTTTTTTTATTTCTTCTACTTTCCTATACATTCAAAAAGTTATTTTCTAAAAACTATCACAAATGATCTTCTTTCAAGAAAAGCAGGAGAAAATGTTTCTTAGTGGCCACTTTTATTTGTGACAATGTGAAATTCTAAATGGAATGATGGAAACTTGATGTTTCTGACCGTAAATACCTGGTATCAGCTGCCCTACCCTAAAGCCTGTGTCCCAGGAGAGGTGCCAGGCCTGGCCTTTATGGGCTTCTGGACTGTCTCAGAAGGAAGTGCATCTCCCTGCAGGCACAGTTGTAGGCTTCATCAATATTCCACTGCCCCATTTGTTCCTAGATAAAATTCTGCAGGGTAAAAACATCCAAGGCTTTGAATGGCATTATAGTGTCAGAAAACATTTCATTTGGAAATCAGACCTGTGGTTCTCAAGCAGCAGGAGCTTAGACATACAATGAATTTTTAAGACACATGAAGAACCCAAGAGAGCAGGGTGCATGTATCTTTGAAGTTTCCATGCCCTCGTGCATTGCATGGGCAATCATTCACGAATGCTCAGAGGCTCAGTTCACCAAATCTTGTTGTTGCTATGCAGACATTCATATTTGTTATCCTGTGAAGTGACTGCTACACACTGCCTAGTAATAAAGCCACTCAGCTGGGCTGAGATGGTCATATGGTGGACACTGATTAGATAAAAATCCTAAAGAAGCTGCTTAGATAAGAAAGTTTATATATAAGTTTTAAAATGCGTGATACGAGAAGATAAGAAAACCATGAGTTAAAAGAAAGTAACAGGGCCCTGGCCAGTGGATAAAGTGTCTGCCTCATGTATGGATGTCCTAGGTTCGATTCCTAGTCAGGGCACACAAGAGAAATAACCACTGCTTCTCTCCCCCTCCCTCTCTTTTTCTCCCTCTTCCTCTCCTGCAGCCAGTGACTCAATTGGTTCAAGTGTCAGCCCTGGTGCTGAGGACGGCTCAGTTGGTCCAAGCATCAGAACCGGACAGGGCTGTCGGGTGGACCCAGGTTAGGGTGCATGTGGGAGTCTGTTTCACTATCTCCCCTCCTCTTACTTAAAAAAAAGAAAGTAACAGGTAGAAAACCATAGGTGTTCTTTAAAATGAAATTCTATATGTCACAGTATAATTTGAGTTGAATATCCCTATTAGAACTAGATTATTTTCTGAGAAAGATCCCATACAATGGAGACAAGCAAAAAGGATTTTTTTTCCCCTAACACGAATAAAACTATTTTCTCGAGGCATCTTGTTTGCACTCTGACAATTGTACTCCACAGCACACATTTCCTGTTTCAGACAGTCTAGTGGAATTCCTCTGGTGTTATGTCATTCGGGAGATCTCATTTGAACGAGACGTTTTTCACATCAGTTCCCAGCCTGGTTTGGGCTGTGTTCCTGCTGGTCTTCATGGGGATCTCAGTGATGGATGAGCCTCTGTTCTGGGGGCTGCTCCACACAGCTCAGCAGGAGGAAGCATTTCAAGAAATCACGGACTCACAGTAAAACATCACTAAGAACCCATTGCCCTAGAATGAAAAAATGAACCTAAACAAACAGACAATAAACCTTGGACACTCATGATCTAGATGACGTTCCAAGACTATTTGTTGGCATCAGGAAAGATTATAGTAAATATCATGAAACTTCAGCTGACTAGTCATGGGAGAATGGTCACATTTAATAATCATTTGTCCCTTTCATCTAATATTTCTATTGTGTTATTTAGTGAAGAATGATAAGAAAAATGTTCATGACACTTATATAGTAATTTCACTTTTAATGTATATTTTTTACTTTCCACTGTGATAAATTCAGGTGAGAGTGAATAAAATGTTGTATAAATGAGGTACTTAATCACCTAATATTTACTTCACATATTTCTAGGAAGATGTCTTCAAAAAATTACATCACAGTACAGGTATCCCTTTTAAAAATAATAACATAGAGACTTATTCTTACTCTCAGTTTTGTATAGTATTGGAGTATTAATAATTAGCTGCCTTGAGGATGTTTATTTAGGCCAGTTTATTATCATCTCCTATAAATTCTTACCCCTCCCAACAAGCTGGAAATAATCTGGGTGCTACTTTCAGATTTTCTATAAGCTATGAGACCATTCTCTTTCAAAAGAAAAGATAGGAACTGTTTAAGAATCATCCATTTTGCTAAAATAGCAATTATTCTCTCCATTTCCTGCATTTCCTTTTTTTTGTTGGGGTTTTTTTTTGTTTTGTTTTTTTGTATTTTTCTGAAGTTGGAAACAGGGAGGCAGTCAGACAGACTCCCGGATGCTCCTGACCGGGATCCACTCGGCATGCCCACCAGGGGGCGATGCTCTGTCCATCTGGGGCGTCACTTTGTTGCAACCAGAGCCATTCTAGTGCCTGAGACAGAGGCCATAGAGCTACCCCCAGGGCTGGGGCCAACTTTGCTCCAATGGAACCTTGGCTGCGAGAGGAGAAGAGAGAGACAGAGAGGAAGGAGAGGGCAGGGGTGGAGGAGCAGATGGGCGCTTCTTCTGTGTGCCCTGGCTGGGAATCAAACCCGGAACTCCTGCATGCTAGGCCAATGCTCTACCACTGAGCCAACCGGCCAGGGCTCCTGCGTTTCCTTTTAAAGGTACAGTACTACATTCACTAACCCAGACAGTCATTCTGCCTTTTGCACAATTATGATCAATGTTCTTAGTGCTGTACCAGTGGCACAAAAAATGCAAGGCTCTACAGGCAGGAAGATGATAGCTACTGAGATGTAGATTAAAGCATACCCCAAATAAGATGAGATTAAGTGGAAAGAAGGCTTACTTTGGACCTTACATAAGATTTTCCAAATAAAAATGTCCAGTGGTCCTCAGAATTACATTCTTTGATAGTGTAAGCCACATCAAGGTCACTAAACATATAAGGACAGTTGCCTTATGATATTTAGTTGTCCTACAATGTTCAGTTGTTCTACTACCATCTGGAGTGTTGCAAAATGCTGCCACTTTGTCCTTCTTTCATTTGGTGTTGGTGTATAAAGAATATTAATAAAATACATTTCAGCAGGTTTCCATAGCTGTGGTGACCTCTACGAATTCCAAAGTATTTCTTTTCCTCTTCCATCTCTTATCTTTCCATTACTCCAGCAATATTTTTTATTACACAGTACTAAAATAACTATCACATGGAAAATATTAGTGGAATAACAATAATTCCCCTCTATTGGGTCTTGTCATCAAAAATTTATGAATTATTCATACCTAATGTTTGGCCATTGGCCATAAGCAAGTGTGTCTTGATATCAATTGCAATTTATGGACCATCTTTTACCAGTCTGTATTACGGTTTGAAATTCTTAAATGTGTCATTCTTTCTTGGTTTTACATAATGACTTTACATCCATTGGGAGGACATGGAATCTTATTCAAGTGTATGGGATTAAATAAGGATGTACAATGTCTTAGCATTATATCATCACATATACTTGACTTTGCCAAACAACTTTATTTTCTTCTTCAGGGAAAAGTAAGGAAGTGTTATAGGCTGTTAGTCACAAAGTGAAGATACAAGGATGTATAAACCCAGATCATAAGTGTATCAATCTTGTATAAGTGTCTGTGTCTTTTTAATTTTTTATTCTTAATTATAATTAACAGTGGATGCTATTAAAGGAGCTAGTAGCTTCTGCTTCTGTTCCCAAGATCTGAAAATCAGAGGAGTTTCATTGTAAGTCACTGGCCCCTGTTTAAATTTGAGGTATTTTGAGCATGCACCAAAGTCTACTGCCAGAGAAAATTATTTGGTGCTATTACTGTACTTTAATTCAACAAGCTTTTAGAGCAATGATTGTACTCAACAAATGTAGCTGCATCTTTGCAACAAAAAAGAACAAAGAAAGAAAGGCTGTCTGTGTGGCGCCAATACATTTTAAGCAAAATATCCCTGATTCTTCTTTTCAGAATTCTTTTCTCTGAAAGTCTTAGTCTCACTACCATGACCTTAGCAACAGGCACCTTGAATGTTCCTGACAGTAACCTGACAATGGGCTTCCCTAGGCATTTTGATCCTTTTGTATGCTGGGTTTCTTTTTCTATTATTTAGTGAAATCAGAGGAATGCAGAGAGAAACATGGAGACCTGCTTCTCATTGGTGGGTTACAAAGGAAGCTGATTGACCTCTAATGCTTGGTTTTGAGGATTTCACAGCAGGCATTTTGGTAGCACAGATATTGAAGTGGGGGGTGGGAGCAGACAATGGGTAATATGTGGAAATTTCAATCCAGAATTGCTGCTAATTAGAGCAGCCTCCAGAAATGTGCATTTGTTTTGAGGGGCTTTTCTCCAGGAATGAGTGGCCATTGGAATGGGAGATGGAAATGGGAGGGTGGATAGGAAACATAAAAAAGGCTTCCAACCTGAGAGGGACATGCAGCTGGGATGCATCTCCAAGACAATACCCAAATACCGTAAGAGGGCTGATGCTTACCATGTGGAGCCGATGGTCTTAAGGAGGAACGCAGGCTGCTAGGAATCAAAACAGGGGTTTATTTTTTCATCAGCTGTTCTAAGTTTGCATCAGTTTTAGCAGTTTGATGGGTCTTGAGTATACAAGATTGGACTTCAGTGTTAACACCTTGCAATGATTAATGAAGCATGTTTAATTGGAAACTGTATCTTGTTTATATTTCCAAGCACCTTTGAGCTGAAAAATTATGAATTTCTCACAAGTTTAGTACATTTATTGTCTTTTGTCAACATGTATTGTAGTAAAACCTAAGGACAATTGTATAATTAAACATGCCTGTTATTGTATTTATATTTAAGAATATAAACATTTTCATCACTGACATCCCAATCCATGATGTGTTTTTAGATACAGGCCTAGAAATAATTTACAAAAATATCATAAAATCCAATAAAAGTTACTGTAACAAGATTTTAAAATCTCTATAAAACTACAAAGAAAGCCATCTGGAAAAGAGAACATTTCCCCAGAAACTCAATCTGAGTCTTTCTGTACAGATGGTGGCATTTAGTAGTTTAAATAGTAAGTTGAGCACTGATGACCATGACCTACACATTGGTTTCCTGTATGACCTCTGTAAGGTCAGTGGATGGGGGCATGGTGATGTAGGGACTCAGACCCGCCCACATTGGCTAGGACCGCCCACAATCAAGCCTGCCAAGGGAAGCTTCCCAGGAACCATTTGGAAAGAAGCGATCATCTGCCAGCCAGTGAAATTTCACGACGTCATAGTAGCTCCACCTCCCTAGAGGGACCCTTTAAATATCTGCCACGCGGTTTAATCTTTGCAACTTCCCTGATCTCCATCTTTTCTTCTATCTTTCTTTCCTCGGGGCCAGGGAACCTTGCCGGGCGGGGTGTGCGCTCTGTACTCAATAAAGCCGTTTACTTATTCCACACTTTGCGGCTCCGAGCCCTCTTCCTTCCTTCTCGGCGGGGAAAAATACCTTACAACCTCGGGTTGTACATTTGCATACACTTGGTTTCATTTCCCTGAGTAAATTCTAATACAAACTGCTTCTCCTCATGTTTGCCTAAGACTTATGTGAGAGATATTGGCTCTATTCCTATTGGTCACATGGAAGCATCTCTCTCATACTGCACTGTCACATGAGTTGTATGCATTGTCCTGTAGTGATAGCTGTGTCCATGGCTGAATTGGTCAGATGCCCTGTAAGCCAGGGAAGAGAAGTTCTATTACCAGGATCCACGTAGTGAGAAAGAGATGGTGCTGGACACATGTTATCAGCTCATTTCAGTTACTACTCCTTATGATCCTTGAAGTGGATATTGCTCTTTTCATTACTCTTATCAAGTCCAGAAAGGTTAAAAAGAAATCAAAAGGTTTTCTTTCCAAGCTCCAGCAGTAAATCTCATGTCTATGAGAATCTAGAAAAGAACAACGTGTGACTATTTTAACTTAGGACTGTTTGAAATGGACTGAAATAATTTTATGTCTTTTGGAGAAAATGATAACAAACAATAATGTGTCAGATTTAAATTAAATCTAATCAATAGATTTATTTGGCTACTAATTGTGTCTATACTATAGCATAAGCTTGGCCAATTTTCTTTAAAAATATTTTGTTTATTAATTTTAGAGAGAGGAGAGAGAGAGAGAGAGGCAGTAGGGGGTGGTGAATGGGACGCACCTACTCATAATAATTACTTCTTGTATGTGCCTTGACCAGGCATGCATGGAGTTTCAAACTAGCGACCTCAGCATTCCAGGTCAAGCTCTATCCTCTGTGCCACCACAGTCAGGAAGAAAATTTTCTTTACTTGAAGGTAATTGTATATTTACAATGATAAATATATGTTATAAGAATATTTGTTCAGAAGAAATTCTTTCTGAGGTCTTCATATGTTGGATCAAATAAAAAGGTTCTGTTTATGTGAACTCTGTGAAGCAAAGATCTTGGGCCATATAAAAACTTAATAAATATCTGATTGACTGCAAAGATGAATGAATGGATAAAACTGTATTCTGTATCTGCTCAGACTATAGGCAGCTTAACACTATGCTGTTGTCTAGATAATTTGGTCAGTGTTGGATGTAGTATGGAATAATTTAGGGCTAATCTCCCTTTCTTTACTTTCATAATTTTCTGGAATTCCCTAGAAAATTTCTTCTGGCCACCATAGACAACCTTGAAATGAAATAATTTTGACAGTTGCCTTGGTGGCCCAAAGTCTGTGCCATCTAGCGTCATTGTCAGTTACACACCCAGTTGGTGGATCTAGGCATGGTATTTACAGCCAACACTTCAACCTGATGTTGCTGTATTTAGATTGAATGCATTTTCACTTTGTGAGGTAGCTGGGGTTGGGAATGAGAAAACAGTTGTTTTTGTTGTTCTTGTTTTGTTTTGTTTTGATTTTTTGTTGTTTAATGAATCAAGTAACCAGGGAGTCTGGGAGAAACACACATTCCATTCTACACCCAGTCAATGGAGATCAAGAAAAATGAAACCTGTTTGTTTCTTCTTTATTAGTTTCCATTATTATCGTTTTATGGAAATAATTACCGTTCTGGCCAACAACTTTGCTTAATTACTGCTATGAATCTGTTTCTCATTTTCCTTAAAGGCTTTATTAGAAGCAGCCCAATCTCTCAATATTCCTCAAGAGGTTATTCTTTTGTTAATTTCTTTTAGGGAAGAATCCAAACACCTCAATTTTGTGTTTTAAGAATTCATGCATCAAAGATTTTTATTTTCAGAAGCAACGTAGCACCAAAATAGCTTACTATTATTTCTGGTAATATCATGAAATAGCAATAATAGTATCCTCAATTTTAAAATAAAAAAAAGTATAGAACCTAGAGTTAAAAGTTATGACTTTTTAACATAGATAATTTAAAAATATTTTTAAAGAAGTTTTGAACACAGTGTATTCTTGCTATTAACAGCTCATTATACCTTTATAAATAATTTCTTTAATTTTTTTCAGCTTTTCAAATTCTGAATATCTTCTCTGTAGAGAAAGTTGGGTTGTGGTGATGGTTGCACAACTCTATAAAGTTACTACAAATCTTTGAATTGTACACTTAAAATGAATGAATTTTATGATACATAAACTGCATCTCAATAAAGCTGTTAAAAATATGATAAGGTTACCAATATGCGGGTATTCTTTGTATGCTGGTGTTCTTAGTACACTAGAATTCACACTTAAATTGATAATTAATGCTATTTTGGATTTGAAGTCTTTAAAAACGCTTTTTTTGCATTAATAGTGATTTAATCAAAGGTTCTGCTCTACGCCCTCCCCCACCCGCATTCTGGTGTCCTGTAATCATTTATTAACAGAACTTTTAGTAAAGGGATCAATGCTGGTGAAAGCCCTACAATACATTCTGTTTTACTATCTGGCTTCTTAATACTGTCAGTTGGGCATTTTGTGAGCACTACGTGCCCTTCTGAGATGACCTTGAATGCCTTCACTCAGCCCTCCTGACTTTGTCAACTTTCTCCTTGCTAATGGGTACTACTGGCCTTGGGGAGATAAAAAGGAAATGGTATTTGGTGTATCTTAGCAGGATTGCAGAGAAAGTAAAAAAGAGTAAGTAGAACCAAACAGGTTTTTCTTATTATGTTTCTTGTTTTTTGTGAATTCCAGAAGGATTAAAATCTAAAATATTTCCTGAACTGTCTAAAAAAAACTGTGTTGTACAGTATGTCAAAGATTTTTATTTACTTACAATTATTTTTAAGAATGAGGTCAGTCATTTTTTTTTATTTTTTTTATTTTTTACAGAGACAGAGAGTGAGTCAGAGAGAGGGATAGACAGGGACAGACAGACGGGAATGGAGAGAGATGAGAAGCATCAATCTTTAGGTTTTCATTGTGGGTTGCAATACCTCAGTTGTTCATTGATTGCTTTCTCATATGTGCCTTGACCGCGGGCCTTCAGCAGACTGAGTAACCCCTTGCTTGAGCCAACGACCTTAGGTCCAAGCTGGTGAGCTTTGCTCAAACCAGATGAGTCTGCACTCAAGCTGGCGTCTTCGGGGTCTCGAACCTGGGTCCTTCCACATCCCAGTCCGACGCTCTATCCACTGCGCCACCTCCTGGTCAAGCTACAATTATTTTTACAAAGAATAAAATGACTTGTAATGAAAAGAAAATAAGTCTGGGGAGCAGCCTTTCAAGGTGAACATTCCAACAATACTCTCACTCAACAAATTATTTCAAAAAAAACCACAGCCTTGAAATATTTTCCAGCTAAAGAATACGTGTTCCTCTATATTCAAGTCTTGCTAAAATACTTCATATGTAAAATTTTATACACAAGGCTCTTTGATTACATACCTTGTCCAGAACTCCCTAGTAATTATGGTTTTGACATCTTTTTTAAAAATTGTTTTTGTTTATTGATTTGAGAGACAGAGAGAAAGAGAGTGAAACATCAGTTTGTTGTTCCACTTATTTAAACATTCATTTGTTGATTCCTGTATGTGCCTTCACCAGGATTGAACCCACAACCTTGATGTGTAGGAAGGACACTCGAACTAACTGAGCTACCGGCTAGGGCCATCTTGACATCTTGTTAGAGTCCTTTGCACATTGGTAACCTTATTATATTTTTACATGTTATTTACATGTCATAAAATCTATTCAGTTTACATGTATAAGTAAATAATTTTTAGTAAATTTATGTAGACTTATAGCACCATCACCAAAATCTAAGTTAGAACATTTTTGTCATTCCTAAAAGGAACCATAAACTAAATAAGTAGTATACTCATTTGTCCCTCTTACCTAGGAAATCACTAATCTATTTTCTACTTCTATACATTCATCTTTTCTGGGAATTTTATATGAATAGGTTCATACAATTTGTGCTCAGTCATGACTAGATCCTTTCACTTAGCAAAATGTTTTAATAATATTATGGCATGTATCAGTACTTCTTTCCTTGTTATTGATGAATTATATTCCATCCTAAAGAGACATAACGCTTATCTATTAACCAGTTGATGGAAAGGTAGGTTGTTTCTGCCTTTTGGCTATTAGAATAATGCTTCTAATGAACACTTATTTGGAAGGTTTTGTGTAGATATATATTTTTATTTCTCTAGGTATATAGCTACAAGTGGAATTGCTGGCTTGTATGGTAAACTTACATTTAGTGTTTAAAGAAACTGCTGAAATGTTTTTTAAAAAATGATTGCATCGCCTGACCTGTGGTGGCACAATGAATAAAGCATCAACCTGGAGTGCTGAGGTGGCTGGTTCAAAACCCTGGGCTTGCCTGTCAAGGCACATATGGGAGTTGAAACTTCCTGCTCCTCCCCCCTTCTCTCTCTCTCTCTCCCCACCTCTAAAATAAATAAATAATCTTTAAAAAATGATTGCATCATTTAGAGTCTCACCTACAATGTTCCAGTTTTCTACCTCTTTGCCAATTGTCAGTCTTTTGGATTATATCCATTCTAGTAAATGTGAAATGATATCATATATATATATATATATATATATATATATATATATATATATATATATATACACACACACACACACACACACAATGACTCTAAAATAATACAAAATCACTTTTAAAATTTTAAATGTATTGATTTAGAGAGAGAGGAAGAGAGAGAGAAAGAGAAACATCTATCTGTTCCTGTATGTGCCCTGTCCAGGAATTGAACGCACAAACTTTACATATCAGGATAATGCTCCAACCAATGAGCCATCTGGCCAGGGCCCAAAACCACTTTTATTTTATTTATTTTTTAATTGATTTTAATTTATTGTGTTTACATTTATTCCAATGTTGCCCCGAATGCATCTCTCCTCCCCCGTATTCCCCTCAACATCTACCTTGTCCCCCTCCCCATAGCACCCTCCCCTCTTCCCTTCAGGTTTATCCCCTCCTATCATCCCCTTCCCTTTGTTCTCTTTTCCTCTGGTCCCTTTGATCCCTCCTCTGTCTCAATTCCATTCTTCAGTTCACATTGTTCATTGGATTCCTCAAATGAGTGACATCAGATGATATTTTTCTTTTTCTGCCTGACTTATTTCACTTAACATAATAGTTTCCAGGTCCATCCATGTTGTCGCAAAAGGTAAGATTTCCTTATTTTTCATGGCCCCATAATATTCCATAGTATATATATACGACTGCTTTTTAATCCAATCATCCACTAACAGACACTTGGGCTGTTTCCAGATCTTCACTATTGTGAACAATGCTGCCATAAACATGGGAGTGCATTTCTCTTTTTGAAACAGTGCTTTGGTGTTCTTGGGGTATATTCTTAAAAGTAGGATAGCTGGGTCAAAAGGCAGTTCCATTTTAATTTTTTGAGGAATCTCCATACTGTTTTCCACAGTGGCTGCGCCAGTCTGCATTCCCATCAGCAGTACAGGAGGGTTCCCTTTTCTCCACATCTTCTCTAGCACCTATTCTGTGTTGTTTTGTTAATGAGCGCCATTCTGACTGGTGTGAGGTGGTATCTCATTGTGGTTTTAATTTGCATTTCTCTAATGATTAGTGATGTTTAACATTTTTCATCTGTCTGTTGGCCACCTGTATGTCCTCTTTGGAGAAGTGTCTATTCATTTCATTTGCACATTTTTTGATTGGATTGTTTATCTTCCTGGTGTTGAGTTTTACAAGTTCTTTATAAATTTTGGTTATTAAACCCTTATCAGACATATTGTCAAATATGTTCTTCCATTGTATAGTTTGTCTTTTTATTCTGTTCTTATTGTCTTTAGCTGTGCAAAAGCTTTTTAGTTTGATATAGTCCCATTAGTTTATCGTGTCTTTTATTTCACTTGCCCGTGGAGATAAATCAGCCAATATTTTGCTGCGAGAGATGTCAGAGAGCTTACTGCCTATGTTTTCTTCTAAGATGTTTATGGTTTCACGGCTTACATTTAAATCTTTTATCCATTCTGAGTCTATTTTTGTGAATGGCGTAAGTTGGTGGGCTAGTTTCATTTTTTTGCAAATAACTGTCCAATTTTCCCAACACCATTTGTTAAAGAGGCTGTCTTTACTCCATTGTATGCTCTCACCTCCTTTGTCAAATATTAGTTGTCCAAAACCACTTTTAAAATCAAGAGAAGAGTGAAGTATATACCCATAGTCCTTCATGACTAACCTTTTTAGTCTCCTCTCCTATAGTAACCTTCAGACCATCCAAACTGTAATCAAAATAAGAACATCTATTTAAATAATGGTATTTTTTCACTATCAAGGAGGCCAATTCAAAAATAAAATATATATATGCCGTTGCCTACGTAAAGTCATCTTTAAAATATATTGAGACACATTTAAACTGCTGAAATTTGATGTAGCAAAGCCATAAACAATTGTAGCATAATAAACACCAAGAGTTAGGTACAAAATTTTTTCCTTCCCACTGAGAAGTCAGAAAGTGCAAAAATATTAATATATTTTGTCACAGTTTCTTTTTTTTTTCTTTTCCAAGAGAAAGGAGAGGAGATAGACAGATTCCTGCATGTGCCTGGATCAGGATCCACCTGGCATTCCCTGTCTGAAGCTGATGCTCTGCCCATCTGGGGCCATGATCGTAATTGAGCTACTTTTAGTGCCTAAGGTGGAGGCTCCGCAGAGCCATCCTCAGCGCCTGGGTGGTGCGCTCAAACCAATGGAGCCATGGCTGCAGGAGGGGTAGAGTGAGAAAAAAGAGAGGTGGAGGGGTGCAGAAGTAGATGGTTGCTTCTCCTGTGTGCCCTGACCAGGAATCAAACCTGGGACATCCACATGCTGGGCCAACACTCTCCCACCACTACTTTCCGTAGGCAAAGCTTCTCCCTAATAAATTAGTGAAGGAGAGAAGCAGCTGTGCTGTTTTCTCAATGATCTCTGTGTTTTCCACTATTCATATATTTCCTTAAGACCTCTTGCTAAGTGTATTGCTTTTTCATTCAAGCAAACTTGGGCCATACCTATTATTGTTTTGGTATGCAGTCAATTGATCTAGGTACCAAGGGCCGTGGGGAACTATAAACACTGAAAATTATGAGTATAAATTTCTTAATATGGTATTACATAACCTCTAAATATGTGAATTTTCATATATTTCCCACATCAGGGATCCCTGAATTCCTGCATTGTTTGACTACTGTCAGCCTGTGCCAAACTTGAAGTTAATTAGTATTTCCAGTCTATTTGAATGCCAGAAACTTGAAGGGCAACAAGTCAGGGCAGTTTGGATCTCTATTGGGCATCCCTTCAGATCTTTTGTACATAAATAAATACACATTTGTGTGTGTGTAAAGTGTATAAAATGTGTACCTGTATATATGTTTAATTAATAAATTTATATATTCCACCAAAGTTTTGTTATCATTTAATCTATTTTACATAACATTTTATATTAATACATATTTTTTAAAAAATAGTTGTACAATATTCATTATTTAAATGTTGTATATTTTTAAAATTTGTCTCCTCTTGTTAGAAATTTAGAACACACACACATACACATCATATCACATGTCACACTTATAAGGTAAAATTATAGAAGAGTCAAAAATTTTTTATTTTAATGCATAATACCAAATAATACCAAATCACCCACCCCCAAAGATACATTTCCACCTTCTGTATATAGAAACACAAATTTATTCTGTGTTGATTTGGCAACATTCTGTATATTTTGTAGTATCAGACTCATTTTGCTATTCTATTAACACCACTATTTTATTGATGAGTAATGAGAGGAGAAAAAAAGACTCATTAATGTTTCATCTCTCTTATGTCAGCCACTTGCCACTTTTGCCTGTGGAGGAGGCACCAGATCTCTTGTTTCACAGCTGAGAGAGTCCAGACTCAGGAAGGATCAGATATCCATCCAAAGCCCCAGAGCTCTCAGGGTCAAGGGGGGAGGCCAACCAGGCCATGATTAATGATTATGGTTCACAACACAATCCAGCCTCTCTTTGAGTAAGGAGAAATGCTATCTCTTCTTCTTTATGCCAGTCTTCAGAACAGGGGTGGTCACCAAATGGGCCACTTTTCATCTCCTTCACAGGTAAAGACTCTACATCAGACTTGCCATCTGGACCGAGACACATATGGCATTTGTTTGCATCATCCCGGCAGGCAAGATTGTCTTTTCATTGGTGGTATGGCTAGAAATATTGGTGATGTGTTCACTTACCTACCATCAGCTTAACTTCCTACAGGGGGTGACTGACTCTGAGATTAAACATGAACACAGGAAGATACAAGCTTCTTCAAAGCACCACAGGGAGGAGAACATGACACCATTCGTTTGTCTAAGAATACCCAGCCTAGTGATAGTCAAACCTGTGTTTACATTACAGAGTATTTTGACCAGTCTCTGTTTAATTTTATTATGTCAAAGGAGGCCTCATCTTGAATACAGGGTTTTCTTCCTTGTGCCATTTTCTGAGGAAAGGTAAACCCATGCGATCAATGGATCCTGCTCCTTCGGGGATCAACCCTGAGTTAGCTCCACAGGTTTAGATGCACTCGAATTCTGGATGTGTAGCTCAATGGTTACATGATCTTTGTCAAGTCACTCCAGCTCTCTGAGCTTCAGAATTTCACATTGTCACATAGACATGACAAGGCCTCCTTCCCAGAGTACTGTGTGTACTTAGTGAAACAATGTGTGTAGTGCAACGGTTGGGAAAATTTGAAGCACACAATCAGAACCTCACAGTGCTCTGTTCTCTTCTCTTCCCGCACATTGTGAAGAGCCCAGACTCAGGGAAAGAAGATTAAGCCACTCATGTGGTTGAAGAGAACTGGCAGAGATTTCTAGACTTTGGTTTTAGGAACAATTTGGCAGTATGGTGACTTGGTCAGTGAAAATAAGAGTGAGTGTGTGTGTGCGATAGATAAAAAGATAAAATATAGGTTTTAAAAGGATATTTAAGAAAAAAAATTTATATTTTTAGTTTAGAGAAAAAATGTTTTCAGGTTCCAGAAAACATAAACCCAAAATTGATCCCTGTGAGAGAATGCATAGAAATACCCAAGATCTTAGAGATAATAAAGAAGCTAGATTTCCAGTCTCTGAAATAGAGAGCATGGCTTTTAATTCAGACCAAGTGAAGGTTAGCCTGAAAGGGAGGCTAGAGTTAGAGAAGCTCTTTTATTTCACCCACCCTTCACTCTGAAACAGCATCCCAGTGCACCAGCTTGGACCGGGAGCTCAGATCTGCAAACCAGGCTCTAACATGCCATCCGCCCAAGGCCAGGTGTCAGCAGGCCGGGGCCTCTCGGGGCCACACCACTGAACTAAAATGCAGGGCTCAGACATCAGAGATATACTCAGGAAACACCAAGATGTCAGGATAGCCAAGAACGTGAAGCAAGGACATCTGAGCCTAAGCAGAGATTTTGAATTATAAGAGGCATGGGCTTTAAGCAATAGGTCCATTGCACTGTACACAGGAATAGAGTTTGATAACACACTGGGAGCTGATACAAGGCCGGAGCTGATCACAGTGGTTTGACGAATATGTGTGGGAAATGGTGGTAGAGAGATGTGTGTGTGTGTGCGTGTGTGTGTGTGCGTGTGTGTGTGTGTGTGTGTGTGTGTGAGTGGCAGAGGGGGTAGAACAATGTAAAATAAAAATTGGGGAAAGAGAATATAAAATAAATAAATAAATATGCTATTTGAGCTTTAGAAGATTAAAATTTAGTAGAGAAAACCAGATGTTTATTGCTTTATCCATCTATCCATCCATCCATCCTTCCATCCAACTATCTAAAAATCTTTCCCCAAAAGATGAGAGAATAAAATGGTAATAAAAATCATCATGGAATAAGTCAGAGAAGTTCCTGGAAGAATTTGGCTCTTGAAATGTGTGTTTAAGAGTGAATGTGAAAATGAATGGAAGAGAGAGGCATAGAAATGATTGTTCTAGATGGGATGAGCCAGTCACCTGGTACAGGAGGGAAGGAGTGGTGCCATGGGAACAACAAGTGTTAGGATGTGTGTGCAGGTGCAGCTTTACTCCGAAGGAATCCCACAGACCAGGGAGGCCTGGCCTACGGGCAAAAATGCCCAATGAGAGAGGTAGATGTCTGAATGCAGCACATATTCCAGTATGACTGTGGTTCTGACCAAAGCGTTTGGCCCACTCTGATCTTCTCTTTGGGAGAGCTTAGCCCATGAGCGTCATCCCTGCTTGCTTAAGTTGATGATATTCAACTTTTCAGTGAAATATTATTTGCCTGGGCACTCACCCCAGGACATCTCTGAAGGCCTGCAGATAAGGCTTAGTGGATGCAGAGTCTTCAAAAATCCAGCGCCTTTTCTTCTTCAGTTCATCCTCCAGGGCTCTGCCCCTTTGTTAGGGCTCCTGGGAGTGCCACTGGGAATTTGCCATGTAGGGGTTAAGAGTTGTTCAGAGAGATCACATCTTCACAGTCTCCCTTTTCTAAGGAATTGCTATGAAAATATTTATGTGTGACAAGCTCTGCTATCAGTGTGGCACCACCAGTGGTGCAGAAGCTGCAGCTCTGAAACGTGCTGAGGTTTTATCCACAAAATGATGATATGGCCCAATGTAAACAGGCGACTGTTCAAGTCTGACATTCTTTGTATTGAGACAGTTCAAGCAAAGCTGAAAAAACAGCTCTTGGGAATGTCGAAGGAATGAAGACTCAGCAGCACGATGCTGGTCGGTGGCCGGGGACGCCGGTTCAGTGGAAGAAAGGAATGCACGGGGAGGAAGGGCTGCATTGCTCTTAAAATCTTCAGTTGTACGCCCATTATCTGAGGTTTTTAAAGAAAAAAAGTACCAACTAACAAGAATTTCGAGAAACCTTTAGTAACAAAAATGGACTATTTTATTCACCCACTGAGCTGTACTTCCTCTGCATCCCCAGAACCTAGGCCAAAACCGCCTCTGCTGGTTGGATAAATGCATTGTTTCTTGGTGCCATCAGTGTACATTTACTTACTTATGAGCATGTATATTCATGATCATGGCTATGCTGAAGCCATCATGTGTTTGCCACTGTTTTACTCTTAAATCAATAGCGTAATACAAATAAGAAGAAGTGTTCTCATTAAAACCTGTTTTGTGCTGGCTAAACTGCACTGAGTTCTTTCTTAAAAAGTGTGGTGGCAGATTTCTCAGAAGTTCCTGGCCCATACATTTGAAAAGTAAAAACATAAGATATAGGTAAGAGTATGTATCTATGTGTGTGTGTGATAAAATATTACAAAATTGTCACATTTTGTGCTCATTATCCAAGTTCCCGCTACCTTGAAGTTATGTAGAGAAACCAGTCATCAGAAGATTATTAGCTAATGAACTAAACAAATATAAAATTAATACTCATTCAAATTTTCCTCCATGCATGCTTAACTCTCTTTGTTTTGTGCTTAACTCTAAAACATCTAATTATTAAATGCACATAGATTGCAAAATGAAATTAAAAATCTTGTTAAAAAATGAATTTAGCCCTGGCCGGTTGGCTCAGTGGTAGAGCATCGGCCTGGTGTGCAGAAGTCCCGGGTTCAATTCCCGGCCAGGGCACACAGGAGAGGCGCCCATCTGCTTCTCCACCCCTCCCCCTCTCCTTCCTCTCTGTTTCTCTCTTCCCCTACCACAACTGAGGCTCCATTGGAGCAAAAGATGGCCCGGGCTCTGGGGATGGCTCTGTGGCCTCTGCCTCAAGCGCTAGAATGGCTCTGGTCGCAACAGAGCGTTGCCCCGGATGGGCAGAGCATCGCCCCCTGGTGGGCGTGCTGGGTGGATCCCGGTCGGGTGCATGCGGGAGTCTGTCTGACTGCCTCCCCGGTTCCAGCTTCAGAAAAATACAAAAAAAAAAAATGAATTTAATGAAAAGGAAGATTGGTGAACCGTTAAAACTACATGGCAAATCACTGACAAATGAGAATCTGGGATAATTCAGCAATTTAAGTGGGGAAGAGAAAACACACAAAAATGACTATGGACCAAATTACCACTACTTTTATTTTCTAGAATCTCTTCTCTCTGAGAACATAGTTGACACTTGTAACGTACACTGAGTAATAACAATATACAGGGTAAAACCAATTTGTTTTATAATTCTCATCCTACTTTTTAATATAAAGTCTCAACCCAAACTGAATTTTTTTAAAAACAATTTACTAGGAAATTTTGGTCCCCATAATGTATCAACTATTGTCATATCGTGAAAAGCTCCTATAACACATATTCCTGTATGAAAGTTATAATAAACAAAAACAAAATAAAAAGAGTATGACAATCCAGAGAAGACATGAACATTTTGGTTTATAAATTCTAATTATTTCTTCCATGCAAATATGCCCAATGTAATCATACAGACATTCTTCCATCAGTGCTTTTGATCTTTCTAGCTTATGTAAGCTCTTTTGTTTCCCTAAATTGTTTTTTCTTATAGAATATTTTCTTAGTTTTTTATACTTAGGAATAAACTCTATTTGTGCTCATTTTCTCTTTTCGAGAGAAAGCAACAGCTTATGGTACTATATAATGTTTACTTATTCTAACATTCATTCTGTGTGTGCACGCATGCACACACACACACACACACACACCCTTTATAAAATGTGAGCAGAAAAGTCTGCTTGTCACCTTCCAGGGTAATGGTCCTTCACTTTTCTTATTATTACCCCTAAGAATACTTTTTAGACCCCTTTTCCCTAACTGCCCACTGATGACTTTTAATACTACAGGTATACTACACATCTGTTTATATATTATGGCCTTGGGGAGGGTGTAGTCCTTTTCCATTGCTGCTGTCACAAACCAGCACAGACTGAGCATCTTAAAAACAGATCTGTTATGATCCAGGTCTGTAGAAAGTGAATTTGGATGCTACAAACTAGTCAGGAGGACGTAAATACAGCATAAGGAACAGTCAATAATATGGTAATTATGATGTAGGTTTCAAAGTGAGTACTTGAACTATCATGACGATCACTTTGCAAAGTATATGATTGTCTAAGTACTGTGCTGTACATCTGAAACTAATACAGAACAATGTTGAATGTAAGCTGTAATTGAAAAATGAAAATTTTAACAGGCTGAGGTGTCTCTGTGTTAACACGGCAGGGTGGCAGGGCTGCCCACCACTAGGTGATGATCTTCTGGCTCTTCGAGGCCACCCACACTCTTTCCTCATGGTCCCATTTCTCCACTTTCAAAGCAAACAGTGCATCTCTCTATGTTCTCTTACATTGTCACATCTTCCTCACTTCTTTTTTTAATTTAGAAATTAAATTTAGTGGGGTGACATTGATCAATAAGAGTACATAGAGTTCAGGTGGGCACGTTTATAGCACTTAAACTGTTGATTGCATTGTGTGCCCATCACCCAAAGTCAAATCATTTTTTGTCACCTTATATTGTAAAGACACTTGTGATTGCGTTGGGCCCACCCAGATAATCCAGGATAATCATTCCATTTTGAGATCAGCTAACCATCAACCTTAATTCTATCTGCAACTTTAATTCCCCTTTGCCACGTAACATGTTGTATTCACAGGTTCTGGGGATTAGGACTTAGACTTCTTTAATGGGACAGAGTTGGGGTTGGAGAAACATTATTCTGCCAACCAGAAAAGATCACAAAACACTGTAGCATCTAATATTTTCTTGCCCCTAAAGCACTAATTTTCACTGCATGGAGCCAGTAACACCCCACTGGGAACCGGTGCTCCAGGACTCCAGTGCTTCCCTCACTCCCTTTTCTCCAGCTCTGGGCTTCTGCCCGGTTTCTATAACCCTCAAGATAAAAGTTACTGCTAGATTCTAAAAACCTTTTTAGATACACATGTGCGTCTCAACGCACAAACATTTTTTCAAAATAAAATTTAAAACAATCATATTTTTTCAATTTAAAAAAGCTCACCACTGACCTAATTCATCATTACACATATGAGTCTTTTATTTATCCAGATAGCCTAAGACAGTGGTCCCCAAACCCCAGGCCACAGACCAGTACCGGTCCGTGGGCCATTTGGTACCAGTCCACAGAGAAAGAATAAATAACTTACATTATTTTTGTTTTATTTATAGGTAAGTCTGAACGATGTTTTATTTTTAAAAAATGACCAGATTCCCTCTGTTATATCCATCTAGGACTCAATCTTGATGCTTGTCTCAGTCACGTGATATATTTATCCATCCCACCCTAAAGGCTGTTCCGTGAAAATATTTTCTGACATTAAACCGGTCCGTGGCCCAAAAAAGGTTGGGGACCACTGGCCTAAGAGACATATAATTATGTCAAATAAAGACTTCTCTACGTCATCCGTAGAAATAGTAGAAACCAAGATTTAGAGTGGGCAGAAGTTATCCTGGAAAATTTCTGTCTCTAACAACGACATTTTCTATGAATAAGCAATCCCTGGAACGTCTTCTGAACTATGGACTGTAGAAATCATAGGACTGCATATCTCCTGGTGCCCCCAGACACGTGATCCACCACACTGCTGTGTCTTCCCTGCAGGTCCTGCTATGGGAGCCTCGGGAAGCTGGCGCTTCAGGCCTGGAGGCTTTTCCCACTGAAGTCTTTCTCTTTTTAAAAAAAAGCCTGGAGGATGACGTCAGAGTAATGGCGGGGTAGGAAGCAATACCGATAAATCTCCCCCAAAACTCAACAAGATCTTCAACCAGAAACAGAAAAACCTATACTTGGAGCTTCCAGATGCTTCGCAATACACCCAAAGGTATGATTGAGTGAAAAATTGGCTAAATATATAACCAAACCCCGAAGGAAATAGGGAGTAAGAAATGCTCCGCCTTCCTCACTAACCTAAACAGGGTGGCTTTCTCTGGTAACTGTGAATATAGAAACTAAGGCGGACAAAGGGGGTGAATAGGTCCAGGCCGCCGCGGCACAAACGGCCGAACCAGGCTGTGGCATAGAGATCCAAGCCGAGGAAAATCTGATCCTGTGGCAACCCGGGCAATACAAACTAACACTCGCGCCAAACCCAAACAAAGAAAGACAAGCGGAGCGGCCATTTTACCCGGTCTCCTGGTCGGTGCGCAGTTAGTGGGCGAGAATTTCTTCCTAGGCCCCGAGAGTGGGTGCCCGTGTTGCCCCATGGAGAGGCAGGGTCAGAGGCCTTTCTGTGGGCCGAGGGCAGAGTCTCTGGGCAGCCCCAGCGCCCTGGGAAAGCCACGCACGGGAGGGAGTGAGAACTAATTCCAACGGTGGAGATTTTCCGTGCTAGAGGGTGTTTCACTCAGAGGGAAACGCGGCCGGCCTCATATCCTGGTTTGCGCGCACAGATAAGGAGTGAGCAATTCCTCCGAGTGCCTCAGCAGTGCGCGCCCGTGTTATCGCACAGAGGGGCAGAGTCAGGGGCCTTTGTGTGGGCCAAAGCGGAATCTCGAGCCGTCCCAGCGCCTTGCAAAAGCCGCGCACGGGGACGGAGCGAGACTCAATTCCAACGCTGCAACTTTTCCCTGCGGTTGGGGGTCTCACTCAGAGCGTGAGACTGCTGGCCAGATATCCTGGTCGCAGACAGTGAGGGAGAGTTTCCTCCAAGCGTCCCGGAAGTGGGCGCCTGCTTGTGTTACCGGACAGAGTGGCAGAGCCAGAAGTCTTTGAGTGGGCGGAAAGCCCGCCTGATTATGCTAGCAGCTCTGACTGACTGAGCCTTACCCAGAGCCCTGTGCTGAGTGGAAATAGAGTGGGGAGTTGCCAGCTCTTTGAGCCTCTTACTATCCAGGCAGAGGCAGCAGCAACTCCATAGCTGGATTATCAGGCTACTAATTGAGGAAGGAAAGACTAGGAGAAAGGCTCCAGGAACACGGACTCTCTCACTGTCGGAGCCTATAAATGCTAATGAGCTTTGACTGCCAACGAGACTAAAGCACAATACATGACATTGCTATAGAGACTTATCAACTGCAAACCTCTACCTGAGCATGCCAAAGGGGCAGAACCCGGCGTACAGAGTCACCGACCAGGAAGAGGGAGAGAAAAGAAAAAGCAAGAAGATAACCTCTCAAAATCAAGAATAATCTGCAGACTTTATAACCTATCCCATTTTATTATATTTGTTTGTTTGTTTCTCTTATCTTCATTCTTGATACTTTTTTTTCCTCCTCCAATTTGGCCGATTAACTCTCTACTGGTCTTACTCTCTCCTCTCCTTGAACTATACTATCCATAAGTGTTACATCTCCCATTATCTTTTCTCTTCTCTTCCTTTCTCTCTATGAGGGTTGCACTCCAAAACCCTTAACTCTCTCTCTCTCTCTCCTTTGTTTTTTCTTCTTTTAGTGGTTCCCTCTTTTTTTCTCTCTCTCTCTTTCTTTTCTCCCTCTATATAAGTTTCTTCCTTTCTCCTTTACATTTCCTCTCATTCAAACCTCAATAACAAACAAATTATCTTATCTGGGACTCAAACCTATGTTTGTGGCATTTTGGGGGTTTTTTACTTCACCTTTTTAACTCACTAGCAGTGCTCCCATCCCTGGCTCTCCATATTATCTAGTTCTTGTTCCACTAAATACAATAGTAATTTTTTAATTTGTCCCCCCATTTTTCCATTTTCCTCTTATTCCTCTCATCATAACTCTTAGACAACCAACACCTAAAAGCAAATCATTTTATTCTTGACCCAAATTTTTTCGTTATTTGCTTTTTGTGGGTCCATACGCTCTTTTTTTTTCCTTTTTTTTTTTTTTTTTGCCCCTTTATTACTTTTCCCCAATTCAGGCCCTCCATCACAGGCATTGTTTGTTATAATTCACAGTCCACCACAAGATTTTCTCAAGAAAGAGAGGAGAGGAGAGGAGAGGAAAAAAAGAGGGGGGGAATAATTTCCTTTTTTTTTAAATTTTATTTTATTTTTTTTTCTTTATTTCATTATTAATTTTTTTTTAAAAAAAAACAACTTTTTTCTATTTTTTATTTTTTTATTTTTTTTAACTTTTTATTCTTTATTAAATCTCATTAATACTATCAACAAAAACACCCTCAGATGCCATTAAGGAAGAGAAAATCGAATATCATGGATACAAAAGAAAGAGAGGTAACACAGCTAGATGAGGAAAAATCTATGGAGAAAAAATTTAATATATTGGAAACCTTGGAGCTAAATGAGAGAAAATTCAAGATAGAAATCCTAAAAATCCTCCGAGATATACAAGAAAACACAGAAAGGCAATTTAGGGAGCTCAGAAAACAACTCAATGAACACAAAGAATATATGTCCAAGGAAATTGAAACTATAAAAACAAATCAAACAGAGATGAAAAACTCAATTCATGAGCTGAAAAATGAAGTAACAAGCTTAGCTAATAGAACAGGTCAGATAGAAGAGAGGATTAGTGAAATAGAAGACAAGCAACTTGAGGCACAACAGAGAGAAGAAGAAAAAGACTCAAAAATTAAAAAAAATGAGATAACCCTACAAGAATTATTTGACTCCATCAAAAAGAATAACATAAGAATACTAGGTATATCAGAGGGAGAAGAGAGAGAAAATGGAATGGAGAACATACTCAAACAAATAATAGATGAGAACTTCCCAAGCCTGTGGAAAGAACTAAAGCCTCAAGTTCAAGAAGCAAACAGAACTCCAAGTTTTCTTAACCCCAACAAACCTACTCCAAGGCATATCATAATGAAATTGACACAAACCAACAGCAAAGAAAAAATTCTCAAGGCAGCCAGGGAAAAGAAGAATACAACATATAAAGGAAGGCCCATTAGATTATCATCAGATTTCTCAGCAGAAACTCTACAAGCTAGAAGAGAGTGGACCCCAATATTTAAAGTCCTGAAAGAGAGGAACATTCAGCCACGAATACTATACCCATCAAAGCTATCCTTCAAATACGAAGGAGAAATAAAAACATTCACAGATACAGAAAAGATGAGGGAATTTATCATCAGAAAACCCCCACTCCAGGAATTACTAAAGGGGGTTCTCCATTCAGAGATAAAGAACAAAAAAAAACAGAGCCACAAGTAAAAGCTCCAAGAAGAACACAATAAAACCAAATTTAAACTGTGACAACAACAAAAAGAAAGAGGGGGAGAAGATGGAGATAAACAGTAGCAAAGGACGATGGAGTGCAAAAGTACTCACAAAATAGTTCACTACAATGAACAGGGTAGGGACCCTTTTCATTACTCAAAGGTAACCACCATTGAAAAAACCACCACAGAAGCACATGAGATAAAAAAGATAGCAACAGAGGAAAGATGTATGGAATACAACCAAATAAAAACAAAAGATAGAAAAACGAAAGAAAAGGATCAAACAAGACACAAAACTAACAGAAAGCAAGATATAAAATGGCAATAGGGAACTCACAAGTATCAATAATTACACTAAATGTAAACGGATTAAACTCACCAATAAAAAGGCACAGAGTAGCAGAATGGATTAAAAAAGAAAATCCAACTGTATGCTGCCTACAGGAAACTCATCTAAGTAACAAGGATAAAAACAAATTCAAAGTGAAAGGCTGGAAAACAATACTCCAAGCAAATAACATCCAAAAAAAAGCAGGTGTAGCAATACTCATATCGGATAATGCTGACTACAAGGCAGGAAAAGTACTCAGATATAAAAATGGCCATTTCATAATGGCTAAGGGGACACTGAATCAAGAAGACATAACAATTCTTAATATATATGCACCAAACCAAGGAGCACCAAAATATATAAGACAGCTACTTATTGATCTTAAAACAAAAACTGACAAAAATACAATCATACTTGGAGACCTCAATACACCGCTGACGGCTCTAGATCGGTCATCCAAACAGAGAATCAACAAAGATATAGTGGCCTTAAACAAAACACTAGAGCACCTGGATATGATAGACATCTACAGGACATTTCATCCCAAAGTGACTGAGTATACATTCTTCTCCAGTGTACATGGATCATTCTCAAGAATTGACCATATGTTGGGCCACAAAAACAACATCAGCAAATTCAGAAAAATTGAAGTTGTACCAAGCATAGTTTCTGATCATAAAGCCTTGAAACTAGAATTCAACTGCAAAAAAGAGAAAAAAAATCCCACAAAAATGTGGAAACTAAACAACATACTTTTAAAAAATGAATGGGTCAAAGAAGAAATAAGTGCAGAGATCAAAAGATATATACAGACTAATGAAAATGACAATACGACATATCAGAATCTATGGGATGCAGCAAAAGCAGTGATAAGAGGGAAGTTCATATCACTTCAGGCATATATGAACAAACAAGAGAGAGCCCAAGTGAACCACTTAACTTCCCACCTTAAGGAACTAGAAAAAGAAGAACAAAGACAACCCAAAACCAGCCGAAGAAAGGAGATAATAAAAATCAGAGCAGAAATAAATGAATTAGAGAACAGAAAAACTATAGAAAAAATTAATAGAACAAGGAGCTGGTTCTTTGAAAAGATCAACAAAATTGACGAACCCTAGGCAAGACTTTCCAAGGAAAAAAGAGAAAGAACTCATATAAACAAAATCCAAAATGAAAGAGGAGAAATCACCACGGACACCGTAGATATACAAAGAATTATTGTAGAATACTATGAAAAACTTTATGCCACTAAATTCAACAACCTAGAAGAAATGGATAAATTCCTAGAACAATACAACCTTCCTAGACTCAGTCAAGAAGAAGCAGAAAGCCTAAACAGACCTATCAGTAGAGAAGAAATAGAAAAAACCATTAAAAACTTCCCCAAAAATAAAAGTCCAGGCCCTGACGGCTATACCAGCGAATTTTATCAAACATTCAAAGAAGACTTGGTTCCTATTCTACTCAAAGTCTTCCAAGAAATTGAAGAAGAAGCAATACTTCCAAACACATTTTATGAGGCCAACATAACCCTCATACCAAAAACAGGCAAGGATGGCACAAAAAAAGAAAACTACAGACCAATATCTCTAATGAATACAGATGCTAAAATACTAAACAAAATACTAGCAAATCGAATACAACAACATATTAAAAATATAATACATCATGATCAAGTGGCATTCATCCCAGAATCTCAAGGATGGTTCAACATACGTAAAACGGTTAACATAATACACCATATCAACAAAACAAAGAACAAAAACCACATGATCTTATCAATAGACGCAGAAAAGGCTTTCGATAAAATACAACACAATTTTATGTTTATGACTCTCAACAAAATGGGTATAGAAGGAAAATATCTCAACATGATAAAGGCCATATATGATAAACCATCAGCTAACATCATATTAAATGGCACTAAACTGAAGGCTTTCCCCCTTAAATCAGGAACAAGACAGGGTTGTCCACTCTCTCCACTCTTATTTAATGTGGTACTAGAGGTTCTAGCCAGAGCAATCAGACAAGACAAAGAAAAAAAGGCATCCATATCAGAAAAGAAGAAGTAAAGGTATCACTTTTTGCAGATGATATGATCCTATACATCGAAAACCCCAAAGAATCTACAAAAAGACTACTAGAAACAATAAGCCAATACAGTAAGGTCGCAGGATACAAAATTAACATACAGAAGTCAATAGCCTTTCTATATGCCAAAATGAAACAACTGAGAAGGAACTCAAAAGAATAATCCCCTTCACGATTGCAACAAAAAAATTAAAATACTTAGGAATAAACATAACAAAGAATGTAAAGGACTTATATAATGAAAACTATAAACCATTGTTAAGGGAAATCGAAAAAGATATAATGAGATGGAAGAATATACCTTGTTCTTGGCTAGGAAGAATAAATATAATCAAGATGGCTATATTACCCAAAGCAATATACAAATTTAATGCAATTCCCATCAAACTTCCAATGACGTTTTTTAAAGAAATAGAGCAAAAAATCATCAGATTTATATGGAACTATAAAAAACCCCGAATAGCCAAAGCAATCCTAAAGAAAAAGAATGAAGCTGGGGGCATAACAATATCTGACTTCAAACTCTATTATAGGGCCACGACAATCAAAACAGCATTGTATTGGCAGAAAAATAGACACTCAGACCAATGGAACAGAATAGAAAGTCCAGAAATAAAACCACATATATATAGTCAAATAATTTTTGATAAAGGGGCCAAGAACACACAATGGAGAAAAGAAAGCCTCTTCAATAAATGGTGCTGGGAAAACTGGAAAGCCACATGCAAAAGAATGAAACTAGACTACAGTCTCTCCCCCTGTACAAAAATTAACTCAAAATGGATCAAAGATCTAAACATAAGACCTGAAACAATTAAGTACATAGAAGAAGACATAGGTACTCAACTCATGGACCTGGGTTTTAAAGAGCATTTTATGAATTTGACTCCACAGGCAAGAGAAGTGAAGGCAAAAATTAATGAACGGTACTACATCAGACTAAGAAGTTTTTGCTCAGCAGGAGAAACTGATAACAAAATAAACAGAAAGCCAACTAAATGGGAAATGATATTTTCAAACAACAGCTCAGATAAGGGCCTAATATCCAAAATATACAAAGAACTCATGAAACTCAACAACAAACAAACAAACAATCCAATAAAAAAATGGGAAGTGGATATGAATAGACACTTCTCCCAGGAAGAAATACAAATGGCCAACAGATATATGAAAAGATGCTCATCTTCTTTAGCTATTAGAGAAATGCAAATCAAAACGGCAATGAGATACCACCTCACACCTGTTCGATTAGCTGTTATTAGCAAGTCAGGTAATAGCAAATGTTGGAGAGGCTGTGGAGAAAAAGGAACCCTCATACACTGTTGGTGGGAATGTAAAGTAGTACAACCATTATGGAAGAAAGTATGGTGGTTCCTCAAAAAACTGAAAATAGAACTACCTTATGACCCAGCAATCCCTCTACTGGGTATATATCCTCAAAACTCAGAAACATTGATACGTAAAGACACATGCAGCCCCATGTTTATTGCAGCATTGTTCACAGTGGCCAGGACATGGAAACAACCAAAAAGCCCATCAATAGATGACTGGATAAAGAAGATGTGGCACATATACACTATGGAATACTACTCAGCCATAAGAAATGATGACATCGGAACATTTACAGCAAAATGGTGGGATCTTGATAACATGATACGAAGCGAAATAAGTAAATCAGAAAAAAACAGGAACTGTATTATTCCATACGTAGGTGGGACATAATAGTGAAACTAAGAGACACTGATAAGAGTGTGGTGGTTACGGGGGGGAGGGGGGAATGGGAGAGGGATAGGGGGTGGGGAGGGGCACAAAGAAAACAAGATAGAAGGTGACAGAGGACAATCTGACTTTGGGTGGTGGGTATGCAACATAATTGAACGACAAGATAACCTGGACTTGTTATCTTTGAATATATGTATCCTGATTTATTGATGTCACCCCATTAAAAAAATAAAATTATTAAAAAAATAAAATTAAATTAAAAAAAATTAAAAAAATTAAAAAAGCCTTGAGCCAAATCATCAGGTTTCTGTTCTTTCTGTTACATCAATTAATGGTATCTGAAAATCCAATTCAATTAATTTTTTTTTTTTTTGCAGTGGAAACTCTTCTTTTTTAAAGGAAATCTACCTAAAAATCTGTCCCCACTCTCAAAGCTGATTATACTCTGGGCTTCAGGATGGCAGAAGCAAACTCTCAGTAATGGTCTCTAGAAAATGAGACAGTTTATAAATGAGCACATTTATATCTACATAGACAATTACTTGGAAAGAAAAGCACCAATTCTACACGTTAAAAATAAAATACTTGTACTAGTTGGCAAATTCTCTCAATAATGAAGTTTCTCCGTTTTTTGTTGTTGCTTTTTGTCTTGTGTATTTTCAAGTCAAAGGATTTGCTGATTCCCCACCCTCTACTTTTAAGATGATATAATGGAAATGCCACCACTTTTAAGTAAGAATCCAATTTGATAGATCAGGTAAGTTTTCAACAAGATTGGCTTACTAACCCTCGTAGACCCAGTCTTACATGTGTTTGACAAAGAGCCTCACCTAGGCTGTACTGATGCTGTTGGTATTAGCAATTCCTTTTTGTACACTAAATGTGCCCACAGACTACCACATGCCCAAAACAAGCCTTTTCTTATCTCCTAAAGAATAATTTCTGGCCCTGGCCAGTTGGCTCAGCGGTAGAGCGTTGGCCTGGCGTGCGGGGGACCCGGGTTCGATTCCCGGCTAGGGCACACAGGAGAAGAGCCCATTTGCTTCTCCACCCCCACCCCCTCCTTCCTCTCTGTCTCTCTCTTCCCCTCCCGCAGCCAAGGCTCCATTGGAGCAAAGATGGCCCGGGCGCTGGGGATGGCTCCTTGGCCTCTGCCCCAGGCGCTAGAGTGGCTCTGGTCGCAACATGGCGACGCCCAGGATGGGCAGAGCATCGCCCCCTGGTGGGCAGAGCATCGCCCCTGGTGGGCAGAGCATCGCCCCTGGTGGGCGTGCCGGGTGGATCCCGGTCGGGCGCATGCGGGAGTCTGTCTGACTGTCTCTCCCTGTTTCCAGCTTCAGAAAAATGCAAAAAAATAAAAATAAATAATAATAATTTCTGCTTTGTGAACTAATAAATAGCCAAAATAACCAATTAAATCCCTTTGCTGGCTCAGATAGAAATAGTCCCCAAGTTCCAATAGTGGAACATTTCCCACCATTCCATCACCAGTCCTTACTCCTGCTCAGAGCCATAGCCTCTGTGGACTTTTCCCAAAGGCTTCCTGCTCCAGTCCCAGCTGCCATCACTCCTGCCCTTCCCCATTCTCCATGGCAACAGAAGGAATCTTTAGGAGTGGATTATGTCATACACTTAAATGGCTTCTTATCCTCATTCAGAATAAAATAAAAAATTTCTACCATGCCCCCCACACACACACATACACACAAATCTCTCAACTGTCCTTTTCCCTGACATCTCCTGCAATCGCTCTTAGCTCCCTTCAGTGTTCCAGCAGGAGTATCTTCACTTTCCCTCAAATATACTAGACATGGTCCTGCCTCTGGGCCTTTGCACTTGCTGTTTCCTCTGCTTGGAATGCTCTGCCCTCACATACCTGAGTAGCTCATTCTTCCACTTTATTCAGGCCTCTGCTTAATGCCACCATTTTAGAAAAGCTTTCTCTGACCACCTCATTCACAACAGCACTTCTCTGTCCCTTTGCCCAGCTTCATTTTTCTTCTAGGTTCTATCATCCTTGAATATATAATCACTTGTTCATAAGCTTCATGTCTCCCTCACCACAATGGAAATTTCTTGAGATTAGGATTTTACTTTGTTCATCGCTGTATGTAAGCACCTAGACCTGTGCCTAGCACATGCTGCTCAGTATATATATTCTTTATTAAACAAACCTTCAGTGATCATCTCCTATGTGGACAAAACAGGGATGAATGGATGAGATGTGAGGGAACCACTGCACCGATAGTGATATTTGAAGGAAAGAAAGGGCACTGTATGAAGATGAGGGGAGACGGCTGACTGAATCAGGAATCAGATAACCCAGGTTCCAGTCTAGTTAACACCTTAATAACTTTCAAACTTTATGTAATAATTGTATTCTCTTTCAGCAGGCTTACCTGTTAAAATGGAATGAATAATGTATGCCACATCAAATTATTAGGAATATTAAAAAAGATAATGTAAATGAAAGCACTTGGCACGGTGTCTAGCAAATAGAGGGATATCAAATCTATTTGCTTAGCAAGAGCAACGATCAGTTGACACAGTGGCTTTATTACAGGCTAGTTATAATGTCCCTTTATTGTTAGAGAAAACTTAGATTATTCTTGTGGGGTGGGGGGATGGGAAATACTTGAGGTTGAATTATATTTTATTTTCCTCATTTTTTTTCCACTGTAGGGAAAGAAAGATCTCAATTATTTTTATGGACTTTGATTGAATTAATTTGGAATTCCACTGTAGCACATTCAGAAATAAAAAAAAATAATAAAAATCTGTGAGTAGCTGAATTAGTACTTATTAAAAGAAGGAAAATGATTTATATATATCTAAATTTTTCACACATGCTCCAGTTCTTGGTAAGCATGAATAAATAAAGATTTGGTCAGCTCTTCTAAGGAACTCTTTGAAGGGACTCTGAATTCTTCATACTTACAAGTATATAATTCTCCCTGCTGAATAGCAAGCATTTTGATTGCTCTCAAAGCAGTAGGGGCTAGAAGGAAAAGTCACCTTGTGTTTGGAAAAATTAATGCTGATGGTGTAGAATGCTAACTGGGTAGAAATGCTGGTTGCCAAAATGCTAGTAAGGATAAAATGACTAGGTGAGGGGGAAAAAATGATAGCTGAATCCTAGTAATAAAGGGGAAAAAGGTTAAAATATAAAAGTTCAAAATTTCTAGACAGTATTAGAATGGGACTTTAGGTCCGGTTTACCTAAAACAAACTGAGCATTTACCAAAGGATCTGTGATAATGTTTAAGGGTGTGGGCAAATAGAGAATTAAGAATCGAGTAGAGTAGGGAGTGAGGCAAGGGAAGAGTAAAAGTGTCAAAAGTGAAGGAAAATACAAGTGAGAACATACAAATAGAACATTTGCCACATTGAAGAATCAAATTTAGCATCAAAATCACAAGGATTTGAGAATTGAGGCAGTTTGGGCAGTTATAACAAGATACCATAAACTTGGTGGCTTAAATACATGTTTGTCACCTTAATTTATCTCTTCTGAGGCCTGGAACTCTGAAATTAGGATGTCAGCATGGTCAGGATCTTGGTGAAAACCCTATTCCTGGTTATAGATAATAGACTTCTCTGTGTGTCATAGTATAGCAGAGAGAAAGATTATCTCTCTGTTTCTTCTCATAAGGACACTAATCATATTTACGAGGACCTCACCTGCATGATCTGATTCTCTCTCAAATGCCTCATCTCCAATTTCCTGTTGCATTGGGGATTGGAGCCACAATTTATAAGTTTGGGGGTGACACAAATATTCAGTCCATAGCAACTAATTATCAAGATGAAGAGTCCTTGCTCCATTCTTGGTGTTTGTGACCTCCTGCATTGGTAATTACAGTATATTAAGTGAGTGGAGTGCTTATCTATTTAAAAAAGATTCAGGCATTAAATAACCTTGCTGGAAACACCTCAAGCTAGTGAAAAGTGGCATGATCTGGACTTGAACCCATAATTTCTTATTTTAGATCCAACACTATTTTAAACCCTGCAGGTGCTTGGGAGAATCAGACAACTAAGTCTCTTGAGAAATGGTTAAGTTTCAAGGACATTCATACTTGAAATGATTATCTCCATTGTTGAGAATGGGTGGGTGGAAGCAACTTGTTTTTCATCCTTTTAAAGTGGTTGCCACTTTTGAACAGCAAATCCTTTTTCATTTAACAGAACAGGATGTAAACTACAAATCATATTTTCATTCCCAGCATTACCCCAACTAAAGACCCACCACCATCACTACATGTCATGACGTTTTATTTCTGCCATGATGATTAGTTAAGTACAAGGTATGCTCCCATGTGGTTTTAATCCCAACTCTTCTATGTCTCTGGTGCTCACAGCATAAAGCCTACTTTCTGAATCTTTCAGTGTCAACTCTTTCTGCTACCATTTGCAGCTTGGACATAAGGTTTTTAACTTTTATACTTTTGACATGTATTTACCAATTAACATCTGAAGTAATGACGATTGCATATTCTTTTCTTTAGTAGTAACTTCTTTTGGAAGATACAAATCTCTGAAAGTGATGTTTCAAATGTTTTAGTAATCTGATCATGACTGAAAATGCAGGGTCCAGTGTTAAGTGGACATTTGATTTTTTTTATTGGAAGTAATTCAAAACTAGCTTTAGAGAACCCTTTATGGAAACTGAATGAGGTGTCTTATTAGAAAAGAAGACACACACATTTATTTTCTATTTTATTGACACAGCCGATTGATAGTTTCTTAGAAGTATGTGTGCATGTGTATATAGGTTGAGATAATGATTCACGTTAAGAATAAATTTTACCAGGCCCTGGCCAGTTGGCTCAGTGGACAGAGTGTCAGAGCGGCATGTAGATGTCCTTGGTCCACTCCCAGTCACGGCACACATAAAATGCAACTATCTGTTTCTCTCCCCCACCTCCTCCACTTTCTCTCCCTCTTCCCCTCCCACAGCCAGTGGCTCTATCGGTTCAAGCATTGGCCACGAGCACTGAGGATAGCTTGTTTGGTCAAAGCACATCAACCTTAGGCACTAAAAATAGTTCTGTTGGTTAGAGCATCGGCCATAGACAGGGTTGCCAGGTGGATCTCCTCTTCTCACTTAAAAAAAAGAGGAATACATTTTACTTTAATGTTTCCTGACATTAATAATCAGATAAGACTTACAGAATTTATACTCCATATATATATATTACTTACTTTGATGAAGATTTATTTTCTGATTTTATTACATTATATGGAAGAGTTTTATGCTTTTAGAGTTTTAAAGTTCCTTTACTTCCTGAAATGTTCTCTGGCTTTCATGCCAGCTCACAGTAGCAAATATTGCTACATTTGCATTCCAAATTGCACCAATTAAACTATTATGCTACAAATAAATTTTTGAGTTGAACAATATAAAATGCATGGTTCATATGAGCTGTTAGAGTTATCTAAACTTGTTAATATAAATAAGTGGTTATTTCCTTTCTTAAAATCAAACATAAGCCCTGGCTGGTTGGCTCAGTGGTAGAGCGTCAGCCTGATGTGCAGAAGTCTCGGGTTCGATTCCCAGCCAGGGCACACAGGAGAGGCACCCGTCTGCTTCTCCACCTCTCCCCCTCTCCTTCCTCTCTGTCTCTCTCTTCCCCTCCCACAGCCAAAGCTCCATTGGAGCAAAGATGTCCCGGGCACTGGGGATGGCTCCTTGGCCTCTGCCCCAGGCACTAGAGTGGACCTGGTCGCAACAGAGCGGTGCCCCGGAGGGGCAGAGCATCACCCCCTGATGGGCAGAGCGTCGCCCCCTGGTTGGCGTGCCGGGTGGATCCCGGTCGGGTGCATGTGAGAGTCTGTCTGACTGTCTCTCCCTGTTTCCAGCTTCAGAAAAATACAAAAAAAAAAAATTCAAACATAAGGGAAAAATTAGGACTACTAATTATATTTAATGTATAAAAGCATAAATTTTGTTTTGAGCTGTAATGTCTACTAATAAAGAAAAATAGGAGCTAGGAAGCCATTTGGAAAGAATGGCAATGTTCTTGTGGGGAAGGAGAAGCTAGTTTGTAGAGGAGAAGGAGATGGGGAACAGAGATGAATAATACTGGTGAAGTTCTAGGTTCTTGGTATATTTCAGTAAAGAAAATTACAAAAGGAGAAAAAGATGGCAGCGGAGTAGGCGGATGCACAGACACCCAGCTCTCACCACCAAACTGGAATACAAATCAATTTAGGAAAAATCAGCATGAAAAACCAACTCTGAACTGCAAGAACAGCTCTCAAAAACCAAGGAGCAAAGAAGAAACCACAAAAATCCTGGTAGGGAGCGCCTGAACCTCCTCTGCTTACAGGAACAGAGAGGGGGGTGAGGCTGAGAGCCCAGAGAGGATCTCACAGAGGGAAAAGAGCAGAAACTACTGCTCAGAGCCACTTGCCTGGCGACCAGGGAACGAGGTGCATTGAAAAGACCAGCTTATCTCCCAAGTGGAAAGGACAGCGAGAGGGACAGACTGTGAGGGGCTAAGGAATGCAGGAAATGAACTAAAAAAGCTGTCTCATCCATGTTGGAGGCAGCCATAGCTGGGGGAGGAACTGAACCTTTCACAAAACAGAGCTGAAGTGCTTCCGGATCAGAGATTTCCAGACACCTATTCAGCTCCAATCAGCGCAATAAGACACAGCTGAAAACAAGAAGTGGGGAGGAGGGGCAGTAACTCAGGTCTCCATGGAGATCTGAGATACACCTCCCCCTACTGAAGCTAAGAAAACACCCTGCCCCCAGTGAGATTAGCTGGCTAAAGAGGCCTTCAGAGTCTCAGGTTACACCCACAGCATTCCTGGATACAGTTTCAAGGAAGCCGCCTGCTGAGATCAGTAAACAAGACTATCACCTGTTAAGAAAACAAACAAATCAAGACTTCAAAGCTGCCCAAATCTGAAAGTGGATTACAGATAACAGCTGATACCAACCCAAGAAGACCTAGAAATAACACAACTGAAAACTGGAGGCAGACAACACCAAGCCTAGACTCAACCAACTCTACAAATAAAACACCATGATGAGAAGACAAAGGAGTGCAATCCAAATGAAACCACAAGAGACACCTTCGAGAGATGAACTGAGTGTTATGGAAATAATCAAACTTCCAGATGTGGAGATCAAAATAATGATTGTAAGGATGCTTAGGGATCTTAGAACAACAATGGATGGTCATTATGAAAACCTAAATAAAGAAATAGCAAGTATAAAAAAGAATCAGTCGGAGATGACAAATACAATAACAGAAATAAAGACCAAAATGGAAGGAATTAAAAACAGGATAGATAGAGCAGAGGATCGAATCAGCAAGTTAGAGAACAACTGGAATAAAGGCATGAAAGCAGAGAAAAAAAGAGAAAAGAGACTCAAAAAGTCAGAGGAAACTCTTAGAGAGCTCTGTGACAACATGAAGAGAAATAACATCCGCATCATAGGGGTTCCTGAAGAAGAAGAAAAAGAACAAGGGATAGAGACTTTGTTCAATCATATCATAGCTGAAAACTTTCCTAAATTAATGCAAGAGAAACTCTCACAAATCCAAGAAGCACAGGGGACTCTATTAAAGAGAAACCCAAGAAAACCTACACCAAGACACATCATAATTAAAATACCAAAGCTAAGCGATAAAGAGAAAATATTAAAAGCTGCAAGAGAAAAAAAAAGTTATCACCTACAAAGGAGCCCCCATAAGGATGACATCTGACTTCTCAACAGAAACACTTGAGGCCAGAAGGGAATGGCAAGAAATATTCAAAGTAATGCAGAACAAAAACCTACAACCAAGACTACTTTATCGAGGAAGGCTATCATTTAAAATCGAAGGAGAAATAAAAAGCTTCCCAGACAAAAAACAACTCAAGGAATTCATTACAACCAAACCAATTCTGCAGGAAATGTTAAGGGGCCTGTTGTAAACAGATCAAAGTGGGAAAAGAATATAGCAGAAAAAGGAATACACCTTTAAAGAATAAAATGGCAATAAACAACTACATATTAATAATAACCTTAAATGTAAATGGATTAAATGATCCAATCAAAAGACATAGGGTAGCTGCATGGATAAGAAAACAGGACCCATACATAGGTTGTCTACAAGAGACACACATTAGAACAAAAGACACACATAGATTGAAGGTAAAAGAATGGAAAAAAACATTTCATGCAAACAGAAATGAAAACAAAGCTGGGGTAGCAATACTTATATCAGACAAATTGGACTTTAAAACAAAGGATATAGTAAGAGATAAAGAAGGCCACTACATAATGATAAAGGGAGTAATCCAACAGGAAGATATAACTGTTATAAATATCTATGCACCTAATATAGGAGCACCCAAATATATAAAGCAGACTTTGATGGATTTAAAGGGTGAGATCAACAGCAATTCTATAATAGTAGGGGATTGCAATACCCCACTAACATCACTAGATAGATCGTCAAGAAAGAAAATTAACAAAGAAACAGCAGACTTATTGGAAACACTAGATCAACTCGATTTAATAGATATCTTCAGAACCTTTCACCCTATAGCAGCAGAATATACATTCTTTTCAAGTGCTCATGGTACATTCTCTAGGATAGACCACATGTTAGGGCACAAAATTGCTCTCAACAAATTTAAGAAGACTGAAATCATATCAAGCACTTTCTCTGATCACAACGGCATGAAACTAGAAATGAATCACAACAGAAAAGTTCAAAAATTCTCAAACACATGGAAACTAAATAGCAGGTTGTTAAATAATGAATGGATTAAGAATGAGATCAAAGAAGAAATAAAAAAAATCCTAGAAATGAATGACAATGAGCATACAAGAACTCAAAATTTATGGGACACGGCGAAAGCAGTCCTGAGAGGGAAGTTCATAGCACTACAGGCACACTTTCAGAAGCTAGAAAAAGCTCAAATAAACAACTAAACCCTGCATCTAGAAGAATTAGAAAAAGAACAGCAAGTAAAGCCCAAATGTAGTAGAAGGAAGGAAATAATAAAGATCAGAGCAGAAATAAATGACATAGAGGCTAAAGAAACAATACAGAGGATCAATGAAACTAGGAGCTGGTTCTTTGAAAAGGTAAACAAGATTGATGAACCTTTAACTAGACTCACCAAGAAAAAGAGAGGGAGGACTCAAATAAATAAAATTAGAAATGAGAGAGGAGAAATAACAACTGACACAACAGAAATACAAAATATTGTAAGAAAATACTATGAAGAACTCTATGCCAAAAAGTAGACAACCTAGATGAAATGGACAAATTCCTTGAAACATACAATCTTCCAAAAATCAATCTGGAAGAATCAGAAAACCTAAACAGACCAATTACAACAAAGGAGATCGAAACAGTTATCAAAAAACTCCCAACAAAGAGAAGTCCAGGGCCCGATGGCTTCACAACAGAATTCTACCAAATATTCAAAGAAGAACTAACTCCTATCCTTCTCAAACTATTTCAAAAAATTGGAGAGGAAGGAAGACTTCCAAGCTCCTTTCATGAGGCGAGCATAATTCTGATTCCAAAACCAGGCAAAGACAACACAAAGAAAGAAAATTATAGGCCAATCTCTCTGATGAATATAGATGCTAAAATCCTCAACAAAATATTAGCAAACCGGATCCTGCAATATATGGAAAAAATCATACACCATGATCAAGTGGGATTTATTCTGGGGAGGCAAGGCTGGTACAATATTTGTAAATCAATCAATGTGATTCATCATATAAACAAAAAAGAGAAAAACCATATGATAATTTCAATAGATGCAGAAAAAGCATTTGATAAAATCCAGCACCCATTCATGATCAAAGCTCTCAGCAAAGTGGGAATACAGGGAACATACCTCAACATGATAAAAGCCATCTATGAGAAACTCACAGCCAACATCATACTCAATGGGCAAAAATTAAAAGCAATACCTTTAAGATCAGGAACAAGGCAGGGGTGCCCCCTTTCACCACTCCTATTTAACATGGTCCTGGAAGTCCTAGCCACAGCAATCAGACAAGAAGAAGAAATAAAAGGCATTCAAGTTGGAAAAGAAGAAGTAAAACTATCATTATTTGCAGATGATATGATATTGTATATAAAAAACCCTAAAGTCTCAGTCAAAAAGCTACTGGACCTGATAAATGAATTCAGCAAAGTGGCAGGATATAAAATCAATACTCAGACATCAGAGGCATTTTTATACACCAACAATAAACAGTCAGAAAGAGAAATTAAGGAAACAATCCCCTTCACAATCACAACCAAAAAAATAAAGTACCTAGGAATAAACTTAACCAAGGAGACTAAAGACTTGTACTTGGAAAATTACAAAGCATTGATAAAAGAAATCAAGGAAGATACAAACAAGTGGAAGCATATACCGTGCTCATGGTTAGGAAGAATAAACATCATTAAAATGTCTATATTACCCAAAGCAATCTATAAACTCAATGCAATACCAATTAAAATACCAATGACATACTTCAAAGATATAGAACACATATTCCAAAAATTTATATGGAACCAAAAGAGAACATGAATAGCCTCAGCAATCTTAAAAAAGAAGAATAGAGTGGGAGGTATCACACTTCCTGATATCAAGTTATACTACAAGGCCATTGTACTCAAAACAGCCTGGTACTGGCATAAGAACAGGCATATAGATCAATGGAACAAAACAGAGAACCCAGAAATAAACCCACAGTTCTATGGACAACTGATATTTGACAAAGGAGGTAAGGAAATACAATGGAGTAAAGACAGCCTCTTTAACAAATGGTGTTGGAAAAATTGGACAGCTACCTGCAAAAAAATGAAACTAGATCACCAGCTTACACTACTCACAAAAATAAACTCAAAATGGATAAAAGACTTAAATGTAGGCCGTGAAACCATAAGCATCTTAGAAGAAAACATAGGCAGTAAGCTCTCTGACATCTCTCGGAGCAATATATTTGCTGATTTATCTCCACGGGGAAGCGAAATAAAAGACAGGATAAACAAATGGGACTATATCAAACTAAAAAGCTTTTGCACAGCTAAAGACAACAAGAACAGAATAAAAAGACAAACTACACAATGGGAGAACATATTTGACAATACGTCTGATAAGGGGTTAATAACCAAAATTTATAAAGAACTTGTAAATCTCAACACCAGGAAGACAAACAATCCAATTTAAAAATGGGCAAAAGAGATGAATAGACAGTTCTCCAAAGAGGACATACAGATGGCCAACAGGCATATGAAAAAATGCTCAACATCACTAATCATTAGAGAAATGTGAATTAAAACCACAATGAGATATCACCTCACACCAGTCAGAATGGCGCTCATCAACAAAACAACACAGAATAAGTGCTGGTGAGGATGTGGAGAAAAGGGAACCCTCTTACACTGCTGGTGAGAATGCAGACTGGTGCATCCTCTGTGGAAAACAGTACGGAGATTCTTCAGAAAACTGAAAATCAAACTGCCTTTTGACCCAGCTATCCCACTTTTAGGAATATACCCCAAGAACACCATAGAACGGCTCCAAAAGGAGAAATGCACCCCCATGTTTGTGGCAGCATTGTTCACAATAGTGAATATCTGGAAACAGCCCAAATGTCCGTCAGAGGCCGAGTGGATTAAAAAGCTTTGGTACATATATACTACGGAATACTACTCAGCCATAAGAAATGATGACATTGGATCATTTACAATAACATGGATGGACCTTGATAACATTATACGGAGTGAAATAAGTAAATCAGAAAAAAAACTAAGAACTATATGAATCCATACATAGAAGGGACATAAAAATGAGACTTAGACATGTACAAGAATGTGATGGCAACAGGGGTGGGTGTGGAGGGAGGGCGGATGGGGTGAAGAAGGAGAGAAGGGTTGGGGGAGGGGAGGGGCACAAAGAAAACCAGATAGAAGGTGACAGAAAACAATTTAACTTTGGGGGAGGGGTATACAGCACAATCAAATGTCAAAATAATTTAGAGATGTTTTCTCTCAACATATGTACCCTGATTTATCAATGTCACTGCATTAAATTTAAAAAATAAATTAAAAAAATAACTCTCCCAAAGAACAAAGAGCTCTTTTAAAATTCATTATTAATTAATCCTTTCTGAGATATATATATGTGTGTGTATATATATATATATATATATATATATATATATATATATATAATAAAACATGTTTTTTTCACTAATTTTGAAAGAGTGGTCATGCAAAATTATTCTAAAAATTTCAAAGCAGTATTTAGTATCCTGAATTTAGAATGATAATTCTAATCCAGCAATTCAACCTATTTTCATTTTATGGCACACATAAGCTAATGACTAACATTCTGTGGCCTTTTAAAAAATATATTTTTTGTGAATCTGACAAAAAAGTAGTTATAATTTTTATTCATTCACACTGGATGGCCATTTTGTGTTGGCTGTTGTTATTTTTTTATTTGACAGTCTAAGGGAAAAGAGGTCAATGCCCCTGAATAAATAGTCAAGAAGTAAATGTTTTTAAAATTCTTGCATCAAACAGGTTGAAAATCTAAGTTAATAAATTGCATTCATTTTACATTTCTGTCATCATGGTTTTTAAAAGACCATAAGGACTCTGAAATCTTTTTATTTCTTGATCATTTCTTACAGAAAAGTTCAATCATTTAAAAGTTGTCATACTTTCATCAAGCATGTATAATAAAACTCAACACTTGGTAATAAAAAAATTCTAATATCAGTTGTCTGTGTCTGGTTTTCTATAGAATTTTGGCTGAAAGAAATACCAAAAAAAGAAAAAAAAAAAGAAACCACCCCTTAGCAGGGGTCTCCAAACTACGGCCCGCGGGCCACATGCGTCCCCCTGAGGCCATTGATCCGGCCCCCGCCACACTTCTGGAAGGGGCACCTCTTTCATTGGTGGTCAGTGAGAGGAGCCTAGTTTCCATGGAAATATTGGTCAGTTTGTTGATTTAAATTTACTTGTTCTTTATTTTAAATATTGTATTTGTTCCCGTTTTGTTTTTTTACTTTAAAATAAGATATGTGCAGTGTGCATAGGGATTTGTCCATAGTTTTTTTTATAGTCTGGCCCTCCAACGGTCTGAGGGACAGTGAACTGGCCCCCTGTGTAAAAAGTTTGGGGACCCCTGCCTTAGGGTTATATGTAATGCGGTGGTATGGCCAGTCTTTGCAGTGCCTGTTCAGGTCAATGTACACATAATATTATAGCCCCATTTTCTTTAAAATGTTCTCTGAATGGTTCTAAAGACACCGTCCCTTCAGGAAATATGAAGCACATTAAACATGGTAGAAGGGAGAGATTAATGTCACCACATTAAAATTAATTTTAAAAAATTAAAAAAAAACATGGTAAAAGGGGAAAAAATCTAGTGGAATGCTGAAGGCTTTGAATTTGTTGCAAAACTATTTTAATTCAAATTGTATCATTTTTTGATATCCTTTGTTGCCCTTAAGTTCATTTTAAAACTGTACTTTTATCTTGGTAATGCCCTCGAGGCAGTCCTTGAAGAGGCATTAGCATAATCTGCAGTAATGCAATAGAGAGAATTCTCCTCTCATCCAGTTCACGTTTTTCAATTAGATGTCATAGTGGAAATTTCTGGAATTTTGGGTAGCCAGGATCGAAGCTATGATTTTATTTATTTATTTTTTAACCATCTGTCTTTTTTTTTTTTTTTTACAGAGACAGAGAGAGTGTCAGAGAGAGGGATAGACAGGGACAGACAGACAGAGAGATGAGAAGCATCAATCATTAGTTTTTCAACACCTCAATTGTTCATTGATTGCTTTCTCATACGTGCCCTGACCGCGGGCCTTGAGCAGACCAAGTAACCCCTCGCTCAAGCTGGTGACCTCGGGGTCTCGAACCTGGGTTTCCCGCATCCCAGTACGACGCTCTATCCACTGTGCCACCGCCCAGTCAGGCTTGTCATTCTTTTTATTGATTTTAATTTCTTGTGTTTACATAGATTCTAGTGTCCCTCCCGAATGCATCCTCTCTCCCTGTATTCCCCTCAAGATCACCCTTGCCCCACTCCCCTAAATACCCTCCCACTTTCCCTCCAGAATTTGCTTTTCTGCTCTCTATATCACTGTTATGTATGTATAATTTCACCAATCTCTTTCCCATTTCTGATCCCTTAATATCATCCTCTTTCCCTCTGTCTGCTTTCCTTCTGGTCCCTTTGATCCCACCTCTGTCTCTATTCTGTTCCTCAGTTCACATTGTTCATTGGATTCCTCAAATGAGTGAGGTCGTATGATATTTTCTTTCTCTGCCTGGCTTATTTCACTTAACACAATAGTTTCTAGGTCCATCCATGTTGTCGCAAAAGGTAAGATTTCCTTCTTTTTCATGGCCCCATAGTATTCCATTGTGTATATGTACCACTGCTTTTTAATCCAGTCATCTACTGACGGATACTTGGGATGTTTCCAGATCTTGGCTATTGTAAACAATGCTGCCATAAACATGGGGGTACATTTCTTCTTTTGAATCAGTGATGTGATGTTCTTGGGATATATTCCTAAGAGTGGGATGGCTGGGTCAAAAGGCAGTTCCATTTTAATTTTTTGAGGAATCTCCATACTTTTTCCACAGTGGCTACACCAGTCTGCATTCCCACCAGCAGTGCAGGAGGGTTCCCTTTTCTTCACATCCTTGCCAGCCCTTATTATGTGTTGTTTTGTTAATGAGCATCATTCTGACAGGTGTGAGGTGATATCTCATTGTGGTTTTAATTTGTATTTCTCTAATGACTGGTGATGTTGAACATTCTTTCGTCTGCCTATTGGCCATCTGTACATCCTATTTGGACAAATGTCTATTCATTTCTTTTGCCCATTTTTTGATTGAATTGTTTATCTTCCTGATATTGAGTTTTATAAGTTTTTATAAATTTTGGTTAATAACCCCTTATCAGATGTATTGTCGAATATGTTCTCCCATTGTGTGGTTTGTCTTTTTATTTTATTCATATTATCTTCAGCTATGCAAAAGCTCTTTAGTTTGTTCCTTTTGTTCATCCTGTCCTTTATTTCACTTGCCCATAGAGATAAATCAGCAAATATATTGCTGTCAGAGAGCTTACTGCCTATGTTTTCTTCTAAGATGAATATGATTTCCTGATTTACATTTAAGTTTTTATCCATTTTGAGTTTATTTATGTGAATAATGTAAGTTGGTGGTCTAGTTTCATATTTTCGCAGGTAGCTGTGCAATTTTCCCAATACCATTTGATAAAGAGACCGTCTTTACTCCATTTTATGCTCTTACCTCCTTTGTCATATATCAGTTGTCCATAAAGGTGTGGGTTTATTTCTGGGTTCTCTATTCTGTTCCATTGATCTATATGCCTGTTCTTATGCCACTACCAAGCTGTTTTGAGTACAATGGACTTGTAGTATAACATGATATCAGGAAGTGTGATACCACTCACTTTATTTTTCTTTCTTAAGATTGCTGAGGCTGCCTGACCAGGCCGTGGCGCAGTGGATAGAGCGTCAGACTGGGATGCGGAGGACTAAGGTTCGAGACCCTGAGGTCACCAGCTTGAGCACGGGCTTATCTGGTTTGAGCAAAGCTCACCAGCTTGGACCCGAGGTCGCTGGCTTTAGCAAGGGGTTACTCGATCTACTATAGCCCCATAGTCAAAGCACATATGAGAAAGCAATCAATGAACAACTAAGGTGTCGCAAAAAACCTGATGATTGATGCTTCTCATCTCTCTCTGTTCCTGTCTGTCTGTCCCTATCTATCCCTCTCTCTGACTCTTTCTCTGTCTCAGTAAAAAAAAAAAAAAAAAAGATTGCTGAGGCTATATGTGTTCCTTTTTGGTTCCATATACATTTTTGGAATATTTGTTCTATATCTTTAAAGTATGTCATTGGTATTTTCATAGGAATTACAATGAATTTTTAAATTGCTTTGGGTAATATCGACATTTTAATGATGTTTATTCTTCCTATCCATGAACACAGTGTATGTTTCATTTCTTTGTATCTTCCTTGATTTCTTTTATTAATGTTTTATAATTCTCCAAGTACAAGTCTTTAACCTCCTTAGTTAAATTTACTCTTAGGTACTTTATTTTTTTTGTTGCAATAATGAAGGGGACTGTTTTTTTTTATGTCTTTTTTGGACAGTTCACTGTTAGAATATAAAAATGCCAGTGACTTCTGAATATTAACTTTATATCCTGTCACCTTCCTGAATTCACATACTGTATTAGGTTCAGTAGTTTTTTGACTGCGACTTTAGGGTTTTCTATGTACAGTATCAAGTCATCAGCAAATAATGAAAGTTTTACTTCTTCTTTTCCTATTTGGATGCCATTTATTTGTTCTTTTTATCTGATTGCTGTGGCTAGGACTTCCAGAACTATGTTGAATAAGAGTGGTGAAAGGGGACACCTCTGCCTTGTTCCTGATCTTAAGGGATTACTTTTAATTTTTGCTCATTGAGAATGATGTTGGACATGGGTTTGTCATAGATGGCCTTTATCATGTTGAAGTATGTTCACTGTTTTCCAACTTCGCTGAGAGTTTTGATCATGAATGGGTGCTGGATTTAATCAAATGCTTTTTCTGCAACTATTAATATAATCATGTGATTTTTATCCTTCCTTTTGTTTATGTGATGAATCACGTTGATTTATTTGCAAATATTGTACCAGCCTTGCCTCCCCAGAATAAATCCCACTTAATCATGGTGTATGATTTTTTTTTATGTATTGCTGGATCCAGTTTGCTAATATTTTGTTGAGAATTTTAGCATCTATATTCATCAGGGATACTGGTGTATAGTTTTCTTTCTTTGTATTGTCTTTGCCTGGTTTTGAAATCAGAATTATGCTCGCCTCATAAAAGGAGTTTGGAAGTCTTTTTTCCTCTTGAATTTTTTGAAATAGCTTGAGAAGAATAGGCATTAGTTCTTCTTTAAATGTTTGGTAGAATTTGCCTGTGAAGCCATCTGGCCCAGTGTTTTTGTTTGTTGGGAGTTTTTGATAACTGTTTTGATCTCGTTTGTTGTAATTGATCTGTTAAGGTTTTCTGATTCTTCCAGATTGATTTTTGAAAGATAATATGTTTCAAGGAACTTGTCCATTTCACCTAGGTTGTCTAATTTTTTTGGCATACAGTTCTTCATAGTATTTTCTTACAATCCTTTCTATTTCTGCTGTGTCAGTTGTTACTTCTTTTTTTTAATTTTTTTTTTTATTTTTCTGAAGTTGGAAACAGGGAGGCAGTCAGACAGACTCCCACAAGCGCCCGACCGGGATCCACCCAGAATACCCACCAGGGGGTGATGCTCTGCCCATCTGGGGCATCGCACTGTTGCAACCAGAGCCATTCTAGTGCCTGAGGCAGAGGCCACAGAGCCATCCTCAGTGCCCGGGCCAACTTTGCTCCAATGGAATCATGGCTGCATGAGGGGACGTGAGAGACAGAGAGAAAGGAGAGGGGGAGGGTTTGAGAAGCAGATGGGTGCCTCTCCTGTGTGCCCTGGCCAGAAATTAAACCCAGACTCCCACACGCCAAGCCGACACTCCACCACTGAGCCAACCGGCCAGGGCCAGTTGTTACTTTTTTACTCTCTCATTTCTAATTTTATTTATTTGAGTGCTCTCTCTCTCTCTCTCTCTCTCTTTTTTTTTTTTTACAGAAACAGAGAGAGTCAGAGAGAGGGATTGATAGGGACAGACAGACAGAACAGAGAGAGATGAGAAGCATCAATCATCAGTTTTTCATTGCAACACCTTAGTTGTTCATTGATTGCTTTCTCATATGTGCCTTGACCATGGGCCCCCAGCAGACCAAGTAACCCCTTGCTTGAGCCAGTGACCTTGGGCTCAAGCTGGTGAGCTTTTTGCTCAAACCAGATGAGCCCGCACTCAAGCTGGCGACCTCAGGGTCTTGAACCTGGGTATTCCGCATCCCAGTCCGATACTCTATCCACTGCACCACCGCCTGGTCAGGTGAGTCCTCTCTTTTTTTCTTGGTGAATTTGATTAAAGGTTCATCAATCTTGTTTACCTTTACGAAGAATCAGCTCTTGGTTTCATTGATCCTCTGTATTGTTTTTTTAGCCTCTATGTCATTTATTTCTGCTTTGATCTTTATTATTTCCTTCCTTTTACTTCCTTTAGGCTTTACTTGCTGTTGTTTTTCTAGTTCTTTTAGTTGCAGGGTTAAGTTGTTTATTTGAGCTTTTCCTAGCTTCATAAGGTATGCCTGTAATGCTATGAACTTCCCTCTCAGGACTGCTTTTGCTGTGTCCCATAAATTTTGAGTTGTTGTATGTTCATTTTCATTTGTTTCAAGGAAACGTTTTACTTCTTCCTTGATCTCATTGTTAACCCATTTGTTCTTTAATAACATGTTATTTAGTTTTCAAGTGCTGTTTTTCAGTTTTTCTATTGTAGTTGTTTTCTAGTTTCATGCCATTGTGATCAAGAAGATGCTTGATATGATTTCAATTTTCTTGAATTTGTTGAGGCTTGTTTTGTGTCCTAACATATGGTCCATCCTAGAGAACGTACCATAAGCACTTGAAAAGAATGTATATTTTTCTGCTTCAGGGTGAAAGGTTCTGAAGATATTTATTAAGTCGAGTTGACTTAGTGTGTCCTTTAAGTTTGCATTTTTGTTGTTGTTTTACTTTCTTGAGGATCTATCCAGTGATGTTATTAGGGTATTAAAATCCCCTACTATTATAGTATTGCCATTGATTTTGCCCTTTTTGTCCATCAAAGTCTGCTTTTATATATTTATTATTAAGCTACAGGGATCCCTATTTCACATCACTAAGGGATCCTTATTTTTTATATTAGGTGCATAGATATTTATAATGGTTATATCTTCCTGTTGGTTGCTTCCTTTATCATTATGTAGAGACCTTCTTTATCCCTTACTATAGCCTTTATTTTAAAGTTTATTTTGTCTGATGTAAGTGTTGCTACCCCAGCTTATTTTTTATTCATTTTTAGAGAGGAGTGAGAGAGGGAGAGAGAGAGACAGAGAGAGAGAAGGGGGGAGGAGCTGGAAGCATCAACTCCCATATGTGCCTTGACCAGGCAAGCCCAGGGTTTCAAACCGGTGACCTCAGCATTTCCAGGTTGATGCTTTACCCACTGCGCCACCACAGGTCAGGCCCCCAGCTTTTTTTTTATTTCCATTTGCATGAATATTTTTTTCCAAACTTTTACTTTCAGTCTGTGTGTATCTTTTGTTTTGAAGTGTGTCTTGTAGACAGCATATGTATGGGTCCTGTTTTCTTATTCACACAGCTACTCTATGTCTTTTGATTAGAGCATTTAATCCATTTACATTTAAGGTAATTGATATGTAGTTGTTTTTCACCATTTTATTTTTTAAATCTACATTCCTCTTTTACTAGATTTTCTGCTCTTCGTTCTGTTTACAAGAGACCCCTAATATTTCTTGCAACATTGGTTTGGTTGTAATGAATTCCTTGAGTTCTGTTTTATTTTTATTTTTTATTTTTTTGGTCTGGGAAGCTTTCTATTTCTCCTTCAATTTTAAATGATGGCCTTGCTGGATAAAGAAATCTTGGTTATAGGTTCTTGTTCTGCATTACTTTGAATATTTCTTGTCATTCCCTTCTGGCCTTAATTGTTTCTGTTGAGAAGTTGAATGTCATCCTAATGGAGGCTTCTTTGTAGGTGATTGACTGTTTTTTCTCTTGCAGCTTTTAGTATTCTTTCTTTATCTGTTAGCTTTGGTATTTTAATTATGATGTGTCTTGGTGTAAGTCTCTTTGTGTTCCATGTTAGTGGGATTCTCTGTGCTTCTAGAACTTGTGTGACTTTTTCCTGCATCAATTTAGAGAATTTTTCAGCTAAGACTTCTTCAATCAGGATCTCTATCCTTTGTTCTTTCTCTTCTCCTTCAGGAACCCCTATTATGCCATGTTGTTTCTCTTCATGTTGTCACAGAGCTCTCTTAGAGTTTCCTTAGACCTTTTGATCCTCTTTCTTTTTGCTGTTTTGTTTTCATGCTTTCACTTATTTTTCCTCTAAATCACTGATTCAATCCTCTGCTTTATCCAGCCTTCTTTTAATTCCTTCTAATGTAGTTTTATTTCTGATATTGTGTTTGTCATTTTTGTCTAATTCTTTTTTATGATTTTAATGTCCTTTTTGATGCCAGCTATCTCTTTGTTTAGGTGCTAATTTTGTCCATCTATTGTTGCACTAAGATCCTTGAGCAGCCTAACAATCATTATTCTAAACTCTGTATCCTTTATCTTATTTATTCCCATTTCATTCAGTTCTTTATCTGGGGATTTCTCATGTTGATTTATTTGAATTGCACTTCTCTGTCTTCCCATTTTGTCTCTGTATAGACTAGATACCACTCTAACTATGGTTGTTAGGTCCTGAGCTGATGCTCTCTGTATCTTGCTGCTGGATGTACCAGCCCTGGACCTCTCTGGCTGGAACTCAGCACAGACCAGTGGGGTTCACTGCTTTTGACTGTCCCTTAGCAACCTTCTTGGGGCTACAGGCAATTCAGAATTTGTGGCTGCCTTGATTGGCCCTGATGCCATTGTAACTATCAGCTGCACTCCTAGGCTGGCTTTTATCTATTCTTGGCCAGTGTGTGGGGCCTCTCTATTCCTGATGTGAGGTCTTTCTGCCGGCCCCCCTCTGCCTCTGCCTCCTCATGCACTCAGGCGCCAGTGCAGGCTCAAGGGTCACAGCTTGGGCAGCTCCATGGGAGCAGGGAACTCCTTGCTTCACTGGGCTCCACCCCCCATGGGCATGTGAGCTGCCTCTTTGGGCTCTGCCCCTGCAGGTGTGTGGGACACCCTTCTGGCTCTACCTCTCTCCTTCACAGTGTGGGCGGCCAGGCTCCACCCTCTGCTGTTATGCAGTGTGTCTCTCCGGGCTCCGTAATTCACCATCTCCATGCAAGTTGCCTGGCTCTGCCCTCTACACATGCGCTGTACCCCTGGCTGGGCTCTGCCTCCCACAGGTGTGAGATGCCACTCCCTACTGGTGTTCTTCCTGCACTGGTGCAGGGGATGCCTCATCCTGCAGGGTTCTGCCCTCCTGGGCTCGCTGCCACCACTGCTGCCACCCATGCTGCCTTGCTGGGCTCCACCCCTGATCACTGCACAGGCCTAGCATAGCAGCTGCTGCTACAGCTGGGCCATTCCACCCTTCGGAGGGTACTCAGCAGGTTGGTGGAGCCATGTAACCCAGACCTCAACACTTAAATTCTGTGTCCCTGATTGGTCCCCTGCTTCTAAGTGTCTCTCTGAACTGACTGGAGCAGGAAAACCTCTGGTGGGTAGTAGGGTCATTGCTTCCTTTTGCTGGCTTGGTTCTCTCAAGAAGATTGGGCACTTTAGGTTTGAGGAGTGACCCAGTACAGGGGTCAGGGTGGCTGTCCCCCACAGTCTCTCCCTGTGCCCCTGAGACTAAACTCTCCTCTCGCAAGTCTAGTCCTCTTGGCATTCCCACTCTTGGAGCCCTAGGTAAGTGGCTGTGAATGAGGTTTTCTGCATGGTCCCTTTAAGACAAAGCCTGGGTCTGAGAGTTCTGTCTTCCTCTTGCAAACAGTAACCCAGCTCTTTTTTTCAGCTAAATACTGTCCATACGTCTCCTCTAGTCTCTGGGTCTCCAGGCTGGGGCTCCAGTCCTGGAGCTGAGGTCCACAACTCTCCGGAAAATCCACCCCACCATGAGAGACCCTCTGGGCTGCCACTCACTCTTGGGAGCGGGGCAGCCTTTTCCGTGTCTCTGCCTTTCCTACCAGCTCAGTGTGGTTCCTTCGGTGATGCTTGGTTATAGATTCTTCTTAGTTTAGTCCTATGTTCATTTTTCAAGATGATTGTTCCTAAGTTAAGTTGTAATCCACTTTGGTACTGGAAGGTGGAAGTTGTAACATCTGCCTATGCCTTTGCTATTTTCCCTCCGAGCAATGTGATTTTATTGATTGAAAATTGCCTTGAAACTCTAAAGAATAATACAATGTAAAGATTTTAGGTGTCAATTTCCTGCCACAATTCCATGTAGAATTTTGAAATTCAAGGGATCTATTCTCTGGTTTCTGCTATCCTTAACCTGAATCTTTTGCTGTCATTGCTCCAGCTGTGTTTGGGTTGGTGTTATTCTGGCTTTAGGGATGCTGTTAAGTGGAAGTTAACATATATTATTTTAATTTTTCCATTATGGTATTTCTCCCATATAATGATGTGAAATTGTTACTGGTCCAAAGTTCATGTACTTGACTCCTCAAAGGCCAAAATTCAAAACATCAAAGTCTGGCAAAAGGAATGGCTTATTCATAAAAAAGGAGTCAACTGAGAAGATTGGAGCCCTAATACTCAAATCTATTTTAAGAAAGTACAGTGTTCATGCTTCTTATATGTTAATGAGGTAAAAATGCCAGGCGCTATTTCTGTAAAAACTCAAGCCCCAAGAATTCTTCTAATGATTAGCCAGTCTGAAGCAGGAGCTGTTAGTCTAAAGGCCATGAGAACTAGCAAACTTAAAAAAGATGGAGTCTGAGAGACTTAGCATTTTACTGTTACAAATTCAACAAATTAGCAAATGAACAATATATACTGCTCACAAAAACTGAGATTTTTTTATCACTTCACATGAAGCTATAAAATATGCCCTAATTTTTGTGAGCAGTGTATAAAGAAAAGACTAACAGGAAATGTAACAAAATAGTCACAGTTTTTGTTTTTGTTTTTAACCACAGTAAGGGAATGATTTTCCCATGTCTTCTACTATTTTGTGTTTACTAAATTTTCTATGAAAGTAAGCAATCTATTTTATAATTATTAAAAAATACTAATTTTAAAATTTGTACTGAATGCATTTACTCTTTAAAGATATATACAGAAGTATTTATGTATCAGCTCTGCAAAGTTTTTCCAGAATTGTTTAGAAAAAAGAATAAGAATTTAAAATAGATGAACTATTATAGATTAAAGTAGATGAGGATATGTCAGCTACATTCAGTGTATGGTCCTCTATCAAATCCTTGATTTAAAAATACTATAGAGAAAAATCACAGAGAAATTTTGAAAAATTTAATTACAGACTATTAAAAGACAGAATTATATAATGCAAAATTTTTGAGTGGGAATATTGAATTATGGTCATGTAAGAAAATATCTGGCCTGACCTGTGGTGGCGCAGTGGATAAAACGTTGACCTGGAATGCTGAGGTCACCGGTTCAAAACCCTGGGCTTGCCTGGTCAAGGCACATAAGGGAGTTGATGCTTCCTGCTCCTCCCCCTGTTCTCTCTCTATCTATCCCCCCCTCTCTCTCCCCTCTCTCTCTAATAAAAATGAATAAATAAAATCTAAAAAAGTAAATAAATAATTTAAAAAAAAGAAAATATCTGTGCTCTTAGGTGGTACTGACTCATATAGGTCATGAAAATAAAAAGAGGAGAGAGAAGTAAATTCAGTGTGGCAAAATGTTAATAATTGATGAATCTGGGTAAATGATATATGGATGTTCATTGTGTTAGTTTCACAACTTTCCTATAAATTTAGAAATTCTTGTAACTGTGCCGAAATTTCATTTCCTTAACATGACCCTTTCACCGTTCTTTCTGTCCACTCCTTTCCTTAATCATTAAGCCCTTAGACCAGGGGTCCGGAACCTATGGCTCGTGAGCCAGATGTGGCTCTTTTGATGGCTGCATCTGACTTGCAGACAAATCTTTAATAAAAAAATAATAATGTTAAAAATATAAAACATTCTCATGTATTACAATCCATTCATTTCCTACTGCTCATGTTCATGATTGCGGGTGGCTGGAGCCAATCACAGCTGTCCTCCGGGACAACACCAAATTTTTATTGGATAATGCATAATGTACATGGGTCATTGTATCACTCTCACAGAATTACATTTTAAAATATGTGGCGTTCATAGCTCTCTCAGCCAAAAAGGTTCCTGACCCCTGCCTTAGGACAATAGATTCTGGTCAGCATTAAACTGTCTTAAAAACAAAGTCTCTTAACTTCAGTTGTGTTTCAGCTCCACATCCATGGAAACAAAAAAAGACCATATTGACCACACCCTTATGAAATCAGACAGAACAATGCCATGGCTAACATCAGGACCTGATGCAATGGCCAACAACCCTTATTCTGGCCCCAACCAATCAAGTAGAGCTCATAACCTCAACTTCTTTAGTCACTATGATTAATGATTTATCCTTTGTATAATCCATCCATAGAAACCATCAGGGATCCAGGTTATTGAGCATGAGCTCACTTGTGACTCTAGCCATAGCACCATTTTCTTAAAAATACACCTTTAGTTTTTTGGCTGAAAATTCCTGTTCTATTTTGATTGGGCTTTGATTCATGCAAGCAAAGAGGCAGCTTTAGTCTGGTTACATTCTAAACTAGAAAATTTGAAAGACACCAATATGGGTTTTTAACTTAAATACTTTTTTTCCCAAGAGGAAAATAAATAATGTGTTTTGCTAAAGTTTTCATATTAAAAAGTGGATTAATTCATTAATCTATATTAATCCAGGTGGAGGTATTAATGATGAATGCTGCTAGATATTACCAGCAAAGTTAAACCTCAATCTTTGACTTCAACTAAGAAAGAATTCAGAGCTAAGAACTCAAATGCAAGCTAAAGATTATTTTGAAAGTCACGTAAGTAGAAGAAGTGAGCCAGCAGGGTTGTGTGGGCTCAGGAAACAGTTACAGAAGCAAAAGAAGGGCCCTTGGAGCTTAGGAGAAAGAAAGCAAAGGTACGTGCCTTAAGAAAAGAAAGAGGGAAGATGTGGGTGTGCTCCAGAGAAAGAGAAAGTGCCAGAGGAAAGACAGCATGGCAGAGGGCCCCTCATACTCAAGAGAGAATGTACATGCATGAGCTCTTTCATCTTAAGGGATTTTATGTACCCAAACATGAGATTTTAGGGCAGGTCTCAGGAGAAGTTCTCAATAGAATATTTATCAGCTTTTCAGATGTGTTCTATTAGGGTCATGATCTCTACTAATTGACTGATGCTATAGGGCAGTGGTAGTCAACCTGGTCCCTACCACCCACTAGTGGGCATTCCAGCTTTCATAGTGGGCAGTAGTGGAGCAACCAAAGTATAAATAAAAAGATAGATTTAACTATAGTAAGTTGTTTTATAAAGATTTATTCTGCCAAATTTAGCAAAAATCCAATATAAGTTGCACCGTAAGTAATTATTATTATATGCTTTACCTTGCTGTAACTCTGCTTTATAAATTTTATAAAGCAAAGTTACTTCCCTACTTTATAAACCACCATTACTGTGGAACCTGTGGGTGGTTAGAAAATTTTACTACTAACAGAGATACAAAAGTGGGCGGTAGGTATAAAAAGGTTGACTACCCCTGCTATAGGGGGTCATTAGTCATAGCAGCTGGTCCTGATGTCAGCCATGGCATTGCTTCATCTAGTTCTGCTGCTTTTTTGGGCCTGGAAATGAAACACAACTGAAGCCTAAATGTCATCTCTAGTTGGACCAAAATTCTGTCTTTTGATCAACAGATCTGAGGCTTTTTTCCCTGAGATTACTTGATGTGGGCCAGAACCTCATTGTCCTGAGGGATTCATGCTAAAGAGAGTGGTCATGCAAGGACATATATGGAAGTCATAGGAGGCTATTCTCTAGCCCTTTGTTTATCCTCTAAGGTGGTCTAACATATGACTAGGGATGTGTCGGGAGGAAAGGTCAAGGGAGGGTCCCAATTGCATAACCAGCGATATGAAATGTTGGAGCTTTAAATCACATAACCAGCCATATGCTAGGGGAGGAAAGGTCCCCCTGAGAGTGAAGACCCACCCAACAATACTTAGTTTCCCAATTTTTCCCATTGCTAGACACCTGGGTCTTTTTGCCCTGGTGAACTTCAATACCTGGGCTATCATTTCTACTCTGCTCAGGTCTAAGTGCCTATTTTAACAGAGGTAGTTTGTTATTTTTACTTATTAGCTTTATAACTTTCAATTTTATGCCACTACAGAAGAGTCAAATAGAGCTATATTAGTTCAAATTACTGAATTTGAATATTAACAAAGAGTTGCTCTTTGATACTTTCTATTAAAAAAATAGTTTTAGGAGGGAAAGATCCAATTTTTGTTAATGGACAGGTAATTTATGGTGCAGTGTATTCAAACTACATGCCCCTACAGTATAGTTTAAACATGTATCTTTTGAAGTAGTATTTTACTTTTTAATTGCCTAGCGGAAGATTAAAAAATAAGAAATAGTATTGGAGATAATATTGTTTTAAAAGACTCCATTTCAAGTAATGTGCCTGTTTTTCTTCCAGTTCAAGTTTTGAGTTCTGATACAATATCTCAGAAACACCTAAGCTATATATTATAGCTCATAGCTAAAAGGATACACACAGCAATTCTAAAGCTCAGTAGAAACATCTTCCTGGCCATAAACTAAACTTGAGATTCTTTTATACATTATAAATCACATATCACATAAAATAAGTAGTCCATAAAATCGGTCAGTTGGTTTTAAAACATTTTGATGGAAAAGTAATCTTTTGAAACTTCAAAAACTTTTGCAAAGCTTAGAATAAGTAAGAGCAGAATGATTTGTAACCTTGCAGTCTCCAGGCTACCATAGGATGAGATGGCGACTCCAGGAAAGGAAAACAAACTTTGTCCCCCTGTCTTCCCACATAGTGCATACTCTGGGTTTCCAAATCATGCAAAACCTTCACTTACCTTACTAAGAAAATCTGGGTGGTTCACCCAAAGTTCTCCTGTTTCTGGTGCCTAACTTCATTATATCTTTAAAGAGTCTGAGGTAGCCCCGTCTTTGGTTTCATTGCATCATCACTTCTAATGCTCATACTGGGAATAGTGGGTGGCCTGGATCCAATGGCTTACTTTCTTTTACTGTCACTCATAGACTTGTGTGATCATCATCATTTGTCCCTGGTATCATTTCTTTTTCCTTGGCAATTTAAATAGTTGGAGATTGGCTTTCATCCCTACTTTTATAAACTGTTTATTGAATTTCCCAACATAGTGGCCTTATTTTGCTAGTTTTAAAAAAAATATTGCTATAGTTTTTACTGTTTTACCATGTCTTCAGCTATGACATTTATTTATTTTACTCCAGGTCTTGAAAAAAATCTATGCCAGATCTTATGGCAAGGTTCACAGGACTCAGCATGATCTTTCAAAGACCTTCCACTCTGTTAGCAGTAAGGGGTCTGCAGCCTAGAAGGGGTGCAAATGTTTGACTTACTTTCTCCTCAGAATAAGTAACTTTCTCACCCTAGACTTTCAAATATTTCATTCTTGGGGTTCAATAGTATTTCCCTAGTCTCTTATTTATCTGAAGAGATTTGTTAGAAGCTCTATGAAAAAAGAGCTCCAGGAGTCTAATAGCTGCAGTTATGAAATAGGTGAGATTTGTTAGGAACTCTATGAACAAAGAGCTCCAGGAGTCTAATAGTTGCAGTTATAAAACGGGTAACATTTTCAGAACTCTCATGGGCAGCCTAGCAGAACTGCTCTGATCAGTGTTCTTTTGAAAGGACAGAACTCTCAGATATATTTAACATAATGAACTTAACAAGGTGAATGTTTTTAAGAGATAAAAAGTTATTCTTTTAGAGATGCCATCTGCAATGAACTAAAAGTTAAACTTAATTGCCTAGTTTTTATTTTATAACTTTAGAAAAATATGTAAATATATGTATCTCCAGGAGTTTTCCTTCCTTTTGCCCATCAATGTTTGGGTTAGTCTCATGTTTATAGTGAAGATTCCATCAATAAAAGAGAAGTAAATTGGATATTTGAATAAAAATTACCCTGGGTAACTAGAATTTTAAGAACATTAATAACCATTAAAATATAATAGAATTAAAAATAAAACTTTAATGATATGCAGTTAGTCTAATCTCCAAATAACCATTAAAATTATTACTATGGATAATTAATGTTTGTAGCCATTTTTATTTTCTTTGGAAGACAACTGCCCCCCACAAGGTCTTAGTCTGAACTCAGAAAAAAATACTTTTAATGCTTTATGTTCATGCCCTGATGGATTAGCTCAGTTGGTTAAAGCATTCTCCCAGGGCATATAGGTTGCCAGTTTGACCCCCAATCAGGGCATGTACAGATTGATGTGAATGTTCCTCTCTTACTTTCTCCCTTCTCCTCTCCAAAATTAATAAAATGAACATTAACTAATTAAATGCATTATGTTCATGAACACAGAGCAAAAGAAGGCTGACTGTATTCACTTTTATGTTAATGTCTTTTTCTCATTTTTTTCTTTCAACTATTTGTCTTTTCTTATTGATTTATAAGTGCTCATATATTCTGGATCTGTGCTCTCTAGTCCAGTAACATTGTTATTGAGCAGTTGAAATGTGACTTGTCGGAATTGAGATATTTTGTGAGTGTGACATAAAAATTGACTTTTGAAAGTACAAAAAAATGTAAACTATCTTCTTACTAATTTTTATATTGATTACTGGTTAAAATGATAATGCTTTTGCTATATTGAGGTAAAAAATGTTTCATTAAAATAATTTGTATCTATTTCTTTTATCTTTTTAAATGTGACAATTTAAAATTGCACATGTGGTTTGCTTTATATTTCTATTGGATACCACCACCCTAGTCTTATGGCAGTCTTTGATTGGTAACAAATGTGCGTGTGTGTGTGTGTGTGTGTGTGTGTGTGTGTGTGTGTAGTTTTTCTTTCCCTCTGTTTTAATGTAGAAAAGAAATTAATCTGGTTACAAAGTAAAGACTGTAAAGGACCAAGGAGAGAATGACATGGGATTGTCAAGGATGACTTCCTTGGTTTCTCACTGGATCATGGTGCCATTTACAGTGATGGGAAGAGTGAGGGCTTATAATAGATTTAGAGGGGAAAATGAAGTATTTGATTTTTGGACCTGTTTAATTTGATGCATCAAAGGAGAGTTAAATGTTGGTTAAATAAATCTGGAGTGCTCATATTCTAAATTACTCTTCAATAAAAGAATGAAGCTCATCTCTTTTAGCTGTTGAGGTGGTGTAAATAACAACCATGCAAAATCTCCATTGCATATAAGCATAAGTATTTATTTCTCCCACATTTGTGGAATGTTTGAAGTTAAGCAGACCCAGGTTGCTTTGGTTTCTCAGTGCAAGGTGGGCTCTGGTCTGTTGCACATGTGTTTATTGTAGGGTGCAGACTGAAAGTACAGGAGCTATAGAGAAACCTTTTTGTATGGCAGTCATGAATGCTTATGAAATAACACCATACTCATGTCAAAACACGATGGCCTTATCAGCATCAGTTGAAATTGGCACAGAATTGCTTTGGCCCATATTCCAAATGTTCAAAGCAAGCTGATGACCACACTCAATGTCAATGGGATGGGGCACTAAACTAAACTCTGCTCACTCTAGTAATTGGCATTGAAAAAGCAAGTGACAAAAGTAGATGCATAGGGCATCAAGAGAAATCAAATGAAAAAGTGTGGTTCAATTTGCCACAAGTCCTATCATTATGAGATAAAAATAAGGGCTCTAAATTGCTTTGTTTATCTGAGGTCATTGGCTTGAGCATGGGCTCATACAGCTTGAGCATGGGGTTACCAGCTTGAAAGCAGTGCTACTGGCTTGAACATGGTATCATAGACATAACTCTGTGGTCGCTGGCCTGAGCCAAAAGGTCTCTGGCTTGAGCTCAAGGTTGCTGACTTGAGCAAGGTGTCACTGGCCAGTTAAGGCACATAAGAGAAAGCAGTCAATGGACAACTAAGGAGCTGCAACAAAGAATTGATGCTCTCATCTCTCCCTCTTCCTGTCTGTCTTTCTCATTCTCTCTCTCTCTCTCTTGCTAAATAAATAAATAAATAAAATATTTTGTTTAAAAAAGATTCTTTAGAGTTAGTAGATATTTCTGACACCTATTGTAGTCTGAGAGTATATTCAAGTAAATCTAGATGTAAAGAATCAGAATAATGTTGGCACTATATCAGCAGATCTATGCAGGCCAGAGTGCTAACAGAATGACTAGGACTTCTTGGTCTGTCCTTTTCTTACCACTGATGGGACAAGCAGAATGAGTCTTTGGGAATCCATCTGACAAAAAAAATAAAACAACAACACAGTTTTGTTATCAGAAGGACCTTAGTTTGAGTTTCTATTGTATTACTGAAACTGTAGAAGTTCCTTAAGTTTCCTGAGCCTCTCTTTATCATTTGTAAACTAGAGATTAAAATATATGATTTTCATATCTTTTGTGTATATTAAAATACAATAAAATTAAGTATTTGCTGATATTGTATTTTGTTCCTCTTTTGGTATTCTATAAATACTGTTTTTCAGTAATGCTTTATTACATTTATTTGTTTACACCTTTCTCCTCATTCCTCCCAAACTATAACCCACTAGAGAATAAAGAGATCATATTTTTAATTGTAAAATCTAGTATAATACTGGACACGTAGTAGACATTTAGCAAAATTTTCTTTAACAAATTGAATGAATCATTCACTTTTGAATTAGAGAAAAGAAGGGCCATATTTCATGGTTGCCAGCTTTCTCTTGAGTGACTGTATTATGAATTATTTTATCATGTAGTAAAATGCCTTATAAAGTCTCTGGCACATATTATGAGCTGAGTAAATCTTAGCTCTCCTTCTTTTCTATCTGAAGATTCTTAGGAAGAAGAGAATAAAGGATAGTGAGCCACTGCCCCTTTGGACATCACAATACTTTAATCTCATTAATCAACAAGTAATCTTAACCAACCTGAAAGTTTCCTTTGTGAAGTTAATTTTGTCTAGCAAAATTTAATAAGTGCTTCAGTAGCTATAATAAACCTTAGAAGTTTTATTGCTCTAGTGAATTCTCAGAAAGGTATTTAAAAATTACTATACCAGATAGTTACATAGAAGCTGTTTCAAAAGTTATTTTCTATAGTGAATTTGTCGTGGAAACATTTCTTTTTACTGTTTTTTTTTAAAGAGGCAAATGTTCCTTTTTTTTACATTTTTTTATTTATTTATTCATTTTTAGAGAGAAGAGAGAGAGACAGAGAGGGAAAGAGAGGAGAGAGAGAAAAGGGGGGAGGAGCTGGAAGCATCAACTCCCATATGTGCCTTGACCAGGCAAGCCCAGGGTTTCAAACCGGCGACCTCAGCATTTCCAGGTCGACGCTTTATCCACTGCGCCACCACAGGTCAGGCTTCTTTTTACTGTTAATAAATATTGTCAAAATAAACTGATTTTTTTATTACTGATTATATGATATAAACTGGATGCCCATTCAAATGCTATTTGTCTATTTTTAGTAAAAATATAAATTCTTATAATAAAAATATGCATGAACTTCATAAAAATTAAGAAATTTTGTGCTGCAAATTATACCATTAAAATGTGAAAAGATAACAAACAGAATTGAAAAAAAAATTGCAAATCATATATCTGATAAGGAACTTAGATTTTTAATAAATAGGAGGCCATACATCTCAATAATTAAAAAGACAACCCAATTAAATGGGCAGAAGTTCTGAATAAACATTGTTCCAAGAAGATATAAAAGACTAAGTGTGGAAAGATACTCAACACCATTAATCATTAACAAAATGCAAATCAAAGCCACAATAAGCTACCATGTCACATTGACTAGTATGGCTGTAATCAAAAACACAAACAATAACCAGTGTGGAGGAGAATGTAGAGAAATTGAAACTCTCATACATTGCTGGTGGTATGTAAAATAATGCAAGGACTTTAGAGAACCTGTATGAAACTTTCTCGAAATGCTAAACATAGAGTTAGCATATGACCCACTAATTTCACTCAAAGAAAAGAAAACATAACCATGTGAAACTTGTAAATAAATATGGCAGTATTATTCATAATAACCAAAATTAGAAACATCCCAAGGCCCATCAATTGATTATCAGATTAATAAAATATGTTATAAACATACAATGGAATATTATTCAGAAATTTTAAAAAGTACTGATACATACTATGATGTGGATAAAACTTGGAGACATTATACCATATGAAAGAAGTCAGTCATAAAAAAGCATTTGTATAAATCCATTTCTATGAAATGTCCAGAAAAAGCAAATCTATAGAAATTGAAAGGTAATTAGCAATTGCATATGGAAGGAAAAGAAAGAATAAACAAAGACTGCTAATAGGAATAGCCAAAGGTGTATTAAGGTTAGTTGAGGCCTCAGGCCCAGAAGAAAATATTGGGCCCCTTAAAAAAAGAGAGAGAGACAGAAAAAAAAAAAATACAGGTTAACCATATTTTTAAATAAATAAAAAAATATTATGGGGAATTCCAAGATGGCAGCAGAGTAGGCAGACACACAGACTGCCACCTCCCATGACCAAACTCTATTACAAATTAATTTAAGAACAATCACCATGAAAAACCAACTTTGGACTAAAAGAACAGGACTCAAAAACCAAGAAGAACAGAAGAATCCATACTGAGCCTGGTAGGGAGTGTGGAGGCTCCTCTGCCCCCAGGAGTGAGGGGAGGCTGAGGCTGATGGTCCAGAAGGGATCTCATTGCAAGGAGAGAGATCCTGAAAGGTGGGGGTCCCCAGTCCCAGGACCAAAACCCCAGCCTATAAACCCAGTGTTGAGTGGGGAGAAGAGCAAGAGTTCTGTCTGTGGGAAGTGGCTGGTGAAAGAAAGTGCAGCCTTAAAGGACCAGCACAGAAAATATCACTCACAGCCACTTGCCTGGGGCTTCAGGGATAAGGAGGACTGAGAGGACTGATCTTGCATGAGGAGAGTGGGGAGATTGAGACACTGGGACACAATGACAGGGAGACAAAAACTGAGCTGAGCAAGTCATTCTCCAGTGCCAAGGTGGTGGCCATAGCTGAGGGAGGGGTCACTCCCTCCATCCTGCACAAGTCTAGTGTGAAACCAGTTGACCCACCTCCAAAAAGTTCTCCAGCTCCAATCAGCATGAAAGGTTGTTCAGAAAGGAGAAAGTAAAGGGGAGGAGCAGTGACTCAGATTTCCAGGGAGACCCGAGCTACACCTCCCGCTTCATACTGAGAATGCACTCCACCCTCGGAGAGGCACTGGGCAGACCACACCTTCAGGTTATCAGAGGTCACTGTATTCCTGGATACAGTTTCAACTGTGACCAAAAAACAAAAACAATATACACCCACTTCCCCCCTCCTAAACATAGAAGCTCCCTGCTGGAATCAGCAAACATAGAAGCTCCCTGTTGGAATCAGCAAACACAAACACTCCCTGCTGGACTCAGCACAAAAACAGCAGGGAAATTAAGACTTTTAACTGGCTCTACTAGTTAAGGAGGATTAAAATTCAAGCAATCAGCAAAGGCTGAGGAATAAAGCTCTGGAGGAGAAGCCAAATTCCATAAACCAACCTCAGACCCACAATTCTAAAAAGCTTGCAAACCATACACAGAAAGAATGGGAAGAACGAGAAATGTAACCATGTGATTCAACAAGAAAAATCCCCCCAAAATAACTGAAAAAAATGGAAGTAAACAAATTACTGAATGCAGAGTTTAAAATAATGATTGTTAACATGCTTAAGGATCTCAGAGCTACAATGGATAGAATTAATGAGCACCTAAATAAAGAAATTGTAAGCATCAAAAAGGACACTGAAATTATAAAAAAAAGAATCAATCAGAAATGACAATTACAATACCAGAAATGATGACTACACCAGAAGTAATCAACAGCAGGCTAGATGAAGCAGAGGATTAAATCAGCGAATTAGAGGACAAGATAAATAAAAACACGGAAACAGAGCAGCAAAAAGAAAAGAAGTTCAAAAAGTCTGAGGAAACTGTAAGAGAACTTAGTGACAATATGAAGAGACATAACATCCATACCATAGGGGTTCCTAAAGGAGAAGAGAAAGAACAAGGGATACAGAACCTGTTTAAAGAAATCATAGCTGAAAACTTTTCTAAATTGATGAAGGAAAAAATTACACAAGTTCAAGAAACACAGAGAGTCCCGACAAAGAAAAACCCAGTGAGGCCTACATCAAGACACATTATAATTAAAATACCAAAGTTAAAAGTTAAAGAAAAAATATTAAAAGCAGCAAGAGAAAAGAAGTCAATTATCAATAGAGGAGCCCTTCTAAGGATGACAACCAACTATTCAATAGAAACACATTAGGCCAGAATGGAATGGCAAAAAAATATTTAAAGTAATGCAAAACAAGAGCCTACAACCAAGACTTCTTTATCCAGCAAGACTGTTGTTTGAAATTGAAGAAGAAAAAAAAGCTTCCTGGACAAAAAAATCCTCAAGAAATTTATTACAACCAAATCAGTACAACAGGAAATGTTAAGGGGCTTGCTGTAGAAAGAGCAAAGAAAAAAAGGAATCAAGAAAAAGAGAATTAGAGATCTAAAGAATAAAATAGATAAGAAAATGACCCACACATATGCTGTCTACAAGAGACCCACCTAAAAACAAAAGATACACATAAACTGAAAGTAAAGGGATGAAAAAAATATTTTATGCAAATGGAAAGAAAAAGAAAGCTGGGGTAATAATACTTATATCTGACAAAATGAACTTTAAAACAGAGGTTATAGTAAGAGATAAAGAAGGTCACTACATAATAATAAAAGGATCATTACAACAGGAAGATATAACTATTATAAATATGTATGCACCTAATATAGGACTACCTTAATATATAAAACAGATTTTGATAGACAAAAAGGGCGAGATCAACAGCAACATTATAATAGTAGGGGATTTTAATACCCCACTAACATCAATGGATAGAACCTCTAGACAGAAAAGTAACAAAGAGCAGCTTTAAATGATACACTAGATTAACTGTATTTAATAAATATTTTTAGAACCTTTCACCCCAAAACAGCAGAATATACATTCTTTTGAAGTGGTCATAGTACATTCTCTAGGATAGACCACATGTTAGGACACAAAACGAATCTTAATAAATTTAAGAAGATTGAAATCATATCAAGCACCTTCTCTGACAACAACAACATGAAACTAGAAATCAACTACAATAAAAAAACTGAAAAACATTCAAATACATGAAGGCTAAACAGCATGCTATTAAATAATGAATAGGTTAACAATGAGATCAAGGAAGAAATAAAAAACTTCCTTGAAACAAATAAAAATGAACATACAAAACTCAAAATTTATGGGACAGAGCAAAAGCAGTCCTGAGAGAGAAGATTATAGCATTACAGGCACACCTTAAGAAGTTAGTAAAAGCTCAAATAAACAATTTAACCCTGCACCTAAAAGAACTAGAAAAACAACAAGTAAAGCCCAGAGAAAGTAGAAGAAAGGAAATAATGAAGATCAGAGTGGAAATAAATGACATAGAGGCAAAAAAAGAAACAATTCAATAGATCAATGAAACTAAGAGCTGGTTCTCTGAAAAGATAAACAAAGTTGATTAATCTTTAACAAGACTCACCAAAAAAAAAGAGAGAGAGAGAAAGAGAAAACTCAAATAAATTAAATTAGAAATGAGAGAGAAGTAAAAACTGACACAGTAGAAATACAAAGGATTGCAAGAAAATACTATAAAGAACTGTATGCCCCAAAATGGAACAACCTTGACAAAATGGATGAATAACTTGAAAAATATAATCATTCAAAAATCAATTTGGAAGAATCAGAAAACCTGAACTGACTGATTACACCAAAAGGGATTAAAACAGTTATCTAAGAATTCCCAACAAACAAAAACAATGGGCCTGATGGCTTCACAGGCGAATTTTACCAAATATTCAAAGAACTAACTCTTATCTTTCTCAAGCTATTTCAAAAAATTCATGAGGAGGAAAACTTCCAAACTCCTCTTATAAAATGAACATAATCCTCATTTCAAAACCAGGTAAAAACAAAACAAAGAGAGAAAACTATAGGCCAATATCCCTGATGAACTTAGATGCTAAAATTCTCAACAATATATTAGCAAGCCAGATCCAGCAATACATGAAAAAAATTATACATCATGATCAAGTGGGATTTATTCTGGGGAGACAAGGCTGGTACAATATTAACAAAACAGTCAGTGGGATTCATCACATAAAAGGAAAGATAAAAATCACAAGATAATACTAATAGATGCAGAAAAAGCATTTGATAAAATCCAGCACTCATTCATAATCAAAACTTTCGGCAAAGTGCGAATACAGGAAACATACCTCAACATGATAAAGGTCATCTATGAGAAACCCACAGCCAACATCATTCTCAATGGGCAAAAATTAAAAGCAATCCCCTTAAAAACAGGAACAAGGCAGGGGTGTCCCTTTCACCACTCTTACTCAACATAGTTCTGCTAGTCCTAGCTACAGCAATCAGACAAGAAAAGGAAATAAAAGGCATCCAAATTGGAAAAGAAGAAGTAAAACTTTCATTATTTGTTGATGACTTAATACTATACATAAAAAACCCTAAAGTCTCAGTAAAAATCTACTGAACCTAATAAATGAATATAGCAAAGTGGCAGGTTATAAACTCAATATTCAGAAATCAGTGACATTTTCATATACCAACAATGAACTGTCTGAAAGAAAAATTAAGGAAACAATACCATTCACTATTACAACCAAAACAATAAAGGACCTAGGAGTAAATTTTACCAAGGAGGTTAAAGACCTGTTCTCAGAAAACTATAAAACATTGATAACAGAAATTAAGGAAGATAGAAATAAGTAGAAGCACTTATTTGTAGAAAGAATAAATATCATTAAAATATATATACTACCTAAAGCAATATATAAATTCAGTGCAATTCATATTGAGTTACGCATGTCATACTGCAAAGATATAGAACAAATATTCCAAAAATTTATATGTAACCAAAAAAGAACACTGATAGCCTCAGCAATCTTAAAAATGAAAAATAAAGCAGGGGGTATCACACTTTCTGATATCAAGTTATACTACAAGGCCATTGTACTCAGACAGCTTGGTACTGGCATAAGAACAGGCATATAGATCAATGGAACAGGACAGAGAACCCAGAAATAAACTCACACCATTTTGGTCAACTGATATTTGACAAAATAGGTAAAAGCCTACAATGGAGTAAAGACAGTCTCTTTAATAAATGGTTCTGGGAAAATTGGACAAATACATGCAAAATAACTAAACTAGACCACAAACTTACACAATTCACAAAAATAAATTTAAAATGGATAAAAGACTTGAATGTAAGTCATGAAACCATAAGCATCTTGGAAGAAAACATGGGCAGTAAGCTCCCCATCATCTCTTGCAGCAATATATTTGCTTATTTAACCCCACAGGCAAGTGAAATGAAAGACAGAATGTACAAACGGGACTATATCAAACTAAAAAGCTTTTGCACAGCAAAAGACAACATAAACATAATAAAAATCAACCCACACAATGGGAGAATATATTTGCCAACACATCAGATAAGGGGTTAATAACCAAAATCTACAAAAAACTTGTAAAACTCAACACCAGGAAAGTAAATAATCCAATCAAAAGTTGGGCAAAAAACTGAATCGACACTTCTCTAAAGAGGACATACAGATGGCCAATGGGCATATGAAAAAAATGTTCAACATCACAAATCATTAAAGAAATGCAAATTAAAACCACAATGAAATACCACCTCACACCTGTTATAATGGCACTCATTAACAAAACAACACATAACAAGTGCTGGTGAGGGTGCAGAGAAAAGGGAACCCTCCTGCACTGCTGGTGGGAATGCAGACTGGTGCAACCATTGTGGAAAATAGTATGTAGATTCCTCAAAAAAAAAATTAAAAATAGTACTGCCTTTTGACCCAGCTATCCCATTTCTAGAAATATATCCTAAGAATAACAAATCATCGATTCAAAAGAAAAATTCACTCCCATGTTTATTGCAGCATTGTTTACAATAGCCAAGATCTGGAAACAGTCTAAGTGTCCATTGATAGACCAGTACATCAAAAAGCTCTGATACATATACACAATGGATCACTGTGCGGCCATGAAAAAGAAGGAAACCTTACTCTTTGCGCAACATGGATGAACATGGAGTCTATTATGCTAAGCGAAATAAGCCAGGCAGAGAAAGAAAAATATCATATGACTTCACTCATATGAGGAATCTAATGAACAATGAGAACTAGGGAATGGAAGAGAGGCAGAGTAGGGTCAATTAGTCCAGAGGAAAAGGAGAAGAGAGGAGGGATCAAAGAAAGGAAAGACATTAGTGAAAGTATATGAACATAACACAGAGAGATAGAGGGCAAGATAATAAATCATGGAGGAAAGTGGGAAGGTGGTGGGAGGAGGGGGCAAAGGTGAAATCCAGGAGAACAAGATAGGAGGGAGGGAAATATATTCGGGGGTACATTTGTAACTATGTAAACACAACAAATTAAAATCAATAAAAAAATTTAAAAAATAGCCTGACCAAGGCGGTGGTGCAGTGGATAAAGCGTCAAACTGGAATGTGGAGGACCCAGGTTCAAGATCCCAAGGTCGCCAGCTTGAGTGCGGGTTCATCTGGTTTGAGCAAAGCTCACCAGCTTGGACCCAGGGTCTCTTGCTTGAGCAAGGGGTTACTTGGTCTGCTGTAGCTCCACGGTCAAGGCACATATGAGAAAGCAATCAATGAACAACTAAAGTGCCATAACAAAAAACTCATACTTCTCATCACTCTTTCTTTCTGTCTGTCCTTATCTATCCTTCTTTCTGACTCTCTCTCTGTCTTTTGTCAAAAAAATTTTTTTTAAATATTATGTACTATTAATGTTGAAATTGCACATAGAAAACCAAACTTGATATCTTTAGAAAAAAGTGTCAAGTTGGGTTTTTTCCGGGACCCTTCAGAAGTCGGATCCCAGGGTGCTCGCCCATTAGGTCCCCGTTAAATATACCTCTGCATACAAGGCAAATGTGGCAATGGTTGCACAACTCTGTAAACAGACTGAAAAACACTGAATTGTACACTTTAAACATGTCAATTGTATCATACATGAATTATATCTCAGTAAAGCTGAGAAACTTAAATACATTGTAAATGCATACAGGGTTGTGTTGAGGAAAACTTCTCAAAAAATTATTGTGGAAAAGGTCAGTCTTGGCTTAAGTTTTTATTCCATTAATAACATAGCAATGCTGTTTCCATAGTGCATTGTTGAGAACCTATTCTGTATCTAGCTGTGCTCTAAGCTTGGGGTAGACAGTGGCTGATAAAGGATAGAAGGCATATGTGTTTCTCAAACTTGCATTCTGTGGTGGCAGGAGGATTAAGACAATAAAAACACAAATAGTAATTGAAGACGGTCATAAATAATATAAAGAAAAGAAACTAAGAAAATTGAATACAGTGAGACATGGAGTAGAGATTGGGAAATTCAGTTGGCCTGTCTGACATTGAACCTGAGCCATGGATGCTGAGAAGTCATGGAAAAAACTGAAAATTGTGCTCCAGATAGACAGGAGGGTATTGGAAAGGCCCTGTGGTGAGAATGGCTCTGAAAGTGTGTTGGGAGCATGATTAAGAAGCACAGGGATGGGATAGGAGTTAGGATCACATAAGACATTATAGGAAGTTTAGATTTTCTTTTCAAGGCAATGGAAAACATTGAAAGATTTGAAAGACAAGAATGATATGAGAAAACTAAGTTTTGATGGCCAGTCTGCACTTAAGGGACCTATTTCACTTTTGTATCTGATTTAACTAATGAGATCTGATTTAAGATTCTGGACTTTGATACTGAGTCTGATATTGTAATGGAGAGACAGTGAGCATTTTTGCATTTTGGAAAAATAAAATCATGACCAGAGGATCAAGTGTAATGACTGAAACACATGGCAACAATATTTTGCAACTTCTTCTACCAAGAGAAGCTATTTCCCCTAGTTGACAGAAGTGACATTGTGTGAGTTCTTGACCCTAGAAGTTAAGTGGCCTTAAAGCAGTTGGAACACTGTCCTAATGGTGCCAGGCCATTAAGAATTCTAAGATGAAAGGCAGAGTGAAGATGGGGTTGCATTACTCCATCATCGCAGTTAAATCACCTCCTGGTCATCATGCCACATGAATCCAGACAAGATCAGCAGGAAAACCTTCCAATCAACCAACAGAATCACAAAAAATAATGAATTGCTGTTGATTTAAGCCAGTAAATTGAGAATGATTTCTTTTAAGCAGTAATAGATAATTGATGCATTATCTCTCTAATGCAGTTGTTCTCAAAGTGTGCACCAGGATAAACTGGTACACCATAGAAGATTCCCAGGTGTGCCCTATCATATTCCAGAGAAATATGTGCCTGTTGGGGACCAAAAAACCAACAGGGTTTTTGGAGTTTAGATTTTTGGGGAACAGAGGTGTGGAGAATTGACTGTCAGCTGACAGTCTGCCCAACCCTCAACCTATTATACTTACCTGATTAGGTTGCAAAAGGCTGTTAAGCTGTGGTGCTGGATTGTTTACACTACCCTCCATGTTCTCTGAAAAGACTGGAGGCAAGTTTTTTCTATCCTTTCTTTGGTGTAAAGTTAAGATGATATGTATGGTGGGGGTTTTCTGCACTTGGTAAAATTCTTGGGTTACCTTGAAAATGTGATCAGAGGCCACTGATTTGCTAATGGCCTACTTTGCCCTATAAATAAAGCAAGATGCGGTTTTTAGATGTACTTTGTTCTTGCCAGCAGCAATTAGAGGGCCCTCCCAAACCCGTACTTTCTGAATTCCGTACCATTCCCACTCGGGACCTGGAATTACTAACTGTGCTGGTTCCCAGCATGTGCCCAGATATAAAAATAAAAATAATTACTCTATTATACCATTTCATTACAGAAATACCGCTCTTTTTGTTAACACATCATTATTATATTTCTAACACATCCTTATATTATTTTTAGATAAATACACCCAAATAAAATGAATAGATTGCTCAAAAAGATGCACAATATTGAAGAATCTGATTCTGGAAGTGAGCAAAAGTTAAGTGTAAGTAAAATAGGACTTGAAGGCTGATGGGCAGAATTTAATTTATAGCATTTTCCATCACTTAACATTGAACAATATGATTGGATTAGAAACCCAGTCATGGAAGCTTCAAATGATTTTGTTTTAACATTAAGAGAAGAAGAAGAACTGGCAGCTATATCCACTGATCGTGCATTGATGATTAAACATAAGGAATTGTCTCTTGAAGCCTTTTGGATTTCTATAAAAGAAGAATATGTGGCAGTATCTAAAAAAGCTTTGAATATTTTACTACAATTTTCAACATCCTATTTATGTGAATTAGGATCTTGTACCCTCAACATAATTAAGAGTAAAAAGAGAGGAATTCTTCAATGTATTGATGAAGAAATGAGAATTTGCCTTTCAAATATATACTCAAACATTGAAGAAATCGCTAGCACATATCAGGCTCATGTTTCTCATAAACACAAGAATGAAAAAACACATTTGTGCTGGTACCTGCTGAATTTACTAAATTTGTAACTAAATCTTTTCTATCTTATTTTTATTAATTTTAATACAGTGACATTGATAAATCAGGGTAAATATGTTCCGAGAAAACATCTCCAGATTATTTTGAAATTTGATTACGCTGCATACCCTTCACCCAGAGTCAAATTGTCTTCCATCAAATTTTTCTGGTTTTCTTTGTGCCCCTCTACTCCCGCCACTCCCTCTCTCTCCTTCTTAGCCCCCTCCCCACCCACTACCCCACCCCCTATTACCATCACATTCTTGTCCATGTCTCTGAGTCTCATTTTTATGTCCCATCTATGTATGGATTCATATAGTTCTTAGTTTTTTCTGATTTACTCATTTCACTTCGTACACTGTTATCAAGGTTCTTCCATGTTATTGTAAATGATTCTATGTCATAATTTCTTATGGCTGATTAGTATTCCATAGTATATATGTACCAAAGCTTTTTAATCCACTCCTCCATGATGGACACTTGGGCTGTTTCCAGCATTGTGAACAATGCTGCCATAAACATGGGGGTGCATTTCTCCTTCTGGAACAGTTCCATGGTGTTCTTGGGGTATATTCCTAAAAGTGGGATAGCTGGGCCAAAAGGTAGTTTGATTTTTAATTTCTTGAGGAATCTCCATTCTGTTTTCCACAGAGGCTGCACCAGTCTGCATTCCCACCAGCGTCCAGGGGGGGTTCCATTTTCTCCACATCCTTGCCAGCACTTATTCTGTGTTGTTTTGTTGATTAGCACCATTCTGACCAGTGTGAGGTGATATCTCATTGTGGTTTTAATTTGCATTTCTCTGATGATTAGTGATGTTGAGCATTTTTTCATATGCCTATTGGCCATCTGTATGTCCTCTTTGGAGAAGTGTCTTTTCAGTTCTTTTGCCCATTTTTGGGTTGGATTGTTTGTCTTTCTGGTGTTGAGATTTACAAGTTCTTTAAAAATTTTGGTTGTTAACCTTTTATCAGATGTACTGTCAAATATGTTCTCCCATTGTGTAGCTTGTCTTTTTATTTTGTTCTTGTTGTCTTTAGCTGTGTAAAAGCTTTTTAGTTTGATATAGGCCCATTTGTTTATCCTGTCCTTTATTTCACTCGCCCATGGAGATAAATCAAATATATCACTACGAGAGAAGTCAGAGAGCTTACTGCCTATGCTTTCTTCTAAGATGCTTATGGTTTCATGGCTTACATTTAGGTCTTTTTTTCATTTTTAGTTTATTTTTGTGAATGGTGTAAGTTGGTGGTCTAGTTTCATTCTTTTACAGGCAGCTGTCCAATTTTCCCAACACCATTTATTAAAGAGGCTGTCTTTACTCTATTGTGTGCCCTTACCTCCTTTGTCAAATATCAGTTGTCCATAGAGCTGTGGGTTTATTTCTGGGTTCTCTGTTTTGTTCCATTGATATTTGTGCCTGTTCTTATGCCAGTACCAGACTGTTTTGAGTACAATGGCCTTGTAGTATAGCTTGATATCAGGAAGTGTGATACCTCCCCCTTTATTCTTCTTTTTTTAAATTGCTGAGGCTATTTGTGTTCTCTTTTGGTTCCATATAAATTTTTAGAATATGTGATCTATATCTTTAAAGGATGTCATTGGTATTTTAATTGGTATTGCATTGAATTTATAGATTGCTTTGGGCAATATAGACATTTTAATGATGTTTATTCTTCTTAACCATGAGCACGGTATATGCTTCCACTTGTTTGTATCTTCCTTGATTTCTTTTATCAATGTTTTATAATTTTCCGAGTACAATTCTTTAATCTTCTTGGTTAAATTTACTCCTAGGTACTTTATTATTTTGGTTGTAATAATGAAGGGGATTGTTTCCTTAATTTCTCTTTCTGACTGTTCATTGCTTGTGTATAAAAATGCCTCTAATTTTGGAGTATTAATTTTATATCCTGCCAATTTACTGAATTCATTTATCAGGTCCAGTAGCTTTTTTACTGAGACTTTAGGGTTTTCTATGCACAATATCATATCATCTGCAAATAATGATAGTTTTACTTCTTCTTTTCCAACTTAAATGCCTTTTATTTCTTCTTCTTGTCTGATTGCTGTGGTTAGGACTTCCAGAACTATGTTGAATAAGAGTGGTGAAAGAGGGTACCCCTGCCTGTTCCTTATCTTAAGGGAATTGCTTTTAATTTTTGCCCATTGAGTATGATGTTGGCTATGAGTTTGTCATAGATGGCCTTTATCATGTTGAGGCATGTTCCCTGTATTCCCACTCTGTTGAGAGTTTTGATCATGAATAGGTGCTGGATTTTATCAAGTGCTTTTCTGCATCTATTGAAATTATCATGTGGTTTTTCTCCTTTTTGTTTATGTGATGAATCACATTGATTGATTTGTGAATATTGTACCAGCCTTGCCTCCCAAGAATAAATCCCTCTTGATCATGGTGTATGATTTTTTTTCATATATTGCTGGATCCGATTTGCTAATATATATTTTGTTGAAAATTTTAGCATCTAAATTCATCAGAGATATTGGCCTATAATTTTTTTTCCTTGTGTTGTCTTTGCCTGGTTTTGGAATCAGAATTATACTCGCCTCATAAATGGAGCTGGGAAGTCTTTTGTTCTCTAGAAATTTTTGAAATACCTTAAGAAGGATAGGAATTAGTTCTTCTTTGAATATTTGGTAGAATTCACTTGTGAAGCTATCTGGCCCAGGACTTTTCTTTGTTGGGAGTTTTTTTGATAACTGTTTAGATCTCATTTGGTGTAATTGGTCTGTTTAGGTTTTCTGATCAATTGGTCCTGATTGATTTGTGGAAGATTGTATGTTTCAAGGAATTTGTCCACTTTATCTAGGTTGTTTAGTTTTTCGACATAGAGTTCTTCATAGTATTTTCTTACAACATTTTGTGTTTCTGTTGTGTCAGTTTTTATTTCTTCACTCTCGTTTCTAATTTAATTTATTTGAGTCCTCTCTCTTTTTTTCTTGGTGAGTCTGATTAAATGTTCATCGATCTTGTTTACCTTTTCAAAGAACCAGCTCCAAGTTTCATTGATCCTCTGTATTGTTTCTTTAACCTCTATGTCATTTATTTCAGCTCTGATCTTTATTATTTCCTTCCTTCTACTAGCTCTGGTCTTTACTTGCTGTTCTTTTTCTAATTCTTTTTGATGCAGGGTTAAGTTGTTTATTTGAGTTTTTCTAGCTTCTTAAAGTGTGCCTGTAGTGCTATAAACTTTCCTCTTAGTACTGCTTTTTCTTGTCCCATAAATTTTCAGTTGTTGTATGCTCATTATCATTCATTTGTAAGATTTTTTTATTTCTTCTTTGATTTTATTCTTAATCCATTCGTTATTTAACATCCTGCTATTTAGTTTCCATGTGTTTGAGAATTTTTGAGCTTTTCTGTTGTGGTTCATTTCTAGTTTCATGCCATTGTGATCAGAGAAAATCCTTGATATGATTTCAATCTTCTTAAATTTGTTGAGACCACTTTTTTGCCCTAACATATGGTCTATCCTAGAGAATGTACCATAAGCACTTGAAAAGAATGTATATTCTGCTGCTTTAGGGTGAAAGGTTCTGAAGATATCTATTAAATTGAGTTGATCTAGTAAGTCCTTTATGTATGCTGTTTCTTTGTTAATTTTCTTTCTTGAGGATCTATCTAGTGATGTTAGTGGGGTATTGCAATCCCCTAGTATTATAGTACTGCTGTTGATCTTTCCGTTTATATCCATCAAAGTCTGCTTTATATATTTAGGTGCTCCTATATTAGGTGCATAGATATTTATAGTAGTTATATCTTCCTGTTGGATTGCTCCCTTTATCATTAGGTAGTGACCTTCTTTATCTCTTACTATATTCTTTGTTTTAAAGTCAATTTTGTCTGATATATGTATTGCTACCCCAGCTTTTTTTTCATTTTCATTTGCATGAAATGATTTTTTTCCATCCTTTTACCTTACGTCTATGTGCATCTTTTGTTTTAAGGTGTGTCTCTTGTAGACAGCATATGTACGGGTTCTGTTTTTTTATCCATGCCGCTACCCTATGTCTTTTCATTGGATCATTTAATCCATTTACGTTTAAGGGTATTATTGATATGTAGTTATTTATAGCCATTTTATTCTTTAAAGCTGTATTTCTCTTTTGCTATATTCTTTTCCCACTTTGATCTGTTTACACCAGGCCCCTTAACATTTCCTGCAGCATTGGTTTGGTTGTAATGAATTCCTAGAGGTGTTTTTTTTGTCCTGAAAGCTTTTTATTTCTCCTTCAATTTTAAATGATAGCTTTGCTGGATAAAGTAATCTTGGTTGTAGGTTCTTGTTCTGCATTACTTTGAATATTTCTTGCCATTCCCTTCTAGCCTCAAGTGTTTCTGTTGAGAAGTCTGATCTCATCCTTATGGGGGCTCCTTTGTAGGTGGTAGCCTTTATTTTTTCCTCTAGCAGGTTTTAATATTTTCTCTTTATCACTTAGCTTTGGTATTTTATTTATGATGTGTCTTGTTTTACGTTTCTTTGGGTTTCTCTTAAACGGAGTTCTCTGTGCTTCTTAAACTTGTGAGAGTTTCTCCTGCATTAATTTAGAGAAGTTTTCAGCTATTATATGATTGAACAAAGTCTCTATCCCTTGTTCTTTCTCTTTTTCTTCAGAAACCCCTATAATGCAGATGTTATTTCTCTTTATGTTGTCACAGAGCTCTCTAAGAGTTTTCTCTGACTTTTTGAGTCTCTTTTCTTTTTTTCTTCTCTGCTTTCTTGCCTTCATTGAAGTTGTCCTCCAACATGCTGATTTGATCCTCAGCTCTATCCATTATGTTTTTATTTCCTTTCATTGTGATCTTTATGATATTGTATTTGTCATCTCCAACTGATTCTTTTCTAATATTTCAATATTCTTTTTTATACTTGCTATTTCTTTATTTAGGTGTTCATAATGACCATCCATTGTTGTTCTAAGATCTCTAAGCATCCTTACCATCATTATTTTGAACTCCGCATCCAGAAGTTTGGTTATTTCTATATTACTCAGTTCATTTCCTGATGTTTCTCTTGTGGTTTCATTTGGATTGCACCTCTTTGTCTTCTCATTATATCTGTGTATTTGGGTATTTTGTTTGTAGAGCTGGTTGAGTCTAGGCTTGGTGTTATCTGCCTCCAGTTTTCAATTGTGTTATTTCTAAATCTTGGTTTCAGCTATTATTTGTAATCCTCTTTTGGATTTGGGCTGCTTTGAAGTCTTGATTTGTTTGTTTTCTTAACAAGTGATAGTCTTGTTTGCGTATCTCAGCAGGGGGCTTATTTGAAACTGTAAGAAACTGTATCTAGGAATGCAGTGGGTGTAACCTGAGTCTCTGAAGTCCGCTTCTGTCAGTTAATTTCTCTGGGGAAGGATTGCTTTCTCAGCTTCAGTATGGGGAGGTGTATCTCAGATCTCCATGGAGACCTGAGTTCCTGCCCCTCCTCTCCACTTCTTGTTTTCAGCTGTGTCTTGTTGCACTGATTGGAGCTGCAGAGATGTCTGGAGATCTGTGCCCTGGAAGCACTTTGACTTTTGTTTTGTGAAAGGATCAGCCCCTCCCCCAGCTATGGCTGCCTCCAGCACTGAGTGAGTCAGCTTTTCATGTCATCCCCTGCATTCCTCTGCCCTTCACCATCTGTCTTTCTCTCTCCCCTTTCTTTTTGGAAGACAAGCCAGCCCTTTCAACACACCCTGTTCCCTGGTCACCAGGCAAGTGGCTGTGAGCAGTATTTATTGCTTTTTTCCTTGGAGTGAGATCTCTTCTGGGCTCTCAGCCTCACCTCCCCCTCTGTTCCTTTAAGCAGGGGAAATTCAGGCACTCCCTACCAGGTTTGTTGTGGCTTCTTCTTTGCTCCTTGTTTTTTGAGAGCTTTTCTTGTAGTCCAGATTTGGTTTTTAATGCTGATTGTTCATAAATTAGTTTATAATCCAGTTTGGTGGTGTGAGCTGGGAGTCTGTGTGTCTGCCTTCTCCATTGCTATCTTCAGTTTTCCTAAATCATACTAAGGATGTATTTTATATATATAAAAAGATAGCTTTTTTGTTGTTTTTTTATTTTTATGCCCTCTTTTTTACAAATTCTAAAAAGCATAACTCAAAAAATGTAACATAAAAATCTTTTTTAATGTCAGAATAAATTTAACTTTGTCATATTTATTTCATTTAAATTACCATAAAAGTATGCTTGAACTTTATATTTTTTTCTTTAATATTTGACTTAATTATTCTAACATATTTTTCAGAAATTTGTATATAGTGTGCCTACAATTATTTGTAGGATTTTAAATGTGCCCCAATTTCAAAAAATTGAGAACCACTGCTCTAAGGACTAATGATATTGAGCATCTTTTCAAGTACTTATTTTAAACCTTTTCTCATTTTCTTATTGCAAAGTGGGTCTTCTTACTATAGGTAAGTCTTTATACATTTAAATACAAGTCTTTTTTTCAGAAATGTTAACAAATATTTTCTGCCCCTCGTCCCCTCCTTCCAGTCTGTGGGTGTCTATTCAAAAGTAGAAATTTAAAGAATAAAATTTCATTCACCATTTTTTTTGATGTATCAGACTTACATTTATTTATGAAAGTTTTGCCTAATTCAAGGTTGTAGATATATTCTCTCATGTTTCTTTCTAGACATGTTTTACATTAACATTTAGGTTTATGATTCATTTAGAGTTGTTTTGTGTATGTTATAACATAAAAGAAAATGTTCATCTTTTTACAAAATGATAACTGATTGTTCTAGCACCATTTTTGCAATGAATATTATTTCCCCATTGAATTACTTCAGTGCCTTCATCAAAAATCAATAACTATACATGTGTGGAATAATTTCTGTATTTCCTGGTTGGTGCTTTTTCTATCTATATACCAATGTCACATTATCTTGATAATTTAGCTTTATGGTTACTTTTGAAATCAGGTTGGGTGAATCCCACACTTTGTTTTTTGTTTTACAAAACTGTGTTGACACTTCTAGTTTCTTTTTACTTCCATATATATTTTAGGTGCCCTTTCGATGTCATTCTGATTGGGTTGTGCTCCATTGCTTGAGAGATTTTCCACATGTCAACAAAAATCAGCTCATATGTACCAATCTGATATTTAAATGGAGTAAAAATTTTGAGAAAGGAAAAGACAATATTGAAAAAATGCATTCTTTACAATCTAAGTACTGAAATCCAGCAGTAGGCACACCTGTCCCTCTGTTCACATTCCACTGTAAATATAAAATTGCCTCAATGTAGCATATGGTTTTCTATATATGAAAAATCTGGATTCACATTTTATTCTGCCACTTTCCATCAAAGATAGTATCTTAATCTTACTAAACTTTAGGCCTATTACCTTTAAAATGGCAAACATAATAGTTAACATATGGGGGGATTACTGAGTATCTACTTTATTAAGATCTTCTTGCATGTAAAAATCATTAAAAATTTTCTCTATCCATTCATGTATCCAACATACATTTATTCAATCACTAAGAGTCAGATACTGATATATGTGTTAATAATACAGCATTGTACCTCATAAAGTCTCTGTTCTCATAATTCTCACATTTGTACAGAGGGAGATAGACAAAATGCAAGTAAAATAAAGACTCATAGACAGTGTTAATTGTTGTGAAGCAAATAAAACAGGATATTGAGAAAGCTGCCATGAAAAGTGATAAGGACTGTCAAGAAAGTCCTCTTTGAAAAGATGTGGCCAATGGTGGTAAGAAGGAAATGGGGGAAATTATTTTAAGCAAAATAAGTAAAAAATACACAGATAAATTTATGAAATTATTAAACACAAGTTCCAGGAGTAGAAGGAACACTTAAGAGGCCAGAGGTTAAGATAAATTACTGTAAACACAGAAAGGGAGAGATCAAAGCCATTATAGCAGTGGTTCTCAAACTTTATGAAGTCGGGGCACATTTAAAATCCTACAAATAATTGTAGGCACACTATAAACAAATTTCTGATAAATATGGTATAATAATTAAGTCAACTATTAAATAAAAAATATTTAAAGTTCAAGCATGCTTTTATGGTAATTTAAATGAAATAAATATGACAAAATTAAATTTATTCTGACATTAAAAAACATTTTTGCCCTGGCCGGTTGGCTCAGCGGTAGAGCGTCGGCCTAGCGTGCGGAGGACCCGGGTTCGATTCCCGGCCAGGGCACATAGGAGAAGCGCCCATTTGCTTCTCCACCCCTCCGCCGCGCTTTCCTCTCTGTCTCTCTCTTCCCCTCCCGCAGCCGGGGCTCCATTGGAGCCAGGATGGCCCGGGCGCTGGGCATGGCTCTGTGGCCTCTGCCTCAGGCGCGAGAGTGGCTCTGGTCGCAATTTGGCGACACCCAGGATGGGCAGAGCATCGCCCCCTGGGGGGCAGAGCACCGCCCCTGGTGGGCGTGCTGGGTGGATCCCGGTCGGGCACATGCGGGAGTCTGTCTGACTGTCTCTCCCTGTTTCCAGCTTCAGAAAAATGAAAAAAAAAAAAAAAAAAAAAAAAAAAAAAAAAAAATTTTTATATTACATTTTTTGAGCGATGCTATTTAGAATTCATACAAAAGAGGGGTTAAAAAATTATAAAAAAATGACAAAAAGTTAGCTTTTTATATATACAGATACATTCATAGTAAGATTTAGTAAATTTGGCTGGTTCCAATTCAAATGTGTTAAGTTTATCATTTTTGTGTTTATGAGAAACATGAGCCTGATATGTGCTAGCGATTTCTTCAATGTTTGAGTATATATTTGAAAGGCAAATTCTCATTTCTTCATCAATACATTGAAGAATTTCTCTCTTTTTACTCTTAATTATGTTGAGGGTACAAGATCCTAATTCACATAAATAGGATGTTGAAAATTGTAGTAAAATATTCAAAGCTTTTTTAGATACTGCCACATATTCTTCTTTTATAGAAATCCAAAAGGCTTCAAGAGACAATTCCTTATGTTTAATCATCAATGCACGATCAGTGGATATAGCTGCCAGTTCTTCTTCTTCTCTTAATGTTAAAACAAAATCATTTGAAGCTTCCATGACTGGGTTTCTAATCCAATCATATTGTTCAATGTTAAGTGATGGAAAATGCTATAAATTAAATTCTGCCCATCAGCCTTCAAGTCCTATTTTACTTACACTTAACTTTTGCTCACTTCCAGAATCAGATTCTTCAATATTGTGCATCTTTTTGAGCAATCTATTCATTTTATTTGGGTGTATTTATCTAAAAATAATATAAGGATGTGTTAGAAATATAATAATGATGTGTTAACAAAAAGAGCGGTATTTCTGTAATGAAATGGTATAATAGAGTAATTATTTTTATTTTTATATCTGGGCACATGCTGGGAACCAGCACAGTTAGTAATTCCAGGTCCCGAATGAGAACGGTGCGTCATTAAGAAAATACGCGGAATTAAGAAAATACGGGTTTGGGAGGGCCCTCTAATTGCTGCTGGCAAAAACCGTATCTTACTTTATTCATATGGCAAAGTGAGGCCATTAGCAAATCAGTAGTCTCTGATCACATTTCCAAGGCAACCCAAGAATTTTACCAAGTGTAGAAAACCCCCATCATCTTAACTTACACCAAAGAAAGAATAAAAAGAACTTGCCTCCAGTCTTTCCAGGGAACATGGGGGTAGGATAAACAATCCAGCATCACAACTTAACAGCCTTTTGCAATCTAATCAGGCAAGTGTGGTGGGGAGTTTGGCTGACTGTCAGCTTATAGCCAATTCCCCACACCTCTGTTTCCCAAAAATCTAAACTCCAAAAACCCTGTTGGTTTTTTGGTCTCCAACAGACACATATTTCTCTGAAATACCATAGCGTGCACCTGGAAATTTTCTAGGGCACACCAGTGTATCCTGGCTCACACTTTGAGAACCACTGTCTTAGCAGAATGTGACCATTACATACCCTTTAGAATAATTTAAAATTTAAAAAATTGACAGTAGTAAGTGTTGGCAATGATGTAGAGAGATTGCAACTCTTATACAGTGCTGTTGGGAAATGGAAAATGGTAGAGTCACTTTGTAAAATAGTTTGGAAGTTTTTTGTTTTTGTGTTTTAAGTTGAATGATCATTTACCATATGACCCAACAATATACTATATATCTTTTCATTTTTTTAGAACTCCAGAACAAATTACCAGAAATTTGGTGACTTAAAGTAACAAAAATTTATTCTGTTACAGTTCTGGAATCCAGAAGTCCAAAATCAAGGTGTCAGCAGGGTGATGATCCTGTGACTGGTCTAGTAGACAATCTTTCTTTACCTCTTCTAGCTTTCGGTGCTTCTGAACATTCGTTGGCATAACTCTAATCTCTGCCTCTGCCTTCAAATGGCCTTCCCCTTTTTGTCTGTGTCTTTTTTTAATGGCTCTTATTAGGACCCAGTCCTAATTTTGGGGCCCTGGTAATTCAAAATGATTTCACAAAAAGGGACCATGAGCTACCACACCAGTACTCATTCTCTTTCAAAGCCATGGCTCATAGGTCCTGGGATAATGTAAAACAAGACATCTTTGTTTAAATCTTGGGAGAGTTTGTTTGGCTCACACTGTATCTCACTTTGTGAGAGTCTAGTATTTTGTTTTCTATACTAGACCATTATATCCACAACCAATTATTTAACTAAGTCAGTATTTGGTCACATTTCCTTCTATCTTTGTTACCTATTTTTCAAAATTATTATGTAAATAATATACAGTAATATTACTTTACTTATTTTATTTATTTATGATTTTAATTTGTGTTTACATAGATTTATGTCCAACTGAATATGTCTCCCTCCACCTACTTATTCTTCTTGGCCCCTCCCCTGTCCCCTTTCCCTAATGCCTTCCCCCCTTCCCTCCAGGATTTGCTGTCCTGTTCTGTACAATGCTGTGTTATGTATATATAATTTCATTAATCTCTTTCCCATCTCTGATTTCATCTTCTCTTCTACATTCCCTCTGACCACTTTCCCTCTGGTCCCTTTGATCCCACCTCTGCTTCTTCTCATTTACATTGTTTATTGGATTCCTCAAATGAGTGAGGTCATATGATATTTTTCTTTCTCTGTTTGGCTTATTTCACTTAGCATGATAGTTTCCAGGTCCATCCATGTTGTCACAAAATGTAAGATTTTCTTCTTCCTCACAGCCACGTAGTATTCCACTGTGTATATGTACCACTGCTTTTTAATCCACTTGTACACTGACAGGCAATCAGACTGTTTCCAGATCTTGGCTATTGTAAACAATGCTGCAATAAATATGAGGGTGCATTTCTTCTTTTGAATCAGTAATTTGGTATTCATAGAATATATTCTTAAAAATAGGATAGCTGGGTCAACGGGCAGTTCCATTTTCAAATTTTGAGGAATCTCCATACTGATTACCACAGTGGTTGCAACAGTCTGCATTCTTACCAGCAGTGAATGAGGTTCTCTTTTCTCTACATCCTCGCCAGCACTTATTACATATTGTTTTGTTGATGAGCGCCATTCTCAGAGGTGTGAGGTGGTAACTCATTGTGGTTTTAATTTGCATTTCTCTAATGAATAGTGATGTTGAAAATTTTTCATATGCCCATTGGCCATCTGTATGTCATCTTTGGAGAACTATTTATTTCATTTGCCCATTATTTGATTGGATTGTTTATCTTCCTGGTGAGTTTTACAAGTTTCTTATAAATTTTGGTTATTAACCCCTTATCGGACCTATTGGCAAATATATTCTCCCATTGTGTGGGTTGTCTTTTTATTTTGTTAATGGTGTCCTTTGCTGTGCAAAAGCTTTTTCATTTCATATAGTCCCATTTGTTCATCCTGTCCTTTATTTCACTTGTCCATGGAGATAACTCAGCAAAAATATTGCTATGAGAGATATCAGAGAGTTTACTGCCTATTTTCTTCCAAGATGTTTATGGTTTTATGACTTACATTTAAGTCTTTTATCCATTTTGAATTTACTTTTGTGAATGGTGTAAGTTGATTATCTAGTTTCACTTTTTTGCAGGTAGCTGTCCAATTTTCCCAACCTCATTTGTTAAAGAGACTGTCTTTACTCCATTGTATGCTCTTACCTCCTTTGTCAAATATCAATTGTCCATATAGGTATGGGTTTATTTCTAGGTTCTCTGTTCTGTTCTATTGATCTATATGCCTGTTCTTATGCCAGTACGAAGCTGTTTTGAGTACAATGGCCTAGTAGTATAACTTGATATCAAGAAGTGTGATACCCCCCCCACTTCATTTTTTTTTTTTCTTTTAAGATTGCTGAGGCTCTTCATGTTCTTTTTTGGTTCCATATAAACTTTTGGAATATTTGTCCTATATCTTTGCTATGTCATAGATATTTTAATAGGAACTCTATTGAATTTATAGATTGCTTTAGGAAATAGAGACATTTTAATGATGTTTAATCTTTCTATCCATGAACACAGTATATGCTTACATTTGTTTGTATCTAACTTTCTTTTATCAATGTTTTAAAATTTTTTGAGTACAATCTTTAACTTCTTTGGTTAAATTTACTCCTAGGTACTTTGTAATTTTTTTTTTTTGCAATAATGAAGGAGATTATTTCTTAATTTCACTTTTTCACAGTTCACTATTGGTATATAAAAATGCCACAGATTTCTGAATATTGATTTTATATGCTGCCACCTTGCTGAATTTATTTATCAGGTCCAATAGTTTTTTGACTGAGACCTTAGGGTTTTTTATGTACAGTACTATATTATCAGCAAATAATAATAGTTTTACTTCTTCTTTTCCAATTTGGATGCCTTTTATCTCTTCTTCTTGTCTAATTGCTATGGCTAAAACTTCCAGAACTATGTTGAATAAGAATGGTAAAAGGGGGCACCTCTGCCTTTTTCCTGGTCTTAAAGGGATTTCTTTTAATTTTGTCCATTCATTATGATATTGACTTTGGGATTGTCATAGATGACCTTTATCATGTTGAGGTATGATCCCTGCATCCCCACTTTTCTAAAAGTTTTTATCTTAAATGGGTGCTGGATTTTATAAAATGTATTTTCTGCATTTATTAATATTATCATGTAGGCCCTGGCCGGTTGGCTCAGTGGTAGAGCATCAGCCTGGTGTGCGGGAAACCCGGGTTCAATTCCTGGCCTGGGCACATAGGAGAAGCGCCCATTTGCTTCTCCACCACCCCCCTCCTTCCTCTCTGTCTCTCTCTTCCCCTCCCGCAGCCAAGGCTCCATTGGAGCAAAGATGGCCTGGGCACTGGGGATGGCTCCTTGGCCTCTGCCCCAGGCGCTAGAGTGGCTCTGGTCGTGACAGAGCGATGCCCCGGAGGGGCAGAGCATTTCCCCCTGGTGGGCAGAGCGTCGCCCCTGGTGGGCGTGCCGGGTGGATCCCGGTCGGGCACATGCGGGAGTCTGTCTGACTGTCTATCCCCGTTTCCAGCTTCAGAAAAATACAAAAAAAAATATTATCATGTAATTTTTATCCTTTCTTTTGTTTATGTGTTGAATCACATTGATTGATTTGCAGATATTGTACCAGCCCTGTCTCCCTAGAATAAATCCCACCTGATCATGATGTATTGTTTTTTCATGTATTGTTGGATCCGGTTTGCTTATATTTTGTTGAGAATTTTAGCATCTAAGTTCATCAGGGATATTGGCCTATAGATTTCTTTCTTTGTAGTGTCTCTACCTGGTTTTTGAATCAGTATTTGCTCACCTCATAAAAGGAGTTTCTTCCTCTTAAATTTTTTTGAAATAGTTTGGGAAGGATAGGAGTTAATTCTTCTTTGAATATTTAGTGAAATTTGCCTGTGAATCATCTGGCCCAGGACTTTTGTTTGTTGGGAGTTTTTTGAAAACTGTTTCAATCTCTTTGATGAAATCAGTCTATTTATATTTTCAGATTTTTCTACATTGATTTTTGAAAGATTATATGTTCCTATGAATTTCTCCATTTCACCTGGGTTGTCTAATTTTATGGCATACAGTTCTTCATAATATATTCTTACAATCCTTCGTATTTCTGCTGTGTCAGTTGTTATTTCTCCTTTCTCATGTGTAATATTATTTATTTGACACCTCTCTCTTTTTTCCTTGGTGAGTCTGGTTAAAGGATCATCTATCTTGTTTACTTGTTCAAAGAACCAGCTCTAGGTTTTATTGATGTACTGTATTTTTTGTTTGTTTTTGCCTCTACATCATTTATTTCCACTGTGATCTGCATTATTTCCTTCCTCTACATCCTCTCAGTTTTACTTGCTGTTCTTTTAGATGCAGGGTTAAACTGTTTATTTGAGCTTTTTCTAGCTTATTTTTTAAAATCTCTTCAACACCTGAGTTCTGTATATTTTAAAATTAATTTTAATGGGGTTACATTGATAAATCAGGGTACATATGTTTAGAGAAAACATCTCTAGGTTATTTTGACATTTGATTATGCTGCATTTTAATCACTCAAAGTTCAATTGTCTTCTATCACCTTCTATCTGGTTTTCTTTGTCCCACTTCCTTCCTCCAGTCCCCTCCTTCTTCTCCCCTCCACGCTGTAACCCCCACACTTTTGTCCATGTCTCTGAGTCTCATTTTTAAGTCCAACCTATGTATGAAATCACATAGTTCTTTGTTTTTTCTGATTTACTTATTTTGCTCAGTATAATGTTATCAAGTTCCATCCATGTTGTTTTAAATGATCCGATGTCATCATTTCTTATGGCTGAGTAGTATTCCATAGTATATATGTACCAAAGCTTTTTAATCTACCTATCCACTGACAGACACTTGAGCTGATTCCAGATCTTTGCTATTGTGAACAATGCTGCCATAAACATGAAGGTGCATTTCTCCTTCTGGAACCGTTCTATGGTATCCTTGGGATATATTCCTAAAAGTGATATATCTGGGTCAAAAGGCAGTTCAATTTTTAATTTTTTGAGGAATCTCCATACTGTTTTCCACAATGGCTGAATCAGTCTGCATTTCAACAGGCAGTACAGGAGGGTTCCCTTTTCTATACATCCTCGCCAGCACTTATTCTGTGTTGTTTTGTTGATGAGTGCAATTCTGACTGGTGTGAGATGATATCTCATTGTGGTTTTAATTTGCATTTCTCTAATAATTAGTGATGTTGAGCATTTTTTCATATGTCTATTGGTCATCTGTATGTCCTCTTTGGAGAAGTGTCTATTCAGTTCTTTTGCCCATTTTTTGATTGGATTGTTAATCTTTCTGGTATTGAGTTTTACAAGTTCTTTATAAATTTTGGTTATTAACCCCTTATCAGACATATTGTCAAATATATTCTCCCATTGTGTAGTTTGTTTTTTATTGTGTTTTTATTGTCTTTAGCTGTGCAAAATCTTTTTAGTTTAATACAGTCCAATTTGTTTATCCTGTCTTTTATTTCACTTGCCCATGGAGGTAAATTGGCAAATATATTGCTACGAGAGATGTCAGAGAGCTTACTGCTTACGTTTTCTTCTAAGATGCTTACAGTTTCACGGCTGATATTTAAGTTTTTATCCATTTTGAGCTTATGTTTGTGAATGGTGTAAGTTGGTGGTCTAGTTTCATTTTTTTGCAAATAGCTGTCCAATTTCCTCAACACCATTTGTTGAAGAGGCTGTCTTTACTCCAATATATGCTCTTACCTCCTTTGTCAAATATCAGTTGTCCATAAAAGTGTGGGTTTATTTCTGGGTTCTCTGTTCTGTTCCATTGATCTATATGCCTGTTCTTATGCCAGTACCAGGCTGTTTTGAATTCAATGGCTTTGTAGTATAACTTGATATCAGGAAGTGTGATACCTCCCAATTTATTCTTCCTTTTCAAGATTGCTGAAGATATTTGTGTTCTCTTTTGGTTCCATATAAATTTTTGGAATACATGTTCTATATCTTTGAGTTAAGTCATTGGTATTTTAATTGGTATTGCATTAAATTTATAAATTGCTTTGGGTAATAGAGACATTTTGATGTTTATTCTTCCTGACCTTGAGCACAGCATATGCTTCCACCTGTTTGTATCTTCCCTGATTTTTTTTTAACAATGTTTTATAATTTTCCAAGTACAAGTCTTTAATCACTCTGGTTAAATTTATTCCTAGGTACTTTATTTTTTTGGTTGCAGTGGTGAAGGGGATTGCTTCCTTAATTTCTCTTTCTGACAGTTCATTGTTAGTGAATAAAAATGCCTCTGATTTCTGAGTATTAATTTTATATCCTGCCACCTTCCTGAATTCATTTATCAGGTCCAGGTGATTTTTGACTGAGACTTTACATTTTTCTATATACAATATAATATAATCTTCAAATAATGATATTTTTATTTCTTCTTTTTCAATTTGGATGCCTTTTATTTTTTTTCTTATCTGATTGCTGTAGCTAGGACCTCCAGAACTACGTTGAAAAAGAGTGATGAAAGGAGGCAACCCTGCCTTGTTCCTGATCTTAAGGGGATTGCTTTTAATTTTTGCCCATTGAATATGATGTTGCCTGTGAGTTTGTCACAGATGGCCTTTATCATGTTGAGATATGTTCCCTGTATTTCCACTTTGCTGAGAGTTTTGATCAGAAATGGGTGCTAGATTTTATCAAATGCTTTTTCTTTATCTATTGAAATTATCATGTGGTTTTTCTTCTTCCCTTTGTTTATGTGATGAATCACATTGATTGATTTGTGAATATTGTATCAGCCTTGCCTCCCCAGAATAAATCCCACTTGATCATGGTGTATGATTTTTTTCATATATTGCTGGATCCGGTTTGCTAATATATATTTTGTTGAGGATTTTAGCATCTAAATTCATCAGGGATATTGGCCTATAATTTTCTTTCTTTGTGTTGTCTTTGCCTGGTTTTGGATTCAGAATTATACTCACCTCATAAAAGGAGCTTGGAAGCATTCTTTCCTCTTGAATTTTTAGAAATTGCTTGAGAAGGATAGGAGTTATTTCTTCTTTGAACATTTGGTAGAATCCTTTTCTTTTTTGGGAGTTTTTTGATAACTGTTTCAATCTTATTTGTTGTAACTGATCCGTTTAGGTTTTCTGATTCTTCCAGATTAATTTTTGTAAGATTATATCTTTCAAGATATTTGTCCATTTCATCCAGGTTGTCTAGTTATTTGGTGTACAATTCTTCATAGTATTTTCTTACAATATTTTGTATTTCTGTTGTGTCAGTTGTTATTTCTCCACTCTTATTTCTAATTTCAATTATTTGAGTCCTCTTTTTTTTTTCTTGGTGAGTCTGGTTAAAGGTTCATCAATCTTGTTAACCTTTTCAAAGAACCAGATCCTGGTTTCATTGATTCTCAGGACTGCTTTTGCTCGGTCCCATAAATTTTGAGTTGATGTATTTTTGTTATCATTCGTTTCTAGGAATTTTTTAATTTCTTCTTTGATCTCATTGTTAACCCATTCATTATTTAATAACATGCTATTTAGTTTCTAAGTGTTTGAGTATTTTTCAGTTTTTCTGTTGTGGTTGATTTTTAGTTTCATGCCATTGTGATCAGAGAAAGTGCTCGATATGATTTCAATCTTTTTAAATTTGTTGAAACCACTTTTTGCCCTAATGTGTGGTTTATCCTAGAGAATGTACCATGAGCACTTGAAAGGAATGTATATTCTACTGCTTTACTGTGAAAGGTTCTAAAGATATCTATTAAATCGAGTTGATCTAGTATGTTCTTTAAGTTTGCTGTTTTTTTGTTCATTTTCGTTCTGGAGAATCTATCTAGTGATGTTAATGGGGTAATGAAATCCCCTACTTTGCTTTAAATCCATCAAAGTCTGCTTTATATATTTAGTTGCATAACTATTTATAATGGTTATATCTTCCTGTTGGATTGCTCCTTTTATCATTATGTAGTGACCTTCTTTATCTCTCACTATAGCCTTGGTTTTAAAGTCTATTTTGTCTGATATATGTATTGCTACCCTAGCTTTTGTTTTCATTTCCATTTGCGTGAAATATTTTATTCCATCATTTATCATTAGTCTATGTACATCTTTTGTTTTAAGGTGTGTTCTTGTAGATAGCATATGTATGGGTTCTGTTTTCTTATCAATGCAGCTACCCTATTGTCTTTTGAGGAGATCATTTTATCCATTTACATTTAAGGTTATTATTGATATGTAGTTGTTTATTGCCATTTTATTCTTTAAAACTGTATTTTTCTTTTGCTATATTCTTTTTCTCCTTTGGTCTGTTTACAACAAGCCCCTTAGCACTTCTTGCAGCATTGGTTTTGTTGTAGTGAATTTCTTGAGTTTTTTTCTTTTGGTCTGGGAAGCTTTTTATTTCTCCTTCAATTTTAAATGATAGCCTTGCTGAATAAAGTAGTCTTGGTTGTTGGCTCTTGTTCTGCATTACTTTGAATATTCCTTGCCATTCCCTTCTGGCCTCAACTGTTTCTGTTGAGAAGTCAAAGTCATCCTTATGGGGTCTCCTTTGTAGGTGGTAGTTTTTTTTTCTTTAGCAGCTTTTAATATTTTCTCTTTATCACTTAGTTTTGGTATTTTAATTATGTTGTGTCTTCATGTATATTTTTTTGGGTTTCTCTTTAATGGAGTTCTCTGTGCTTCTTGAACTTGTGAGACATTTTCCTGCCTTAATTCAGAGAACTTTTCAGCTATGATATGATTGAACAAAGTCTCTATCCTTTGTTCTTTCTCTTCTTCAGAAACTCCTGTGATGCGGATGTTATTTCTCTTCCTGCTGTCACAGAGCTCTCTTAGAGTTTCCTCAGACTTTTTGAGTCTCTTTTCTTTTTTCTACTCTGCTTCCATGCCTTCATTTATCTTGTTCTCTAACTCGTTGATTCGATTCTCAGCTTCATCCATCCTGCTTTTAATTCCTTCCATTGCGTTCTTCATTTCTGATATTGTATTTGTCATTTCTGATTCTTTTTTATTATTTCAATGTCCTTTTTTATATTTGCTATCTCTTTATTTAGGTGTTCGTAATGACCATCTATTGTTGTTCTAATATCTTTGAACATCCTAACAATCGTTATTTTAAACTCTGCATCTGGTAATTTGGTTATATCTGACTCATTCTGGTCCTTCTCTGGGGATTTCTCTTGATTCATTTGTGTTGCATTTCTCTGCCTTCTCATTTTGTCTGTGTAAAAAAAGGTTTTGGCCACTGGAGTCCATTGGGTGTGGCCTCTGTGTTCCCTAGGTGTGTTCTGTCTGCAGGCCCACCACCTTCTCTGCTGTTGCTGCCTAGGGTGTTCGAGTATGAGAGTTGCCAGTGCTAACCCACTGAGGCTGTTGCTGTGGTTTCTCCTCTCCTTCATGGAGTTGCTGTGATCACGTACTTAGGTGTACAAGCCTTGGTGGCCTTCGCCTTCGCCCTGCCCCTGCGGTTGGCGTTATGCATGGCCCTGAATGTAGTGGTGAGCACCTTTGCTCAGCTCCGGGTCTCTGCCTGATTGCAGGCTTTTGCCTCACCCATGCATGAAGAGCCTGCTTGTGAGACGGCTGCAAGCTTTGGCTCCACAGGCCAGGCAGGACTGCATGCCCACACTCAGTAGCAGGACTCTGCCTGTTATGGGCATTTGGCTCTGCCCCCATGGGTGGAGCCAGCTCCTGAGTCAGGCCACAAGCCTCGGTTCCACAGGCAGGGCAAGGCTGTGCTCCTGAACCCTTGCTCAAGGGTGGGTCTCTGCCCCTTTCAGGGCTCCTGCCCTCCCCCAGGCTGGATTTCAGGCAGTCTGTAATTGGGCTTAACCACTTGTGCATGTTCCCTCTTCCTCATCCAGGCATGTGTGAGCTCACACCTGGGCCTCAGTGGTGTTGTCCTGGCTTCCTCCCTTGCTGACAGAACCATGTTTCCATGTCCCACCCCTGCCCACCTTCAGGCGAGCCCTCAGCTCTGTTGTTGAGGGTGCTGCAGCTCAGAACCTGAGACTCACTACTGTAGTCCAAAAAGCACCCTCCTTCAAAGTGACTCTGTTCTGAGTGCCACAGGAGGGCTTGTTTGACTAGTGTCCTGTTTCCCTTTGCTGGTATTGCTGGTTCCAGGGAAAATATTCACTTCAGATTTGTGGAGTGACTCATCTCAGGGGTTAGGGTGGCTGTCTTTCAAACTGTTTCTCCTTGTGCCTTCTAGATTACACTCTCTTCCTCCTACTCTGGTCCTCTCCTTTCTGCCCATCCCCTGGAGCCCCAGGTGAGTGGTTGTGAGAGAGGTTTTCTGCACAGTCTCTTTAAGAAGAATCCTGGCTCTAAGAAATCAGTCTCTTTCTCACAAACAGTATCCTGTCTTGTTTCCAGCTAAATACTGTCCATACACCTCTTCCAGTCTCCGGGCTGCAGGCTCAGGCTTTGGTCCTGGGGCCCAGGACCCTCCCCTCTCTGCTAAACTCTCTTCCCACTGCACGAGTCTCTCTGGGCTGCCATTCACTCACGGGAGCTGAGCAGCCCTCTCCACATTTCCGCTTTTCCTACCAGTCTTAGTGTGGCTTCCTCAGTGTTCCTTGGTTAAAGAATCCTCTTAGTTTAATCCAAAGTTGGTTTTTCCAGATGATGGTTCTTAAAATTAAGTTGTAATCCACCTTGGTTCTGGGATGTGGAAGTTGGTACATCTGCTTTCTCCATTTTTATCTTGTCTTCTCCTTTTTTCTAGCTTCTTAGGTATGCGTGTAGTGCTGTGCACTTTCCTCTCAGAACTGTTTTTGTTGTGTTCCATAAATTTTGAGTTGTTGTATGTTTATTTTCATTTGTTTAAGTAATTTTTTTATTTCTTTTTCGATCTCATTGTTAACCCATTTTTTAAATTATTTTTTAAATTAAATTTAATGCAGTGACATTGATAAATCAGGGTACATATGTTGAGAGATAACATCTCCAGTTTATTTTGACATTTGATTATGCTGTATACCCCTCACCCAAAGTGAAATTGTCTTCCCTCACCTTCTATCTGGTTTTGTTTGTGCTCTTCCCCTCCCCCACACCTTCTCACCTTCCTCGCCCCATCCACTCCTCCCTCCTACCTTCCCACCCTTATTACCATCACATTCTTGTTCATGTCTCTGAGTTTCATTTTTATGTCCCATCTATGTATGGATTCATATAGTTCTTAGTTTTTTTTATTTACTCATTTCACTCCGTATAATGTTATAAAGGTCCATCATGTTATTGTAAATGATCTGATGTCATCATTTCTTATAGCTGAGTAGTATTCCATAGTATATATTTACCAAAGCTTTTTAATCCACTCGTCCTCTGATGGACACTTGGGCTGTTTCCAGATCTTCGCTATTGTGAACAATGCTGCCAAAAAATGGAGGTGCATTTCTCCTTTTGGAGCTGTTCTATGGTGTTCTTGGGGTATATTTCTAAAAGTGGGATAGCTGGGTCAAAAGGTAGTTCGATTGTTAATTTCCTGAGGAATCACCATACTGTTTTCCACAGTGGATGCACCAGCCTGCATTCTCACCAGCAATGCAGGAGGGTTCCATTTTCTCCACATCCTCGCCAGCACTGATTCTGTGTTGTTTTGTTGATGAGCGTCATTCTGACTGGTTCAGATGATATCTCATTGTGGTTTAAATTTGCATTTCTCTAATGATTAATGATGTTGAGCATTTTTTCATATGCCTATTGGCCATGTGTATGTCCTCTTAGCAGAAGTGTCTATTCATTTCTTTTGCCCATTTTTGGATTGGATTGTTTGTCTTCCTGGTGTTGAGATTTACAAAATCTTTATAAGTTTTGGTTATTAGCCCCTTATCAGACGTATTGTCAAATACATTCTCGCATTGCATAGTTTGTCTTTTTATTCTGTTCTTATTGTCTTTAGCTGTGTAGAAGCTTTTTAGTTTAATATAGCCCCACTTGTTTATTGTGTCTTTTATTTCACTTCCCTGTGGAGACAAATCAGCAAATATATCACTGTGAGAGATGTCGGAGAGCTTACTGCCTATGATTTCTTTTAAGATGCTTATGGTTTCACAGTTTACATTTAAGTCTTTTATTTATTTTGAGTTTATTTTTGTGAATGGTGTAAGCTGGTGGTCTAGTTTCATTTTTTTGCAAGTACCTGTCCAATTTTCCCAACAACATTTGTTAAAGAGGCTGTCTTTACTTCATTGTATTTTCTTACCTCCTTTGTAAAATATCACTTGTCCCTAGGGCTGTGGGTTTATTTCTGGGTTCTGTGATCTGTTACATTGAACTATATGCCTGTTCTTATGCCAGTACCAGACTGTTTTGAGTACAATGTCCTTGTAGTATAACTTGATATCAGGAAGTGTGATACCTCCTACTTTATTCTTCTTTTTTAAGATTGCTGAGGCTATTTGTGTTTTTTTTTCTTAGTTCCATGTAAATTTTTGGAATATGTGATCTATAACTTTGAAGTATGTCATTGGTATTTTAATTGGTATTGCATTGAATTTATACATTGCTTTGTGTAATATAGACATTTTAATGAAGTTTATTCTTCCTAATCATGAGCACAGTATATGCTTCTACTTGTTTGTATCTTCCTTGATTTCTTTTATCAATGCTTTATACTTTTTCAAGTACAAGTCTTTAGTCTCCTTTGTTAAGTTCACTCATAGGTACTTTATTTTTTTGGTTGTAATTGTGAAGGAGATTGTTTCCTTAATTTCTCTTTCTAACTGTTTGTTGTTGACATATAAAAATGCCTCTGATTTCTGAGTATTGATTTTATATCCTGCCACTTTGCTGAACTCATTAATCAAGTCCAGTAATTTTTTTACTGAGACTTTATGGTTTTCTATACACAATATCATATCATCTGCAAATAATGATAGTTTTACTTCTTCTTTTCCAACTTGAATGCCTTTTATTTCTTCTTCTTCTCTGATTGTTCTCGCTAGGATTTCCAGGACTATGTTAAATAAGAGTGGTGAGAGCTCCAAGATGGCAGCAGAGTAGGCAGATGCACAGACGCCCAGCTCTCAACACCAAACTGGAATACAAATCAATTTAGGAAAAATCAGCATGAAAAACCAACACTAAACTGCAAGAACAGCTCTCAAAAACCAAAGAGCAAAAAGGAAGCCACAATAATCCTGGTAAGGAGTGCCAGAATCTCCTCTGCTTACAGGAACGAAAGGGGGGGTGAGGCTGAGAGCCCAGAGAGGATTTCACAGAGGAAAAAGAGCAGAAACTACTGCTCACAGCCACTTACCTGGCGACCAGGGAGCAAGGTGGGTTGAAAAGACCAGCTTATCTCCCAAGTGGAAAGGACAGGGAGAGGGACAGACTGTGAGGGGCGAAGGTATGCAAGAAATGAAATAAAAAAGCTGACTCATTCGTGCTTGAGGTGGCCATAGCTGGGGGAGGGACTGAACCTTTCACAAAACAGAGCTGAAGTGCTTTCGGATCAGAGATCTCCAGACATCTACCCAGCTCCAATCAGCGCAACAAGACACAGCTGAAAACAAGAAGTGGGGAGGAGGGGAAGTAACTCAGGTCTCCATGGAGATCTGAGATACACCTCCCCCTACTGAAGCTGAGAAAACACCCTGCCCCCAGTGAGATTAGTTGCTGAAAGAGACCTTCAGCGTCTCAGGTTACACCCACAGCATTCCTGGTTACAGTTTCAAGGAAGCCCTCTGCTGAGATCAGTTAACAAGACTATCACCTGTTAAGAAAACAAACAAATCAAGACCTCAAAGCTGCCCAAATCCGAAAGTGGATTACAAAGAATAGCTGATACCAACCCAAGAAGACCTAGAAATAACACAACTGAAAACTGGAGGCAGACAACACCAAGCCTAGACTCAATCAACTTTACAAATAAAACACCATGATGGGAAGACAAAGGAGTGCAACCCAAATGAAACCACAAGAGACACCTTTGAGAGATGAGCTGAGTGATATGGAAATAATCAAACTTCCAGATGCAGAATTCAAAATAATGATTGTAAGGATGCTTAGGGATCTTAGAACAACAATGGAGGGGAAGTTTGAAAACCTAAATAAAGAAATAGCAAGTATAAAAAAGAACCAGTCGGAGATGACAAATACAATATCAGAAATAAATACCACAATGGAAGGAATTAAAAACAGGATAGATAGAGCAGAGGATCGAATCAGCGAGTTAGAGGACAACTGGAATGAAGGCATGAAAGCAGAGAAGAAAAGAGAAAAGAGACTCAAAAAGTCAGAGGAAACTCTTAGAGAGCTCTGTGACAACATGAAGAGAAATAACATCCGCATCATAGGGGTTCCTGAAGAAAAATAGAAAGAACAAGGTATAGAGATGTTGTTCAATCATATCATAGCTGAAAATTTCCCTAAATTAATGCAAGAGATACTCTCACAAATCCAAGAAGCACAGAGGACTTCATTAAAGAGAAACCCAAAGAAACCTACACCAAGAAACATCATAATTAAAATACCAAAGCTAAGTGATAAAGAGAAAATATTAAAAGCTGCAAGAGAAAAAAAAGTTATCACCTACAAAGGAGCCCCCATAAGGATGACATCCGACTTCTCAACAGAAACACTTGAGGCCAGAAGGGAATGGCAAGAAATATTCAAAGTAATGCAGAACAAGAAACTACAACCAAGACTACTTTATCCAGCAAGGCTATCGTTTAAAATTGAAGGAGAAATAAAAAGCTTCCCAGACAAAAAACAACTCAAGGAATTCATTACAACCAAACCAATTCTGCAGGAAATGTTAAGAGGCCTGTTGTAAATAGATCAAAGTGGGAAAAGAATATAGCAAAAAAAGGAATACACCTTTAAAGAATAAAATGGCAATAAACAACTACATATCAATAATAACCTTAAATGTAAATGGATTAAATGATCCAATCAAAAGACATAGGGTAGCTGCGTGGATAAGAAAACAGGACCCATACATATGTTGTCTACAAGAGACACACCTTAAAACAAAAGACACACATAGATTGAAGGTAAAAGGATGAAAAAAAACATTTCATGCAAACGGAAATGAAAAAAAGCTGGGGTAGCAATACTTATATCAGACAAATTGGACTTTAAAACAATGGATATAGTAAGAGATAAAGAAGGCCACTACATAATGATAAAGGGAGCAATCCAACAGGAAGATATAACTATTATAAATATCGATGCACCTAATATAGGAGCACCCAAATATATAAAACAGACCTTGATGGATTTAAAGGGCGAGATCAACAGCAATTCTATAATACTAGGGGATTTCAATACCCCACTAACATCACTAGATAGATCCTCAAGAAAGAAAATTAATAAAGACACAGCAGACTTATTGGAAACACTAGATCAACTCGATTTAATAGATATCTTCAGAACCTTTACCCTAAAGCAGCAGAATATACATTCTTTTCAAGTGCTCATGGTACATTCTTTAGGATAGACCACATGTTAGGGCACAAAAGTGCTCTCAACAAATTTAAGAAGACTGAAATCATAGCAAGCACTCTCTCTGATCACAACGGCATGAAACTAGAAATGAATCACAGCAGGAAAGCTCAAAAATTCTCAAACACATGGAAACTAAATAGCAGGGTGTTAAATAATGAATGGATTAAGAATGAGATCAAAGAAAAAATAAAAAAATTCCTAGAAACAAATGACAATGAGCATACACCAACTCAAAATTTATGGGACACAGCGAAAGCAGTGCTGAGAGGGAAGTTCATAGCACTACAGGCACACTTTAAGAAGCTAGAAAAAGCTCAAATAAACAACTTAACCCTGCATCTAAAAGAATTAGAAAAAGAATAGCAAGTAAAGCCCAAATGTAGTAGAAGAAAGGAAATAATAAAGATCAGAGCAGAAATAAATGACATAGAGGCTAAAGAAACAATACAGAGAATCAATGAAACTAGGAGCTGGTTCTTTGAAAAGGTAAACAAGATTGATGAACCCTTAAGTAGACTCACCAAGAAAAAAAGAGAGAGGACTCAAATAAATAAAATTAGAAATGAGAGAGGAGAAATAACAACTGACACAACAGAAATACAAAATATTGTAAGAAAATACTATGAAGAACTCTATGCCAAAAAACTAGACAACCTAGATGAAATGGACAAATTCCTTGAAACATACAATCTTCCAAAAATCAATCTGGAAGAATCAGAAAACCTAAACAGACCGATTACAACAAATGAGATTGAAACAGTTATCAAAAAACTCCCAACAAAGAAAAGTCTGGGGCCCAATGGCTTTACAACTGAATTCTACCAAATATTCAAAGAAGAACTAACTCCTATCCTTCTCAAACTATTTCAAAAAATTGAAGAGGAAGGAAGACTTCTAAGCTCCTTTTATGAGGCGAGCATAATTCTGATTCCAAAACCAGGCAAAGACAACACAAAGAAAGAAAATATTAGGCCAATCTCTCTGATGAATATAGATGCTAAAATCCTCAACAAAATATTAGCAAACCGGATCCAGCAATATATGGAAAAAATCATACACCATGATCAAGTGGGATTTATTCTGGGGAGGCAAGGCTGGTACAATATTTGTAAATCAATCAATGTGATTCATCACATAAATAAAAAGGAGAAAAACCATATGATAATTTCAATAGATGCAGAAAAAGCATTTGATAAAATCCAGCACCCATTCATGATCAAAACTCTCAGCAAAGTGGGAATACAGGGAACATACCTCAACATGATAAAAGCCATCTATGAGAAACCCACAGCCAACATCATACTCAATGGGCAAAAATTAAAAGCAATACCCTTAAGATCAAGAACAAGGCAGGGGTGCCCCCTTTCACCACTCTTATTTAACATAGTCCTGGAAGTCCTAGCCACAGCAATCAGACAAGAAGAAGAAATAAAAGGCATTTAAGTTGGAAAAGAAGAAATAAAACTATCATTATTTGCAGATGATATGATATTATATATAGAAAACCCTAAAGTCTCAGTCAAAAAAACTACTGGACCTGATAAATAAATTCAGCAAAGTGGCAGGATATAAAATCAATACTCAAAAATCAGAAGCATTTTTATACACCAACAATGAACAGTCAGAAAGAGAAATTAAGGAAACAATCTCCTTCACAATTACAACCAAAAAAATAAAGTACCTAGGAGTAAACTTAACCAAGGAGACTAAAGACTTGTACTCGGAAAATTACAAAACATTGAGAAAAGAAATCAAGGAAGATACAAACAAGTGGAAGCATATACCGTGTTCATGGTTAGGAAGAATAAACATCATTAAAATGTTTATATTACCCAAAGCAATCTATAAATTCAATGCAATACCAATTAAAATACCAATGACATACTTCAAAGATATAGAACACATATTCCAAAAATTTATATGGAACCAAAAGAGGACACTAATAGCCTCAGCAATCTTATAAAAGAAGAATAAAGTGGGAGGTATCACACTTCCTGATATCAAGTTATACTACAAGGCCATTGTACTCAAAACAGCCTGGTACTGGCATAAGAACAGGCATATAGATCAATGGAACAAAACAGGGAACCCAGAAATAAACCCACAGTTCTATGGACAAGTGATATTTGACAAAGGAGGTAAGGAAATACAATAGAATAAAGACAGCCTCTTTAACAAATGGATTTGGGAAAATTGGACAGCTACCTGCAAAAAAATGAAACTTGATCACCAGCTTACACCACTCACAAAAATAAACTCAAAATGGATAAAAGACTTGAATGTAGGCCGTGAAACCATAAGCATCTTAGAAGAAAACATAGGCAGTAAGCTCTCGGACATCTCTCGGAGCAATATATTTGCTGATTTATCTCCACGGGGAAGTGAAATAAAAGACAGGATAAAAAAATGAGACTATATCAAACTAAAAAGCTTTTGCACAGCTAAAGACAACAAGAACAGAATAAAAAGACAAACTACACAATGGGAGAACATATTTTACAATACGTCTGATAAGGGGTTAATAACCAAAATTTATAAAGAACTTGTAAAACTCAACACCAGGAAGACAAACAACCCAATCCAAAAATGGGCAAAAGAAATGAATAGACACTTCTCCAAAGAGGACATACAGATGGCCAACAGGCATATGAAAAATGCTCAACATCACTAATCATTAGAGAAATGCAAATTAAAACCTCAATGAGATATCACCTCACACCAGTCAGAATGGCGCTTATCAACAAAACAACACAGAATAAGTGCTGGCAAGGATGTGGAGTAAAGGGAACCCTCCTGCACTGCTGGTGGGAATGCAGACTAGTACAGCCACTGTGGAAAACAGTATGGAGATTCCTCAAAAAACTGAAAATTGAACTGCCTTTTGACCCAGCTATTCCACTTTTAGGAATATACCCCAAGAACACCATAGAACGGCTCGAAAAGGAGAAATGCACCCGCATGTTTGTGGCAGCATTGTTCACAATAGCGAAGATCTGGAAACAGCCCAAGTGTCCATCAGAGGACGAGTGGATTAAAAAGCTTTGGTACATATATACTATGGAATACTACTCAGCCATAAGAAATGATGGCATCGGATCATTTACAATAACATGGATGGACCTTGACAACATTATACGGAGTGAAATAAGTAAATCAGAAAAAAAACTAAGAGGAATCCATACATAGAAGGGACATAAAAATGAGACTCAGAGACATGAACAAGAATGTGATGGCAACAGGGGCGGGGGGTTGGGGGAGGGGGGAGGGGGTGAAGAAGGAGAGAGGTGTTAGGGGAGGGGAGGGGCACAAAGAAAACCAGATAGAAGGTGACAGAAGACAATTTAACTTTGGGGGAGGTGTATACAGCACAATCAAATGTCAAAATAATCTAGAGATATTTTCTCTCAACATATGTACCCTGATTTATCAATGTCACTGCATTAAATTTAATTAAAAAAAAAGAGTGGTGAAAGTGGGCACCCCTGCCTTCTTCCTGATCTTAGGGGGATTGCTTTTAATTTTTGCCCATTGAGTATGATTTTGGCTGTGGGTTTGTCATAGATGGCTATTATCATGTTGAGGTATGTTCCCTGTATTCCCACTTTGCTGAGAGTTTTGACCATGAACAGATGCTGGATTTTATCAAATGCTTTTTCTGTATCTATTGAAATTATAATGTGATTTTTCTCCTTCTTTTTGTTTATGTGATGAATCACATTGATTGATTTGCAAATATTGTACCAGCCTTGCCTCCCCAGAATAAATCCCACTTGATTATGGTGTATGATTTTTCCATATATTGTTGGATCCGTTTTGCTAATATTTTGGTTAGGATTTTAGCATCTATATTCATCAGAGATATTGGCCTATAATTTTTATTTCTTTGTGTTGTCTTTGCTTGTTTTCAAGTCAGAATTATGCTTGCCTCATAAAGGAAGCTTGTAAGTCTTCCTTCCTCTTTAATTTTTAGAAATAGTTGAGAAGGATAGGAGTTATTTCTTATTTGAATATTTGGTAGAATTCAGTTGTAAAGCCATCAGGCCCCGGACTTTTCAATGTTGGGTGTTTTTTGATAACTGTTTCAATCTCATTTGTTTTAATCGGTTTGTTAAGTATTCTGATTCTTCCATATTGATTTTTGGAAGATTGTATGTTTCAAGGAATTTGTCCATTTCATCTAGGTTGTCTAGTTTTTTGGCATAGAGTTCTTCATAGTATTTTCTTACAATATTTTGTATTTCTGTTGTGTCAGTTGTTATTTCTCCTCTCTCATTTCTAATTTTATTTATTTGAGTCCTCTCTGTTTCTTGGTGAGTCTACTTAAGGGTTTATCAATCTTGTTTACCTTTTCTAAGAACCAGCTCCTAGTTTCATTGATTCTCTGTATTGTTTCTTTAGCCTCTATGTCATTTATTTCTGCTCTGATCTTTATTATTTCCTTCCTTCTACTAGCTCTGGTCTTTACTTGCTGTTCTTTTTCCAGTTTTTTTAGATGCAGGGTTAAGTTATTTATTTGAGCTTTTTCTAGTTTCTTGAGGTGTGCCTTTAGTGCTATGAATTTTTCTCTCGGTACTGCTTTTTCTGTTTTCCATAAATTTTGAGTTGGTGTATGCTCATTGTCATTTGTTTCTAGGAATTTTTTTATTTCTTCTTTGATCTCACTCTTAATCCATTTGTTATTTAACAACCTGCTATTTTGTTTCCATGTGTTTGAGAATTTTTTTAGCTTCTCTGTTGTGGTTCATTTCTAGTTTCATGCCATTGTGATAAGAGAAAGTGCTTGATATGATTTCAATCTTCTTAAATTTGTTGAGACCACTTTTGTGCCCTAACATGTGGTCTATCCTAGAGAATGTACCATAAGCACTTGAAAAGAATGTATATTCTGCTGCTTTAGGGTGAAAGGTTCTGAAGATATCTATTAAATCGAGTTGATCTAGTGTGTTCTTTAAGTCTGCTCTTTCTTTATTAATTTTCTTTCTTGAGGATCTATCTAGTGATGTTAGTGGGGTATTGAAATCCCCTACTATTATATTATTGCTGTTGATCTCACCCTTTAAATCCATCAAAGTCTGCTTTATATATTTAGGCGCTTCTATATTAGGTGCATAGATATTTATAATAGTTATTTTTTCCTTTTGGATTACTCCTTTTATCATTATGTAGTGATCTTCTTTATCTCTTACTATATCCATTGTTTTAAAGTCCATTTTGTCTGATATAAGTATTGCTACCCCAGCTTTTTTTCATTTGCGTTTGCATGAAATGTTTTTTTCCATCCTTTTACCTTCAATCTATGTGTGTCTTTTGTTTTAAGGTGTTTCTCTTGTAGACAGCATATGTATGGGTCCTGTTTTCTTATCCATGCAGCTACTCTATGTCTTTTGATTGGATCATTTAATCCATTCACATTTAAGTTTATTATTGATATGCAGTTGTTTATTGCTATTTTATTTTTTAAAGCTGTATTCCTTTTTTGCTATATTCTTCTCCCACTTTGATCTGTTTACAACAGGCCCCTTAACATTTCCTGCAGCTTTGGTTTTGTTGTGATAAATTCCTTGTTTTTTGTCTGGGAAGCTTTTTATTTCTCCTTCGATTTTAAATGAGAGCCTTGCTAAATAAAGTAATCTTGGTTGTAGTTTCTTGTTCTGCATTACTTTGAATATTTCTTGCCATTCCCTTCTGGCCTCAAGTGTTTCTGTTGAGAAGTCAGATGTCATCCTTATGGGGGCTCCTTTGTAGGTGATAATTTTTTTTTTCTCTAGCAACTTTTAATATTTTCTCTTTATCACTTAGCTTTGGTATTTTAATTATGATGTGTCTTGGTGTAAGTTTCCTTAGGTTTCTCTTTAATAGAGTTCTCTGTGCTTCTTGAACTTGTTAGAGTTTCTCCTGCATTAATTTAGGATAATTTTCAGCTATGATATAATTGAACAAAGTCTCTATTCCTTATTCTTTCTATTTTTCTTCAGGAATCCCTATGATGTGGATGTTATTTCTCTTCATGTTGTCACAGAGTTCTTTAAGAGTTTCCTCAGGCTTTTTGAGCCTCTTTTCTTTTTTCTTCTCTGTTTTCTTGCCTTCATTGAAGTTGTCCTCCAACATGGTGATTTGATCCTCAGCTCTATCCATCCTGTTTTTAATTTCTTTCATTGTGATCTTTATTTCTGATATTGTATTTGTCATCTCCTACTGATTCTTTTTAATATTTCAATATACTTTTTTATACTTGCTATTTCTTTTTTTAGGTGTTCATAATGACCATCCATTGTTGCTCTAAGATCCCTAAGCATCCTTACATTCATTATTTTGAACTCGGCATCTGGAAGTTTGATTATTTCATATCACTCAGTTCATCTCCTGAAGGTTTCTCTTGTGGTTTCATTTGGATTGCACTTCTGTGTCTTCTCATTATCTGTGTTTGGGTGTTTTGTTTATAGAGTTCATTGAGTCTAATCTTGGTGTTGTCTGCCTCCAGTTTTTAATTGTGTTATTTCTAGGTCTTCTTGGGTTAATATCAGCTATTATTTGTAATCCACTTCAGATTTGGGCCGCTTTGAAGTCTTGATTTTTTTTGTTTTCTTCACAGGTGATAGTCTTGTTTAATGATCTCATCAGGGGGCTTCCTTGAAACTGTATCCAGGAGTGTGATGGGTTTAACCTGAGACTCTGAAGGCCTCTTCCACCAACTAATCTCTCTGGGAGCAGGGTGTTTTCTCAGCTTCAGTAGGGGGAGGTAAATCTCAGATCTCCATTGAGACCTGAGTTACTGCTTTACCTCCCCACTTCTGATTTTCAGCTGTGTCTTGTTGCGCTGATTGGAGCTGGAGAGATGTCTGGAGATCAGGTTTGTTGTGTCTTCATCTTTGCTCCTTGGTTTTTGAGAGCTGTTCTTATAGTCTAGTGTTGGTTTTCCATGCTGATTTTTCCTAAATTGATTTGTTTTTCAGTTTGGTGGTGAGAGCTGGGCATTTGTGCATCTGCTTACTCCCTGTTAACCCATTTATTATTTAATGACATGCTATTTAGTTTCAAAGAGTTTGAGTGTTTTTCAGTTTTTCTATTGTGGTTGATTTTTAGTTTTATGCCATTGTGATCTGAGATGTTTGATATGATTTCAGTCATCTTAAATTTGTTGAGGCTTGTTTTATGCCCTAACATGTGGTCTATCTTACAGAACATACCATGAGCACTTTATAAGAATGTATATTCTTCTGCTTTAGGGTGAAAGGTTCTAAGGTTATCTATTAAATCCAGTTTATCTAGTGTGTCCTTTAAATCGGCTCTTTCTTTGTTGTTTTACTTTCTTGAGGGTCTATTCAGTGATGTTAGTGGGGTATTAAAATCCACTGCCATTATAGTATTGTTGATTTCACACTTTTTGTCCATCAATGTCTGCTTTATATATTTAGGTGTTTCTATATTAAGTGCACCTATATTTATAATGGTTATAGGTTCCTTTTCAATTGCTCCCTTTATCATTATTTAGTAACCTTCTTTATTTCTTACTATAGCCTTTGTTTTAAAGTCTATTTTGTCTGATATAATGTTGCTATCCCCAGCATTTTTTTTTTATTTCCATTTGCATGAAATTTTTTTTTCCATCCCTTTACTTTTAGTCTATGTGTATCTTTTGTGTTGTGGTGTGTGTCTTGTAGACAGCATATGTACGGGTCCTGTTTTCTTATCCACACAGCTACTCTATTTCTTTTGATTAAAGCATTTAATGCATTTATGTTTAAGGTAATTATTGATATATAGTTTTTATTGCCATTTTATTCTTTAAATCTACATTCCTCTTTTACTATATTCTTTCCCCCTTTGTTCTATTCACAACAGATCTCTTTACATTTATTTTAGCATTGGTTTAGTTTTAATAAATTCCTTCAATTTTTTTTTTTTGTGTCTAGAGCTTTTTATTTCTCCTTCAATTTTTTTTTAATTTTTTTTTTGGTATTTTTCTGAAGCTGGAAACGGGGAGAGACAGTCAGACAGACTCCCGCATGCGCCCGACCGGGATCCACCTGGCACGCCCACCAGGGGTGATGCTCTGCCCACCAGGGGGCGATGCTCTGCCCCTCCGGGGCGTCGCTCTGCCGTGACCAGAGCCACTCCAGTACCTGGGGCAGAGGCCAAGGAGCCACCCCCAGCACCCGGGCCATCTTTGCTCCAATGGAACCTTGGCTGTGGGAGGGGAGGAGAGAGACAGAGAGGAAGGAGGGGAGGGGGTGGAGAAGCAAATGGGTGCTTCTCCTATGTGCCCAGGCTGGGAATTGAACCCGGGTCCCCCGCATGCCAGGCCGACGCTCTACCGCTGAGCCAACCAGCCAGGGCTCTCCTTCCATTTTAAATGATAGCCTTGCTGGATAAAGAAGCCTTGGTTGTAGGCTTTTGTTTTGCATTTGAATATTTTTTGCCATTCACTTCTGGCCTTTAATGTTTTTGTTGAGAAGTCAGATATCATCCTTATGGGGGCTCTTTTGTAGGTAATAAACTGCTTTCCTCTTAAAGCTTTTAATATTCCTTATCTCTTAATTTTTGTTTTTAATTGCGATGTGTCTTTTTGGCTTTTTTGGGTTCATCCTTAATGGAACTCTCTGTGCTTCTTGAACTTGTGTGACTTTTTCCTTCATCAATTTAGAGTTTTCAACTATGATTTCTTCAATCAGATTTTCTATGCCTTGTTGTTTCTCTTCTTCTTTAGGAACCCCTATGATGTGAATGTTATTTCTCTTCATGTTGTCACAGAGCTCTCTTAGAGTTTTCTCAGACTTTTTGAATCTCTTTTTTTTTTTGCTGCTCTGCTTCTCTGCTTTTGTTTCTCTTGTCCTCTAATTTGCTAATTGGATCCTCAACTGCATCCATACTGCTTTTAATTCCTTCTAGTGTGGTCTTAATTTCTGATATTGTATTTGTCATTTCTGACTGATTTCTTTTTATTATTTAAATGTTCTTTTTTACACTTGCTATGTCTTTATTTAGGTGCTCATTGTGTCCATTCATTGTTGCTCTAAGATCTTTGATCATCCTAACAGTCATTATTTTAAACTCTGCATCTGGTAATTTGGTTGTTTTTGTCTCATTTAAATCTTTTTCTGGGCATTTCTCTTGTGGATTCATCTGGGTTGAATTTCTGTGCCTTCTCATTTTGTCTAAGAAGGGTGTGGCCACAGAGGTCCGATGGGTGTGGCCTCTGTGTTCCCTAGATGTGGTCTGTTTGCAGGCCCACTACCCCCTCTGCCAATACCTCTGGCGTTTGGGCACAGGCATTGCTGGCACCAGCCTGCTGCGGTGGATGCTGCAGCTTCAGCCTCACCTCTGTGGGCAGGACTGTGTTCATGTGCCCGGGCTGCAAGTCTTGGCTGGCCCAGTCTTCACTCTGTCCCCAAGGGTGGCACTGCCATCTTGTGCCTGGGCTGCAGCCCTGGCCAGCCCCCATTCTTCATCCCCCTCCCCCACTGATGGGACTGCACTCCTGCTTCCTGACTGCAAATCTTGGCTGGCCCCTGGCCTTTGCCCCACCCCCATAGGCCAGACTGTGCTCACATACCAAGGCCACAAGCTTCACCCCAGAGGGTGGGGCTGAGCTCCTGTGCCCAGGTGAAATTCTCAGCCAGAACCAGCTTTCGCCTTGCCCCTGCAGGTGGGACTTTAGGTGGAACCACTCTCATGTGCCCTGCCCACAGCCGCAGGTCTGACTGCTTTTATGTGCCCCATCTGTCATGGCGGCTATCCTCAACCTTACCTCTGCTGGGAAAGACAGAACTCATACTGGGCCTCAGTCGCAGCCAGCCCCGTTTCCACCCCCATGGGTAGGAGTGTGCTCATAGTTGGGCCACTGCCCATGGCCAGACCCCAGCTTCTGCCCCCACCAACCAGACTGCACTCCCATGTCCTGCCACGGCCTCCCTCCAGCAAGCACTCAGCAATGTGGAGGTGGCAATAAAGCTCAGACCTTAGCACTCAATAATGTATCCCTTATGGCTCCCTGCTTCTAAGCAACTCTGCTCTGACTTCAGCAGGAGAGCTTCTCTTTGGCTGGTCAGCTGCTTTACTTTGCTATTATTGCTGGTTCCAAGAAAAATATTTACTTTAAATTTGGGGAATGACTCAGCCCATGGGTTAGGGTGGCTGTCCCTCAAAGTGTTTCTCCCTGTGCCTCCTAGATCACACTCTTTTCCTGCTACTCCAGTCTTCTCATCTCTATCCATCTCCTGGAGCCCCAGGTGAGTGGTTGTGAAAGAGGTTTTCTGCATTTTGTCCCTATAAGAAGAATCCTGGGTCTGAAAAGTCTGTCTCTTTCTCACAAACAGTATTCTGGCTTGTTTTGCAGCTAAATACTATCTGTATGCCTCTTCTAGGTTCTGGGACTTCAGGCCGGGGCTTTGGTCCTGGAGCCCAGGAGCCTGCCTCTCCTCTAAACTCACTTCCTGCTGCATGAGTCCCTCCGGGCTGCCATTTGCTTTCAGAAGCTGGGCAGCCCTCTTGGCATTTCAGCTTTTCCTATCAGTCTCAGTGTGGCTTATTCATTGATCCTAGGTTAAAGAGTCCTCTTAGTTAAGTCCAAAGTTGGTTTTTCCAGATGATTGTTCTTAAAATTAAGTTGTAATCCACTTTGGTTCATGGAGGTGGAAGTTGGTACACCCACCTACTCCATTGTCATCTTGCTATCTTATTTTTTTAAGTAGAACATATTATAGCCAAATGATATCAAACTTTGTCTCATTTTATTCCCTTCCTCTCTTGAGATAATGAGTATAGTGTTATATTTTTAGTCTATCTTTTACATTTTTATATTCATAGTCAGCATGTCATAAATATTTTATTTTATGTATTTGTGTTTTTAATACATGGAATCATAATTAAATATGCTTTTCTTCAACTTGCTATTTTTCCCCACAAAAGCTTAAGGTTTCAATTTTCAATAATGATAGCTCATAATTTTTTAAAGTGCTGCCATATATATATATATATATATATATATATATATATATCACCTTTTTTAACTACTGTCTGCTATTCCATCATGTGAAAATATTTTGGTTTTTTTATTCATCCTATTATTGGTTAACATTGAGATTGTTCTGTTGTTTTGCTGCTACAAACAATGTTTAGTGGGCAACCATCTGACATGGTGCAAATGTTTCTTCAGGAAACATCAAGAAGTGAACCTGGAAAATGCAGAATGATGTCAGAGTAATGGTGTGGTAGGAAGCAATACTGATAAATCTCCCCCAAAACTCAACAAGATCTTCAACCAGAAATAGAAAAACCTATCCTTGGAGTCTTCAGATGTTTCACAACACACCTGAAGGTATGGTTGAGTGAAAGATTGGCTAGATATATGGTCAAACCCCAGGGGAAATAGGGAGTAAGAAATGCTCTGCCTTCCTTGCTAACCTAAACAGGGCAGCTTTCACTGGGAACTGAGAATATAGAAACTAAGGCAGGCAAAGGGAGTGAATAGATCCAGGCTGTGGTACAAACAGCCTAACCAGCCTGTGGCATGGAGATCCAAGCCGAGGAAAAATCCGGGCAATTCAAGCTAACACACGCACCAAACCCAGACAAAGAAAGACAAGTGGGGCAGCCATTTTCCCCATCTCCTGGTCGGCACGCGTGGATAGTGGGCAAGAGATTCCTACAAACACCTCAGGGGTGGGCGCCGCCCATGTTAACCCACAGAAAGGCAGAGTCAGAGGCCTTTGTGTGGGCCGAAAACGGAATCTCTGAAGAGCCCCACCACCCTGAGGGGGCCTTGCACGGGGAGGGAGCTAGAGCCAATTCCGATGCTGGAACTTTTCTGTGTGGGTGGAGGGCTTTCTCGGAGTGAGAGGTGGCCAGCCTGATATCCTGGTCAGAGCACACGGAGAGTGGGCAGGAGATTCCTCCGATCACCTCAGGGGTGGGTGCCCATGTTTTCCCACAGAGGGGCAGAGTCAGAGGCCTGTGAGCGGGCCAGGAGCGGAATCACCGAACTGCCCCAGCACCCTGAGGAGGCCGCGCACGGGGAGGGAGCGAGAGCCAATTCCAATGCTGGAACTTTTCTGTGCGGGCAGGGGTTTCACTCAAAGTGTGATGCGCTGGTCTGATATCCTGGTCGGCGCACACGGAGATTGGGCAAGAGATTCCTCCAAATACCTCAGGATTGGACACCCGTGTTATCCCACAGAGGGGCAGAGTTAGAGGTTTCTGTGTGGGCAGAAGCCCCGCCTGATTATGCTAGCAGCTCTGACTGACTGAGCCGTACTCAGAGCCCTGTGCTGAGTGGGAATAGAGTGGGGAGTTGCCAACTCTTTAAGCCTCTTACTATCCAGGCAGAGGCAGCAGCAACCCCATAGCTGGATTATCAGGCTTCTAATTGTGGAAAAAAAGACTAGGAGAGAGGCTCCAGGAACACAAACTCACTCACTGTTGGAGCCTATAAACGCGAATGAGCCTCGACTGCCAATGAGACTGAAGCCCAATACATGACATCACCATAGAGAATTATCAACTGCAAACCTCTACCAGAGCATGCCACAGGGGCAGAACCAGGGCTACAAAGTCACCGACCAGGAAGAGAGACAGAAAAAAAAAGTAAGACGATAACCTCTCAAAATCAAGAATAATCTGCAGACTTTATAACCTATCCCATTTCATTATATTTGTTCGTCTGTGTCTCTTATCTTCATTCTTGATTTTTTAAAATTTTCTTCCTCTTACAATTTGGTTGTTTAATTCTCTGCCAGTCTTACTCTCTCCTCTCTTTGAACTATGCTACCCATAAGTGTTACATCTCCCATTATCTTTTCTTTCCTCTTCCTTTCTCTCTATGAGGGTTGAACTCAAAAACCCTTAACTCTCTCTCTCTCCTCCTTTTTCTTTTTTCTTCTTTTAGTGGTTCTGTCTTTTCTCTCTCTCTCTTTTCTCCCTCTATATTAGTTTCTTCTTTTCTCCTTTACGTCCTCTCTCATTCAAACCTCAATAATGAACAAATTATCTTATCTGAGACTCAAACTTATGTTTGTGGCATTTGGGGGGTTTTTACTTCACCTTTTTATTATAACTCACTAGCAGTGCTCCCATTCCTGGCTCTCCATTTTATCTAGTTCTTGTTTCACTAAATACAATAGTAATTTTTTAATTCCCCCCCCTTTTTTCTGTTTCCCTCTTATTCCTCTCATCGTAACACTTAGCCAACACCTAAAAGCAAATCATTTTATTCTTGACCCAACTTTTTTCCTTATTTGCTTTTTGTGGGAATATACCACCCCCCCTTTTTTATTTTTATATATATTTTTTTAATTTATTTTTTCTTTTTCTTTTTTTTTCCCTTACCCGTTTATTAATTCTCCCCAATTCAGGCCCTCCATTACAGGTATTGTTTCTTCTATTTAGTACAATATAATGCACAGTTCACCACAAGATTTTCTCAAGGAAGATGGGAGAGGAGAGGAAAGGAAAAAAGGAGGGGAAGGAATAATTCCCTTTTTCTCAAATTTTTATTTTATTTTATTTTTCTTTATTTAATGATTAATGTTAAAGAAAAACCTCAATTTTTATTTTTATTTTTTAACTTTTTATTCTTTATTAAATCTTATTAATACTATCAACAAAACCACCCTCAGATGCAATTAAAGAAGAGAAAAACGAATATCATGAATACAAAAGAAAGAGAGGTAACACAGATAGATGAGGAAAAATCTATGGAGAAAAAATTTAAGGTATTGGAAACCTTGGAGTTAAACGACAAAAAATTTGAAATAGAAATCCTAAAAATACTCAGAGATATACAAGAAAACACAGAAAGGCAATGTAGGGAGTTCAGAAAACAACTCGATGAACACAAAGAGTATATCTCCAAGAAAATTGAAACTATAAAAACAAGTCAAACAGAGATGAAAAACTCAATTCACGAGCTGAAAAATGAGGTAACAAGCTTAGCTAATAGAACAGGCCAGATAGAAAAGAGGATTAGTGAAATAGAAGACAAGCAACTTGAGGCACAACAGAGAGAAGAAGAAAGAGACTCAAAATTTAAAAAAAAATGAGATAGCCCTACAGGAATTATCTGACTCCATCAGAAAGAATAACATAATAATAGGTATATCAGAGGGAGAAGAGAGAGAAAAGGGAATGGAGAACATACTCAAACAAATAATAGATGAGAACTTCCCAAGCCTGTGGAAAGGACTAAAGCCTCAAATTCTGGAAGCAAACAGAACTCCAAGTTTTCTTAACCCCAACAAACCTACTTCAAGGCACATCATAATGAAATTGGCACAAACCAACTGCAAAGAAAAAATTCTCAAGGCAGCCAGGGAAAAGAAGAATACAACATATAAAAAAAGGCCCATTCGATTATCATCAGATTTCTCAACAGAAAATCTACAAGCTAGAAGAGAGTGGACCCCAATACTTAAGGTCTTAAAAGAGAGGCACTTTCAGCCATGAATACTATACCCATCAAAGCTATCCTTCAAATATGAAGGAGAAATAAAAACATTCACAGATACAGAAAAGATGAGGGAATTTATCACCAGAAAACCCCCACTCCAGGAAATACTAAAGGGGGTTCTTCAATCAGATACAAAGAACAACAACAACAAAAAAAACCACAACAAAGCCACAAGTAAAAGATCCAAGAAGAACACAATAAAACCAAATTTAAACTGACAAAAAAAAGAAAGGAGGGGAGAGGATGGAGATTAACAGTAGCAAAGGACGATGGAGTGCAAAAGTACTCACAAAATAGTGCACTACAATGAACAGAGTAGGAACCATTTTTATTACTTAATGGTACCCACCATTGAAAAAAACACCACAGAAGCACATGATTTAAAAAAGAGAGCAACAGAGGAAAGATGTATGGAACACAAACAAATAAAAACAAAAGATAGAAAAACAAAAGAGAAGGATCAAACAAGACACAAAACTAACAGAAAGCAATGTATAAAATGACAATAGGGAACTCACAAGTGTCAATAATTACACTAAATGTAAATGGATTAAACTCACTAATAAAAAGGCACAGAGTAGCAGAATGGATCAAAAAAGAAAATCCAACTGTATGCTGCCTACAAGAAACTCATTTAAGTAACAAGGATAAAAACAAATTCAAAGTGAAAGGCTGGAAAACAATACTCCAAGCAAATAACATCCAAAAAAAAGCAGGCGTAGCAATACTCATATGTGATAATGCTGACTACAAGACAACAAAAGTACTCAGAGACAAAAATGGCCATTTTGTAATGAATAAGGAGACACTGAATCAAGAAGACATAACAATTCTTAATATATATGCACCAAACCAAGGAGCACCAAAATATATAAGACACCTACTTATTGACCTTAAAACAAAAACTGACAAAATACAATCATACTTGGAGACCTCAATACACTGCTGACTGCTCTAGATCGGTCATCCAAAGAGAGAATCAGCAAAGACATAGTGGCCTTAAACAAAACACTAGAGCACCTGGATATGATAGACATCTACAGGACATTTCATCCCAAAGTGATTGAGCATACTTTTTTCTCCAGTGTACATGGATCATTCTCAAGAATTGACCATATGTTGGGCCACAAAAACAACATCAGCAAATTCAGAAAAATTGAAGTTGTACCAAGCATAGTTTCTGATCATAAAGCCTTGAAACTAAAATTCAACTGCAAAAAAGAGGAAAAAAAATCCCACAAAAATGTGGAAACTAAAGAACATACTTTTAAAAAATGAATGGGTCAAAGAAGAAATAAATGCAGAGATCAAAAGATATATACAGACAAATGAAAATGACAATACAACATATCAGAGTCTATGGGATGCAGCAAAAGCAGTGATAAGAGGGAAGTTCGAATCACTTCAGGCATATATGAACAAACAAGAGAGAACCAAAGTGAACCACTTAACTTCACACCTTAAGAAACTGGAAAAAGAAGAACAAAGACAACCCAAAACCAGCCAAATAAAGGAGATAATAAAAATCAGAGCAGAAATAAATGAAATAGAGAACAGAAAAACTATAGAAAAAATTAATAGAACAAGGAGCTGGTTCTTTGAAAAGATCAACAAAATTGACAAACCCTTGGCAAGACTTACCAAGGAAAAAAAAAAGAGAAAGAACTCATATAAACAAAATCCAAAATGAAAGAGGAGAAATCACCACGGACATCATAGATATACAAAGAGTTATTGTAAAATACTATGAAAAACATTATGCCACTAATTTCAAAAATCTAGAAAAAATGGAAAAATTCCTAGAACAATACAACCTTCCTAGACTGAGTCAAGAAGAAGCAGAAAGCCTAAACAGACCGATTAGTAGAGAAAAAATAGAAAAAACATTAAAAACCTCCCCCAAAATAAAAGTCCAGGCCCAGATGGCTATACCAGCGAATTTTATCAAACCTTCAAAGAAGACTTGGTTCCTATTCTACTGAAAGTCTTCCAAAAAATTGAAGAAGAAGCAATACTTCCAAACACATTTTATGAGGCAAACATAACCCTTATACCAAAACCAGGCAAGGATGGCACAAAAAAAAGGAAACTACAGACCAATATCTCTAATGAATACAGATGCTAAAATACTAAACAAAATACTAGCAAATCGAATACAACAACATATTAAAAAAAATACATCATGATCAAGTGGGATTATCCCAGAATCTCAAGCATGGTTCAACATACATAAAACGGTTAACGTAATACACCATATCAACAAAACAAAGAAGAAGAACCACATGATCTTATCAATAGATGCAGAAAAGGCATTTGATAAAATACAACACAACTTTATGTTTAAGACTCTCAACAAAATGGGTATAGAAGGAAAATATCTCAACATGATAAAGGCCCTATATGATAAACCATCAGCTAACAACATACTAAATGGCACAAAACTGAAGGCTTTCCCCCTTAAATCAGGAACAAGACAGGGTTTTCCACTCTCTCCACTCTTATTTAATGTGGTACTAGAGGTTCTAGCCACAGCAATCAGACAAGACAAAGAAATAAAAGGCATCCATATTGGAAAAGAAGAAATAAAGGTATCACTTTTTGCAGATGATATGATCCTATACATCGAAAACCCCAAAGAATCCACAAAAAGACTACTAGAAACAATAAGCCAATACAGTAAGGTCACAGGATACAAAATTAACATACAGAAGTCAATAGCCTTTCTATATGCCAACAATGAAACATTTGAGAATGAACTCAAAAGAATAATCCCCTTCACAATTGCAACAACAACAACAAAAAAAAATACCTAGGAATAAACATAACAAAAAATGTAAAGGACTTATACAATGAAAACTATAAACCATTGTTAAGGGAAATCGAGAAAGATATAATGAGATGAAAGAATATTCCTTATTCTTGGTTAGGTAGAATAAATATAATCAAATTGGCCATATTACCCAAAGCAATATACAAATTTAATGCAATTTCCATCAAAATTCCAATGACATTTTTTAAAGAAATGGAGCAAAAAATCATTAGATTTATATGGAGCTATTAATATAAAAAGCCCCAAATAGCCAAAGCAATCCTTAAGAAAAAGAATGAAGCTGGGGGCATTACAATACCTGGCTTCAAACTATATTATAGGGCCACAACAATCAAAACAGCATGGTATTGGCAGAAAAATAGACACTCGACCAATGGAACAAAATAGAAAGACCAGAAATAAAACAACATATATATAGTCAAATAATTTTTGATAACGGGGCCAACAACACACAATGGAGAAAAGAAAGCCTCTTCAACAAATGGTGCTGGGAAAACTGGAAAGCCACATGCAAAAGAATGAAACTGGACTACAGTTTTTCCCCCTGTACTAAAATTAACTCAAAATGGATCAAAGATCTATACATAAGACCTGAAACAATAAAGTACATAGAAGAAGACATAGGTACTAAACTCATGGACCTGGGCTTTAAAGAGCATTTTATGAATTTAACTCCAAATGCAAGAGAAGTGAAAGCAAAAATTAATGAATGGGACTACATCAGACTAAGAAGTTTTTGCTCAGCAAGAGAAACTAATAACAAGATAAACAGCTAACTAATTGGGAAATGATATTTTTAAACACCTGCTCAGATAAGGACCTAATATCCAAAATATACAAAGAACTCTTAAAACTCAACAACAAACAAACAATCCAATAAAAAAATGGGAAGAGGATATGAACAGACACTTCTCCCAGGAAGAAATACAAATGGCCAACAGATATATGAAAAGATGCTCATCTTCTTTAGTTATTAGAGAAATGCAAATCAAAACTGCAATGAGATACCACCTCACACCTGTTAGATTAGCTATTATTAACAAGACAGGTAATAGCAAATGTTGGAGAGGTTGTGGAGAAAAAGGAACCCTCATCCACTGTTGGTGGGAATATAAAGTAGTACAACCATTATGGAAGAAAGTATGGTGGTTCCTCAAAAAAATTGAAAATAGAACTACCTTATGACCCAGCAATCCCTCTACTGGGTATATACCCCCAAAACTCAGAAACATTGATTCGTAAAGACACATGCAGCCCCATGTTCGTTGCAGCATTGTTCACAGTGGCCAGGACATGGAAACAACCAAAATGCCTGTCAATAGATGACTGGATAAAGAAGGTGTGGCACATATACACTATGGAATACTACTCAGCCATAAGAAATGATGACATCAGATCATTTACAGCAAAATGGTGGGATCTTGATAACATTATACAGAGTGAAATAAGTAAATCAGAAAAAACCAGGAACTGCATTATTCCATACGTAGATGGGACATAAAAGTGAGACCAGAGACATTGATAAGAGTGTGGTGGTTACGGGGGGAGGGCGGAGAGGGAGAGGGAAGGGGGAGGGGGAGGGGCACAAAGAGGACTAGATAGAAGGTGACAGAGGACAATCTGACTTTGGGTGATGGGTATGCAACATAATTGAACGACAAGATAACCTGGACATGTTATCTTTGAATATATGTATCCTAATTTACTGATGTCACCCCATTAAGAAAAATAAATAAATAAAATTATTAAAAAAAAAAGAAGTGAAACTGCAGGATGGTACACTATGACTACATTCAGGTTTCCTAGATTTGATCAAATTATTCTTCAAAGTATCTCTTAGTTTTGTAAGTAAAGTTTATTAGCCCCAAAGACAACTGTCCCTTATAAATATTCATTGTCTGTAGCTCACCCTCCTCCATACAGTAAATTAGAAATCTTAGATTCTTGTGGCTCTGCTACCCACTGTATCCAACTAGTTGGAAAGGAACTTGAGTGTTCCCGAAGCACACCTGCTTCTTTTTTTTTTTATCTCTTTTTTTTATTTTTCTGAAGCTGGAAACGGGGAGAGACAGTCAGACATACTCCCACATGCGCCCGACCGGGATCCACCCGGCATTTCCACCAGGGGGCGACGCTCTGCCCACCAAGGGGTGATGCTCTGCCCCTCCGGGGCATCGCTCTGTTGTGACCAGAGCCACTCTAGCACCTTGGGCAGAGGCCAAGGAGCCATCCCCAGCTCCCGGGCCATCTTTGCTCCAATGGAGCCTCGGCTGCGGGAGGGGAAGAGAGAGACAGAGAGGAAGGAGAGGGGGAGGGGTCGAGAAGCAGATGAGCACTTCTCCTGTGTGCCGTGGCCGGGAATCAAACCCGGGACTTCTGCACCCGGGACTTCTACTGACGCACTACCACTGAGCCAACCGGCCAGGGCCACACTTGCTTCTTAAAGATTTTGCCTTGGAAGTTGTACTCTGATTTCAACTGGTGAAAACTTTCAAGGCCACACCCTGCTACAAGAAAGACTGGAAATGGTTTGGCAACCACTTTCCAGCTAAAACCATGTTCTGGGAAAGAGCAAAATAGTTTGATCAACAGCTAGCCATATTGATCACAGTTTCATATGAACTTTCAATCCCATCAACACTGTCATTAGCAGTAATGGCAGAATGCAATTATTTCCAATCTTATAGATAAAATAGAGCGTCTAATTGGTGTTTTCCTCTGTATTACACTAATATTTACTACCAAGTAGAGGAAGACCATTTTTCCCAAAAGTTGAGAGAGAAGAGAACAGATAAAAATAATGTTGAGGGCTAAGTGTATGAGTTGTTCCCAAATTTGTATGTTAAAATGCAGTCGCTGCCTGACCAGGTGGTGGCACAGTGGATAGAGCATCGGACTGGGATGCGGAAAGACCTAGGTTTGAGACCCCGAGGTTGCCAGCTTGAGCATGGGCTCATCTGTGTGAGCAAAAAGCTCACCAGTTTGGACCCAAGGTTGCTGACTCAAACAAGGGGTTACTCGGTCTGCTGAAGGCCCCACAGTCAAGACACATATGAGAAAGCAATCAATGAACAACTAAGGTGTTGCAACAAAAAACTGATGATTGATGCTTCTCATCTCTTTCCGTTCCTGTCTGTCTGTCCCTGTCTATCCCTCTCTATGACTCTCGATCTGTCTCTGAAATAAATAAATAAAAATTAAAGACAAAATCTATTTAAAAAATGCAGTCGCCAATGTGATTGTACATGAAAGTGGCTTTGGGGGGGGTAATTATTGAAGGTAGAGCATCATGAGTGGGATTAATGCCCTTATAAAGGAGGGCAGAGCCCTGGCCAGTTGGCTCAGTGGTAAAGTGTGGCCAGGCATATGAATGTCCTGGGTTTGATTCCCAGTCAGGGCACACAGGAGAAGCAACATTTGCTTTTTTCTCCTCCTTCTCCCCTTCTCTCTCTCTCTCTCTCTCTCTCTCTCTCTCTTCCAATCCCACATTCATAGCTCAACTGATTTGAGCACATTGGCTGAAGGCTGAGGATGGCTCTGTGGAGCTTCCTTCTCAAGTGCTAAAAATAGCTTGGTTGCAGAGTAATGCCCCAGATGAGCAGAGCATCAGCCCTAGTCAGGGAGATTATGAGAAAGTCTGTCTCTCTATCTCTCCTCCTCTCACTTGGAAAAGAAGAAAAAAATTTAAAATGAATGAATGAATGAATGAATAAATAAATAAATAAATAAGGCTAGAGAAGTAGCTGTTTTTCTGCCATGTGATAAGAAGATGATGTCCATGTCAAATGAGCTTGATTACTCAGTGAAGTTAGGACCATGTCTGTGTCCTATAGACTCAGGAATTGGTGACATTTTATTTTGTCTCCATCATGGCAGAAAGATTCTCAGTTAGGTATGTGAAACCTATGAGGATAAAAGTGAACATTATATACTTTAGTTTGCTGCCACTGTTGTTTTTTTTAGTTTTTTGTTTGTTTTTAATTTTCTTATTGATTGATTTGAGAGAGAGAGAGAGAGCAGAACATAGATCTGTTTCTGTATGTGCCCTGACTGAGGATCAAACCAGCAACCTCTGTGTTTCCAGATGACACTCTAACCAACTGAGCTATCAGCCCAGGACACCACTGCTGTCTTTAGAAGCACAAAGTATTCCTAATCCCATAGATTAAGGGTAACTTTAATATTCAATTTTATGTGAGAGTCTATTTGTACCATTCAAAGTCAAACTTAAAAAATTCATCTTAACAGACAAAAAAGATTTCATGATACATAATGATCAAGTAAAGTCTTAAAAAAAGTTTTTAATTGCCCAAAAATGAATACCACTGTAAATCACAGCAACGAATGCTCAAGAAACTCTCTGAAAACAAAACAAGAAACTGTAGTAGTTCTGGGAATTCAAGGCCAATGCAATTTTTCTCTGTGGTGTTACCTCATTCACAGGAGGTGTGTTTGACTATTTAAATATTGTGCCACTTGCCAATATCTATAAATAGCTGTTCATTTTTGAGTCTTCATATCATTATCAGCAATTCTACATCACATTTCCCCTTTTCATCTCCCTTATTTCATGTATTGGGAAAATAATTTTTCTTCAAATTTTATGAATGTTGGGAATCATTACAATATAAAATTATGATTCTGAGTTTATTTTTGTTTTGTTTTCTTATTTTTACTTCTGCAGTACACAACATTAAATATTAATGCAAAATGGTGATTCCCTGAAAAACTTTAATTAAATTAGATTGACCCATGTCCTGGACTGGTAGTTACCATAACATCAACTAAATTTGAATGCAAATATTGCATATGCCAAATTAGATAAATGAATTTTTGGAAAATAAAGCATAGCCATAAAATTTGGAAGTCCTGACTAGATTTGGTTAGGAAAATAATGTAAGATTGAATCCCCCTGAACTTTTAGTATTGGTTTTGCTGTTTCTTTTTCTACAGTTAAAAATCATAGTCCTATTGAAAATGATTTCAATTCTATTGACAATTTTTCCTCATTTTTAGTTTGCTGTCCTATAATTTCTTCCCATGAGTAGAAATCATAGAAACTTTTACTTCTATTTTTTTCTTCACTTTTTTGTACTTTTATGTTATTTTTGTTTCAGGAATAGTTTTGCTCTCCTTTTTAAAAAAATTAATGCACAGTACTTTTTATTGACTCTTTTGGAAAGACAGAAAAGAAGAGAGAGAGAGAGAGAAGCATTCATTTGTTGTTCCACATAGATGTACATTCATTGGTTACTTCCCATATGTGTTCTGACGGGGGATCAAACCCTTCACCTTGGTTGTTTCCAGACAATGCTCTAACTAACTGAGGTAACTGGCTAGGACCACACTTTATTTTTTAGAGCCGTGTGAGGTTTACGGAAGAATTGAGTAGAAATAACAGAGTTCCCAATATATCACCTCCCTCCTGCCAATTTTTTTCCAAAATGGTTGTACTATTTTGCACGCCCCCCCATCAATGAGTAAGAATTCCTGATGTTTACTCTTCTCACCAGTATTTAGTATTGTCAGTGTTTTAAATTTTTGACCATTTTAATAGGTGCATGTTAGTATTTCAATGCTGTTGTAATTCACAATTCCCTAATGAAATATGATGCTGAACATCTTTTCATATGCATATTTTCCCTCTGTGGTAAGATGTCTGTTCAGATCTTTAACTCATTGAAACTGAGTTTTTGGTTTGTTTGTTTGTTTTTGTTTGTTTGTTTGTTTTTAGACAGAGAGACAGGACCATCGAGCTGTTTCTGTATGTGAGTTGACCATGGATCAAACCCGCAACCTCTGTGCTTGGAGACGATGCTCCAACCAACCAAGCTATCCAGCCTGGTGGTTATTGTTGTTTTTTAAGGGTCCTAAAAACTATAAAAATAGTTTGGATACAAGTTTTGTTTTATTGAGGTGGGGAGGACAGATAGGGACTGACAGACAGGAAGGGAGAGAGATGAGAAGCACCAACTCATAGCTGTGGCACCCCAGTTGTTTATTGCTTGCTTTCTCATATGTGCCTTGATTGGGGTTCGGGGGGTGGGGTGAAGGAAAAAGGCCTCCAGCCAAGCCAGTGACCCCTTGCTCAAGTCAGCAGCCTTTGGGCTCCAACCAGTAACAATGGGGTCATGTCTATGACCCATGCTCAAGTAGGATTAGGCTGCACTCAAGCTGGAGACGTCAGGGTTTTGAACCTGGGTCTTCAGGGTCCAAAGCCAATGCTCTATCCACTGTGCCACCACCTGGTCAGACAGGATACAAGTTCTTTATCAGATATGTGTTTTGCAAATATTTTCTCTAACTCTGTGGTTTGTCTTCTCATTCCCTTAGCAGTGTCTTTCACAGAGCATAAGTATTTAATGTAAATGAAGTCTTACTTGTTTTTCTTTCACAAACCTTGCTTTTGGTGTATTATCTAAAATGTCAGCACTGAACCCTAGGTCACATAGATTTGTTCATTTGCCTTTTTCCAGAAGTTGTACAGTTTTGCATTTTACATTTATGTGCATGACCCATTGTAAGTTAATTTTTATGAAGATCATAATGTCTGTGGATGTCCAGTTCTTCCAGCACCATTTGCTGAAAATACTATCCTTTCTCTAATGAAGTAAGTTAGCTCCTTTGTCAAAGCTCAGTTGATTATATTTGTGTGAGTCTATTTCTTGCCTCTCCATCTGTTTCATTGATTGGACTATTTATTCATCAATAACACACCTTTTTTATTATTAATTTTACTAGGGTGACATCAATAAATCAGGGTACATATGTTCAAAAAAAACATGCCCAGGTTATCTTGTCAATCAATTATGTTGCATACCCATCACACAAAGTCAGATTGTCCTCTGTCACCTTCTATCTAGTTTTCTTTGTGCCCCTCCCCCTCCCCTTTTTCTGCTCCCCCCCCCGTAACCACCACACTCTTGTCAATGTCTCTTAGTCTCGTTTTTATGTCCCACCTACATATGGAATAATACAGTTCTTGGTTTTTTCTGATTTATTTATTTCACTTCGTGTAATGTTATCAAGATCCCACCACTTTGTTGTAAATGATCCGATGTCATCATTTCTTATGGTTGAGTAGTATTCCATAGTGTATATGTGCCACATCTTCTTTATCCACTCTTCTATTAAAGGGTTTTTTGGTTATTTCATGTCCTGGCCACTGTGAACAATGCTGCAATGAACATGGGGCAGCATGTGTATTTACATATCAATGTTTCTGAGTATTGGGGGTATATACCCAGTAGAGGGATTGCTGGGTCATAAGGTAGTTCTATTTTCAGTTTTTTGAGAAATTACCATACTTTCTTCCATAATGGTTGTACTACTTTACATTCCCACCAACAGTGAATAAGGGTTCCTTTTCCTCCACAGCCTCTCCAACATTTGCTATTACCTGTCTTGTAAATAATAGCTAATCTAACAGGTGTGAGGTGGTATCTCATTGCAGTTTTGATTTGCATTTCTCTAATAACTAATGAAGATGAACATCTTTTCATATATCTGTTGGCCATTTGTATTTCTTCCTGAGAGAAGTGTCTGTTCATGTCCTCTTCCCATTTTTTTATTGGATTGTTTGTTTGTTTGTTGTTGAGTTTTATGAGTTTTTTGTATATTGTGGATATTAGGCCCTTATCTGAGCTGTTGTTTGAAAATATCATTTCCCATTTAGTTGGCTGTCTGTTTATTTTGTTGTCAGTTTCTCTTGCTGAGCAAAAACTTCTTAGTCTGATGTAGTCCCGTTCATTTATTTTTGCCTTCACTTCCCTTGCCTTTGGAGTCAAATTCATAAAATGCTCTTTAAAACCAAGGTCCATGAGTTTGGAACCTATGTCTTCTTCTATGTACTTTATTGTTTCAGGTCCTATATTTAGGTCTTTGATCCATTTTGAATTAATTTTAGTACAAGGGGACAAACTGTAGTCGAGTTTCATTCTTTTGTATGTGGCTTTCCAGTTTTCCCAGCACCATTTGTTGAAGAGGCTTTCTTTTCTTCATTGTGTGTTGTTGGCCCCTTTATCAAAAATTATTTCATCATATATATGTAGTTTATTTCTGGACTTTCTATTCTGTTCCATTGGTATGAGTGTCTATTTTTCTGCCAATACCATACTGTTTTGATTGTCGTGGCCCTACAATATAGTTTGAAGTCAGGTATTGTAATGCTCCCAGCTTCGTTCTTTTTCTTTAGGATTGCTTTCACTATTTGGGGTTTTTATAGTTCCATATAAACCTGATGATTTTTTGTTCCAATTCTTTAAAAAATGTCATTGGAATTTTGATGGGAATTGCATTAAATTTGTATATTGCTTTGGGTAATATGGCCATCTTGATTATATTTATTCTTCCTATCCAAGAACAAGGAATATTCTTCCATCTCATTGTATCTTTTTCGATTTTCCAATAGTTTGTAGTTTTCATTATATAAGTCCTTTATATTCTTTGATATGTTTATTCCTAGGTATTTTATATTTTTTGTTGCAATCATGAAGGGGATTATTTTTTTGAGATCGTTCTCAAATGTTTTATTGTTGGCATATAGAAAGGCTATGGACTTTTGTATGTTAATTTTCTATCCTGCGACCTTACTGTATTGGCTTACTGTTTCTAGTACTCTTTTTGTAGATTTTTTGGGGTTTTCGAAGTATAGGATTATATTATCTGCAAAAAGTCATACTTTTACTTCTTCTCTTCTGATATGGATGCCTTTTATTTCTTTGTCTTGTCTGATTGTTCTGGCTAGAACCTCCAGCACCACATTAAATAAGAGTGGAGAGAGGAGACAACCCTGTCTTGTTTCTGATTTAAGGGGGAAAGTCTTCAGTTATGTGTCATTTAATATGATGTTAACTGATGGTTTATCATATATGGTCTTTATCATGTTGAGATATTTTCCTTCTATACCCATTTTGTTGAGAGTCTTAAACATAAAGTTGTGTTGTATTTTATCAAATGCCTTTTCTGCATCTATTGATAAGATCATGTGGTTCTTCTTCTTTGTTTTGTTGATATGGTGTATTACGTTAATCGTTTTATGTATGTTGAACCATGCTTGAGATTCTGGGATGAATCCCACTTGATCATGATGTATTTTTTTTTAATATGTTGTTGTATTCGATTTGCTAGTATTTTGTTTAGTATTTTAGCATCTGTATTCATTAGAGATATTGGTCTGTAGTTTTTTTGGATGTGTGCTGGCCTTGCCCAGTTTCAGTATAAGGGTTATGTTTGCCTCATAAAATGTGTTTGAAAGTATTGCATCTTCTTCAATTTTTTTGGAAGACTTTGAGTAGAATAGAAACCAAGTCTTTGAATGTTTGATAGAATTTGCTAGTATAACCGTCTTGGCCTGGACTTTTATTTTGGGGAAGGTTTTTAATAGTTTTTTTTATTTCTTCTCTACTAATTGGTCTGTTTAGGCTTTCTGCTTCTTCTTGACTCAGTCTAGGAAGGTTGTATTGTTCTAGGAACTTTTCCATTTCTTCTAGATTGTTGAAATTAGTGGCATAATGTTTTTCATAGTATTTTACAATAACTCTTTGTATATCTATGATGTCCGTGGTGATTTCTCCTCTTTCATTTTGGATTTTGTTTATATGAGTTCTTTCTCTTTTTTCCTTGGTAAGTCTTGCCAAAGGTTTGTCAATTTTGTTGATCTTTTCAAAGAACCAGCTCCTTGTTCTATTAATTTTTTCTATAGTTTTTCTGTTCTCTATTTCATTTATTTCTGCTCTGATTTTTATTATCTCTTTTATTTGGCTGGTTTTGGGTTGTCTTTGTTCTTCTTTTTCCAGTTTCTTAAGGTGTGAAATTAAGTGGTTCACTTTGGCTCTCTCTTGTTTTTTCATATAGGCCTGAAGTGATATGAACTTCCCTCTTATAGCTGCTTTTTCTCCATCCCATAGATTCTGATATGTCGTATTGTCATTTTCATTTGTCTGTATATATCTTTTGATTTCTGTGCTTATTTTTTCTCTGACTCATTCATTTTTTAAAAGTATGTTTTTTAGTTTCCACATTTCTGTGGGGTTTTTTTCCTCTTTTTTTTCAGTTGAATTCTAGTTTCAAGGCTTTATGATCAGAAACTATGCTTGGTACAACTTCGATTTTTCTGAATTTGCTGATGTTGTTTTTGTGGCCCAACATATGGTCAATTCTTGAGAATGATCCATGTACACTGGAGAAGAATGTATACTCAGTCACTTTGGGATGAAATGTTCTGTAGATGTCTATCATATCCAGGTGCTCTAGTGTTTTGTTTAAGGCCACTATGTCTTTGTTGATTCTCTGTTTGGATGACCGATGTAGAGCCGTCAGCGGTGTATTGAGGTCTCCAAGTATGATTGTATTTTTGTCAGTTTTTGTTTTAAGATCAATAAGTAGCTGTCTTATATATTTTGGTGCTCCTTGGTTTGGTGCATATATATATTAAGAATTGTTATGTCTTCTTGATTCAGTGTCCCCTTAGCCATTATGAAATGGCCATTTTTGTCTCTGAGTACTTTTGCTGTCTTGTACTCAGCATTATCAGATATGAGTGTCATTACGCCTGCTTTTTTTTTATGTTATATGCTTGGATTATTGTTTTCCAGCCTTTCATTTTGAATTTGTTTTCATCCTTGTTGCTTAGCTGTTTTTCTTGTAGGCAGCATACATTTGGATTTTCTTTTTTAATCCATTCTGCTACTCTGTGCCTTTTTATTAGTGAGTTTAATCTATTTACCTTTAGTGTAATTATTGACACTTGTGAGTTCCCTATTGCCATTTTATACATTGCTTTCTATTAGTTTTGTGTCTTGTTTGATTCTTCTCTTTTGTTTTTCTATCTTTTGTTTTTGTTTGGTTGTATTCCATACATCTTTCTTCTGTTGCTATCTTTTTTAAATCATGTGCTTCTGTAGTGGTTTTTTCAATGGTGATTACCATTAATTAATGAAAATGGTTCCTACCCTGTTTACTGTAGTGCACTATCTTGTGAGTGCTTTTGCACTCCATTGTCCTTTGCTACTGTTAATCTCTTTCCTCTACTCCCCCACACGTTTTTTGTTGTTGTCACAGTTTAAATTTGGTTTTATTATGTTCTTGGTGGAGCTTTTACTTGTGGTTTTGTTTTGTTTTGTTCTTTGTATCTGGTTGGAAAACCCCCTTTTGTAATTCCTGTGGTGGGGCTTTTCTGATGATAAATTCTCTCATCTTTTCTGTATCTGTGAATGTTTTTATTTCTCCTTTGTATTTGAAGGATAGCTTTGATAGGTCCAGTATTTGTGGCTGAAATTTCCTCTCTTTCAGGACTTTAAATATTGGGGTCCACTCTCTTATAGCTTATAGAGTTTCTGTTGAGAAATCTGATGATAATCGAATGGGCCTTTTTTTATATGTTGTATTCTTCTTTTCCCTGGCTGCCTTGAGAATTTTTTCTTTGTCGTTGGTTTGTGCCAATTTCATTATGATGTGCCTTGGAGTAGGTTTGTTGGCATTTGAAAACTCGGTGTTCTGTTTGCTTTTTGAATTTAAGACTTTAGTCCTTTCCAAAGCTTGGGAAGTTCTCATCTATTTTTTGTTTGAATATGTTCTCCATTCCATTTTTTTTCTTTTCTTCCTCTGATATATCTATTATTCTTATGTTATTCTTTTTGATGGAGTCAGACAATTCCTGTAGTGCTTTCTCATTTTTTTTTTAAATTTTTGAGTCTCTTTCTTCTTCTCTCTGTTGTGCCTCAAGTTGCTTTTCTTCTATTTCACTAATCTTACCTTCTATCTGGCCTGTTCTACTAGCTAAGCTTGTTACCTCATTTTCAGCTCATGAATTGAGTTTTTCATCTCTGTTTGATTTGTTTTTTAGTTTCAATTTCCTTGGTAATATATTTTTTGTGTTCATTGAGTTGTTTTCTGAGCTCCCTAAATTGCCTTTCTGTGTTTTCTTGTATATCTCTGAGTACTTTTAGGATTTCTATTTTAAATTCTCTGTCATTTAGCTCCAAGTTTTCCAATATATTAATATTTTGTGGTACTGAAGTAAGAGAAGAGGCATAAAGATATTTGGTGTACAGAAGGGGCCGGTGTAGGGAAAAAGTAAAGGATGTAAGATAGAAAAGAGAATGGAGTGAACAAGAAGATGCCTTTTCTAAATTAAGATATAAATATTGAAATTGTGCCACACACAGTAAAGTAATTGTAGGGTGTTTTCTTTAAGACAAATGTGAGCCTGGAAAAGAAGCCACAGAAGAGTCAGGAGTCATTACCTAGTTAACTGAAACAAACCTGGATCACGTGATGTATGCATACCCTGTCCTGCAGCGGTGCAGTGGAGAGCAGTGACAGCTGGTAATGCTGCCTGGCTGAAAACATTTAAAACTTCTTCCAATGTGATTATTTACATTGGAGACCTCTGCAAATATTTCCATTGTTCTACTGAATTTCATAGTAGAGATTTGAAAACTCTTTTTAACTTTCATGAAATTATTATTGAACAAATCCTCTTCTTCTCATGAGCCATAGCAATAAGAGTGCTCCTGACTCTCCACTAAACAGAATCTGGGCATAACAAAGGAAATCCTCTGCTAAGTTAAACTGTCAGCCCAGGCCAAAGCAACCCAAAATAAGTTCTGTGAACATTTGAGAAAATTTATTTTAAAGAATAAAGCACAATATGTTGGTATCCTGTTACCTAATATGATTGCCATATCAAATTCATAATGGATGAGACCCTTTTAAAGATTCATTGTGTTGAGAGCACTTTCTTTGTATACTCAGCACCAAATCAAATGAGGAATAAGGGTTTTCCATGTGTGAGCCCTGAGGCATTGTGTGGGTGTTGTAACCACTTAGTACTGTCTGTGTCATCTCCATCACATCTATTACCATCTTTAATATATATTTTTTAGATTTTATTTATTCATTTTCAAACTAGGAGAAAGAGAGAGAAGGGAAGAGGAATAAGAAGCATCAACTCCCATATGTGCCTCACAAGACAAGCCCAGGGTTTCCAACCAGTGACCTCAGCGTTCCAGGTCAACACTTTATCCACTGCACCACCACAGGTCAGGCTATAATCATCTTTAAATTTTTCTTTCTGTTGTCCAAATTATAATTTTTCTCTTCTCATTCTTCTACCTATTATATTATTAATAGTATCATTATGTCCAGGTAGCAATTTCTCTGACCATAGAAATTGTTTATTTTAAATTTAAAATCTAGTTCTTAAGTAGCTGTAGAGAATGTCAGAATATTTTTTTATTATTTTAAAATTTCTGTCATTATCCTCCTTGAGTCTGGTCACTGAAATTGTTCAATGTGAACAGAACAAACACATGATGGTATTTGCTTTCCAAATTAATAAAACAATCTACAAAATAAAAATGGCTATACTAAAATCAAATTAATGTTTTTCTACTTATAGAAGCACTTTATCCTAAATAAAATCAGATAGTTTAATATCTGAAAATTATACATTTTTATCCCATTTTGAATATAATCTTTGAAATCAGGATAATATGTATTAAACTGCTTCAACTATGTATTTTAGCTTTGCCTATCTATTAAGTTCTATCTCTCTGTAGTCTATTCACCCAGTATAGACTTTGGAATTTTAATATAAGAAAAGAAATGGTTTTCATGGACTTTTGGGATTTGCTTCTGAGAGCAGATAGGAAGTTCCATGTTTAGTCCACTTGAACCTTTGCATGTCATCCTTTATCTAGTCCTTACTACTGTAACTTTCTGACATAAAATTTGTTATTTAATTAGAATTTCAATTAATATGTATCTTTTATAATAAACTCTATGATAGCATCTTGTTTAATTTATTAAATTATTTTTATTTTCAATTTACTCCATGAATTCTTTCTCTTGTGTATTCTGTATCATTTTATTTGCTTCTTGCAGGTTTGTCTGAACACTCTGTAGACTGTGGCACTGTCCCTAACCAGCTAGCCTGCATTTCACAATCTTTTCCAGCTAGAAACTTAACGTGTGAAAACTGCCATGCTTGAGATAAATCTTTGCAACAGTGAATATTTCATTTCAAAGTCCAAGCAGCTCCACACTCCACAGAAACCTGATGAAACTCTTCAGCTGTAGAACCCAAGGCAAATCTCTTGACCTTTTAAAAATGTAATCACTGTCATTCCTTTGGTTAAGAAGTTCTTGAAAGCAGAAAACAACTTGTACTTTTTATATGCATAGCTGATTGAAACAAAAAATGATTTTTGTTTATTCCAAGATATTTCTCTATACTTGGATGATTTTATTTGCTTTATATATGGTTCTACAAAGGTGTGGTCTGATTTTTTCAATTCAAGATAGGGAAAGCATGACTGAATGATCCACGCAGTTAGAAGTAGTTTCTGAGTGCAAGTATGAAATTTTCAGAACATAAAAAAGTAGAATTTCAATGGTAGTCTCAGAATATCTTTAGAACAGATCCATGTGTTATGCTTGATAATTTAAATATTTAAATAGTAGCTTTTTGAGGTCCACATCAGACCTACTGGATCAGAATTTACTTTTTCCCAATGTCCTCAGGTTGTCTGCATGCACATAAATTTTGCAAAGCACTGGCTTAATCAACTTTCTGACTCAAAGAATAAAAATTCTAGCAAATAAAATCATGGATATGTGTAGGGTTAAAAATAGGTCTTTGAAAAAAATAATGGAAGCCATAATTTGTTAGTGAAATCAAACCAGTTTATCTGAACTCGTTTATAGAAGAAATAAGATAGTTTGGTCTTACATTAGAACCATTCTTAGAAACAAGTGCAATTTAAGAAGTATGTTTGTCTGCCCAATGCCAGGACATCATGATGAAAAAGGAAAGAATTTCTGACAAGCCATGCAGAAGTGTTCAATGCTAGACACCTGATCCATTTAAAAAACATACTAAGGGTTTGATTTTACAACAATACATTTCATCAAGATTTCTGGTCTGCTACTAATGCAGCCTAAACTAGGTCCATAGCTTCCTTACAGAACTCTCCAGATGATGTAGCATTTACATATCGATTACTGTATATGTCAGTTATGGGGGTGGGGGGCCAAACCCTTGGGCCTTTGGCCTATGAGCAGACAATACTGTTGTGTGATCCAGGTTATAAGCTATTCAACAAAGCATCCTGTCTTTAACTAAAGCTTATTCAGCATGTTTTAGCAAGGCATTACTGTATTTCCAAAAGGAGTAGAAAGAGGCACCTGTAGAAGAGAGACATTGATTTTACTTTTAAATTTTTTTCACTGGAGGAAAGGATGATTTCTGATCCCAGTTACATAATTGGAAGCACCTAGAGCATTTGTTCCTGAGCAGATAAAGCAGAATAGTTTCTGAATCAAATTAAGTCAACTGTTGTTTTATTACTGAATTACTGGAGTCATTCATCTATTCATTCTTCTAACTCCAGCTGGAACATTTTAGCATTAAAGGTGACTTCCTGATAAAATAGAGTTATCTTCATTTTACTGATTTAATTTGTTTATTGTCCTTATAACATCCTGGCTTATTTTCCCTGTTTTAGAAGCAGTTATTGGAACTTTTGTGAAATCAGGCAACTCCTAATCCAAACTACGTATGAACTGATATGTTTTTGCCAAAGACAACGATCACTACAAATTAGCTTATTTTTACTGAGACCACATTTCTTCAACTTGAATTTAGCTTTAATTTTGAAAAAAAAAAAAAAGAACTTAGAAATGCTTCTAAGAGAACCTACCATCCAACTAATTTCACATGCAAGGGAAATTATGAAAAAATTATATAAATACTATGATAATGATGCTTTACTAATAAATATAAATTATAAGAGTTATAGTATTTTCCAAACATAATAAAATTCTTAGAAAAATTACTTTTTTTCTAGCAACTTTAAGAGTGTTATCACACATATACATTTTTTTCAGAATTGGGACAGTTTCAGAATTTTCTCCCCATTGTTTTGCTAGAATCCCTGGCTTTTTTTTATATGTTCTCTTTGACTTAGTGGTTAAAGAGAAAGTAAACTGCTCACAAAAAATTAGTAGATATTTTATAGCTTCATATTCATTTTGAAATATCCCCTAATTTTTTTTGAGCAGTATACTTTAATAGCTTTCTGTCTCTCAAAATTTATTGTCGACCCTGGCCAGTTGGCTCAGTGGTAGAGTGTCAGACCGGCATGTGGAAGTCCCAGGTTTGATTCCCTGTAAGGGTACACAGGAGAAGCGCCCATCTGCTTCTGCACCCTTCCCCCTTTTCTTTTTCTCTGTCTCTCTCTTCCTCTCCTGCAGCCAAGGCTCCATTGGAGCAAAGTTGGTCTGGGAGCTGAGGATGGCTCAGGTGCTAGAATGGCTCTAGTTGCAACAGAACAACGGCCTAGATGGGCAGAACATTGCCCCCTGGTGGACATGCTGGGTGGATCCCAGTCGAGTGCATGCAGGAGTCTGTCTGTCTGCCTTCCTGTTTCTCACTTCAGAAAAAAATACAAAAAAATATTATTGTCAGGCATAGTGCTAGGCTCTGTTAGGGAGAAAGCAGTCCCTGCCTTTTAAGGTATACATTCTGCATAATTTCTCATCAGACTGCACTCAGGTCTCATCTGTTGAGCTGGCCTTGAATGTATGAGCATAGGAATCAGAGGACTGGCTCAGATTTGTTGTCCATGTTCAGCTTGGCACTCCAAGGCATGGACATCAAGACATGTGTTTTTGGAGGATACTTGAGCTTTACTACATGGGTACCCCCTATAAAGTTAAGGAAAATTCCACCATCTAATTATTTTCTTGTGTTATGAACTAATTAATTTTTAGTTTATTTATTTAATTTTGAAAGATAGAAAGGGAGAAAGAAAGAGAAGCATCAACTTACTGTTCCACTTAGTTGTTCCATTTAGTTGTGCATTCACTGATTATTCCTCATACATACCCTGACTGAAGGGGGGGGTCCAACCCCTCATCTTAGTGCACTAGGAAGACTCTCTACACATTGAGCCACTGGCCAGGGCTCTTTTTAGTTTATTAAATCATTTATTTTTCTCTTCATATTTAAACTCTAGACTACTATATTATAGTTCACATTGCCCTATGAAAACTTATATTCGTATTAATATTCAACTTTTCTCACTAAAGACTGAAAAATTTCCTCCTTGCTCTAATATCTTAGGATTTAATAAACTAGCTTTTATTGTCCTTATCTTTGCATTTTACAATTTGTAACATAAAAAACTAGCCTCACTAAGTCTTTACCATTTCAACTATGGTTCTAAATATTTTCATTTGTCTTAATTGATGTGCCCTACATAGCTCTCATCATTTTACTTGTCTTCTCTGGACATTTCTAGGTCAATTATATTTTATTCATCACAGATACATCTCCTAAATTTTTGTTAGTGAGTAGAAAAAAGAAGAATTTGGTGTGTAATAAGCTCCATGGTTAATTTAGATGACTGTTTAGTATGTATAGTAACTTTAAAAGTTGGAAATTTTTTGAGTATTCTGACACATTTTAAATTTAAATTCTCTTTTAGTTTAATGATGTTTTCACATTATTTTATACTACAATTTCTATGATTCAGTATCTAAGAGTTTACCACCTGGAAAGAAGTTGTAAATTGTTGACACTGAAGATAACATTTGCTAAAAGCTAAACTATTGTTTCTGATCATTCATTAATGTGATTTGCTGATTTTTCACATAAAATTTTTAAAACTTCTTTTTTTTTTATAAGAGAGAAGAGAAAGTGAGGCATGATCCCCTCAGCAACCCCTGTCTGGAGCCAATGCTTAAACACCAAGCTATTTTAGCACCCGATGTTGATGTGCTCCAACAGAGCTACCTCAGTGCCTAGGGCCACACTTGAACCAACTGAGCCACTGGCTGTGGGAGGGGAAGAGAAAGAAAATGGGGAGAGGGAAAAGGGAGAAGCAGATGATATCTTCTCCTGTGTGCCCTGACTGGAAATAGAACCCGGGACATCCATATGCTGAGCCCACTCTATTTACTGAAACACTGGCAAGGGCCTTTTAAAACATTTTAACAAAAATGTTTTAACAACTCATACCACAAAATTCTTCACATCTTGCATAAAATGTAAATTTAGAGGCTGTTTTTATATTTCATTTTTTTCTGATTTTTTTTTAGTGAGTGTTTATTTTCATAGTGAAATTTTTAGTATCTTATATAGTTAGTGTTTTCAAAGAAATGTTTGTGAGCCTGAAGGATTTTCCAAATCCGATAATTCCATAATTTTAAACATTTAATTCCAAGATTGTTCCAAGATTATGACAAAGGTAGATATTTTCTGGCTAATTCTCAAATAGTCATCCTATTATTGTCTCACACCATTGTCTTTTTTCTTTTAATCATGTGTGTCCAATATAATAATTTTGGTATGGGGAAAACATATTTAGTCACTTATCCTCAATCATATCTAATAGAGCATAACTGATAAATTAAAATCTATTTTTAGATGTATTGTATTTGTATTATTTCATTAGCTTTTTATTTATTTTATTTAATTTTTTTAGCAAGAGAGAGAGACAGACAGGGATAGACAGACAGGAAGGGAGAGAGACAAGAAAAATCAACCTGTTGTTGTGGCACTGTAGTTATTCATCTTTGGCTTTTTAAATGCTCCCTTGAATTGTATCAGTCACTTTTATAGTTATTGTTTAATCACAAAATATGAGCTCATCTATGGTTTTCCGTCCGGGAAGCATTTATTGGTGTATGTAAACTTGGGCGTTCCCTTTTATACATTCTCCAACAGTTAAACTCATATTAAAATAAAACTGATCTGGCCTGACCTGTGGTGGCGCAGTGGATAAAGCGTCAACCTGGAAATGCTGAGGTCGCCGGTTCAAAACCCTGGGCTTGCCTGGTCAAGGCACATATGGGAGTTGATGCTTTCAGCTCCTCCCCCCTATCTCTCTCTCTCTCTCTCTCTGTCTCTCTCTCCTCTCTAAAATGAATAAATAAAAATAAAAAAATTAAAATAAAAAAATTTAAAAAAAAACTGATCTTAGATCTGATTCTCTAAGGAATTCAATTGTTTACATTTTTACTTGCGAAAATGTGGTCCTTTGTGCCCTACACATTTTACTTTATCTTTTTTTCACATTGGGTCTTCGAGTATGCCTTACTTTATATTATCCATAGTTCCTAACGAAGCATGCAATAACGATTCATTGAATTAAATGTCAATTTTCTATAATGGTAAAACAATTTGCTCCTAGTTCCAGTTCTATTGTAATTTAATTAAAACATATAGTCATGGTGTAAAACTTTCTCCAAGGTATTTTGAAAGTTTAAGCAAACCATATAATTGGTGTCTGTTTTGCTACGTAAATATGTATCACCTCACAGAAGTCTATTCAATTATTCAGGCATAATTTATGCTTAAGGAAACCATGTTACCTTTTCCAAATAGGTTATGTTTGAGAAAGTGTCCCATGATCAGCTCTTTATTTTATATATAAGCAATTTGTTCTCACCATCTTTATTGATGCTGACTGCTAAACGGCTTCTCTTGGGGTGCATTTCCTTAGAGAATTTACAATTGTAAGACATTCATGATGAATGTGCTGCTGAATGTAACAAAGACATGGGCACATATTCACCCCTTTGAAATGTCATCCTATTGACAAAAATCAGTTGAACATAATAGACAAAAGGTAGAAAAAAACCCAAGTGTCTGTGACCAGATCAATGGATAAACAAATTGCTATATATATATATATATATATATATATATATATATATATACACACACACACACACACACACACACACACAATGGAACATTATTTAACCACAAAAAGGAGTGAAATAATATCACATCTACAATGTGAATGGACCTGAAAAACGTCATGCTAAGTGAAATAAGTTACACACAAAAGGGCAAATATTATAAGGTTCCACTTATATAAAATATCTAGAATAGGTAAATTCATAAATATAAGAAATAGATTAGAATTTATCAGGGGCTTGTAAGAGGAGGGAATGGAGAGTTTTTGTTGTGGTTACAGAGCTTCTGTTCAAGGTGCTGAAACATTTTCGAAACAGTGGTGATGATTGTACTTATGAATGTAATTAATGCCACTGAATTGTAAATTTTAAAATAGTCAAATGGAAAATTATGTTTTATATATCTTGCAATAGTTTAACAAAATTAATAATTTAATATACTAAAAACCATGACTGAACATTTAAAATGTGTAATTGTATAGTATATGAGTTATATTTCAATAAAGCTGCCTCAAAAAAAGTCAATTAAGATCTGAGAGTCAAACATATACCCCTTCAGGGCCTTTGTTCTCCTTTCTTTGAAAGAAAATATGGAAATAATAATCATTATAAAATGACAAGAAAAATTTCTACTCTCTTGAAAAACCTATGGAGTCTCAGCTGATTCTGGGAAATGTGGGGAATCAATACACAAATGGTGTTCTGTAACGCCCAATCGTCATTTGTGTGCTCTAAAACTTTCAAAATAAGGTTTCTTCTGGAAAGGCTTATTAAATGCATTCTGTCTCACTCTCTGACCTGCCAGAATTGGTCATATTTTCAGAATGTCTTTAGGTGCCTGCGATGGATCATCTAGGAACTTTGCAAACTGCAAGAATCGCTTTGTAGTCTGAAAGGCCCCTGAGTCTGGGAGCTGCAGGGCTCTGCCAACATCACCAGCCTGCCAAACCCTCAGCTGCCAAAAGGCTAGCCCAGGCTTCCTTGTATAATGAGTGTACAGAAAAGGCCATGTGCTTGGAAAACTTGCCCAAGTCCGTCTGCTTCCTAAAGAAAATAAATCTCTGAAGAAGTCCAAGAGAGAGCTACCATCTGGTCAGACTCCTGGCTTTCTCAATATGGCTCCCACCGCCAAGTGTCAGGAGGGCTTCCTGTGTTGGACAGAGGCGGGCTACCCGATTTGGGGCCAATAGGCTCAAGTCAGATGGGAGCCTAATGAGGTGGGACTTGGCAGATTGATTTCAACCTGCAGCCTCATCAGTGCTTCTGGCACATTCACAGAAGGCTCAACATTTCAGCAATAAAAACTGAAGCAATTTAATAGCTGGCTCTGTAGTTGCTGACTATCTGTTAACTTTCTGAAGAATCCACAACACATCCAACTAAAAACTTACCCAACTGCTACAACATTGTGCAGATGCCTCGAAGGCAGCCCGGCTGGAAAAGCTGCGGAACTGTTTTCACAGTGCTGACACTTGGAGGCTATTTGGCCCAATTTCTGCACACTTCGATTTTCAGTTCTAGAAGCCAAAACCAATTTTTGTTTCTTTTATATGGGTTAGGTCATTCTACCAAAGTTTATATCTTATAAGAACCCTTCTTTTATAGTAAATGATAGTTAGAAACCTGTGCCCTTATTGCATTATTACACTGGCCTTGGTGATCTGCCTGGCTCAAACGTTACTCCTGTTTATTCACTGAATGTTTTCCTTTAGGTGGTAGTAAATAATAAAGTCAAAATATTGGTATATTTATCCATAGTTCAGATTTCTTAGTAAGGTTAGAAGTCACTGATGGGATATGCAAATTTTTAATCAGAAAGATCACCATCACTTTGGGAGACTCTGTGAGAGAACCCACTTATTTTTATTATTGTATTTTAAATGGATTACCAAATGCTATATGTTATTTTTTTTCTCCAACTGAAAATTCTCTTCTGTAAGTTCTTCAGTCTAGCAAAATCTGAATGCAGTTGTCCTCTGAACCTAACTGCTCAGCACAAACTGAGCCTCAAGATCACAGCATATATGAGTTCTTCTCCTAGCTGGCTGTGCTGTTGTCACCTCAGCTCAGTGTATGCAGCTCTCCTCAGGCTCTCTCTCCTCTCTGTGTCTCTCTCTCACACGCATACCCCTACTGCTTTTTGCATGCCTTCAAACGGGGAACCCTGCCCTTCACCTTCTCTGTCTAGACAGGCATCAGGTTCTGTCGGTCATACCCTTGTCCCTTCTTTTCCTTGAAGGCCTTCAGAACATTCCACCCCACAATATGCTACTTTGGCATTATTTCGAATGAAAAACACTTGAGAAACCACAAATACGTAAATGGTTCTTTTCTACCTAAAGGCAGATCATAAAATTTCCCATGAAAAGTGTAAAAGATGAAGAGATTAAGAAGTGCAAATGGGAAGTCACAAAATAATCACAGGGATATAAATATGTACAGCATAAGAAACATAGTCAATAATATTTAATATGTATAGAGCTGAGTGAATACTAGAAGTATTGGGGAACACTTTGTAAGAAATATGACAGTCTAACCAATATGCTGCACACTTGAAACTAATACAAAATAATGGTGAATATAAACTGTAATTAGGAAAAAGACCAAATACCTCATTGTGACATGCCAGCAGGAAGAATATAATTATTTTCTTTCTTTTTTTTTTTTTCTGACAGAGACAGAGAGAGGAACAGATAGGGACAGGAAGGGAGAGAGATGAGAAACATCAATTCTTTGTTGTGGTACCATAGTTGTTCATTGATTGCTTTCTCATATGTGCCTTGACTTGGGGGAGGGGGGCTAAGGCAGACAGAGTGACCCCTTGCTCAAACCAGTGACCTTGGGCTCAAGCTGGTGAGCCTTGCTCAAACCAGATGAGCCTACGCTCAAGCTGGAGACCTCGGGTCTCAAACCTGGGTCCTCTGCATCCCAGTTTGACGCTCTATCCACAGCGCCACTGCCTGGCCAGGCTATAATTATTTTCTTACAAGAAAATATGACATCATTAAATATGGCAAAGGGTAGTTTATTATATCTTATCAAGTATTCTTTTACTCCAGCAATTTTCAATCTTTTTCATCTCTCAACACACATAAACTAATTACTAAAATTCTGTGGCACACCAAAAAAATATATTTTTTGTTGATCTGAAAAAAAAGTAGGTAGAATTTTGACTGATTTACAAAAAATAATGATAATAGTAATTATGTAGCATGTTTGCTCCAAAGCAACATTTTAAAAAATCAGGTGCCTATACTTGTACATAAGAATTTTAGGTACCAAGAATTAACCAATCAGATGCAGCCTTATTATACAATGTGATCAATAAGAAGCAACTTTATTGTATGACCTATATATTTATTGTTCAAGACAAGGCATTCACACCAAATGACTACTGTTGTGTTGGCTTTTGTCATTTTTTTTTTAATTTGACAATCTAAGGGGTCATTGCCCCTGACTAAATAGTTATTACATGTTTTAAAAATTCTTGCCACATAACAGTGTGCTGTGGCATGCTATTTGAAAATCACTGTTGTAATTGGTTCATTAAAAAATTATTTTAAAAAAAGATATTTCCTATGAGAAAAATGCCTTCCCTGCAAAAAAAAAAAAATTCTTTTCACTAGAGACTAGGTGTCAACATCAAAATGGGCCTGTACAAACAAACTTAATCAATCCTGTCTTCCGTTAGTTTCCGCCATGTATTGCCTAGTCACCATACACAGTTTATTGCTCTAGCTTTTGCTGTGTCACTTCACAAATTTATTGTTCCTTTGTTAAAAATTATATAAGCTCTCAGTACTACCTGTTTCTTACATCTAGAAAAAAAATGAAAGAGAAAAAATATTCCCTATTGCCAGTGGTGGAATTCAAATAATTTAACTGGTTCTCTGCCCTAATGAACATTTAAAGTATATAAAAAACAACAACAATATGCCAAAAGGTAGTTTATTATTTCATTCATTTAATACTTAAGTAAGAATAATAAAAAATGTACACAAAACTAGATTATGCTGTAAGAAAGTTTTAAAATATTAATGAAAAATATTAAATAATACCTAACAAAAAACAATAAACCTGTTATTTCCATATTACTTCTTGATTGGCATCCTCACTTGCAATTTTCTTCACTTTTATCTGAGCATAATAAGCTGTGTGGTTTATACTTAATCATCTTTTCCCCGTACAAGTAGGATCCCATTCCTTTACATATGGAGGGAATAAGTATTACTACGGGTGCTTAGAATATGCTGTTGCACAGATGAATGTTAAAAAAGAGTAAGGAATGTAATTTTGTGATTTCCACATTGGGTGCCTTACCAGGCACCCACCTTAAATAGAACACTGATTACAAGTGTCATCTTAACAACCAGTTCATCAAAATCAACCAAAACTTAGATATCTGTTCTGCCAAACTAGTGCAAACTGACTGAATCCCACCACTGCCTATTGCCCTTGGTATCCTATGGAATAAAATTACAAAGTACGCCTGTGTCCCTAGAATTAGTTGTGTGTGAGCCTCTTCACTTCAGTTTATACCAGCTCTCCTGCCAAGAAGACTGACTCTCCACTCAGCAGATGAAGTTGCTCCATTTCTCTGTTTGTCAACTTTTTTTTACACAACCTGCTTGGCCATCCCCATTGAAAGTCCTCACACTCCTAAGTCCTTGTGGACTTCACTGACGGTGGCTTCACAAGCCTGACATCAGCACTGGTGTGTGAACTGCTCTGCATGCATGTTTATCAAAATATTTGAAGTGACCATGGTAGGCCTGAGGATGTGATGAGTGAACAAGGCATTCTCTACCCTCTTGGAAGTTAGATTATTGAGGAAGACAAAAATAGGTTATTAAAGCTGCAGGATATGGGTTACAGGATGTTTACAGTGCTATGCATGTGTACCTTACCAGGGGACCCAATCCAGGTTGGGCAGTCCAGGGAAGTTTTATGTGAAAGTGATAGTTGTGTTAAGATGAAAAGGTTGAGCATTTAGAGCTTAATAACTGGTAATAGGCCCTGGCCAGTTTGCTTAGTGGATAGAGCATCAGTCTGGCTTATGGACGTCCCAGTTTGATTCCCGATCAGGGCACACAAGAGAAGCAACAATCTACTTCTCTCCCCCTATTCTCTCCCACTTCCCTCCTGCAGCCAGTTGCCAGTTGGTTTGAACATCAGCCCCTGGTGCTGAGAATAGCACATTTGATTTCAGTTTCAACCCAAGATGGGGTTGCTGGGTGGATCCCAGTCAGAATGTATGTGGGAATCTGTCTATCTCCCCTCTTTTCATGATAAATAAATAAATAAATAAATAATAACTGGTAATAATTCTCTAATAACTAAACTACAGAACCAACTTAACTGGAAAGAGTGGACAAAAGGTCAACCAATTCTTTTTTTTTTTTTTTTTTTTTTTTTTTTTTTGCTTCTCCTGTGTGCCCTGACTGGAAATCGAACCTGGTACCTCCTCACACTGGGCCGATGCTCTACCACTGAACCTACCACCCAAGACCTCAATAGATTATTTTTTATTTAGTAGACCATTTTTTATGCTTTTATATAAGAATTTAACATCTTTCAGATTAGGAACTCTAGCAACCATTCCAGCATCACTGGGGGAAAAAAAGAATATACTGTAGTAAAATGTTAGAAACACCTGATTATATAATATATGAATGAAATATGGTATTTCCCACAAGCTAAAATTACTTATGCTGTATTTTCATTAATGGGTATATTTGTATTCATCTTCCATTTGTAGAAATGGTATATACTTTCTACATATCACAATAAACTAATATTTATAATGTTTCTTTTACAGTGATCTTTTGCAGAAACGTTTATAGATAAATTTTTTTCTTATTTTTATTAATTTTAATGCAGTGACATTGATAAATCAGGGTACATATGTTCCAAGAAAATATCTCCAGATTATTTTGACATTTGATTATGTTGCATACCCCTCACCCAAAGTCAAATTGTTTTACCTCAACTTCTACCTGGTTTTCTTTGTGCCGCTCCCTTCCCCCCCCCTGCCACCTCTATCTCCTTCCTTGCCCCCTCCCCACCGCCCCACCCACCCCTCCCATTACCCATCACACTCTTGCTCATGTCTCTGAGTCTCATTTTTATGTCCCATCTATGTATGGGTTCATATAGTTCTTAGTTTTTTCTGATTTACGATTTCACTGCGTATAATGTTATCAAAGTCCATCCATGTTATTGTAAATGATCCGATGTCATAATTACTTATGGCTGAGTAATATTCCATAGTATATATGTACCAAAGCTTTTTAATCCACTTCTCCATGATGGACACTTGGGCTGTTTCCAGATCTTTGCTATTGTGAACAATGCTGCCATAAACATGGGGGTGCATTTCTCCTTCTGGAACAGTTCTATGGTATTCTTGGGGTATATTCCTAAAAGTGGGATAGCTGGGTCAAAAGGCAGTTCGATTTTCAATTTTTTGAGGAATCTCCATGCTGTATCCCACACAGGCTGCACCAGTCTGTATTCTTTCCAGCAGTGCAGGTAGGTTCCTTTTTCTACATATCCTCGCCAGCACTTATTCTGTGTTGTTTTATTGAAGAGTGCCATTCTGATTGGTGTGAGGAGATATCTCATTGTGGTTATAATTTGCATTTCTCTACTGATTAGTGATGTCGAGCATTTTTTCATATGCCTATTGGCCATCTGTATGTCCTCTTTGGAGAAGTGTCTATTCATTTCTTTTGCCCATTTTTCGACTGGATTGTTTGTCTTTCTGGTGTTGAGATTTACAAGTTCTTTAAAAATTTTGGTTATTAACCCCTTATCAGATGTACTGTCAAATATGTTCTCCCATTGTGTAGTTTGTCTTTTTATTCTGTTCTATTGTCTTTGCCTGTGCAAAAACTTTTTAGTTTAATATAGTCCCATTTGTTTATCCTTTTATTTCACTTGCCAGTGGAGATAAATTGGCAAATATATCGCTGCGAGAGATGTCGGAGAGCTTACTGCCTATGTTTTCTTCTAAGATGCTTATGGTTTCATGGCTTACATTTAAGTCTTTTATCCATTTTGAGTTTATTTTTGTGAATGGTGTAAGTCGGTGGTCTAGTTTCATTTTTTTGCAGGTAGCTGTCCAATTTTCCCAACACCGTTTATTAAAGAGGCTGTCTTTACTCCATTGTGTGCCCTTACCTCCTTTGTCAAATATCAGTTGTCCATAGAGCTGTGGGTTTATTTCTGGGTTCTCTGTTCTCTTGCATTGATCTATGTGCCTGTTCTTATGCCAATACCAGGCTGTTTTGGGTACAATGGCCTTGTAGTATAGCTTGATATCAGGAAGTGTGATACCTCCCACTTTATTCTTCTTTTTTAAGATTGCTGAGGATATTTGTGTTCTCTTTTGGTTCTATATAAATTTTTGGAATATGTAATCTATATCTTTAAAGGATGTCATTGGTATTTTAATTGGTATTGCATTGAATTTATAAATTGCTTTGGGCAATATAAACATTTTAATGATGTTTATTCTTCCTAACCATGAGCACAGTATATGCTTCCACTTGTTTGTATCTTCCTTGATTTCTTTTATCAATGTTTTATAATTTTCTGAGTACAAGTCTTTAGTCTCCTTGGTTAAATGTACTCCTAAATACTTTATTATTTTGGTTGTAATAATGAAGGGGATTGTTTCCTTAATTTCTCTTTCTGACTGTTCATTGCTTGTGTAGAAAAATGCCTCTGATTTCTGAGTATTAATTTTATATCCTGCCACTTTGTTGAATTTATTTATCAAATCCAGTACTTTTTTTACTGAGACTTTAGGGTTTTCTATACACAATATCATATCACCTGCAAATAATGATAGTTTTACTTCTTCTTTTCCAACTTGAATGCCTTTTATTTCTTCTTCTTGTCTGATTGCTATGGCTAGGACTTCCAGGGCTATGTTGAATAAGAGTGGTGAAAGGGGGCACCCCTGCCTTGTTCCTGATCTTAAGGGATTTGCTTTTCATTTTTGCCCTCTTGAATATGATATTGGCTGTGGGTTTGTCATAGATGGCCTTTATCATGTTGAGGTATGTTCCTTGTATTCCCACTTTGTTGAGAGTTTTGATCATGAATGGGTGCTGGATTTTATCAAATGCTTTTTCTGTATCTATTGAAATTATCATGTGATTTTCTCCATCTTTTTGTTTATGTGATGAATCACATTGAATGATTTGCGAATATTGTACCAGCCTTGCCTCCAAAGAACAAATCCCACTTGATCATCTTGTATGATGTTTTTCCATATAATCTTCGATCTGGTTTGCTAATATTTTGTTGAGGATTTTAGCATCTATATTCATCAGGGATATTGGCCTATAGTTTTCTTTCTTTGTGTTGTCTTTGCCTGGTTTTGGAATCAGAATTATGTTCACCTCATAAAAGGAGCTAGAAAGTCTTCCTTCCTCTTGAATTTTTTGAAATAGCTTGAGAAGGATAGGAGTTAGTTCTTCTTTGAATATTTGGTAGAATTCACTTGTGAGGCCGTGTGGCCCAGGACTTTTCTTTGTTGGGAGTTTTTTGATAACTGTTTTGATCTAATTTGGTGTAATTAGTCTATTTAGGTTTTCTGATTTTTGGAAGATTGTATGTTTCAAGGAATTTTTCCATTTCATCTAGGTTGTCTAGTTTTTTGGCATAGAGTTCTTCATAGTATTTTCTTACAACATTTTGTATTTTTGTTGTGTCAGTTATTATTTATTCACTCTCATTTCTAATTTTATTTATTTTAGTCCTCACTCTTTTTTTCTTGGTGAGTCTGGTTAAATGTTCATCAATCTTGTTTATCTTTTTAAAGAACCAGCTCCTAGTTTCATTGATCCTCTGTATTGTTCCTTTAGCCTCTATGTCATTTATTTCAGCTCTGATCTTTATTATTTTCTTCCTTCTATTACATTTGGGCTTTACTTGCTGTTCTTTTTCTACCTCTTTTAGATGCATGGTTAAGTTATTTATTTGAGCTTTTTCTAGCTTCTTAAAGTGTGCCTGTACTGCTATGAACTTCCCTTTCAGTACTGCTTTTGCTGTGTCCCATAAATTTTGAGTTGTTGTATGCTCATTATCATTCGTTTCTAGGGATTTTTTTATTTCTTCTCTGATCTCATTCATAATCCATTCATTATTTAACAATGTGCTATTTAGTTTCCATGTGTTTCAGAATTTTTGAGCTTTTCTGTTGTGGTTGATTTCTAGTTTCATGGCATTGTGATCAGAGAAAATGCATGATATGATTTCAATCTTTTTAAAATTGTTGAGACCATTTTTGTGCCCTAACATGTGGTCTATCCTAGAAAATGTACCATGAGCACTTCAAAAGAATATATATTCTGCTGCTTTAGGGAGAAAGGTTCTGAAAATATCTATTAAATCGAGTTGATCTAGTGTGTCCTTTAAGTCTGCTGTTTCTTTTTTAGTTTTCTTTCTTGAGGATCTATCTAGCGATGTTAGTGAGGTACTGAAATCTAAAACCTGAGACTCTAAAGTCATCTTCTGCCAGTTAATCTTTCTGGGTTTGGGTTGCTTTCTCAGCTTCAGTAGGGGGAGGTGTATTTCAGATCACCCTGGAGACCTGAGTTACTGCCCCTCCTCCCCTCTTCTTGTTTTCATCTGTGCCTTGTTGCGCCAGTTGGAGCTGGAGAGATGTCTGGAGATCTGTGCCCTGGAAGCACTTTGACCTTTGTTTTGTGGAAGGTCAGCCCATCCCCCAGCTATGGACGACTCCAGCACTGAGTGAGTCAGCTTTTCAGGTCATCCCCTGCATTCCTCTGCCCCTCACTGTTTAACTCTCTCTCTCCCCCTTTCTTTTTGGAAGACAAGCCGGCCCTTTCAACACACCTCATTCCCTGGTCGCCAGGCAAGTGGCTGTGAGCAGTATTTATTGCTCTTTTCCTTGGAGTGAGATCTCTTCTGGGCTCTCAGCCTCACCCCCCCCCCTCTGTTCCTGTAAGCAGGGGAGATTCAGGTGCTCCCTACCAGGTTTGTTGTGGCTTCTTCTTTGCTCCTTGTTTTTTGAGAACTGTTCTTGTAGTCCAGATTCGGCTTTTCATGCTGATTGTTCATAAATTAGTTTGTAATCCAATTTGTTGGTGTGAGCTGGGAGTCTGTGTGTCTGCCTACTCCGCTGCCATCTTCCTAAATTTTTGGTCAACCAATTCTATGGTAACTTTAATACACATGAAGAACAATTTGTGGGGGAAAATGGCATTTTATTTTATTTCTAACTTCTCTAAAATCCTCCTCAAGAAGGATAATGGTATGTTGCTTTCATGGTTAGCTTTTAAAAATAAATTATTCTCTACACTAAAATGAACAATTTTAAATCAGTTGAGTGGGCAAAGACTTTCCTGTGTAAAGCAGAGAAACAAGAAATGCAGTAACTGGCTGAGAAAGTTAGAGCAGAAGGCCAGGGGTTTGAGAAGTCAGACTCAATAGACAGGTTTGGGAGAAGTCTGTGGCTAAGCTAACTGTTGGGGCAGCTGGAACCTCGCAGACCTGAGATTCCAGTAACTAACCAATTGGTGGTTAAAAGACAGAACACATGGTTCTTAAAGTCATCTCTTGCAGCAGACCAGAGCAGCTAGTAATTGTCCATGTCCTGAGTGAAATGGTGCAGAATGAAGAAATAAACTCAGAGAGAAAAAATATGGAATTGGGAGGTCTCTTTGCAACCCATAGCTTGCAAGTGTGATTCTCCACCTCCAAACTGCTTTATTTATAGGGCTGAGCAAATTCATTAGCAAACCAAAGATATCTCTGATACAAAGTCACATTTCCAAGGCAACCCAAGAATTCTCTCAAGTGCAGAAAACCCTTCACCCTGCATAACTGAAATCAACCAATATCAGAGCAAACAAAGATTGAGAGGAAGGGCATGTAAATTGCTTCTAACAACTTAATCAAACAAGTGAGGGGGGATGGGATTAGTACAAATACTCAGCTTCATAATCAATATGGTGGTGTGGGGGAAGAGCTTAGCCAAAGGCTAAGCTTTAAACTGTGAGGGCTTTACCAGCTTGAAATCTCCCACAGTTTGTTCTAAAAACCAGTTCTTTCCACAATTAAATCATTTCTATTGCTTTAGTAACATTTACTTTCATACCAAAGTGTGATTATTATATGAATTAATCAACATAAAATTACCTTGACAATTCAAGGTTTTCAGTACTTTTACTTATCACCTTCCTTTGTTAGCTACAACAGAGGGTTGTTTTTTCTTTGCAGGGTATACTAAAGAGCAATGATTAAGCATGTCCTCAAATAAGATCTGTCTGTACAAGAAAAAATAGAGAACTACAGCAGTACCCCTTTTATGCATGGAAACTCCTTTCCAAGACCCCAGGGGATGTCCAAACCAAGGATAGCATCAAACCCTATCTATACTATGTTTTTCCCTATACATACATACCTATATAAAGTTAATTTATAAATTAGGCAATTTTATGGATAGAAGATTAGTTCTTACCAAAGATTTTAACAATATTGGCATATAATTTTTAAATTTTTTTATGCTTTAAGGCCATTTTTATGTAAAATAAAGGTGACTAAATGTAAGAACTGTGACATAGCAGCAGTCAATCTAATAACAGAGTCAGCTACTAAGTGACTGACAGGTGGACAGCATATATGTGGGTACACTGGTATACTGGGCAGGACGGCCCAGGACAGTAAGAGATTTCATCACACAACTCAGAGCAGCATGGGGTTCACAATTTATGAGTTGTTGTTGTTTTTTCTGGATTTTCCATTGACTCTTTTCAGATAACAACTGACTGCAGGTAACTGCAACAATGGATAGTAAAACTGCAGATAAGATAGGCACTACTGCATCAAAATTATATGAAGACCCAGAAGGTATAAGAGGAAGAAAAGACATCTTTAGAATCTTTTGCTATAGCTGGGTGAGAGACTCCCATGACCATTGTAGGTCATGCTGTTCTTTTGGTACTTTCAGAAAAAGTGCACAGAGGAACAAGGGAGAGCCTATGGGCAGAACTGATAAGAAATGAAATGCTGTGATCTCCCCAATACTGTGATCAGTTTTCCTCATACAAAATTTTCTGCTATTAATTAATTAGACTTGGGAGGGACACAAATTTAGTGACTGTAGACATACCACTGAGCACCCCCATTTTATAAGTACAGCTAGAGTTAAAGATGGAAGATTGTGGGTAGATATAAACAGATATATCTAGTAAGTGAGCTTTCTTAAGACTTTATTAATAAATAGCATGTTAGGGAATGTTGTCATTGCCTCTTATTTGTGGAGCTGGATATAAGGCAGTGTTTTTCAGAAGACATTCAAGAATGGGAGAGCTCCATTTTCAAATGAGGTAGGACAGGTAACTCTCATATACACACTGATGAAAATAAAGATTCTCTTATTGAAGCTGGTGATTAAAGACAACAACTAATTCTCTTCTTGGACAGTTTCTGTGATGATTTCACTGCTCCTAGACTCCCCATTCTGGCAAACACAGACCTCCTGGGATGGCTAAACCCAAGTCAGTCAATATCTTCCTATGAGCCAGGCTACAGTGCAAGGCCCGGAGTCACATGCCCAGGTCAGTAATGAATAAACTAAGCAAGTTCAAAAGGAAACATTGTCTCAGTGGGGTAAAATAGGAATAGTGCTCCTACCAGAGCTGTGGATCTTCAGGGGTCCACAGGCAGACAGCAGGACAGTCTAAGATGGCACTTGGTACAACTTCGCTCAGGCTAGCAAGTAAGGTTTCTGGACCTGGAACAAACATGAATTATAATTTATTGAGATTTACCAGGGTGTTTTGGCTTCTTAGACATCTAAAATAGTTTCATTTGTATTTCAGTGTTTTATTTATGTCATAATATTTCCAGATATAAGATGTGTATTTAGAGTTTAGTAAAAAGACATAAAAATGTATCAGGATTCAAATTTTGATATTGCAGCGATACTTAGCCAATGACTATTAAGAACTGAATATGGAAACAGAGACAATAAAAGTTTCATGTCTAAGGAATTTATTTTTAATGAAGAGCATTTCTGTCTTAGATGAAGCTGTGTAAATCAACTGATCATAAATTTTAAATGCTGATGTTTGAAACACACAAATGTACACTTAGACCACTAGAGTAGTCGCCCTCCTTTCATTAGGCAAAACAAAACACAACCACAGCAGAATATTTCAACTTGGAAAAAAGTCACTAGCATTCATTTTTGCCTCTGTTGTTCTAATCAGTTTGGAAATAGGGTTCCAAGTTGATGAGATTATATTCATTATTTTTTCTATCTGCTATACATGGCTCAGATGCATTTTATTTCCTCCATGTAAATTAGAATTTTAGGGGGAAAAAGAAGAGAGTAGTTCTTCATTTTTACTGTTTTGGTATTTCTCATTGGCCCAGGTTCAGCTCTGGATTTGATGCAGACATATATACGGTACCATATCCCCTGAAGCAGAGCTACCCAGTGGAGCGCAGCCTGGATCGGATCGTTCACCCCAGCCAACCCTCAGACAGATGTGTAAGCATGTTGCGCTAAGCCACTTGGTTTCGGAGAGGTTGCTTTCCAGCATTATTGTGGCAATAACTGATCAACATGGAGCTTTAATGCATCCAATTCCATTTCTTTCTTTAAAGCAGCACTGAAGTAGAGAGTAGTCAGTCAAATAAGTACTTGGGTTCAAAAAGGCTGCAGTTACATCATCAAAGAGTGCTTCTGTCAGCTTGATAGCTGTACTTAAAGCTAAAAAGGAATTTATCAGAGGCTTTGTTGTTTATAAAATATTGACTCAGGATTTTCAAAGAAAATCCATAGATGAGGTAACTAATGAAATCTGCCTAGGGTATGATGCAAATCTAACTCCTATGGGTAATCGCACTTTACACATTTTTTCTCTTTGGAGGGAAATGTTGATCCCATGTCTGGCAAGATTATTAACATCCTGACTGCATTGCACACGGGTCATTATTCTTCCTGTTCAGTTGTTGGAAAATATATAGCTTTCACTGCCACACAAAGACATTTTGCTGATGAAATGAGAAATTGAAGATAATGTATTATGGATTAAAAGGAAAAAAAAAGAAAGGTAGGAATCCTAGGTTCCCATCTCCACTGTTTCCTAGATCCGTGGCCTGAGGGAGGCACTCCAGCTCACTGCTTCTGTGCTTGTGCGTATGTACGATAGAAGTCGTACCTTCTCCAACCACGTGCTGTGCTGGTGTGAGGATTCATGTGAGGACACCATGAAGCTACAAAGCACTCAAAGTTACTCTGTGAAACAGTTGTTAAGGGCAATAAAAAACAACGGCTTTGAAGTCACAGAGACTTGAGCTAGGACTCCAACTCTGTCATTTACTACATGTGTGACCTTGAGCATGTTACTTTATCACCCTGAGCCTCAGTTTCTCCTGGAAAAAATTGGGTAATAGCACCTTCTGCAGAGTTGTAGGTACTAAATGAGAAAGAATGTGAAGGTTTTAACACAATGCCTAGCACAGAGTAGGGGCTCAAAATATGACAGAGGGCTAGATTACCATGCACTGCTATTTCCACACTGTTGTAACAGCAGTGAGTGCAGGCATCAAACTTCTGTTGTTAGACCATCTTTTGCACTGGGTAGATGGTCCAAAAATCTGCCAATCTCTTTGGCCTTTGGTTGCAGAGTGAAGACCTGTCCCCTTCTCTCACTTTTGCTATTCGTGGTGGATCTTATTTTCCAGGCTAGAGTTTTTACCAGCTGCCCTTCCCCCAGGTTTTCTCCACCAGTTGGAATCTCCAGAGAGCATTCTATTTGGCATTTGGGTTAGACTGAGTCCACGAGGGTTGGCCTTGCCTCATCCCTGGTGACTCTTGTGGATCTACACCTACATAATTCATTACCTCACAATTGGTATCTCTCCATGTTGTGGCAACCAGAACATGCCAGGACGTAGCTACATGTAATTCATTTTAGGGAAAATGGATCACTAATTCTGGACACTGTTTTCAACTTATAAAATAAGGGGAAAAGTTTCTGTTATTAATTGGTATGTGAAAATAAAGAAAGCTTATACTCCACAAATACCACAAATATTGAGGATTGGGGCTATAGATCTCCCTGTTCTCTATTAATAAATAAACATTTCTAAGGACACTAGAGAATTTAAAAATTCATTAATAAATTTGACCACTTTATAAGGGAGCTAGCATCTTGTTAATACGTGAGGCAACGTCTAATGAGAATATTGAAAATATTAAGCTCATCTCAGTTCAACACTAGTCCATCCCCACAGCAGAAAATTTAGAAAAAGAAAGAGAATTGGGGAGAAATAGAATTCACACACAGCCCTCCCACCTACAAATGAATGTTCACATATTGATTTATTTCCCATCAACCATTTTTGCTTTAGACAGTTTTTACTATACCATTTCCAAATGTAAAGTCTTTATGCTATTCTGATAAAGGCTGGGTAAAGAGCTGCCCTTGTCACAAAGCTGGGTCTTTGTCAGAGTCACACATCTTTGATTTTGGGCTTTGCCAAGCTCACAAAATCTGGGCTGGCCATACAGAAAGATTTTTATTTTATTTTTTTTAGTGAGGGGGCGACAGACAAGGACAGATAGACAGGGAAAGAGATGAGAAGCATCAACTCATACTTGCAACACCTTTGTTGTTCATTGATTGCTTTCTTATATGTGCTTTGATCTGGGGCAGGAGGGGGTGGGGGTTGCTCCAGCTAAGTCAATGACTCCTTGCTCAAGCCAGCAACCTTGCGCTTCAAGCTAGCGACCTTTTGGCTCAAGCTCATAGGCTCCTGTCTATGATCCTACACTCAAGCTGGAATCCCACGCACAAGCTGGATGAGCCTGGACTCAAGCCTGCAACCTTGGAGTTTTGAATCTGGGTCCTCAGTGTCCCAGGCCAATGCTCTATCCACTGTGCCTGGTCAAGCAAGAAAGATTTTTTTAAGTCATGATGTCAACGAACATTTTGCTATCTTAAAAATTTGTATACAAACCTTAACCATTTAGTGAAAAAATTAAGAGTCAAGTTTCAGCAAATTGAATTGTTTAGTACAACTAATAGTTCTGCTAAAAGAAGAATCACAAATTGAAATTGAGAATAGCAAAAACACCCTTTTTGGATTTGTTTTTCTGAGTTTTTTTCCATTTAGGATTTCCATAATCTATATGGCCTCTGGAAAAAAATGGCAATTTCCTGTCTATTAAACCCCAAATGGAAAATAACAAATGCAATGAAAAACAGCAACCTAGTTGAGAGACTCATGTATATTAATCCCATTGCCATGGTTGAGAGATGGGAAATTATGATTGAATAAGACCCTTTCATCAAACCAAATATTTCTTAATGTTCCAAAGTATGTATCTGGCATTGTTTCTACTTCACACATCTGCTTCTGTCTTTGAACTCTGATATTAATCTGAAGTTTGGATGCAGCTGCACAGTTCTAAGATAATTAGTTCTTTCTATTATATATTACGATTGATAGGGCAGACCTCAAAAACATTCAGAACTTGGATTTGCATTAACTCTGGGCAGTTAGAAGACTTTTCCAAAATTAAAATCAGTCTTCTGGAAAAAAACAAAAAACAAAAAAAACCTTGTATTATGTCCCATTGCCTTTCTGGAGTCTTACATTTTACCTCTTTCTGAATATTTTTCCTTTCAGGCAGCTTCTCCATTTTTATGCTTCATCACTGGCTGGACTTTATGATTCCCTTTGGGTTATTTCAGAAAAGACCAATGTGGAAGAGGTGACACCTGCCCTGATAGATATTCTAGCAAAACACTGAGTTACCTGTTTATATTAAATATGGAAGACTTTGATGGCCTTTTCTCTACAGCTTCAGAAATGTGGAAACACCTATATAAAAGTTATCTCTTCACAAGAGATGAAACCCACAAACCTAAGGAAGCTGACTAAGCAATGCATACCATGCTTTATTATTGCTTTCCCCAGCAGGGCAATCATCCGTAGAGAGGGTTCCAGGGCCTCTCAAAGAACAAGGTGTTTTTATCTTATGTCCAATGTGCATTGTCCATTGAAGGACAGAGAAGGCCAGGAAAGAGGTGAGGTGAAATCCTGACATCAGCATGGGCAAGAGCTGGACCAAGGGTGCATATCGCATATGTGGGAGGAATAATAGTTTAAACAAATTGCAGTGTTCACTTTCAATCAATGCAAGCCAGCTTGTCCAGGAATGCCACCCAGAGGGCGTTGCTTACAAAACTCAGTATTATGGACATGATTTGAAAAAGAGATTTCTTGTCAATAGCTTTCTTACTTAATTCATACTTAGTGTTAAGATATATCATATCTTGAGTATTAATTTTTCTGGAAGACTGTCCTTATCTTTAAAAACAAGTAGATACAATGTCCAAAGTCTGATCCCCGTGCTCCGGACAGTTTGCAGGCACACTGTTGGTTTTCTGCCCCTGTGCCTCATTCCTACATATTGTTCCTATTAAGATTCTATTCTGCTCAACCTAGAAGTGTCATGACTGTCAGCTTTATTGAATTTTTAGTTTTATTTTTTCCTAAAAATTCACATTATTTAAATATTTCCTCCCTTTTATAAAAACACATTTTATAGTCTGGCCAAAATCCTGCTGGTAATTTTAACCCAGTAGAAAAGTCTGTTGTTTTATTTGTCCTAGGATATTCTCTATTCAGTCAAGCTCCCAGAAAGCCTGATGGGAAGGAGCACACCTGTCCTCTGATCACTCTTTCCTTCTTACTTGGTCTTCTTCTTTGATTTCTATGACACCACACTGACTGGGTTTTCTTCTTGCTTCCTGAACACACTTCCTCTGCCTACAATGCCAGTGGCTCCACTGCCTGAATTAGAATTTCTCAGGCGTTAGCTTTGAGCTCCTTCTCTTCTTACTCCACACTCTCTTTGGAGGTAACAGTATTTGGTTTTCTATCCTCCACGTTCAGATCTCTCTTTGGGGGTCCAGAATCAGATCCACATGCCTGCCTGAAGTACTAACTTGTCTGTCTCAATGTTCCAAATTGAACTATCAACTTCAAACTTGTTCCCTCATTATGCTTTCCTATCTGTGGTAGATTGAAGATGCCCCCAGTTTACCTGATACTTCTACCACTGAGAGGTAGTGTCTTTATGCCCCACCCTTGCAGCTGATCAGAGTGACATTGTGAACTTTCTAACAGCTCCCAGATTCCCTCTCGGAACACTTGCAATGTTTCTGGAACAGAACTGGTCATCTGGAAGCGGGTGCTGCCATAATCAAATACTGCAACATGCAGCATCAGCTTTGGGACCAGGGAGCAGGTGGGAGCTGAAAGTGTTCCAAGAAAGCAATTGGAGAAGACTCAAAGGACATTAAGGAAAATGCTGGAGAAAAGATGACCTGTATGTATTATGTAGTGGAGGAAAGTATAGCAGAACTCTCACCTGCAGAATGTGGAAAGTAGAACATGTATTGTATGAACTTGTGGATCACATAACATTTCCAAATAGAATGTCAGAATGGCCAACTAGTTTGTTTGTTCTTTTTTTTAATCCACATGTGATAAAATATGCGAAGAGAGGCATGAGCTTTTTTAAACATCTTTTTAAGTTTCCACCTGAGTTTAGAACTGTGAAGGAGCCAGGACTTTCTGGCTTTAAATATAAAATGTCTCCTATCTCACTTTCATCCAGGAAAAAATTCTGAAAGTAAGAAATGGCTTTAAGGCCAAGGCTAAATCCAGGTTCCACCAGGAATACATGGTCTCAGGGCAAAGGTGTCAGTCTGACTTTAAGATCCTTCGATAAGACTACAGAAAGACTTAAGGGTGGGTCTAGCAGAATTTCTGAGAATCAGAAGCCTTGTGTTTAAGAATATAGATATTTAGAAAACAGGGATTTTAGGTACTGGGGCAATGTTCTACAACAGTCTCACCAATAACACATGGCACTGAAGGGCCTGCCTTGGAAAGAAATGTAGGTGTGGTTTTTGTGTAATGGAATTGATTATAAATTGATGAGTAAGAAATCTATAATTTAATAAAAGAAATTATATCAGCTAAAAATGAGAAAAACAGTGCCAAAAATAAAAAGAATGTTTGGAGCCCAACCTTCTGTGGGAAGGAGGCATGCTCCGACAAGTGCTCAGCTGCACTTTGGGCTACTTTCTATGGAAGAAGGAGACTAGAGAGCAGAACTGACTGATTACGGGGCAGAGCCAAGAGCTCTGCAAGGTTGTTCTCAGGCAGTGGGAATTATCCTGATCAAGAGGCTGGCAGTGTGCTGGTGTGAATTTTAAGCTTTCAAAGGACAAGTGATGAATGCGACTGTGTTCTGCTGCTTTTTGGATGGGACTGCTCCTCTCCTTTCCTGGTTTCCCTTCCTCTCTAAAATCTGTAAACATTAGTTTCCCAGAGCTCTGTCTGCTCTTCTTCTTTCTTTCTTTGTAATCTCTCTCTGGGTGATCTTTTCCCACCAAATGTCTTTAAGTGATGTCCACATGCTGATAATTCCCAATTTTTTCCCCAGGCCAAAACTCTTTCTTGAACACCAGACTGAAGTATCCTTATGACTTTCCCTAGATATTTAATAGATATCAAAAACCTTCACAAGTTCAAAATCAAACATCTGAACTTGTCTGACTTCACCTTTCAAATCTAGCATTCCTAATCTTCCCCATCTCTGTAAATTCAGTATTTCCCCATCTTCAGTATTTCAGCTGCTCAAGTCAACAATCTTGGAGGAATCTTTGATGGCTTTTCTTCCCTCTTTCATCTCATATCTAACCTAGAAGCCAATTTTATTGCATTTATCTTCAAAATAAATGTAAAATCCGACCAATTCTTAACCCCAGTACCATGGAATAAGCCACCATCTTTTGCCTGACTTAATCAATGGCTTGCCAACTGGTCTCCTTCTGCCTTTCTTACCATAGCCTAACATCCTCCCATGGTAGTCTTCATCTTCCTCTCTGATTTCTTTAGCTTTTACTTCCTTGTTCACTTTCACCATTCTAGGAATAGTGGCCTTTTTACTGTTCCTCAAAAAAGCTGAGCATATTCCTGCCTCAGGATCTTTGCACTTATGTTTCTGTCTTCCTGGAAGGCTCTTTTTCCAGATAGTTAACATAGCTTCCTCCTTTAGTTTACTCAGATTTCTGCTTAAATATCACCCTATCAATAAAATCTTCACTCACAATGTACAATAAAATACCCACTTCTATTCTGAGTTTACAAGCTTCCTTTCCCTGTTTTACTTTACCCAATAACACTATTACTTGCCATAATGCATTTATTATTTATCTATTTATTGTCTAGAGTAGAAACTCCATGAGACAAAAACTTGGGCTTTATTCCATGTTGTATCCTCAGTTCCAAGAACAATATCTGGCCTGTGGTAGATGTTCAATAGATAAAAATGAAGGAAGGAAGGAAGGAACGTAGATTTAGGAACCATTAGGGGAGTTTCATTTGGTCAAGCACTGTCAGGAGCCATTCTAAGATCATCAATGTCAGAAGAGAAGAGGGCGTTTTCTTCTTTAAGAGAACATTCTAAGAGATTAAACAGAAAACAAAACAGGTTACAAGAAATTGTACATGAAACAAAGAAACAAAAACAAATGAGTAATATTGACCTATTTTCTCTTCTTGATTTAATTATATGAAGGAAGGTGGGTGGGGAAGAGGCTACTAACTGTTCTCATCCTGAGAAATGACAGGGAGGGGACAGTAGAGTCAGCAGTCTTTGTCATTTATCATCTCCAGTCATCAACAACAAATCACTTCTTGCCACATTTTGTGACTGGCCAGAAAATGGAAAATCATAAGATATGGTCTCTGACCTTAAGAAACTCCTAAACTAATGACAGAAGCAAGGTTTGATGATAACAGTGTTTTAGAAACATTACTTAACCCCTTTTCCTCAGATTGGTTTGGGACCCAGGAACCTTGGGCAATACAAAACCATCTGCGGTGGAACTCGTGCCCTCGCGATTTTTCTTTAGCAGTTAGCTTATTTGGTTGGCTTTAAAAATTTAATGAAGATCTTAGCTTTGAGCCCCACTTTAATTTTGGGGGCTTTACCACTGATGATATTTTGGGGTTACTAACTTCATCACTGGATTAACAGTGTCGTTATTGGATTGAGAGTTTCATAATTGGTCCCTGGTTCCTTTGTAGGCAGGAACCATTGGCCCCTAGTAGAAAGGCTTGTAGGTTCACTCATTCATCTACTATGAAGCCTACATGGTGACCTGAAGACATTTTTCTATTCTTTTTTTTTAATTGTGTTTACATAGATTCTAGCGTCGCCCAGATTGCATTCTCCCTCCCCCGTATTTTCCTTCACTATACCTTGCCCCCCTCCCAACAGCTCCCTCTGCCCTTCCCTTCAGGTTTAATTCCGTTTCTCAGTTCACATTGTTCCTTGGATTCCTCAAATGGGTGAGGTCATATGATATTTCTCTTTCTCTGCCTGGCTTATTTCACTTAACATAATACTTTCCAAGTCCATCCATGCTCTTGAAAAAGGTAATATTTCCTTCTTTTTCATGGACTCACAGTATTCCATTGTATATATGTACCACTGCTTTTTAATCCACTCGTCCACTGATGGACACTTGGGCCATTACCATATCTTCGCTATTGTGAACAATGCTGCCATAAACATGGGGGTGCATTTTTTTTTTTGAATCAGTGATATGGTGTTCTTGGGATATATTTCCAAAAATGGGATGGCTGGGTCAAAAGGCAGTTCCATTTTTACTTTTTTGAGGAATCTCCATATTGTTTTCCACAGTGGCTGCACCAGTCTGCATTCCCACCCGCAGTGCAGGAGGGTTCCCCTTTCTCCACATCCTCGCCAACACCTATCATGTGTTGTTTTGTTAATGAGCGCCATTCTGGCTGGTGTGAAGTGGTATCTCATTGTGGTTTTAGTTTGCATTTCTCTAATGATTAGTGATGTTGACCATTTTTTCATCTGTCTACTGGCCATCTGTATGTCCTCTTTGGAGAAGTATCTATTCAATTCTTTTGCCCATTTTTTTTATTGGATTGTTTATCTTCCTGGTGTTGAGTTTTACAAGTTCTTTATAAATTTTGGTTATTAACCCCTTATCAGATGTATTGTCGAATATGTTCTCCCATTGTGAGGTTTGTCTTTTTATTCTGTTTTTATTGTCTTTAGCTGTACAAAAGCTTTTTAGTTTGATACAGTCCCATTTGTTTATCCTGTCTTTTATTTCATTTTCCCGTGCAGATAAATCAGCAATATATTGCTGCAGAGATGTCGGTGAGCTTACTGCCTATGTTTTCTTCTAAGATGTTTATGGTTTCACGGCTTACATTTAAGTCTTTTATCCATTTTGAGTTTATTTTTGTGAATGGTGTAAGTTGGTGGTCTAGTTTCATTTTTTTGCAGGTAGCTGTCCAATTTTCCCAACATCATTTGTTAAAGAGACAGTCTTTATTCCATTGTATGCTCTTACCTCCTTTGTCAAATATCAATTGTTTATAAAGGTGTGGGTTTATTTCTGGATTCTCCATTCTGTTCCATTGATCTATATGCCTATTCTTATGCCAGTACCAGGCTGTTTTGAGTACAATGGCCTTGTTTTATAACTTGATATCAGGAAGTGTGATACCCCCCCACACACACACACTTCTTTCTCAGGATTGCTGAGATTATTCGTGTTCTTTTTTGGTTCCATATAAAATTTTGGAATATATGTTCTATATCTTTGAAGTATGTCATTGGTGGTATTTTAATTGGTATTGCATTGAATGTATAAATTGCTTTGGGTAATATAGACATTTTGATGATGTTTATTCTTCCTAACCATGAGCATGGCATATGCTTCTACTAGTTTGTATCTTCCCTGATTTCTTTTATCAATGTTTTATAATTTTCCGAGTATAAGTCTTTAACCTCCTTGGTCAAATTTACTTCTAGGTACTTTATTATTATGTTGCAATAGTGAAGGGGATTGTTTTCTTAATTTCTCTTTATGACAGTTCATTGATGGTGTATAAAAATGCCTCTGATTTCTGTGTATTAATTTTATTCCCTGCCACCTTGCTGAATTCATTTATCAGGTCCAGTAGTTTTTTGACTGAGACTTTAGGGTTTCTATATACAGTATCATATCATCTGCAAATAATGATAATTTTACTTCTTCTTTTCCAATTTAGATGCTTTTTATTTCTTCTTGTTGTCTGATTGCTGTGGCTAGGACTTCCAGAACTATGTTGACTAAGAGTGGTGAAAGGGGGCACCCCTGCCTTGTTCCTGATCTTAAGGGGATTGCTTTTAATTTTTGGCCATTAATTATGATGATGGCTGTGGGTTTTTCATAAAGAGCCTTTATCATGTTGAGGTATGTTCCCTGTATTCCCACTTTGCTGAGAGTTTTGATCATAAATGAATGCTGGATGTTATCAAATGCTTTTTTTGAATTTATTAAAATTATCATGTGGTTTTTCTCCTTCCTTTTGTTTATGTGATGAATGACATTTATTGATTTACAAATATTGTACCATCTTTGCCTCCCCAGAATAAATCCCACTTGATCATGATGTATGATTTTTTTTATGTATTGCTGGATCCAGTTTGCTAATATTTTGTTGAGGATTTTAACATCTAAATTATCGGGAAATTTACCTGAAATTTTCTTCCTTTATGTTGTCTGGTTTTGGAATCAGAATTTTGCTTGCCTCATAGAAGAACTTCTTCCTTCCTCTTGAATTTTTAAAAATAGCTTGAGAAGCATAGGAGTTAGTTGGTAGAATTTGCCTGAGAAGCCATCTGGCCCAGGGCTTTTGTTTGTTGGCAGTTTTTTGATAACTGTTTCGATCTCATTTGAGGTAATCAGTCTGATTAGGTTTCTGATTTTTCCAGATTGATTTTTGAAAGATTATATGTTTCAAGAAATTTGTCCATTTCACCTAGGTTGTTTATTTTTTTGGCATACAGTTCTTCATAGTATATATTTTCTTACAATATTTTGTATTTCTGTTGTGTTGGTTGTTATTTCTCCACTTTCACTTCTAATTTTATTTATTTGAGTCCTCTCTTTTTTTCTTGGTGAGTCTGGTTAAAGGTTCATCGATCTTGTTTACTGTTTCAAAGATCCAGCTCTTGGTTTCATTGATCCTCTGTACTGTTTCTATATCCTCTATGTCATTTATTTCTGCTCTGATCTTTATTTTTTCCTTCTTTCTACTACCTCTGGGCTTTACTTACTGTTCTTTTTCTAGTTCTTTTAGATCCAGGGTTAGGTTGTTTATTTAAGCTTTTTGTATCTGCTTGAGGTATGCCTGTAATGCTATGAACTTCCCTCTCAGGACTGCTTTTGCTGTGTCCCATAAATTTTGAGTTGATGTATGCTCATTATCGTTCATTTCTTGGAATTTTTAAATTTCTTCTTTGATCTCATTGTTAACTCATTCATTATTTAATATCATTCTATTTAGTTTCCATGTTTTTGAGAATTTTTGAGCTCTTCTGTTGGGGTTGATTTCTAGTTTCATGCCATTGTGATCAAAGACAGTGCTTGATATGATTTCAATCTTCTTAAATTTGTTGAGACCTCTTTTGTGCCCTAACATGTGGTCTATGCTAGAGAATGTACTATAAGCACTTGAAAAGAATATATATTCTGCTGCTTTAGGGTGAAAGGTTCTGAAGTTATCTATTAAATCCAGTTGATCTAGTGTGTCCTTTAAGTCTGCTGTTTCTTTGTTAATTTTCTTTCTTGAGGATTTATGTAGTGATGTTAGTGGGGTACTTAAATCCCTACTATTATAGTATTGCTGTTGATCTCACCCTTTATATCCTGCAAAGTCTGCTTTATATATATAGGTACTCTTATATTAGGTGTGTAGATATTTATAATGGTTATAACTTCCTGTTGTATTGCTCTCTTTATCATTATATAGTGACCTTCTTTATCTCCTACTATATAGCTTTTGTTTTAAAGTCCATTTGTCTGATATAAGTATTGCTACCCCAGCTTTTTTTTAATTTCCATTTGTATGAAATATTTTTTTCCATCATTTTACCTTTAGTCTATGTGTATCTTTTGTTTTGAGATGTGTCTCTTATAGACAGCATATGTAGGGTCCTTTTTTCTTATCCATGCAGCTACCCTATGTCTTTTGACTGGATCATTTAATCCATTTACATTTAAGGTTATTATTGATATGTAGTTGTTTATTGCCATTTTATTCTTTAAAGCTGTCTTCCTCTTTTACTATATTTTTCCCCTTTTATCTGTTTACAACAGGCCCCTTAACATTTCTTGCAGCATTGGTTTGGTTTTAACCAATTCCTTGATTTTTTTTTTTTTTTTGTCATGGAAGCTTTTTATTTCTCCTTCAATTTTAATGATAGCCTTGCTGGATAAAGTAGTCTTGGTTGCAAGCTCTTGTTCTGCATTACTTTGAATATTTCTTGCCATTCCCTTCTGGCCTCAAGTGTTTCTGTTGAGAAGTTGGATGTCATCCTTATGGCGGCTCCTTTGTAGGTGATAGCCTTTTTTTTCTTTAGCTGCTTTTAATATTTTCTCTTTATCTTTTAGCTTGGTATTTTAATTATGATGTGTCTTGGTGTGGATATCTTTGGGTTTCTCTTTATAAGAATTCTCTGTGCTTTTTGAACTTGTGTGACTTTTTTCTGTATCAATTTAGGGATATTTTCAGCTATGATTAGACTGAACAAAGTCTCCATCCCTTGTTTCTTCTCTTCTTCTTCCAGAACCCCTATGATGCAGACATTATTTCTCTTCATGTTGTCACAGAGCTCTCTTAGAGTTTCCTCAGACTTTTTGAGTCTTCTTTTTTCTGTTCTGCTTCCTTGCCTTTGTTTATCTTGTCCTCTACCTTGCTGATTTGATCTTCAGCTTCATGCATCCTGCTTTTAATTCCTTCCAGTGTGGTCTTCATCTCTTGTATTTGTCATTTCTGATTGATTCTTTTTTATTATTTCAATTTTTTTTATATATTTGCTATTTACTTAGGTGTTCATAATGACCATCTATTACTGTTCTAAGATCTTTGAGCATCCTAATAATCATTTTTAAACTCTGCATCTGGTAATTTGTTTATATCTGATTCTTTCAAGTCCTTTTCTGGGGATTTCTCTTGATTCATTTGGGTTGAATTTCTCTGCCTTCCTATTCTGTCTGTTTATAGGAAGGGTATGGCCACTGGAGTCCAATGGGTGTGGCCTCTGTGTTCCCTAGGTGTGGTCTGTCTGCAGGCCCGTCACCCCCTTTGCCGCTGCCTCAGATGTTTAGGTATGGGTGTTGCTGGCACAATCTGCTGGCTGCAGTAGTCACCGTGGTTTCCTCCACAGGCAGGGCTATGTTCATGTGCTGGGGTAACAAGTCCTGGTGGGCCTTGATGTTTGCCCACCCTCGTGGGTAGGCCTGCACTCTCCCGCTGGGCTGCAAGCCTTGGCACTGCAGGTGGGGCGGGACACCTATGCTCAGCCGCAGGTCTCTGCCTGTTCCCAGCTTTTGCCCCGCCCCCACAGGCGGGGCTATGCTCACAAGGGCCGCAAGACCTGGTTCCAGAGGTGGGGGCACACCTTCACTCTTCCGCAGGTCTCCGCCTGTTCCCTGGCTTTTGCCCAGCCCCCAGTGGCAAGGCTGCGCTCGTGGATCAGGCAGCAAGACCCGGCTCCCAGGCTCCTGGGCATGGCTGCGCACTCCTGTTCCACCGTGGCTCTCTGCCGGGTCTCAGGCTTTCACCCAGCTTTCCCTTTTCCCCTGTGGGCGGGATTGCAGTCAGGACCACTCTTGCTCATCCAACCCGCAGCCAGTTGGACTGCTTTCGTGCGCCCTTCCTGCTCTTGCGGGGTGTGACTGAGCTCATGCCAGGCCTCAGTTGTGGCCAGCCAGCTTCTGCCCCCCATAGGACTGTGCTTCTGTGTCCTGCCACTGTGTGTGTGTGGGGGGGGGGAGGGCGCTGCAGCTCAGACTCAGCACTCAACACTGTATTCCTGATGACTCCCTCTTTCTAAGCGACTCTGCTCTGAGCGCCGTAGGAGAGCTTGTTTGGCTTGTGTCCTGCTACCCTTTGCTGGTCTTGCTGGTTCCAGGGAAAACTTTAGATTTGGGGGGTGACTCAGTCCAGGGGTTAGGGTGTCTGTCTTCAAAGTGTTTCTCCCTGTGCCTCTTAGATTATATTCTCTTTCTGCTACTTCTGTCCTTTCAACTCTCCCAGTCTCCCAGAGTCCCAGGTGAGTGGCTATGAAAGAGGTGTTTTGCATGGTCCCTATAAGAAGAGTACTAGGTCTGAGAAATCTCTCTTTCTTACAAACTGTATCCTGGTTTGTTTTGCAGCTAAATACTGTCCATATGCCTCTTCTAGTCTCTGGGGCTTTGACCCTGGGGCCCAGGACCCTCCCCTCTCTGCTAAACTCACTTCCCACCACACGAGTCTCTCCCGGCTGCCGTTCACTCCAGGGAGCTGGGCAGCCCTCTCTACGTTTCTACTTTTCCTACCACTCTCAGTGTAGCTTCCTCAGTGTTCCTTGGTTGAAGAATCCTCTTAATTTAGTCCAAAGTTGGTTTTTCCAGATGATGGTTCTTAAAATTAAGTTGTAATCCACTTTGGTTCCGGGAGATGGAAGTTGGTACATCTGCCTACTTCATCACCATCTTGCCGCCCCCTCTATTCTTTAGAATAAATGTAATCCTTGTTTTTATACCTTTGTCCTTCCTTTTTCTTTCAGGCTATTCAATGCTGACCTATCCTTAGGCTGCTTTTTTTGTTTTATTTTGTCTTAAAACAATTGTGTTCTTAGACACTACAGAGAAATCTTAAGCTGCTTCTGATTGATGAAGGTTCTGAGACCCTTTTAGGTCAACCTAAAATTATCCTTCTAGAAGCACATGTTGGGCTTACAGTCACTTTACTCACACAGATTAGCACTTAATTTCCTTCTGTTTCAGGAGAGCTAAATGTTGTAAGGTCCTCTGGGGTGGTGCCTAACCTGATGCATCATTTTATGACCTACAGGGCTGGGTACCTGAAGAGAACACAGTAGGTGCTGGATAACTTTGTCCAGCAAAGTTGAAAGAGTGTGACTGAAACCGAGTGACAAAACTCTACCAACCTTTATACTTGGCACTATCAAAAGATAAATTGGGAATGAGAGGATTTCTTCAACTATTAGTGATTTTATTTTAGGGCTTGAATGTCAGTAGTAAGCATAAATAGAAAACAGAATTTGTGCTTAATTTTGAGCGCTAGGCAGAATCAACAGAAAATAATTTGAAGTGTAAGGCATGGGAATAAACGGAGCAATAAGTTGTGAGGCGGAGTCTGGGCAGTAACGACCTCAGAGTCAGGGCAGCCTTCTTTTCCGTGCGGGGGAGAGGGGGACACCAGCTTCCGCTGCCTTATAGGCTTCCCAGCTTAATTGGAATTTGGGTCATATAGCTTTCTTTGTTTATTTCCTGGTCTGCCAACTGCACCCTGGACAACATGTCTTTCCTCCCTGAGGAAATTTGGGAGCAAAACCCGAAGGCAACATGTGGCAACCATCACATGTGTGTGCATAAAGTCCCCATTCCCCACGTGTTCTTGAAAGTCTGGGCTCCCACATGCCTTATCGAGGATGATGGTCACATTGCCATATGGCAATCTTTGCAGCTTTCTAGGGCAGTTAAGGTTTTATCACAGAGTTGAGTCATTAAAAAGAGACAACCCTGAAAAACAAAATTCTTCAGAATGACATCAGTTCAGTTAGCAGCTGTTCAAACAGGCGTAAGAACAAATGGAATATGGCCAGCAAAACAAAGAATGAGAGTTCCATTTGGTTGCTGACTTACACGATTGTGCCTCCCTACTTTGTTCTGTTGGCAAGAGCAGCGGATGTTCTTAACGAGTAATTTAAAATATCCTTGAAGTAAATATACCCAAAGGAAAAGACTTGAAAACATATTATTGTCAGAAGAAGCAATTGGACCTGAATGGTTTCTACCCTAATCATCTGCAAATTAATGACTTGGCCTCAGGTATACACACATGCACGCGCGCACGCGCACACTCCATAGCACCTGTATTATTTAGGGTCCCTCAGGCTTCACAGATCAGACACACGTCAAGTTATCTCAGATGATGATGGTTTAACAGAGGCTACAAAAGGGACAAACATATTAAAATTTAAACTTAATTAAACTTAAGATCCCTTTCTATAGAGATTCCTCAGACACCAAGGTTAAAAGTTTTTGATCCCTATACAAACTTTACTGTCATTTCTAGTCACATGTTCCCTTCAAATTTCCTCATATTGTAATAATTTTTTTTAACCAATCTCTCTAGCTTGTCCTTCTTTGTTCTGATTTATCACATGTGAATCCACTAGATTAATAGTTCTAAAATATTACCTTGATGATTAATGTAGAATTTCTGGGTGCCTATTTATGTCCTTAAACTTGACACTGAAAAGACAGTAAGAGCAAAACCAACATCCCACATTTATGAGCTCCCTGTGTAGTGGACAAGAAATAATTACAAAAAAATATATATTGTCAACAGAAGCCATGATAGGAACTGTGGAATTTTTGGATCTGTACCAAGGGGCTTACCACATTATTTTATTTAAACTTTTTAATAAGCCTATGAAGTCAATATTATTGCAAGACTAAAATAACATTATTTTCATAGTACATATATTATTATGCAGACTAGGAAACTAAGTCACATAGGACTTTGATAAAAGGAAGCACGTGGCAAAACTAGAATGTGAACCAAAATCATGTTAGGGATGAATAAGCAACTAGAACTTGGTGCTTTCCTGCTTCTCTCTCAGACAGTGCTCCTCCACTTCCATGCAAGATTCTGAGATTGTCTCCATTAGATATCTGAAGATGTGAGTTAGGATTCCAAGTTCCTCTCTCAGATCACATGCCCCTGGGATACTGGTTTTGCCATCCACGTTGGAATTCTGGAGTGTTTCCCAGACATTACTTAGTTCAGGTGGTATAGTCACCATTTTTCTTTCTAGGAGCCCCTGCATTTGTGAGGAGAGGAAATGTTTCAGGCTAAGGCACTAGGGCTGGAACATCTATTTCTGTACACCTGCAATCCAAGACACTTGTCCATTTAAACTAAATATGAAGTTGCTAAAGGCATAGATCTTGAAGAAATATATAACTGTGTGAAGTGATGGATGTTAATTAACTTAATGTGGTCATCATTTTGCAATATAGACATATATCAAGTCATTATGTTGTTCATGTTAAACTAATACAATGTTATATATCAATTATATTGCAATAGAACTGCAAACAAAAAGTCTAAGAGAAGACCACCACAAACAGGTCCACTGTAGAAAATCATGACACACAGAATCTTACAGAGAAGATATTGCAAAGATTATGCAGGTTACATTTCATAATAAAAGAAAATGTGGCAAAAAGAAGTTGAGTGACTAGCCTAAGGCAACAAAGCAAATAATTGATGGCACCAAGATTCTAACTACTAACACCTGGCAAATCCTGTACTAGTTAGAAATTAAGCTAGAGTTGGCCAAAAAATAAATAAAATTGTGAAGTTTGTGATGAAATTGAAAAGAAAGGAAATATAAATTTTATTTCTGTTTATATGCATGCAGCAGAGATGTAAAAATTTCAAAATCCTACAATTTATGCACAAAAAGGAATTTTAGCTCTGATCCTCAGAAGGGAACGAAGAAGAATTTTATAACCATCAGATCGACTGATTTTAAAAACCTTTAATACCAAGTGAGGATTAGATTGTAGGGGACTGGAAATTCTTACACCCATGATGGTGAATCTTTTTATAAAAACCGCCCATGTTTGCAGTGCTGGTCAACCTGGTCCCTCCCGCCCACTACTGGGCATTCCATGTTTCATAGTGGAGCAACCAAAGGATGCTGTGACTGGCCCACCATGAAAACTGGAACACCCACTAGTGGGCGGGAGGAATTAGGTTGACCAGCACTGCAAAAGTGGGCTGGGTTTTTTTTTTTGGGGGGGGGGGGTTCCTGTATTTTTCTGAAGCCAGAAACAGGGAGAGACAGTCAGACAGACTCCCGCATGAGCCCGACTGGGATCCACCCGGCATGCCCACCGGGGGCAACGCTCTGCCCACAAGGGGGCGATGCTCTGCCCCTCCGGGGCGTGGCTCTGTTGCCAGAGCCACTCTAGCGCCTTGGGCAGAGGCCAAGGAGCCATCCCCAGCGCCCGGGCCATCTTTGCTCCAATGGAGCCTCGGCTGTGGGAGGGGAAGAGAGAGACAGAGAGGAAGGAGAGTGGGAGGGGTGGAGAAGCAGATGGGGGCTTCTCCTGTGTGCCCTGGCCGGGAATCGAACCTGGGACTTCTGCACGCCAGGCCGACGCTCTACCGCTGAGCCAACCGGCCAGGGCCAGTGGGCTGTTTTTATAAAAAGGTTCACCATCACGGCCTTACACAGTGCTAGAGAGAAGGTCAACATGTTAAACCACTGTTAAAAGCAAATTAGGCCCTAGCCATGTGGTTCAGTGATAGAGTATCAGCCTGGCACGTGGAAGTCTTGCGTTCGATCCCAGTCAGGGCACACAGAAGAAGTGCCCATCTGCTTCTCCACCCCTCCCCATCTCACTTTTCTCTCTCTCTCTTCCCCTCCTGCAGCCATGGCTCAATTTTGGAGCAAGTTGGCCCCGGGCACTGAAAATGGCTCCATGGCCTCTGCCTCAGGCACTAAGGAAAGCTTGATTGCTGAAAATGGAGCAATATTCCAGATTGACAGAACACTTCCCCCTAGTGGGCTTGCTGGGTGGATCCCAGTCAGGGCACATGCAGGAGTATGTCTCTGCCTCCCTTGCTCTTACTGAATTAAATAAATAAATAAATATTTAAAAATTAAAAAAATTTTTAAAAAGAGTGAATTAGATCAGTGGTCGGCAAGCCGCGGCTCGCAAGCCACATGCAGCTCTTTGGCCCCTTGAGTGTGGCTCTTCCACAAAATACCACATGCAGCCACTACCTCGATAAGGAATGTACCTACCTATGTAGTTTAAGTTTAAAAAATTTGGCTCTCAAAAAATTTTTCAATCATTTGTACTGTTGATATTTGGCTCTGTTTACTAATGAGTTTGCCGTCCACTGAACAGAAGGAGTAAATTTGAAGGTGCTGGGCCCTGGAACCCAGCCATTTAATTTCTGTTATAAACCATAGAGAAGTTCTCCTAGATGGCATAGTGGATATTTGTAATAGAAAAAAATTAGAAATATGCTAGATTACTAAAGACAAGATTATGGATGAATATATTGTTGTTTATTATATTTTGGAACACTGTATAGCAGGTCAATTAAAGAAGTTTACACATATAAAGTTAGATAAATCTTTAAAACTTAATATGTAACCAGAACAAACAAGTTGAAGTATTCTATCACTTACATGGAATAATATTATGTATTGTTAACGGTTACCTAAATATATTAAATTTGTAAAAATATGTACTACAGTGATAAATAGAAATCCAGGATAGTAGTTTCCGCTAAGGGGGGAAGATGGAGAGTGAGTGGTAGTGGGATATGGAAAGGCCTTTAAAATACCTCATAACATTTTATTGTTTAAAATAATCTGAGATAAATGTGATAAAATATCAAGAATTTATAAAACAAAGTGTCATGGCAAGAGCCTTTTTTTAAAAAATAAAATTAGTCTCTATATTACCTGCCGAAATTCCTGACATATTTACAAATTATTTAAAAGTTACAAAAGAAATAACTGTGATCTTATTTTGCAGCTTTGATTTGCAAAGACCTGCGTGTTGATGTGTAATAAGTACAATTTGGAAATAATAGGGCAATTAATTATCTTATCTGGTTCTCTATGAAAATTAGTGACAAACTTTATTGTAAGCAGTCTGGATCTGATTCTTGAGCTTTTCTCTGGTAAAAGTCAGGTGATCATTTACAAAAGCTTTGGGAGAAAATATCAGAATTAAGCAATTTAAAGCTTTTAAACTAATTTGGATCACTGGGTAACAAGGTGGATAATTATGTTCTATTAATCCTGACAGTATCCTGCCCCATCCAATCCTACTTAAGATGCAGATTATTATTTTTATAACTAAATAGCTTCTTTTGATGATTTTTTTCATATTGAAGGTAAGGGTATCCATGAGCCTTGTCAAGAACCGCACTAATAGGAAAATAAAAAATCTTAATAGCTATGTGTCTCCCCACACAACTTCCACCTCTCAAATGAAATCCAAGAGATTTAATAGTTTTCTCCTTCCTGAGGTGAAAAAGCTGATATCCACTTCCTATAAAATAATAGCAGTTTTAAAAATCTTACATAAATAACATATGTCAATTCTTCCCAATGGCTCTGCTTTTTTTCATCTTTTAATTACCCCTATGAGTTGAACCAATAGACAACAAATATAGTAGTCTAGCATATTAACTGGTATTAGACTTCAGCCAGCACTTTTTAAACAATATTCAACAAAGAATTTGATGTGTGCGTTCTTTTCCTAGAAAAACAGCTCTACAGTAAAATTGTGTAAATCTTTCAGTTTATATAATAGCCTTCCCACTATTCTGGTTTGCTAACTAAAATACCCAAATAAATTACATTTACATCTTTCTAGAATTAAACATTATAATTACTTTTATTATTGTGTTTGTCTGAAAATCTTGGTGGCAGCCTACACAGTGCTATTTCCTTTTTAATTCCATAGACAATTGCAAAAACAGTTGCACCTCTCTATTATGACTTGCCTATTTGGCATTGTAATCGACCAGGAACCCAAAGAACATGCTGACCTGTGTTCACAGGTGAGAGAACTAAAGCAGAATACTGACCTTGACCCCCACCACAGCATGACCTCACCTTTTCATAATATACCACAATTAAAAAAAAATAAATAAAGGTCTTTCATTTTAATTTCATTGAAGACTACAAACAACCTACAGAGGAGCTCCAGTTTTACAGGAGAGGATATTGAGATTCAAAGACTGTAAATACCTGAGTCACACATGTAGACATTTTCTGTGACTGATTTTGCAACCAATCCTTAGTTTATATAGATCCAGTTGCCTTATGTATTTCAACCTGTGTTCAATATGTCAGGGTGTTAATAAAACCTCAACTTCCCTTCATTTCTAATTTCTGACAGCCTTTTAAGCTGTACAAAGTACAAGCCCAGAACATCCAATAATTTTAAATGTTAAAGAAGACACAGAAATGGTATATCACTGCATAAGTGTCTGCTCTATAAGTCACCCTTAATAAGAGAACCTGTTAAATTATGCATTTTAGCATGAAATAAACCAATTGGTCTTGACAACCATTTCATCTTACTTACCCACATGTTGTACTGGAAACAGATGAAATGTCACAGATATGAATGAACATATCTAAGGAAATTTTTTATGTTTAGTATCTCAAGATAAAGTGGAATAGGCCACTTTCAAGCAATACAATATGTTAATACATAATATTCCTCTTTTTCCAATTGCATGGGGTGTGCCCTTAACCTTCTACACAGTTTTTCTTCAACTTTCTCACAGGAATTCCTTTCCTTCTCCTTCTTCCTCTCTCCCTTCCCTTTTTCTTCCTTGCTTTAATAGAACCTTCTAAAAAAGGTCCATAGGAATACATTGTTTTGAGAACTGATATGCCTGAAAAAGTCTAGTCTACATTTACACTTGATTAATTATTTGAATGGAAATAGACTCTTGGATCGTCAATCCTTTGCTTAGTTGTAAGGTAATTTTCCGTTCTCCTCTATCTTCTCAGGTAGTTGTGGAGACATGTCATACCATTCTGATCCCTTCAGTGTACAATCCATTTGCCCAACCCTTTCTTCCCTCTCTTTATTCCTACAGATTTTTGAAATGTCACAGTGGTGATATTTAAAATATTGGTCAATTTGTTAGATGAAATGTGGTATTTTAGTATTAATTGAAATCTTGGGGAAATTTCAACTGAAAATGTAGATGTCACCTTCTGGATTCTTCTCTACATACTGAGGCAAAAAAATATTCTCTGCTACAGTAATGTTCTTACTAAGTGGAGAAATCCACTAGACACAGAACACTAGTTAAATTAGACCCATTTGTCAAATAGATTGAATTCTGTTCACATTTACTCCATTTATCAAATAAGACTACTCTTCTCACTTAGGTGTGACTTTGATCCATCCCTACTTGCACTTGCCTTAAAAGTAGCTGGCTTGGCATGAATGCCAAGAGAGTAAAACAATGTTCTGGGAAGATTTCCACTGTAATACACCAAAATATAGAATTTGCTTCAGCCTAATAATGTAGAGGAAATAATATAAACTATTTTTGGAAAAATTGATAATTCTAAAGAAATAAATATATTCTTTCTAAGCTGCCTCATAAATTCAAACATGTTCTTAAAGTAAATTTAAAAATACTTAAATTGAAATTCATGATAGTATACATGGTTTGGTTTAGTAATTCATCTTAAATGTCTTCTAAAATTTCAAAACATTAAAAAGGATCTCATAAAAATTTTTAAGCAGAGATCACTACAAATCACAATGCCCACAGGAGCTAAAGCTGCAAACTACAGAGTAGCCTACTCAGAAACCCCTGCGTTGTTCCCACCCATACCTGGGATCCATTCTCTCCCCTTCTTACCCTGGGCTCTGTGTTCAGCAAGGCTGGTCTATTGGAATCAGTCTTCCTAGTTCCCGCAGGTTCTGGTTGGTATGGCTATTAAGAAGCAATGGCAGGAGATCAGATGGCAATGTGAGGGGGGAGTTGACTTCTTTATTCCTCATTCTCATTGTCCCACTGCTACCTCTCCCAGACTGGCTATTGTGGCATTTCTCTCCACGCAGCTATCTCTATGCAGCTGCAGCTCGTCCTGGGTTCCAGTCACACGACCCTTGTCTTCTTCTCCTTCAGTAGGTTAATGACTTCCTGCCCTTGGTAGACCTCAGTATAACAGCATCCCTTTCACACTGTTATAGTCCCCTGGATAAACTCTGTGTTCTTAACCCTTTTGAGTATGCAGCTTTTCCTCCTGAAACTCGAACTGGTACAGCCCATTCTCTAGCCTCCTCTCCCACCATGTTCTAGACATACAGACTGTTTAAAGATGCTCACAGCTTCTAAGTTTTAAGTGTACTATTTCTTTTCCTTTCTTTTTATATTCATCTTATATTGGCATTTAAAGCTCCCTTCCAAATTCACCTTCCCTAGAGACCTTATTTGAGCCTAAATGTGACTGAGATTTCCAGACTCTGTGACACATTAGTTATCTATCCTTCCCCAACGCATACCCGCACTGAAAGCTTCTTCAGAGCACATGCAGTCTTCTTTGAGTCCCAACAGTTAGAATAAGACTATTGGCTCAGATCATCTCAGGAGCTTGTAAACACCAGCACCAGAGATTATTGTAGTACCTTGAATGTTGAAAAACCTAGAGATGTTGGTGAAAATAAATCAAGAAGATGGAGAAGGCAAGAACCATGAGAAGTTAACCTGGATAATTTTGTGGATTTGGGAGCCCCTGCCCGAGTTGAAGATGTGCACAGAGGGAAATGGCTTAGGAGGAAGTGGACACTAAAGGCATCTTCCAGTGATGCAGATGGAGGGGTGAACCAGAGCATGGAAGAGAGGAAAGACTTGGATAGAAATGTGGGTATCTTTTTCTTTTAGAGTTTGAAGCCATTTGGCTGCCTGAGATTTCAGAGGGAAATAATCTGGTGTGAGTTGTGTGAGACCGAGGGGTATGGGAAAGGAGCCAATGAAGGGGAGCCAGTGAAGGAGAGAAAGACAAGCAGAGGGAGCCCCGTCTCTTGGTGCCACTGACGAATGGGTGGAGGGGTCTCCAAGATCAGGAGGTCTGAACAAAGGGATCCAGTTACAGAGAAGAAGAGCAGCAGGACCGCAGCTGGGAACCTGCTGCGTATCTTGGAGACTGAGGGTGTGAGGAAGGGATGGGGGAGGAAATGGCAGAAGAAGGACACCCTGAGGAATTCTGAGGGGCGATACAGTGAAAAGGAAGCAAGTTTTTGAATTTGATAGAAAAATAAGGAAGGCAACTTAAATTTCTTCAAAATTATTTCCCAAAGCATAGATGTAGTATCATTTTCAATCTTACCCTTTTATTTATTTAATTATTATTATTATTTATTCTTTTGTGGAGTAGCCTCCCATTTGTGGAAACAACAGGGTCAGGCTCTTTATTCATACATGCTGTGCATCCTCAGAACACAGGAGGAATGTATGCCAAGGTAACGTTCAGTGACTCTAACTGGGAGTAACTGTTTACTGGTAGCTTTAAGTGGGCATGATTTATTCTAGTCCATGTGCTTCTGTAACATTTTTCTTTTATTTTTAATTGAATTTTTTGGGGTGACATTGGTTAATAAAATTATATAGATTTTATTATATACCTGGCCAGTTGCCTAGTGGTAGAGATTCAGCCCAACATGTGGATGTCCCAGGTTCAATTCCCAGTCAGGGCACACAGGAGAAGCGCCCATCTGCTTCTCACTCCCTTCTCCCTTCTGCCTTTCTATCTCTCTCTTATCCTCCCACAGCCATGGCTTGGTTGGAGCAAGTCAGCCCTGGGTGCTGAGGATGGCTCCATGGCTGCCAAACAATGGAGCAACGTCCAAAGATGGGCAGGTATCACCTGGTAGGGGCTTTGCCAGGTAGATCCTGGTCAAGGCGCATGCAGGAGTCTGTCTCTCTGCCTCCCCGCTTCTGACTTATGAAAAAATTTTTATAGGTTTCAAGTGTACCCAAACTCAAGTCTCCTTCAGTCACCATTTATCCTTTATCCCTTCCTTTGTCCTTTCCTACCTCCTCCCACTTCACTTTCCTTCTGGTAATCACCGTACTGTTGTCTGTGTTTATGAATTCTTTTCTTTTGCTTAATTTCTTCATCTTTTTCACTCAGCCCCTTAACATCACTCCCTTCTAAAAGCTGTCAGTCTGTTTTCTGTATCTCTGAGTCTGTTTCTATTTTGTTTGTTAGTTTATTTTGTTCATTGGATTCCACATATAAGTGAAATCATATGGTACTTATCTTTTTCTGACTGGCTCATCTCACTTAACAAAATAATTTTCAGGTCCATCCATGCTGTTGCTAAGGGTTATATTTCCTTCTTTTATGTGCTTTTAAATTTGCAATTTGTCTCCACTCTCCTGGGTTAACAGATCGAGGCAGCACATAGTTTTGTGAAATCTTATTAGTCTCATGATTAACTCCAGCATATTTATACTTTGCTTTATCACATTGTCTTAGGCGTTCTGCACACGCTGCTCTTAGGGCTTTGGTGTGTACATTGTTCTGTCTCTTTGTGGGGGACTTGTCTACTCCATGCAGACATTCTAGTGCTCTAAGCAGTTTGCTGTTGCTTTTTTAAGGAAGGAATTTTAGCAAAACCCCTTAAGGAAAGTCTTAGCATTTAATGGTCTGTTTAAGTTTCAAGTTATGAAATGAGAGAAAGAAAAACACTAATTTATTTCTAAGAAAGATTTTACCCATCTAAGAGCACTAGGATGTTCATTACAGTAGTGGTGCTCTCCCCAGATGACTTCCCGGGGCTGCAGGAGAAGATGGGAAGGTGAGCCTCGATGCTGGTGAGCTGCTTCCTCACAGAACACAAAGTGGAGGGCAAGTCAGTGAGACACAGGATAAAATAAACCCTGTGACCGGATACATGTGACCGACACTGCCCTAATGGCAAAAATGGGCTATGAGTGTTCTTTCAGAGACAGAAAGGTAAGGAAACAGGATTCTAAAATTTAAAAAGATGAAGCAGAACCTGGGATAGAATAAGAAATGCTGAAATTGAAGAGTTTGGCACTTTGTCAAAAGTGTGCCGCAAGACTAGACCTAGCAGGGGAACAGAAGAAAAGACCCAGAAGAGTACGGATGTGTGGAATCTTTCTTTTTTCTCATGTTCAACATAAAGATCCATTCTTAGTCGGGAGTACAGAATCATTTGTATTCTTGCTATGGAGATAGTAGCATATATTGCACCTCAGCCCATGATATCTAAAAGGCCCAAAACACAGAAATGCTATTATCATGGTCCTGGATTCAGTGATAACACATGAAATTTAATGCCCAACTTGTAATATTAATTGAGTGAGTAAATTCCTAAATCTTAGTAGACATCATAGTATGTTTTTGAACCCAGAGACGCAAGTTCTAAAGTATGCAGAATGTTTGGGTATTTGGATGTAGGTTTATAAATTGTTACAGCTACCTTCTAATCTTTCAAAACATAGGATGGATAAACATGTTGAAAGTGATGGATTCTCCATGGAATCTGAAACCAAGATCATCTGGATTTTTGCATCCTAATAATGCTGGTGCTAATAGAGAATGAGAAAGCAAACTAGAGTAGTATGAAAAAATATTTCCCACCATATCTTTATTTGATTTCTTCCTTTAAAAGCATTTCTACCTGGCATTCTGTACTCTAATTCTCTAATTATGAAATTTGAATTATTCATGCTTTAGTTTCTAAACAATGAAGAGATTGGACATACAAAAAAAAGGAAAGATTTTTCTACGGAACCTGATGCTGTGTTTCTACTCAGAGCCTGGAGCTCTGAAATGATGCTATAAGTTCCCTGATTATATAAATTCACCAGGACTTTCAGAGATGTTGGAAATTCATACTGAGTTCGATTTGTCCACCTTTAAATATACATGTTAATGTGCAACACCACATACTTTCTACATTATACTTTACCAAAGGACATCAGCAGAAGCCTCTAAGCCTTAGAGTCTAAGGTAAACTTTTTTTTTTTCAATTCAGTAAAAGGAGGAGAGGCAGAGACAGACTTCTACATGTGCCCTCACAGGGATCCACTTAGCAATCTCACTAGGGGGTGATGCTATGCCCATCTGGGGCATGTTCTGTTGCTCAGCAGCTGAGCTCTTCTTAGCACCTGAGGCAGAGGCTATGGAGCCATCCTCAGTGCCCAGGGCCAACTCACTCCAATCAAGCCATGGCTGCAGGAGGGAAAGGGGGGAGGGGGTGAAGAGAAGTGAGATGGGGAGGGGTGGAGAAGCAGATGGTTACTTCTCCTTTGTGCCCTGACTTGAAATTGAACCTGGGACATCACATGCCTGGCCAATGCTCTACCACTGAGCAAACTGGCCAGGGCCAAAGGTAAACCTTTACAACTAAGGCAGCATCCTAGATAAAGAATGGATTTGCTGCTGGTGGTAGGAATGAGTGGAGAGGATCTGCAGAGACTGAGGGCCAGCTTCTCCCCAGAACTATACATCTCTGAGAGGCCATGAAGAAGGAGCTCAGCTATTCCATTTGCCTGTCAGAATGACAGATTGTACTTCTTTCCTTGATTTCAAGAAAAGCAACTCTGTCCAGGTATTCTTGATACCTATCAGCTATGGTGAAAATTATTATTTTGTTGCTAGTATCCACTTTTACTCATTTTCCTTTGGGGTATCATTCTACCATCAATCTCAGTCCATGTGATTTGAGAATTATTGATCCCAGCCTTAGCTACAGAGATGTGCATAGGACTCACTCCTGGCTCATCAGACTCCTCCATTCTCCCAGCCAAGTGCAGGGATGGCCAAGGGTCTCTCTTAGGACCACATATCTCTTTCTATGTGCCTTAAAGGTGTGGAATGCAAGCCTAGAGCTGTTGGCTGCTATTTTGTCATCAGTAGGGATGAATGAACATGTCATCAGCACATGAAAATTCAGAAAGATAGTTAAGTTCTCATGAAAAACTGAAACAATTCTCAGAATAAGTAGTAACATTAGTGTGCTACCACAGATCCTTTTAGGCTTTTACTGTGTCTGCCTCTGCTGCCATCACTGAGAGCTGGCTCTCCTTTTCTAGGCCCTGTGGCTTCCGCTCACTCATGGCTCTTCTCTGTGTGCTTTTCTCTATGTGTGTCTTGGTTTCTGTGCTACTCTGTCTTAGTCTTGCTGTTTCTCATATTCGGCACAATTAAGTAAGAACGTCTGATTGAGTTAGTTTTTCACTACCTAATACAGAGTGATTCTGTTAGGAAAATATAAGTTTTTAATATATATATATATACACACACATACACAGTATATATATATATATATATATATATATATATATATATATATATATATATATATACTGTATAATATATACTGTAGGGGAGGAAAAACTTATACCCTCTTAGGTTTCATGGTAGGGCCTGGGAATTAACACATTAATAGGAGAAAAACATGTTTCATTTAATATCTTTACACACACCTGGGAGTTTTATAGGGAAAATGAAGACCCAAAGAAACCTTTTAGGCTCAAATGTTTCATATTTTCTTAAATGAGGAACAATAAATTGTGAAGATGTCACTAGGGGCTTGGCTTGGGGTAATAACTTGTGGAACAGTGACTAGGAAATGTATGGGGAAACTAATGGAAGGTAAAAATAATTTTTGTAAGTTTGTTCATACAGATACATGTTGATGTGGAAACATAATCTGGTGATAAGAATGTTCTCTCTTCCATGTACTGGGAGGGAAATCTGAAGGCCTTTGTTTTCAGATAGAAAGGAGGGCCCTTCCTGCATCTGCAGTTTCTCAAGTACCTTCCACTCAAAAAAGCAATGTGCCAAGGGATCGGAAGTCCTTTGATATTTTTTTAGAACATATACTTTTAAAAATAATACATAAGTAGAATATATACCTTTTTTTTTTTTAATATGAGAGGAAGGGAGATAGAGAGACAGACTGGATCCACTCAGCAACCCCCAGTCTGGGGCCTGTTTGAGCTATCCTCAGCACCCAGGGCTGAAACTCAGGCCAATCAAGCCACTAGCTGGGAGAGTGGAAGAGAGAGAGAAGGGGGAGAGAGCAGAGAGAAGCAGATGATTGCTCTCTTGTGTGTTCTCACTGGGCATTGAACCCAGGGCATCCACACGTTGGGCCGACGCTCATTCCAATGAGACAACTGGCCACGCCCACATACTTAAAAAATTATTTACTGAGTACCTACTATGTACTAGACATTCTTTTTTTTCTGTGTAAAATAAGATAAAGTCTTTATTATATTTCAGTGTCAGTGTCCTTCCACGGCTTTAGTTTTTTTTGTATTGTCTGTTTTGGGGTTTTTTTTTCATTTTTTTACTTAATTGATTGTGTTTACATAGATTCTAGGGTCACCCCGAATGCATCACCTTCCCCTTATTCCCCTCAACAACTTCCTTGTCCATCTCCCTACAGCACCCTCCCCCGTCCCCTTCAGGCTTATCCCATCCTATCATCCCCTTTCCCTCTGTCCTCTTTTCCTCTGGTCCCTTTGATCCCTCCTCTGACTCAATTCCATTCCTCAGTTCACATTGTTCCTTGGATTCCTCAAATCAGTGAGGTCATATATTTTTCTTTCTCTACCTGGCTAATTTCACTCAACATAATAGTTCTCAGGTTCATTCATGTTGTTGCAAAAGGTAATATTTTCCACTTTTTCATGGCCCAATAGTATTCCATTGTGTATAAGTACCACTGCTGTTTACTCCACTCGTCCACTGACGGACACTTGGGCTGTTTCCAGATCTTCACTATGTGAACACTGCTGCCATATACATGGGGGTACTTTCTTTTTTTCACTCAGTGATATGGTGTTTTTGGGATATATTCCAAAGTGTGGGATGGCTGGGTCAAAAGGCAGTTCCATTTTTAATTTTTTGAGGAATCTCCATACTGTTTTTCACAGTGGCTGCACCAGTCTGCATTCCTACCAGAAGTGCAGGAGGGTTCCCCTTTCTCCCCATCCTCGCCAGCACCTATCGTGTGTTGTTTTGTCAATGAGCGCCATTCTGACTGGTATGAGGTGGTATTTCATTGTGGTTTTAATTTGCATTTCTCTAATGAATAGTGATGTTGAACATTTTTTCGTCTGTCTATTGGCCATCTGTATATCCTCTTTGGAGAAGTGTCCATTCATTTCTTTTGCCCCTTTTTTGATTGGATTGTATGTCTTCCTGGTGTTGAGTTTTACAAGTTCTTTATAAAGTTTGGTTATTAACCCCTTATTAAATGTATTGTCGAATATGTTCTCCCATTGTGTGGTTTGTCTTTTTATTCTGATCTTATTGTCTTTGGCTGTGCAAAAGCTTTTTAGTTTGATATAGTCCCATATGTTTATCCTGTCTTTTATTTCCCTTACCTGTGAAGATAAATCAGCAAATATATCACTGCGAGAGATGTCAAAGAGCTTACTGCCTATGTTTTCTTCTAAGATGCTTATGGTTTCACGGCTTACATTTAAGTCTTTTATCTATTTTGAGTGTATTTTTGTGAATGATGTAAGTTGGTGGTCTAGTTTTATTTTTTTGTAGGTAGCTGTCCAATTTTTCCAACACCATTTGTTAAAGAGACTGTCTTTACTCCAGTGTATGCTCTTACCTCCTTGTCAAATATCAATTAACCTTTAATAAAATAAAAGTGTGGGTTTATTTCTGGGTTTTCTGTTCTGTTCCATTGATCTATATGCCTGCTCTTTTTTTTTATTTTAATTGAGTGACATTAATCAATCAGGGTACATAGGTTCAGAGAAAACATCTCCAGATTATTTTGACATTTGATTATGCTGCATACCCATCACCCAATGTTCTTATGCCAGTACCAGGCTCAGGTTTTTTGTTTGTTTGTTTGTTTGTTGTTGTTTTTGTATTTTTCTGAAGTTGGAAACGGGGAGGCAGTCAGACAGACTGCCGCATGCGCGCAACCAGGATCCAACCGGCATGCCTACAAGGGGGCGATGCTCCACCCATCTGGTGCATCGCTCTGTTGCAACCAGAGCCATTCTAGCACCTGAGGCAGAGGCCACAGAGCCATCCTCAGTGCCCGGGCCAACTCTGCTGCAATAGAGCCCTGGTTGCGGGAAGAGAAGAGAGAGATAGAGAGGAAGGAGAGGGGGAGGGGTGGAGAAGCAGATGGACACTTCTCCTGTGTGCCCTGGCCGGGAATTGATCCTGGGACTCTTGCATGTCAGGCCAATGCTCTATCACTGAGCCAACTGGCCAGGGCCAGTACCAGGCTGTTTTGAGTACAATGGCCTTGTAGTATAACTTGATATCAGGAAGTGTGATACCTCCCACTTTTTGTTCTTTTTCAAGATTGCTGAGGCTATTCGTGGTTTTGTGGTTATTTTTGGTTCCATATAAATTTTTTGAATGTGTTCTATATCTTTGAAGTATGATATTGGTATTTTAATTGGTATTTTATTGAATTTAAAATTGCTTTGGGTAATATGGACATTTTAATGATGTGTATTCTTCCTAACCATGAACACGGTACATGCTTCCACTTGTTTGTATCTTCCTTGATTTTTTCTATTAATGTTTTATACTTTTCTGAGTACAAGTCTTTAACCTCCTTGGTTAAATTTACTCCTAGGTACTTTATTTTTTCTGTTGCAGTAGTGAAGGAGATTGTTTCCTTAATTTCTATTTCTGACAGTTCATTGTTAATGTACAAAAATGTCTCTGATTTCTGAGTATTAATTTTATATCCTGCCACCTTGCTGAATTCATTTATCAGGTCCAGTAGTTCTTTACTGACACTTTAGGGTTCTCTATATACAGTATCATATCATCAGCAAATAATGATAATTTTACTTCTTCTTTTCTAATTTAGATGCCTTTTATTTCTTCTTCTTGTCTGATTGCTTGGCTAGGACTTCCAGAACTATGTTGAATAAGAGTGGTGAAAGGGGGACCCCTGTCTTGTTCCTGATCTTAAGGGGATTGCTTTTAATTTTTGCCCATTGATTATGATGTTGGCAGTGGGTTTGTCATAGATTGCCTTTATCATGTTGAGGTATGTTCCCTGTATTCCCACTTTGCTGAGAGTTTTGATCATGAATGGGTGCTAGATTATACCAAATGCTTTTTCTGCATCTATTGAAATTATCATGTGGTTTTTATGCTTCCTTTTTTTATGTGATGATTCACATTGATTGATTTATGAATATTGTACATAATATTGCCTCAGAATAAATCCCACTTGATCGTTATGGATGGTTTTTTTCATGTAATGCTGGATCCAGTGCTAATATTTTGTTGAGGATTTTAGCATCTAAGTTCATCAGGGATATTGTCCTATAATTTTCTTTCTTTGTGTTGTCTTTGCCTGGATTTGGAATCAGATTTTGCTCACTTCATAAAAGGAGCTTGGAAGTCTTCCTTCCTCTTGAATTTTTTGAAATAGCTTGAGAAGGATCAGAGTTAGTTCTTCTTTAAATATTTGGTAGAATTCCCCTGTGAAGCCATCTGGCCTAGGGCTTTTGTTTGCTGGGAGTTTTTTGATAACTCTTTAGATCTCATTTGTTGTAATTCTTCTGTTAAGGTTTTCTCATTCTTCTAGATTAATTTGTGAAAGATTATATGTTTCAAGGAAATTGTCCATTTCACCTAGTTTGTTTAATTTTTTTAGCATACAGTTCTTCATAGTATTTTCTTACAATATTTTGTATTTCTGTTTGTGTCGGTTGTTATTTCTCTACTCTCATTTCTGATTTTATTAATCTGAGTCCTCTCTCTTTTTTTCATGGTGAGTCTGTTTAAAGGTCATCGATCTTGTTTACCCTTTCAAAGAACCAGCTCTTAGTTTTATTGACCCTCTGTTTTGTTTCTTTAGCCTCTATGTCATTTATTTCCACTCTGATCTTTATTATTTCTTTCCTTCTACTTCCTCTGGGCTTTACTTGCTGTTCTTTTCCTAGTTATTTTAGATGCAGGGTTAGGTTGTTTATTTGAGATTTTTCTAGCTTCTTAAAGTATGCCTGTTTTGCTATGAACTTCCCTCTCAGTACTGCTTTTGCTGTGTTCCATAAAATTTGAATTGTTTTATGTTCATTATCATTTGTTCCTATAAATTTTTTTATTTTGTCTTTGATCTCATTGTTAATCCATTTGTTATTCAATAACATGCTATTTAGTTTCTGTGTTTTTGAGAATGTTTGAGCTTTTCTGTTGGGGTTGATTTCTAGTTTCATGCCATTGTGATCAGAGAAAGTGTTTGATATGATTTTAATTTTCTTAAATTTGTTGAGACTGCTCTTGTGCCCTTATATGTGGTCTATCCTAGAGAATGTACCATGAGCACTTGAAAAGTATGTATATTCTGCTGCTTTAGGGTGAAAGGTTCTGAAGTTATCTGTTAAATCCAGTTGATCTAGTGTGTCCTTTAAGTCTGCTGTTTCTTTTTTAATTTTCTTTCTTGAGGATCTATCTAGTGATGTTAGTGGGCTATTAAAATCCCCTACTATTATAGTATTGCTGTTGATTTCACCTTTTATATCCATCAAAGTCTGCTTTATATATTTAAGGGATCCTATATTAGGTGTGTAGATATTTACAATGGTTATATCTTCCTGTTGGATTGCTTCCTTTATCATTATGTAGTGAACTTCTTTATCTCTTACTATATTCTTACTAAATTCTTTGTTTTAAAGTCCATTTTGTCTGATATAAGTATTGCTACCCCCGTTTTTTTTCATTTCCATTTGCATAAAATATTTTTTCTATCCTTTTACTTTCAGTTTATTTGTATCTTTTGTTTTGAGGTGTGTTTCTTTTAGACAGCATATGTATGGGTCCTTATCTATGCAGCTACTGTATATCTTTTGATTGGATCATTTAATCTATTTACATTTAAGGTTATTATTGATATGTAGTTGTTTATTGCCATTTTAGTCTTTAAAGTTTTATTCCTCTGTTACTATATTCTTTTTCCTTTTTGTTCTGTTTACAACAGGCCCCTTAGCATTTCTTGCAGCATTGGTTTGGTTGTAATGAATTCCTTGTTTTTTTGTTTTTTGGGTTTTTTTTGGTCTGGGAAGCTCTTTATTTCTCCTTCCATTTTAAATGATAGCCTTGCTCGAAAAAGTAGTCTTGGTTGTAGGCTCTTGTTCTGCATTACTTTGAATATTTCTTGCCATTCCCTTCTGGCCTCAAGTGTTTCTGTTAAGAAGTTGGATGTCATCTTTATGGGGGCTGCTTTGTAGGTGATAACCTTTTTTTCTTGCAGCTTTTAATATTTTCTCTTTATCTCTTAGCTTTCATATTTTAATTATGATGTGTCTTGGTGTAGATTTCTTTGGGTTTCTCTTTAATAGAGTTCTCCATGCTTCTTGAACTTGTGTGACTTTTTCCTGCATCTATTTAGGGAAGCTTTCAGCTATGATTTCATTGAACAAGGTCTCTATTCCTTGTTCTTTCTCTTCTTCTTCAGGAACCCCTATGATGCAGATGTTGTTTCTCTTTAGGTTGTCACAGAGCTGTCTTAGACTTTCCTCAGATTTTTTCAGCCTCTTTTCTTTTTGCTGCTCCACCTCTTTGTTTTCGTTTATCTTGTCTTCTAAATCATTGATTCGATCCTCTGCTTCATCCAGCCCACTATTAATTGCTTCTAGTGTATTCTCCATTTCTGATATTGTATTTGTCATTTCTGACTGGTTCTTCTTTATTATTTCAATGTCCTTTTTGACATTGAAATAAGCTTATAATCTTATTATTTATGTGCTCATTGTGTCCATCCATTGTTGTTCTCTGATCTTTCAGCATTTTATTAATCCTTATTTTAAAGTCTGCATCCAGTAGTTTGGTTATTTCCATATCACTCAGTTTATTTTCTGGAGGTTTCTCTTGTTGATTCATTTGGATTGCACTCTTCTGTCTTCCCATTATGTCTGTGTGTTTGGGTGTGTTGTTTGTAGAGCTGGTTGAGTCTAGGGTTGGTGTTGTCTGCTTCCAATTTTCAGTTGTGTTATTTCTTGGTCTTCTTGGATTGGCATCAGCTGTTGTTTGTAATCCACTGTTGGACTTGGCTTTTCTAGTAGAGCTGCTATGAAGTCTTGATTTGTTTTGTGTTCTTCTCAGTTTTCTTAACTCGGTGGTAGTCTTGTTTACTGATCTCAGCAGGGGGCTTATTTGAAACTCTATCCAGGAATGCAGTGGGTGTAACTCGAGACTCTGAAGGCCTGATCTGCCAGCTACTTTCTGGGGGCAGGGTGCTTTCTCCACTTCAGTAGGAGAAGGTGTATCTCAGATCTCCATGGAGACCTGAGTTACTGCCCTTCCTCCCCACTTTCTGTTTTCAGCTGTGTCTTATTGCACTGATTGGAGCTGGTGAGCTTTCTGGAGGTGGGTTACCCAGAACCACTTTAGGCTTGTGGTATGTGGAAGGATCAACCCCTCCCCCAGTTATGGCTCCCTCCACACTGGATTAGTCAGCTTTTCAGCTCACCCCATGCATTCCTCTGCCTGTCACCATTAGTCTCTCTCTCTCCTCGCTTTCCTTTTGGAAGACAAGCAAGCCCTCTCAGCATACCTTGTTCCCAGGTCCCCAGGCAAGTGGCTGTGAGTGATATTTTCTGCTCTTCTCCTTGGAATGAGAGCCCTTCTGGGCTCTCAATCTCACCCCCCCACTTTGTTCCTGCAAGCAGGGGAGACCCACCATGCTTCAGAGCTCCCTACCAGGCTCGGTGTGGCTTCTTTTTTGCCCCTTGGTTTTTGAGAGCCATTCTTGTAGTCCCGAGCTGGTTTTTCATGCTGATTGTTCCTAAATTAATTTGTAATCCAGTTTGGTGGTGTGAGCTGGGAGTCTGTATGTCTGCTTACTCTGCTGCCATCTTGGTATCTCCGTACTAAGCATTCTTCTATGCATGTTAGCACATTTTATTCTCTGAAAATGCCACCAGGTAAGAAGTATCATTATCTTCATTTTATGGATGAAGAAATTGTTACATTTAAGTAATTCACCTGAAGTCTCACTGCTGGTAATAAAGGAGCAATATTCAAATCTCAAGACTGTGGAACTGTTCACCTTTTCTCTAGATGGGTCCTGGGTTACTTGGCCATGTCATGCCATAGGCTGTTGGCTTCCTTCATTCTGGGTCTATATCCAAGGCTTCATTTGTGGCAGGGCCAAACTCCAGGAAATTACTTCTGCCCTGGGTGACGTGGTGGCCAGCAAATAGGAAAGGACTCTGTCTTCTTGGGGCTCTTCCCCAGCATTCAGGAGAAAGATGTAAAACTTCAAGTAATTATGTTCTCTTTCAACAGGATGCCTGGTGAAATAGTTACTTCCTCCTACCTCAGTAGGGTGCACTGTGGGCACTTCCTTCCCCTTCCCCTCGCCACAGTGGCCCAGCCCATTTACACTCTTCTTTCTACTTTTATCACAAATGCTTTCTTCACAGCACTTCTCACAATGCTTACCATAAAACTTACTTGTGCATTTAACTCTCTAACGTCCATCTCCTATTTGTGCTCAGTCAGGAGATGTAACCTGTCTCATCAGTGGGTTCTGGCTGAGGTGGGCCATCCAGAACTATTTTTCATGAGAATAAAGGAGCAAAAAAAAATGAATGGATGACTCCTGTATCTGGGATTCTTTCCTTAAAAGAAAGTCTAAAATAGAGGTGAAATGGGCAATGTTCAAGAACCTAAACAAATTCTTTAGGAAGACAAAGAAAATGACCACTTAGAGTGTTGTATAAGCTATGGCAACCAAGTCTAGTTGAATACTACCTTCAGTTAGTACAGTAATCCTCTTACCCATGGAGACTGTATTCCAAGATGTCCAGTGGATGGCTGAAATGGATGATAGTACCAAACTCTGCATGTACTATGTTTTACTTATACATACATACCTTTTTGCTTCATGTTACAGGTCCTCTCTGGCATGTATTCGAATTGCCAGCATCACTATGCTTGTGTTTTGGGACCATGACTGAGTGAAATAAGGATGACTTGACCACAAGTATAGCAATCCTGCAACCATCTCCTAACACCAGATGGCTAAGTGACTCATGGGTGGGTAGTGTCTACAGTCTGGAGATGCTGGACAAAGTAATAATTTATATCCTGGGATGGATGGGAAAGAACAGCATGAGATTTCATAATGATACCCAGAACAGCGTGCATTTTAAAACTCATGAAATATTTCTGGAATTTTCTATTTAATATTTCCTGACCACAGATGACATGGGTAACTGAAACAGCAAGAAACAAAGCTACAGATAAGGAAGTACTGCTATAGTGCCTAAGACAGAGGATAGATAAGATAACTAGATGTCCCAGTTTGTTTGGGACAGTCCTCATTTGCCCCTGTTGACCTATCACACTGGTTTAGCATTTGTCTGGGATAATGTGATATAATCTAAAAGATAACCATTGATAATTTGTCTTGCCTTCTTTGACTCTTTCAAGGATAACATGCCCAGGGCTTGCTGATAACACAAACTGTGCTAAGACACAGCATAGTCTCAAGTGGTCGAAGGAGAAGCACTTGGTGTTGCCACCCATTGACAAACACGTGGTGTGCTAGTCAAACGTGCCATAGACCCATTTGTTTCAACATGTGCCATGTTGCAGCTGCATGTGCAGAATTGGCGGGAAATAAGAGAAATTAAAAGGTTAGGTGGGTGTGAAATATCTGTCAGAAACTGTGTCTCCTTTCATTCTTAAAGGTGTAAGTTATATGGATACCTTATCTAGAAACCTCCTTCTTTTCTATGTTTAATTTTATTTTCCCATTGTATTTGAGATAAATAATTGTGGTTTTGTAATGTTGTTTATAAACAGTTTATTGAGCATCTAGACCCCAGGACTCATATAAACATTGGGATTCAGCAGGTTGGATGTGAGGCCCGGGAATCTGCATTTCAACGGGTTTGCTCCAGGATTCTGAACAGAGTTCTACAGAATATCCTTGAAGAAGAGCATGGGTGTCCACAGAGAGGCAGTGCGTTCCCAATAGCTGCGTGTGGTGGTAGCACAAGTCCTGGCCCTGCATGGTGATCCAGGTACTTGAGGAAAAGGAAAAATGTAAACCTAACAAGGAGGACACCAGAGCCAACTGCTCAAACTTCTGCGAGTCCTGGCCTTGGATTTGCAAGCTCTCTGAATAGCATACTGATACCATTGATATGATATGTGGCATATATGTTACTTTAATTGTTATCAAGCATCTTAAATATCAGCTACATACCCAACAGCAAGCCCATTGGGTGGCATTTCTTCCTGAAGTTCAGGTTATGCTGATTTGAGGCCCTGAGAGCTAGTCTACTACTACATCTGCTTCTGACTGTTTTTGGACAATGGTGCTTTCATCAAGCAGGTGTGGACTTCTCTAAACTAAATCTTATTTAATAGCAAAATGTGTGTGTAAGTATGATTTTTGTGTGTGGTAGCTACACACAGGCACATATGCGGTGGCAGGTGAAGAGTATAATATTAAAAAAAAGAAGGAATAATACTGAAAACATTCTTTGCTTGACTAAACTTTAGTTAGGCTCCATCACATTTTCTTAAACCCCGTATTTGTGAACTTCCTTGTAAAATCCATTTATCAAGAACCTTGCTAAGTCAGTTTATAAGAGCTGTTCGTCCTGCATTTTTAAATCACCTTCAATATCTAATTCAGTTTCTCATCCTCCACCATCCCTGCCTATGTTCAGTGAAGACCCTGTTAGCTCAGTGTAGCCAGAACGCCCTCCTCTTGAGGTTTCCTGTGTTCTCCCTCGCCTGACCACTTCCCCAACCCTGCCCCTGCTCCTTGCTCTATATCTTTCCTCTCCCCTGCCTGGGTCTGTGCTGAGGGTCTGCCCTATTGCAGTCGTTCTGAATAAAATCTATTTTCACTGCTTTAAATTATTTCCAGGTCTGATTATTCTTTGATAATTCTGATATTTACATTGAGATAATATGGGCAAGGTGCCTATGTCTAATCTAAACAGGTTGGGGGGGAGTCATTGTGTATTTAAATTTACATTTTTTTATTTAATGTCAACAGATTGGAAATTAAAAACTTGATTGTAAATTTATATAAATACATATTATAGCCTGACCAGGCGGTGGCGCAGTGAATAGAGCGTTGGACTGGGATGAAGAGGACCCAGGTTCGAGACCCTGAGGTCGCCAGCTTGAGCATGAGCTCATCTGGTTTGAGCAAAAGCCTCCCAGCTTGAACCCAAGGTCGCAGTCAAGGCACATATGAGAAAGCAATCAATGAACAAGTAAGGTGTTGCAACGCGCAATGAAAAACTAATGATTGATGCTTCTCATCTCTGTCCGTTACTGTCTGTCTGTCCCTATCTATCCCTCTCTCTGACTCACTCTCTGTCTCTGTAAAAAAGAAAAAAAAGAAAAAAGTTAAAAAAATACATATTATAGATTTTCACTTAGAAGAGACTTTTTTCTATGAGATCCAAGAACATTCTGCTTTATTATTTATTTATTTATGATCTATCTGTATTTGTGTCATATAAGAGAAAATATTCCTAGTTCGGTTGATTTTTCACTCGTTTAAAGACATTGTACTGAATGGTTTCCAACAATAACAGCTACAAAAATCTTTGTTCCTGTTGCAAAAGCTCCATTTAGACTATTCCTTGAATGTTGTGGTGCCCCGATGGAGCACAAGTGAAGCAAGATGCCGCCAGGAGCCGGGTTTCACGCCTCTTCCCGTGGGCCTGCTCGTTCAGTGTGGCCGCTGCAGGGAACGAAGCGGGCACACGTGCCGGGGTTTGAGAACTCTGCAAAGTATTCACGCATTAATAGAATAGAAAAAAAAAAGCAAGCTGACCAGTGGTATTTGTTAAATGTCAGCACTTGAAAAGAAGAACAAAAGCAGATTTCAGTGAAATTCACCAAGTTCCAGAAGGAGCAGTGAGCACTGCGGAGGGAGAGCCCTGAGGTTGGGGTCCTCACCCCTCTCTCCTCTGCGTGTGCAAATATCAAATTTTGTAGGGAAAATGGTGAAAGATAAAATTACGTACTCTGCTTGATTTTTTAATGTTTCAGAGTTCTATCATTGGTGATGATAGCTTTATCTCGTTTTCCCACAGGAGCAAGCTCAACCTCATTCAAAAGCAGCTGATTCTAGCACAAAACTTTGGGTTCGGAGTTTCTGAGTCCCCTAAGAGGAAGGAGAGGGGTGGGGGAGCAGTAATTCACATGTGAGGGTCTGGAACAACCTCTTGCTTCAGGGTCTTGAGGTCTGAAATATTGGGTCTGTATTTCTGGTCCCACTGGTTTTTAGCTGGTTGACCTCAGGCAAGAAACTTAGAAACTCTTTGACTCTCTAAACTTCATATGTATAAAGTAGGGGTGTCAAAATATTTACTTCTCAAGAGACTTATTAGAATTAAGAAGTAGCATCTAAAGAGGCTAGACGAGTGCCTGGTGTCCATAGCACCCAGCACCTGCCGAATGTCGTTATGATTCTCCTCAGCAGAGCGCAGGGTGAAAGGCGGCAGCACTGCGTGCACTTCGTCCCTTAGGAATGCTTTCCCTTGGCATATTCCGAAGAAGTATTTTAAAGCATAGTTTGCCCAGAAAAAGCTGTTGTAGGAAAAAAAAGGAGTGGGGTGGAGTTGGTTAGGCAGCAGTTTTTACAGTCAAAGAAAGCTTGGAAAACTCAATGAAATTAATTTTAAAAAATCTTTCAAAAAGTCTTATTGACTTATTAATCTTAATTAATTAATTGTGATTTAATAAATACCCGTTTAGTGCTTATTCTGCACCAAGCACTGTTGTTAAGTGCTTTATAACTACTAACATACTAATCCTATGAGGTAGGAGATATCCTCGTTTTAGCAGTAAGAAACAGAGGGGTTAAGTATATAGCCTGAGGTCTCACAGCTAAGAAAGGAGGAGCTGATACTCTGGTTCCTGGGCTCTGCGTTGAACCCTTTGCACATACTAATAGACCATTTGAAGCTTCAAGCGACAGCCTGACTCATCTGTGTGCTTTCTCTGACTCTGTAATCCCCTACAATTATTTGACCATAGAACCCACTCATTTGAAGAACATTTATGAACTAGTTTTCTCCATAGTTCACAAATTCATGGATCTCAGTGGAGGATGAAAATCTATATTCATTGAACAACTGCTCTATGCCCAGTATAGTGCTGAAGTTTTGCTCCCAAAAGTGATAGGTCATCTGGACATGAACAAAGCTTTGACCTGAAAATGATGGACTGTCCTTGTATTTGATTAATAAAGTCTGCATGATATGCCATAAGTAGGTAGTTCATCCCAGCTGCTGGATTTTCCCATCCATCAGACACACTATTTATGCTATCAGCCAGAACAAAATAAATTAGGTTGGGATCATAAACAACAATCTCAAATTAGATCACAAATCATTTCCAAAAGAGGTAAGCCCACTTTTGAGCTGAAGGTGTTTACATTAATACATAGCACAGGGTTCCAAACTTCTCAGAGATTATCCATCTCCCTGCTCAGGCCTTACTAAATCACCTCAGATATTTTTCCTCCAAAACTTTCCTACTACCCCACAAAACAATGCTGATTGTTCCAGAATCCATCTGTCTTTGTAAAGAGACCTATTTATCTGGTGTTGGGAATTTCAAACTGAAGCACAAGACAGAATAAAGTCAAAATTTAGCAATAAACATCTTACACTCACCAAATTCTTCAGAAAGTTAAAGAAAAAGGCACATGCTTTAAAGTTAATGAACTGTTCTTTTATAGCCGCCTTGGCAGCTGTAAAATCTGAAGGCATCTCTGAACCACAGTGTTTGGCTGATTTCAGATAACCTCAGCTGCCTACAGAGGTGGAAAATGGGAAAGCTTAGGTCCTCTCATCTTTGTTATTCCTTCAAACCTAAACAACAACAGTTATTTTTATAACTAAATGTGTTTTGTGTCTTCTAGTTCACTTAAATATGGTTGCTAATGATGATAAGCCAATAAATCTTCAAATATTCCTAAATACATGAGCTAAATATATATTTCACTATGCATCATTTATATGTCTCTTTGAAACCAAAATAATTCAGAGATAGTTTCATTTGTTCTGTTTTTATGTAAAATGAGGTAGGGTGTTCTCTAAATGTGATTGGATTGAACTGCAAATTTTAGCCAGCTGCAGCTGAAGCAACCATATCAGCTTTTATGGTATTCTTAACAGAATAATTAAAAAGGGGGGCGTGGCCCGTTGGCTCAGCAGTAGAGCATCAGCCAGATGTGTGGAAGTCATGGTCAGAACACACAGGAGAAGCAACCATCTGCTTCTTCACACCTCCCCCTCTGCCTTCTCTCTCTCTCTCTCTCTCTCTCTCTCTCTCTCTCTCTCTCTCTCTCTCCTCCTACAGCCATAGCTCAAATGGTTCAGGCAAGTTGGCCCAGACACTGAGAATGACACTATGGCCTCGCCTCAGGTGCTAAAATAGCTCAGTTGCCAAGCAATGGAGCAAGGGCCCTTGATGGGCAAAACTTCAGTCCAAGACAGGTGTTGCCAGAGGAATCCCTATTGGGGCACATGCGGGAGTCTGTCATTCCGCCTCCCTGCCTTTCACTTGATAAAAAAAAATGTTCGGTTATTTATATATTTTTTTGGGGGGGGGGAATGTTTTTCCTTTGAAAAACACTTTGCAATGGTAATATGTCAAGAATTAATAGAGGTAAATTTTCCATAAAGTTTTTATAAGAAGAATTAGTGATATAGATCACAAGGCTCTGATATTTGACACCAAACTTGGTATTCGTACACTAAGTTAAAAGAGACTCATTCTTCCCTTTCTTTGGAAGTGTCTTGGCCATGCAGAAAGTAGTTTTTTTCGAGCTGTACTTTATTGGGAAATAAGTGAACATCTGACCAAGCTAGAAATGTCTGCATGTTTCATTCATTGTCTCTTCTTTTTCTCCTTGTTGTCCTGCTTCTTTGCTCTCCCCTCTTCAAAGAAGGTTCTGCTCTCCACTCATGGCTTCCCATAACGGAGGTGGCAGAGCAGAAAAATCAGGTTAAGAAGTAAAACACTTCCCTTTCCAATTTCGTCTTCAAAGCCTAAGCCTGGGGGACATTTAGGTGATTCTTCCAGTGAGATAAAAAGAACAGAATTTCTGATAGCAGATCTCCACTGAATTTGGCCAGAAACACTAGAAAACTTTTCACCAATCTAGAAAAAGGCTTCCCTTGGCTAGGTAGTGGATAAGAGAGAGGAGATTCAGAGCTTGTCAGAGCCAGGAGACCAGAGTAAATGACTGCATGTTACATGCAAAAAAAAAGCCGACCATCTCCCACACACACCAGTCTGGGAACTATTAGTGGCCAGGAAAAATCTCACTAGAACCTAGACTGTGTATCAAAAGAAAAGATCATTGTTAGAGACACTGGGGAATGCCCAGAGCTATGAGAGCAGTGGTCCACAGAACTGCTCCCTCCCTGATTGCACCCTTTTTTTGAGCAGGCCTACCTATGGCCTTTGCCCAGGAGCATACCAAAGCCTTCCTATCAGCACCACCGATGACATTTCAAAAGCAGACTACCACTTGCCCAGTGAAAGCCAAGGAATACATTCATTTATTCACCCATTCATCCATTTCAATTAAGTCAACAGCTATATACAGACCATTTTCCATTCATGCACACTCTCATAGGCACTGAGCAGAGAGAGAATTGAGTTCTTCTCCTCATGGCTCTTCTATTCTAATGGGGAGACCAATAAGAAACAAGTAATATAAAACATGTCAGGTAGCCATAAGTGCTATGAAGAAAAACAGGTGCTGGTAGTTAGAAGGAGAAGGGAGAAGCGTGTAAATGTGGACTGGTCAGGGAGTGGCTGTGAGGAAATGAGAACCGAGCAGAGACCTGAATGCAGGGAGGGACAGAGAAGGGAGGAAAGCCTGGAGCAGCAGAAGGAGTGCTCAGCAGGTGGGTCAGTGATCTGTGTGAGGACTCGGAGCCAGAGCATGACCTCCTGTGGGAAGCACAGTGAGGAAGCCAGTGCACTAGGGAAGGAGCAGCATTAGACAGTGGCTAGACTGTGGAGAGAACTTACTCATTGGAGGGTGGAGAACACAGAGGTGACATTTACGCTACTGCAGACTGTGAATCTCCAGGGAAAGAATGTCACAGGCAATGTTTACAATACACTTCAGTGACCAGGTAAGAAGCATAAAGTAGTTGTTTTTTTTTTGTTTGTTTTGTTTTTTTTTGTATTTTTCTGAAGTTGGAAACGGGGAGGCAGTCAGACAGACTCCCGCATGCACCCGACCGGGATCCACCCGGCATGCCTACCAGGGGGCAATGCTCTGCCCATCTGGGGCATCGCTCTGTTGCAGCCAGAGCCATTCTAGCGCCTGAGGCAGAGGCCACAGAGCCATCCTCAGCGCCCGGCCAACTTTGCTCCAATGGAGCCTTGGCTGCGGGAGGGGAAGAGAGAGACAGAGAGGAAGGAGAGGGGGAGGGGTGGAGAAGCAGATGGGCGCTTCTCCTGTGTGCCCTGGCTGGGAATCGAATCCGGGACTCCTGCACGCCAGGCCAACGCTCTACCACTGAGCCAACTGGCCAGGGCCATAAAGTAGCTCTTGAGTCCCACAGAGCACAGATTGAGGCAAGCGGAGTTGGGCCTGCTGCCCGGTGGCACTTAGCGTGTACTCCTGCCTGCCCTGCTGGTTTCACAGTGAGATTCTCTTCTTTTTTAGAGGGTGGGGGCATGTTTTATAATATATTTTATTTCAATAACAAGATGTAATATGGGACATTAAAGAGATAACTATGTTTAAGATCACTCGAAAAACACATATGATAATTATATGCTAGACATTAACCAGAGCAGCTAACCCAGAATTTCATAGTGCAGCATTATAAATATGTTCGTGTCAGGCATATTAACAAAGTGCACAGAATTGGTTAAAAAAGACAAGTGTTTAAAAACACGTATTTCACAAATGGAGACTAATTTATATCATTTAGAACATAAGCAAAGTTAAAGCTATTTATCATTTTAACAAGAATTTAAAACACTGCCAGATTTTTTTTTTAATGTATTAGTTTTGGGCGTACAGCTTCATAGTTGGACAATCATATACTTTACATAGTGTTCTGACATTTCTAATACTCCAACTGGCATCATATTTAGTTAGCAAAATTTTATTGACTATATTTTCTGTACTTCCTTCCTTCCCCGTGACTGTTTTGTGGCTACCAGTTTGTGTTTCTTGATCCCTTCACCTTTCACCCAGTGCGCCCTCCCTTCCCCTCTGATGACTGTAGTTCTCTCTGTAGCTATGAGTCTGTTTCAATGTTGCTTGTTTATTTATTTTGTTCTGTAGATTCCACATTTAAGAAAGATCATATGGCACTTGTCTTTCTCTGACTTATCTCACTGCGCGTATACCCTCTAGGTCCATCCATGCTGTTGTAAATGGTAAGATTCCACTCATTTTACAGCTGAGTAATATTTCAGTGAGATATTTTAAAGGTCAACTCTATGGCACAAATTATTGGAAAGGCTATGTAGTGATGTGTCCAAAAAATTTTCTGTTACGGATATCTTTAAAGTCTCTAAATTGGGACACTTAAAAATTTGAAAAAAAGAACTTCCAGTTTGATTTTTCACTTAGACTAAATCTTGCAGGCCTTAGAGAAGATGAAAGATATAGGTATGTACTCCTCTCTTTATTCCCTTCTGCTGTTGCCTGAGTCACATAATGAATCAATAATCTCATTATTTTTCAAAGCCATTTAGCATTGGCTAATTTCTGACACGGAAAATGTGGTATCAATGTGTGTTTTACAGGTATTGATAGAATTCTTAGAGAATTAGAGGCTCACTTCCTTCCTAATATCTAGATTTGAGTGTAATTCCATTAAATGCTGATTTAGAACCTAGCAATTTTTCTTTTTAGCTCTTATCACAGTTTTATTCACATATGTATATAATACCCTTTTAAAAAAAAATAATGTGTTTAGTAGCTGAGCCTGCATTTAGACTATGTACTCCACCAGGGCAGGGGCTGGGGTTTTTTGGTTATTTTATCCCTATTCTGTCATTAGTTCTAAAATGTGGTAATATAATCACATAAAATATGGTCCTGCCAGTTAACATCTTGAGCATCTGCTTTATCCTGATGCCTACTTTATAGAATTAGAAAAAATGTATACAATTTATTGTCACAGTGCCTTGCACACAGTTGGTATTCAATAAATGGAAATTATCAGTTTTATTATTGTGATAAAGGACTTTTTTCTTTGTTTTCCTCAATGAACTGTCATGAAGACTTCCACATGTCATTAAATGTTTTGAATCCTGAGCTACATTACCCATTTTTTATTAGACTCAATTTTTTTAACAATTTTTTTTTCAAAATTTAAGTTTTCTCCAGTAGTTTTCTAATATAAATAACCTTGAAGTAAACATCAATGTGCATAAAACTATGTCTCAGTTTCTGCTGAGTTCTTTGGAGTGGATTCTTGAAAGAAGAAAGGCAGGTTTTCAGTATACAGACTGCATAGAATTTTTATTTATTTATTGTGTGTGTGTGTGAGAGAGAGAGAGAGAGAGGAGGGGAAATAGTAAGGTAGACTCCTACATGCATCCTGACCGAGGTCTACCCAGCAAGCCCCATCTGGAGCTGATGCTCAAGTACCCCACTATTTTTTGCCTGAGGCTGACATGCCGAAGAGCTATCCTCAGTGCCTAAGGTCAATGCTCAGGTGAAGCAAGCCACTGGCTGCAGGAGAGCAAGAGAGAGAGAAAAAAAGGGGAGATGGAGAGAAAGAGAAGCAGATGGTGGCTTCTCTTGTGTGCACTGATCGGGAATCAAACCCAGGATGTTCACATGCTGGGCTGACACTCTATCCACTGAGCCACCAGCCAGGGTCGAATTTTTTTTTATATATATCATTAACTTGCTTTCCAGAAAGTTAAACCCAGTTATTTTCCCAAGTATGGGGTACTTTGGTGCAACAACTTCACTGTTTTCTTGACAACATGAAGTGTTAATTTTACTTCTTAATCTGATAGTCAGAATAGTGTCTTACTGTCATTTTAATATGTGTATTTGATTGCCAGTGAGTGTAAACATTTCTATATCCTCAAACACTCTGTTCTCTTGGCCCCTGACTCTACTTCCCTACTTTTCTTTCCATTCCACGGGTGCCTCCTCTCAGTCTCTGTGCTGTTCCTCCTCAGAAACCCAGCTTCATTAGGCCACATTTTTTTTCTACATTTACTTCTTGGATGATCTCATTGGTCTCATGGCCTTAAATATCATTTTTATGTCAGACACTCCCAAAATTTATACTCCAGTCCAGACATCTCTCTTGAATGTCGGACCCATAAATCTATTTTCTGTTCAACATCTTCACTTAGATGTCTTGTAAAAATAAAATAAAATAAAATGACACTTCAAACACAAGATAGTCTACACTAAGCTTCTGATGTTTCTTTTTTCAGTCTTGCTCATCTCTGTTAATGGCAACTTTATTCTTCCAGACTCAGGGCCCAAGCCCTGGGCCTCCTGTACAGCCCTCTTTCTGTCACATCCCCTATTTAATCCATTAGCAAGCCCCATTGGTTCCTCCTTCAATTATAGCCATAATCTGACCAGTTCTCAATGTCTTCACTGTTTCATTGTAATATAGTTTTCTTCCTGACCCAGTTTTGGAGCCCTGGCTAGAGGCTGGGCTGTTTCCCTTCTCAAACAACCAATGAAGGACTAAGTCTACACTTCAACCTCCTCCCTTACTGGATTCACGAGCTCAGGACCACTGGACACCTGCCCCTCAGCCAGGTACTGGACAGGTAGCAACAGCTTCAGTGCCCTGGGGCCTGCAAAATTATTCTAATTACCCAATCCACAGGGTCCCACATGGAAGCCTAACTTACCCCACCCTCAAATAGAGAAATTACATAAAGACAGGTAAAAATGGTTTCTAAATAACATTCAGAAGGCTTACTTGATTTTCTGTAAATTCATAAATAAATTAGTAAAGTACAGTGAAGCCTTGAAAAAATGGGTTTGAACTGCATGAGTATACTTATACATGGATTTTCTTTTTCCCATGATTTTTTCCCAGTAAATATTGAAAAATATTGAACAGTACTGTAAATGTATTTTCTCTTCCTTATGGTTTCCCTAATAACATTTTCTTTTCTCTAGTTTACCTCAATGTAAGAATACAGTATACAATACAAATAACATACAAAATATACTGCTCACAAAAATTAGGGATATTTCAAAATAAATATGAAGTGATAAAAAAAGAAGCATTTGATTTTTTTAAATTTGCTGAATTTTTCTAAATTTGCTGATATTGTCTTTGTGGCCCAACATATGGTCAATTCTTGAGAATGTTCCATGTACACTAGAGAAAAATGTATACTCTGTCACTTTGGGATGAAGTGTCCTGTAGATGTCTATCATATCCAGGTGTTCTAGTATTTCGTTTAAGGCCACTATATCTTTATTGATTCTCTGTTTGGATGACCGATCTAGAGCTGTCAGCGGTGTATTGAGGTCTCCAAGTATGATTGTATTTTTGTTAGTTTTTGTTTTAAGGTCAATAAGTAGCTGTCTTATATATTTTGGTGCTCCTTGGTTTGGTGCATATATATTAAGAATTGTTATGTCTTCTTGATTCAACTTCCCCTTAATCATTATGAAATGACCATTTTTGTCTCTGAGTACTTTTTCTGTCTTGTAGTCAGCATTATTAGATATGAGTATTGCTACACCTGCTTTTTTTTGGGTGTTGTTTGCTTGGAGTATTGTTTTCCAGCCTTTCACTTTGAATTTGTTTTTATCCTTGTTGCTTAGATGTGTTTCTTGTAGGCAGCATATAGTTGGATTTTCTTTTTTAATCCATTCTGCTACTCTGTGTCTTTTTATTGGTAAGTTTAATCCATTTACATTTAGTGTAATTATTGACACTTGTGGGTTCCCTACTGCCATTTTATAAATTGCTTTCTGTTAGTTTTGTATCTAGTTTGATTCTTCTCTTTTGTTTTTCTATCATTTGTTTTTGTTTGTTTGTGTTCCATACTTCTTTCCTCTGTTGCTACCTTTTTTAAGTCAAGTGTTTTTGTGGTGGTTTTTTTAAGGGTGGTTACCATTAAGTAATGAAAAGGGTACCTACCATATTCATTGTAGTACCCTACCTTATAAGTATTTCTGCACTTCATCGTCCTTTGCTACTGTTAATCTCCATCCTCTCCCCCCTTTTTTTCCTTTGTTGTCACAGTTTAAGTTTGGTTTTATTGTGTTCTTGGTGGAGCTGTTACTTGTGGTGTTGTTTTCTTTTGTTCTTTGAATCTGGTTGGAAAACCCCCTTTAGTATTTCCTGGAGTGGGGGCTTTCTGTTGATAAATTCTCTCATCTTTTCTGTATTTGTGAATGTTTTTATATCTCCTTCATACTTGAAGGATAGCTTTGATGGGTATAGTATTCTTGGCTGAAAGTTCCTCTCTTTCAGGGCTTTAAATATTGGGGTCCACTCTCTTCTAGCTTGTAGAGTTTCTGCTGAGAAATCTGATGATAATCTAATAGGTCTTCCTTTATATGTTGTACTCTTCTTTTCCCTGGCTGCCTTGAGAATTTTTTCTTTGTCATTGGTTTGTGTCATCTTTATTATGATGTGCCTTGGAGTGGGTTTGTTGGGGTTAAGAAAACTCGGTGTTCTGTTTGCTTCTTGAATTTGAGGCTTTAGTTCCTTCCACAGGCTTGGGAAGTTCTCATCTATTATTTGTTTGAGTATATTCTCCATTCCATTTTCTTTCTCTTCTCCCTCTGATATACCTATTATTCTTATGTTATTCTTTCTGATGGAGTCAGATAATTCCTGTAGGGCTTTCTCGTTTTTTATTATTTTTGAGTCTCTTTCTTCTTCTCTCTGTTGTGCCTCAAGTTGTTTGTCTTCTATTTCACTAATCCTATCTTCAATCTGGGCTGTTCTGTTAGCTAAGCAGCTCGTGAATTGATTTTTCATTTCTGTTTGATTTGTATTTATAGTTTCAATTTCCTTGGTAATATATTCTTTGTGTTCATTGAGTTGTTTTCTGATCTCCCTATATTGCCTTTCTGTGTTTTCTTGTATATCTCTGAGTATTTTTAAGATTTCTATTTTAAATTCTTTGTCATTTAGCTCCAAGGCTTCCAATATGTTAAGTCTTTTCTCCATAGATTTTTCCACATCTATTTGTGTTACCTCTCTTTCTTTTGTATCCATAATATTCTATTTCCTCTTTCTTATCGGCATCTGAGGGTGGTCTTGTTGATAGCACTAATTAGAATTAATAAAGAGTAAAAATTAAAAAAAAAAAAAAAGGTAAAACACCCCACAAAAAAAACAGTAATAATTTATTATTTCCCCCTTTTTTTTTTCTTCTCTTTCCCTCCTCTCCCCTCCTCAGGGAAATATTGTGCCTATAATGGAGGGCCTGATTTGGGGTGAAGAGTTCAAGGGGCAAAAAAAAGGGAGTAGGGACCTATTAAATGCAAAAAAAAAAAAAAAAAAAAAAAAGGAAGAAAATCTTAGACAAGCATAAGATGATTTGCTTGTAAGTGATGGTCAACTAAGAGATATAATGAGAAGGATAAGAGGGAACCAGAAAAAAGGACCAAAAAAGAATAATAATGAAGAGAAAAATAAAAATAATAAGTAAAAATCTGTTGTATTAAGTGGAGCGAAGACTAAATACAATGGAGACCTTGGGTTGGGAGGACCCAAAATGCCACAAAAATAAACAAACAAGAAAAAAATAAAAACAAAAGCAAATAAGAAAAATAAAGCCAAAAAAAGCCTTGAGTCCCAAATTAACTAATTTGTTCGTGATTGAGGATTAAATGGGAGGAAAGTAAAATGATAGAAGAAAAAACGAATAGAAAGGAAAAAATAAGAAAAAGAGAAAAACAAAGGAAGAAATAAAAAAGGAAAAGAAAAAAAAACAAAATAAAGCAAAACAAACAAAAAAAAAAAACAAAAGAGGAGAGAGTGAGAGTTAAGTGTTTTGGAGTATAACCTTAAAGGAGGGTGAGGATGAAGAAGAGAAATAAAATGTAACACTCATGGGTAGTGTAGTTCAAGAAAAGGGAAGCATAAGATGGGCAGAGAATAGAAGGACCGAGGTGGAGGAAATAAAGGCAATAAGATAGAAGAAACAAACAACAACAACAAAAAAATTAGTGGAACAAGTTGTAAAGTCTGTGGATTTTTCTTGATTTTGAGAGGTTAACTTCTTCCTTTTTCTTTTCTCTCCCTCTTCCTGGTCGGTGACTCTGTACCCCAGGCTCTGCCCCTGTGTCACACCCAGGCAGGGATTTGCAGTTGATGGGATTCTATAGCAATGTCCTATAATTGGCTTTAGTCTTGCTGGTAGTCAAGGCCTGTTGGAGTTTGCAGGGTCCAACGATGAGAGAGTTTGCTTTCCTGGATTCTCTCTCCTAGTCCCCCCTTTCTGAATTAGCAGCCTGGTGATCCAGCTATAAGGCTGCAACTGCTTCTGCCTGGGGAGCAAGAGGCTCAAAGAGCTGGGAAATCCCCACTCTATCCCCACTCAGTGCAAGGCTTTGGGAAAGGCTCTGGTAGTCAGGGCCTCCAGTGTAATCAGGTGGGGGTGGGAGTCAATTGTTGTCAAGGTGACTGTTCAGCGCCTATCATTTAGTTGGACCTCTCAACCCAGGCTTTCCACATTTGTAGCCTGTTTTTGCTGGGAAGAAGAGGCACTAGTCTCTGCTTGCGACTAGTGTAGTATAGATCTTATTATCTGCCAAGTCCTTCTTGTTAGCGTTTATCCCTGAATATGGAGGCTCTATCAATCAGAAGTTGCCCCCGCCCCTTTAGCGAGAGGCACTAAAAAATATCACGCCTCTTGTCTTGGGTCGCTGAACTGAGAGAGATCTTATCAATTAGAACCGAGGGTGCACAGATTTCATGGGTTAAGCTAATTTCAGTGATTGGGTCGCAGCTGTGCTCCCGAAGGTATTTTAGGCTGCCTGCGCGCGCCCCTCCCCCAACGCTTGATTGTTAGCTTGAATGGCTGGGTAAGGTGCCCCGCCCACGGAGAGAATCTCCCAAGTAGAAGACCACCCTGGTGCCTCTCCCGCTCGCCCTGCCGCTGGCAGCTGGATCGCACCAGGCGCAGGATAACGGGGCACCCTGGGTGTGCGGGCCAGTAGGGCGCTCTGGGCGCGTGGAATGCCCAGGGCACGCACGCTAATGGGGTGCTCCAGGCACCAGTGGCTGGCGACTCTCACTCGCAGTGCGGGGGCCTCTGGGAACGTTAGCGGTGCTCGCTCTGCAACCGTACCGGGCGCGCGCCCGGGGCTGCTCCTGGCGGCTTGCGGTGGCGGCTCGCGGCAGCGGCTCGCGGCGGCGGCTCGCGGCTCCCGAGTGTGGGCTGACTCACCACAGGCGCATAACCTCGCGGCTTGAATGAATGTCCCTGCGGTAGCTTCCTCCACACCCTTGTCTCTCAGATTCAAGTGATAACAGTCCTTTCGCTATCAGTTTGTGTGGAACTCCGGCATGCTCCGAGGATAAATTTTTCTGTTTCTAGTTGATAAATTTGTTGTGATTTAGGGGAGAGCTGTCAGACGCGCTGCTCACGGCGCCATTTCCGTTTGATTTTTTTAAATTAAACAAGAACAGCAGAAAAACAAAGGACAAGTCAAAGTAAGTTGTTCGATGATGAAAATGAGATACAAAACCAACATTTATTTCATTGGTGAAAATGCACTATACGAAAGGCTGAAAGTACTGGAGTGTCTGCACGTTCCCTGATCCCCTAACTTTTGTGAGCAGTTAATCACAAAACAGTATTAATCAACTATTTATGTTATCAGTAAGTCTTCTGGTTGACAGTAGCCAATTAGTAGTTAAGTTTTGGGGGAGTCAAACATTGTACGCAATTTTTTGACTGACCCTGTGTGCATCTCTGTGTGTGTTATGTGTATATGTGGGTATATATGTACACACATATAGTCAGATACCCCTTTAAATTTAATAACCAAATGTTTTTAATATAGATTTCTTGTGATTTGGCATTTATTTTTTCTTTTTCATCACTTAAGTTTAAACCTCCTTTTGACACTGACAAATCTCTCAGAATGAATAAAGAATAGACTGACAAAGATGGTGAAGAGAAGCGAGACTTTCCGGGAAAATGAGTAAGAAGACTCTCAGGAAAGTAGCTTCCTTTCGTTCAATTCTAGTTGGAACTGCTTATTTCCCAATCTGTTCTTTCAGTTCATTGTTCCTGTCTGCTCTTCTTGCCTTAAATTTATCTGCTTAAGGACCAAACAGCAATTTGCTACCAAAATCAATGCATATTTCATGAACAACAGCAATGACAGCATAACTAACTTTTACTGACTATTATGATATAATGCAGTGGTTCTTAAGCTTTTTGAAGTCAGGGCACATTTAAAATCCTACAAATAATTGTAGGCGCACTATATACAAATTTATGAGAAATATACTATAATAACTAAGTCAACTATTAAAAAAAAAGTATAAAGTCCAAGCATGCTTCTATGGTAATTAAATGAAATAAATACGACAAAATTAAATTTATTCTGACATTAAAAAACATTTTTATGTTATATTTTTGGAGTTATGCTTTTTAGAATTCATAAAAAAGAGGGGTTAAAAATAAAAAAATGACAAAAAAGTTATCTTTTTATATATATAGATACATTCTTAGTAAGATTTGGTAAATTTGGCAGGTTCTGGCACGAATGTGTTAAGTTTTTTCATTCTTGTGTTTATGAGAAACGTGAGCCTGATGTGTCCTAGCAATTTCTTCAATGTTTGGGCATATATTTGAAAGGCAAACTCTCATTTCCTTATCAATACATTGAAGAATTCCTCTCTTTTTACATTTAATTGTGCAGAGTGCAGAAAACCCCCACCATACATATCATCTTAACTTTACATCAAACAAAGGATAGAAGAAACTTGCCTCCAGTCTTTCTGGGGAACATGGGGGGTAGTGTACACAATCCAGCACCACAGCTTAACAGCCTTTTGCAACCTAATTAGGCAAGTGAGGTGGGGGTTTGGGCAGACTGTCAGCTTATAGCCAATTCTTTACACCTCTGTCCCCCAAAAATCTAAACTCCAAAAACCCTGTTGGTTTTTTGGTCCCCAACAGGCACATATTTCTCTGGAATACCATAGGGCGCACCTGGAAATCTTCTAGGACGCACCAGTGCATTCTGGTGCACACTTTGAGAACCACTGATATAATGCAATGTTAAATATTTTAGGTCATTTATTTGTCACAAGAATTCTAGGAACTTTTAATCCTCACTTTATCAGTAAAGAAACCCAGGCTATGAGAGGTCACCTGTGAGATGTCACAGAGTTTAACCCCTTGATTGTTATATAGCTAAGTGTCACATAGTCTAAAGTTTCATGGTTTGGGCAGAGAGAGAAATTGAGGAAACTGGCATGTGTCAACTTGAAAGCAGATGTTCCAGAGAAAGCTCTTGATAGTTAAGGGGATCCTGATTGGACATTTACCAGTGTGGGGAAACAGCTGTGTTAGACTTGCTTGTTGGTTTTCCAGCTGCAAGCACTTTGCATGATTAGTCACGTGAGCATGTGGCAGAAAGCCATGTGTGTATCTCTATGAAAAGTTATGGGTGCTTTCCCTCAGTGGTGATTCTCCCAGATTGTTCTCCTGCCATTTCAAGGTGTGGTTCCCTGATTCCCTCAGCCGCCACGGTGAGGGCCAGTTTTTCTGATCCCTTGTCCTCCACTGCATAAAGTGGTTTTCCTTTGTTTATTTGCTATCCTGTCTCTGTGAGAATTGGCCTGACGCTTTCTGGCTCCACGGTTTCTCTACTATCTGCCCAAATTCAATACAAACATGCCTGGCCTTGACCATCAGTATTATAGTCAGAAGGACCTTTCTTCCTGTTTTAAGGGGAACTGGATGTTCCCAGGCCTCTCTGAGCCCAACTGCCAGCCAGGTCAGTTCTCAGTGTGGTTTTATGTCAAGAAAATCAAACTGGCTCCTACAATATATGTGAAGGAAAGAACTCCCAACCCCAGAACCTCAATGAAGTTTCATATCAGGTGTAGGGCAGCTATGTTAGGCTTGTCATGGGGTTACTGGCTACAAGCACTTTGCCTGATTGGTATATGACTGAGTGGCTGAACCATGTGTGTGTGGCCTATATAAGGCTATGGGTGCTTGTGCTTGAGAGAGATAGGGGATTGTGGATGGCAGATTGCCTTCCCACCACTGTGAGAGGCTATTCTTGCTGTTTGTATGCTGGAGAAGAGGTTTTCCCCTGCCTGTGTGCTTGTCAGCCATTGTGAGACTTCATTAAATGGAGTGGCCCAATGCTTTCCGGCTCTGCAGTTTTTCTACCATGTGCCTGAATCCAATGTGGACCTGCTTGGCCTCAGCCACAGGAATCACATCGGGCATAGTTGGCAGGATTTGGAGCAGATTGGTATGGAGCCACCGATACCCTTGAGGTGGGAATAGAAGAGTTCCCGGTGGCTGCCCTGTTGAGGACTGTGGGCTGGGTGTTTTAAGAAGCTAGGATCTCTGTGCAAGAAGCTGAGTGAGGTTCCAAGCTCCAGGGTGAGATGCAGACCCAGAACCAGCAATGGCTTGAACTGGAGCGAGCGCTGGAGAAGGAGACTGAACGGGTTTGTGAGTTGTAGTTTGCCCTGGAAGTTGAATATTGGCAGTGGCAGTTGTTGAAGGAGCAACTGCAGGTTCAGCATCAGGCTGAGAGCCAGCAGCTGCAGGAGCCGAAGAGGGAGCTGTGCCGGCAGAGTGAGTCTGAGTTGGCGGAAGCAGGCGTTTCCAGCTCCTTTTCTGAGGATGAGGAGGCTCGGGCTGACGCTGCCTTCCACACACTCAGAGCTTGGACAGTGGTCATGCAGAAGGTGAAAAACCAGCAGCAAAGAGTACCTACTGAGCCCCTGATAGGTTTGCTGTGATTGTGGGGCATAGGGGTGGATGGCATCATGCTCTCTGCAGCAGAGGTGGAGAGGTTGGCCACTTTTGCCATGGGCTCCTCCTTGGGGCAATGTCTTCAGAGTTGTCATGACGGCAGGGATGAGGGGGGAGGCCTGAGGCCCCATGTGAACCTAGTTGTTTATAATGGATCTTTACCTTGGTGATTTGCGCAGACAGCCTGGCTGTGTATCATGGACTGATCTTGGACTGTGGTTATGAGAGACCCTGATGTGGGGGGGTCGTGGTACCTATGGAAGCCTTTCTGCATTGGGAAGCTGCTCTCACCCAGTTGCAGAGATGAATCAAGGACACTTTTTGGTTTCAGTGGACATAGCCCTGGACTGTACAGGCCCCCCACCTACAATGGGTGGCCTTGCTGGCACCATGGGGTGGGTAGTTGGAGGTGGGACTCCAGTTAACACCCTGGGCAGAGTGTTCAGGGAGACACTGTGAAGGGCACCTTTGTAATTGTCAGTTTTGGAATGCATGTAATGTATCTATTATGAGGTGAGCAACCCTCAAGGGGTGGAATGTGGGGCAGCTGTGTTAGGCTTGCTCACAGGGTTACTAGCTACAAACACTTTGCCTGATTGGTGATTGAGCACATGGCTGCACTACATGTATGTGGCCTATGTAAGGCTATGAGTGCTTGCACTCGAGAGAGATGGAGGATTGTGCATGGCTAATTGCCTGCCTGCCACTGTGAGGGGCCATTCAGGCTGTTTGCTGGAGAAGAGGTTTTTCCCTGTGTACTTGTTCACCATTGTGAGACTTTATTAAATGGTAATGGTCCAACCCTTTCCAGCTCTGCTGTTTCTCTACTGTCTGCCCAAATCCAATGTGAACCTGCCTGGCCTCAGCCACTGGCATTACATCAGGGCACAACATAAAACAATAGAAAAGCCACATGACACTCTCGCCCCCCCCAATCTTCCATGCACACCCCACTGCCACTTTATTGTGACCTGTGCGAATGGGGCATCTCCTGTGATACTGAAAGCCCCCTCCTCACAGTTCTAACAGCAGTGCTCCTTTCTTATTTTTCCGACTACTACTTAACTCACTGAGACTACTAGTCTGCTTCAAATAATACATTTCCTGAAAAGAATGACACCTAATTAAATTCCAGATGATAGCATTTTACAGAAAGGGACACTTCATTTTTTTCCAAGTCACTAGTTCTGTTCCTTGCGATGTGTTCTTGCTTGTTCAGTATCTCAATTCAAGGCTTTCTGACGCAGATTTAAAACATTCTAGAAGGAAATAAAATGCAAGGTCTTGTGGCATTTAGAATAATTTATGCATCTCATCCTCTAGGCTAACAGCCAAACTGCAGTTGGAGAAATTTCCTTCACATTCTATCAAGGTCTGTGCCACAACAAATCCTTTCGGAATTGCTATTGTACAGAGAAATCTGGGGAGAGAAACAGTTCAGTGTTATTCAGCAACCCCCAAATGTTTATTAAATTCACTGAAAAATAATTGTCAGGAGAATATTTGGTGGAAGTTCAAAAGTTCCAAGTAAAGTTTGTTGCAGCTGTTAAAAAGAACTCACATATAAAAGGGGTTAATTAATATTTATCAAGAGATGTTGGCATTTGGGAAGTGTATTCATTTTGGATAGCCAAGTACATTTCTGTATGTCTTCAAAGTGATGGCGATCAGAAAATAATAAGTCAGTCATTAGCAGGAGGTTGGGGTACCTACACGGCCTAGAGTTCAGACTTCAAGGGACTCTCGTTGGTTTTTCTCTTCTTGACATATTTTTAAAATTTCTAAAAACTATAATTGCCCTGCATTTAGAGTTGAAGAGGTACATGTATAAATGACATTTCTCAACATACCCACTGCCTGCATCAGGGAAATCAGCATCAGCTGAGGAAGTAGTTTCTGTTGGCAACCTGATCTTTTCTCTACTCCTGCACTCTTGTGTGCCTTGCCTGTGTTCACGCTACACCCCAGGGTAGTGGGTGCAGGTATGACATCTGGCTAACTGTAAATGGGAGGTGTACAGGATGCATATGTTGGGCTCTGTTTCTCCACAGGCTCCTTAAGTCTCCAGGTCACGTCCTCATAATGAGAATGAACTTGCTCGGCCATGATCTTTAAAAGCAGAGTCAGGTTTATGGGAACCAACTGGCCACATGACTGACATCTTAATAGCTTCCCTGATGACAAATCACGTTTAGCTCCTTCCTTGGAGAGCTCTGAAATACTTCAATATATTCTCAAATCATCCAGAGATAGTTTGCCTTAAAATCTCCCTGTGGACTGCTTCACATCTCTGAGGCTTTGTCTTTAGTTTTTGTCAATCTTGGCATTCCTTGTCTCCTCACTGGATCTGAGATCTGGTTCTGCCCTTTCATAACATTTGAGGGTACCCCTGATACAGCCTACATTGTGCCTGTGGTCCCCCTCGGAAAGTGAAAGCATTTAATCTTTCCATTTCCTTTCTTTAACTCAGATGTGTAGATCTCTGTGAGAACCACAGAGCACTTACTAATTCAATAATTCTGAGAACAACTTGGCAGGTTAAGTATTAACCTTAGACAAGCCAAGAAATAAAATGTCTTTGGAATATTAATGTGGGGAAAACAGCTGTGTTAGGCTTGCTCACTGCTTTCCCAGCTGCAAGCACTTTGCACAATTAGTGCAGGAGCACGTGGCAGAAAGCCACATGTGTCTCCATGAAAAACTATGGGTGCTTTACTTCAGGGGTGATTCTCCGAGATTGCTCTCCCATCACTGTGAGCTGTGGTTCCTGGATTCACTCAGCTGCTACCATGAGGGGTGGTTTTTCTGATCTCTCGCCCTCCACTGTGAAAAGCGGTTTTCCTTTGCTTATTTGCTCTTCTGTCTCTGCGAGCCTCCAATAAACAGGTATGGACCAATGCTTTCCAGCTCCATAGTTTCTCTAAGCTCCACAGTTCCTCTACCATCTGTCTGAATTCAATGTAAACCTGCCTGGGCTCAACCACTAGCATTACAATCAATTTCAAGGGCAGCATCTTAAATTCAAACCTTGAATGATTTAATTAATAAGTTTATATTGACCAGAAGGAAACAAATTTTATTCTCATCGAGGAGAAAAGTTCATCTCTATGGCAGGCAGCTTTGATTGTCTGGGTTGTCCTGGGATTTTTAGAAGATGTAAAAGAGAGTTCTTATTGTGCAGGTGGCTACACCTCTGCAGGTCTAGCTGATTTCACATGGAAATCTGTCAAATATTGTTTGAGGGGAAATGAATATATAATTTTCTAAAAGGGAGTGGACATTTCACACATGCTGATGGGCTTGAGTTTTATTAGTAGAAGCCTGAGATCTGGAGATGTGGAGGTGAAATCTGAAAACTATGAAAAAAATAGTAGTAATAGAGCTTTAATTAGACTTGAACAGTTGTCTAGAGAATGATCTCCTAGCTTTTTCCCCTGCCATTCACCATTACTTTGCCTACTAGGTGATCTTTCTTTTTTTTTAAATTAAGTTTATTGGAGTGATGTTGAGAAAACAGCTGTGTTAGGCTTTGCCTGATTGGAGTGTGAGCATGAGGCAGTGTCACATGTGTATAGTCTATGTGACGCTATGGGTGTTTGTCCTCAGGGCGGACTGCCACTGTGTGGGTCCGTTTTTTGCTGTTTGTTCCGCTGCTGCCATGAGAAGAGGTTTTCCATTGCCTGTTTGCTCATCCACCATTGCAAGAATTTATTAAATGGGAATGGCCCAATGCTTTCTGGCTCCGCAATTTCTATACCATCTGCCCAAATCCAAAGTGAACCTGCCTGGTCTTGGCCACTGTCATTACAGGTGACATTGGTTAATAGGATCATATAGATTTCAAGTGTACATTTCTCTGATACATAATCTGTATATTGCATTGTATGCCCGCCACCCAAAGTTAAATTACCTTCAGTCACCATATATATCAACCTCTTTACCTTTTACTAGCCCCTACTTCCTTTCCTCTGGTAACCACCATACTATTGTCTGTGTTTATGAGTTTCAGGTTTATATCCCAAATATGAGTGAAATCATATGATGCTTGGCTTTTTCTGACTGACTTACTTCGCTTAGCATAATATTCTCTAGGTCCATACATGTTGTCACAAATGGTAGTATTTTATCTTTTCTTACGGTTGAGTAGTATTACATAGTACATCTGTATCACATCTTCTTTATCCATTCCCTACTGAAGGACACTTTGGTTGTCTTCATGTCTTGGCCACAGTGAATAATGCTTCAGTGAACATAGGGGTGCATATATGTTTGTGAATAAATGTTTTTAAATTTTTTGAGTATATATCCAGAAGAGCGATTGCTGGGTCATATGGTAAATCTAGTCTTAATTCTTTTCAGGAGCTTCTATACTGTTTTCCATAGTGTCTGTACCAGTCTATATTCCCACCAGCAGGGAATGAGGGTTCCTTTTTCTCCACAGCCTCTCCAGCACTTATTATTACCTGTCTTGTTGATAATAGCTAATCTAACAGGTGTGAGATGATCTCTTATTGTAGTTTAGATTTGTATTTTCCTAATAACTAGTGAAGTTGAACACCTTTTCATGTATCTGTTGGCTGTTTGTATGTCTTCTTGGGAGAGGTCAGGTCCTCTGCCCATTTTAATGGTGATTGCATTACAGCTGTATATTGCTTTGGATAATATGGCCATTTTAACTATGTTGTTTCTCCCAATCCATGAACATGGACTATTTTATTGTGTCCTTTTCAATCTTTTTAAATGATGCCTTGTAGTTTTTAAGTATACATGTCTTTCACACCATTTGTTAAGTTTATTATCAGGTATTTTATTCTTTTGGTTGTAATTACAAAATAAATTTATTTTTTATTTCTATTTCTGAAGTTTCATTTTTAGTATAGAGGAAAGCAGAGGATTTTTATACACTGATATTATATCCTGTAACTTTACTGTATTTGTTTATTGTTTCTAATTTTAGAAACAGAGTTTTTAGAGTTCTCTAAATACAGAATCATATCATCTGCAAAAAGTGACATTTTTTCTTTCTTTCCAATTTGGATGCATTTTTTTTTCTCTTGTCTGCTTGCTCTGGCTAGGCTTTTCAGAACTATGTTGAATAAGAGTGGTGCGAATGGGCATCCTTGTCTTGTTTCTGATTTTAGAGGAAAACCTTTCAGTTTTCTACCAAAGAGCGTGATATTGGTTGAAGCTTTGCCATATATGGTCTTTACTATGTTGAGGTACTTTCCTTCCATACCCATTTTATGGAGTGTTTTAGTCATAAATGGATGTGGTATCTACCAAATGCTTTTCTGCATTAATGATAGTATCCTTTTTAGTTGTTAATATGGTATATTACCTTGATTGATTTGTTGAAACATCCTTGTGACCCCAGAATGAATCCCATCCTCCTTGGAGCTACAAGCAAACCAGAGTTTGTGGCCGCCTCTGCTGGGCCCACGTGCACATAGAAATACCAAGCTGTAAACCTGGGATGGCTTTTACCCACACTGGGCCTGGGGTAGTAAGCAAAAGACCCAAGGTTTCCTGAGATCCACTTCCTGCTGCCTCTGTCTGTTGGCTGCTTCTTGTGCTCAGCTACTGAGAAAACCTCTGGTAGAGTCTAGACCCTGGGGTACTTCAAGAATTAGGGAAGGTGTGGCTCGCACCCTATGGCTCTAGGTGTCAGTCTGTCTGTCCTGACTTTTTCCACAAACCTCAGCAGGCAGTGGCCACTAGGAGTCTGGTGGGCGTGGCCACTGAGACCCAGAGATGTGGTCTGCTCACAGTCCGGGTAGTTTATACTGAGTTTTCCATGAGGCAGAAGCACCAGTCATACTCACAGGAGAATGTGGAGGAAAGCTGTAACCTCAGTACCAGAAAACTGAGTCCCTGACACACCCCCTGCTTCCTGACTGACTTCTCAGAACAACCCAGTCTTTATAGGGTAGGGTGGGAGAGAGTCCCAAGGGTGGGGCCATTGCTTTACCCCAGGCTGATACTTCATGGAGGGTATTGAACCACCCAAGAAAGATGGTGACTGCAACATTGGAGCATGACTCAGCACAGGGGTTCTGGTGGCTATCCCCCACTGTGTCTCTCCCTGGGCCTCCAACTTCATACTCTCCTCATGCAACTCTAGTCCTCTCAGACTTCCCCTGCTGAAGCCCTAGGTAAGTGGCTGTGAACAAGATTTTATGTGCTGGCTCTTTAAGAGGGAGCCTGAATCTCCGAGAGCTCAGTCTCTTTCTCACAGACAGAAACCTTAATTCTTTTCACCACCAAGAGCTGTGTTGGCATTTTTTCTAGGCTCTGGGGCTCTAGGCTGGGGTGCTTGGCCTGGGGCCCAGGACCCACATCTCTCAGGGTGAACCTCCCTTCAGTGAGGGTCCTTTTGGACCCTCAGGCCCACTCACTCCTGGGAGCAGGCAGCTCTGTTTGTGTCTCTGCCCTTCCTACCAGTCTCAATATGGCTTCTGTGACTCCTTGGTTATGGTCTGGTCTTCATTTCATCCGAAGTTGGTTTTTCAAGATGACTGTTCTTAAATTTAGTTGTTCTCCAATTTGGTCCTGGGAGGTGGCAGTTGGGACATCTACCTAATCCATCGCTACTTGGAATCCTGTTCTGGAAACTGGAAGTCCAAGATCAAGATGTCAGCAGATTCAGTGTCTTGTGTGGGCCGCTTTCTGGTTCACAGATGATCATCTTCTTGCTGTATTTTCACATGGCAGAAGAGGTTTGTTTGTTTATTATTTATTTATTTTTATGCTCAAGTCTGTCTCTTCTTCCCTCTGTGTCATTTCTAGATTTTAATCTTCAATATCCTTAAGCATTTCTTCCATTAGTTTGCTCTATTGCTTATGTTTTGCTACTTCATTCTTGATCTTTTTACTGAGTTCCTAATCTCCAGAATTTCTGTTTAGTTCTTTTTAAAATTTCAATCTCTTTGGTAAAATACTCATTTTGTTTATTGATTTGTTTTCTGAGAGCATTAAATTGCCTGTCTGTATTTTCTTGTACTTTGTTGAATATTTCCAGAACTGCAATCTTGAATTCTCTGTCATTTAAATCATCTATTTCCATGTCTCTAAGTCTTTTTCTGGAGAATTTTTATTTTCTTTCTGGGCTGCTTTGCTACCTTAGTGATTCAAATTTCATGGATTCCTTCTCTGTGTGGTATCTATGTACAAGTGGTACTTCTCAAGATTAATATGAAGAGGTCATTCTCTTATTTTCCAGTAGGGGGCATTGAATCAATTTTTTTTTTTTTTTTTTTTGTATTTTTCTGAAGCTGGAAACGGGGAGAGACAGTCAGACAGACTCCCGCATGCGCCCGACTGGGATCCACCCGGCACACCCACCAGGGACGACGCTCTGCCCACCAGGGGGAGATGCTCTGCCCCTCCGGGGCGTCGCTCTGCTGGGACCAGAGCCACTCTAGCACCTGGGGCAGAGGCCAAGGAGCCATCCCCAGCGCCCGGGCCATCTTTGCTCCAATGGAGCCTTGGTTGTGGGAGGGGAAGAGAGCGACAGAGAGGAAGGAGGGGGGGTGGTGGAGAAGCAAATGGGCACTTCTCCTATGTGCCCTGGCCGGGAATCGAACCCGGGTCCCCCGCATGCCAGGCCGACGCTCTACCGCTGAGCCAACCGGCCAGGGCCTCAAAAATTTTTTAGTTCTGTGAAACCCCAGTGCTGTCCTGGACAACCAGATGCATGGGGATGGGTGGGCTGGGGGAACCTGCCTTCCTTTTTGTTGTTTTTCCCTCTGGTAACAGAGACCTTGAACCTCTGTGGAGTCCCCACTATGTCCTGACCCTGGGGCTGGTCACAAAGTGCACCCTTTGTTCAGGGAAGAAAGCAAATCTGTAGTACTAGGTCTTGGGTTTGCAGATAATATGCTCCATGACCTAACACTAAGGGTGAAAGGAGGCAAACTCTGGGAGGCTACAGGGTGGCAGGGCTCTGCGGCTTTGTTTCTCTGCTTGGAATGCCAACCGTGCAACTACTGTGGCCCTGCCCCATGCTGTGCCCTTTCCAGGTCTCGGGGTACAGCTGCAGCTCCTACTACTAGCTTCTACAGGGATGCCCACTGAATCCCCTTGCTCCTCTCAGCTGGAGGGAACACCAACCACAAAGGGATTCTTCCCCTTTCTGTGCTGACCTGTCATGAGCTCTCAGCTGAAGGGCTCAATTCATGGTTTGTCTGAGCCCTTCTTCTTTCTTGTTTCCCACTTTCACTCCCACTTGCCTACCTTTAGATGTTTCAATGTGTCAATTTCTCAGGCTTCCTGTGTGTTGGCAGTGAATTCTTTGCTGGGTTATAGCTGTTCAAACTGTTGAAGCTTCAAGGGGAGTCACCAAGGGGATCTCTCATGCTGCCATTCATCTTATATTCCTGGGTAATCTTCCTAAAATAGTTTGGATGACATGACCCCTTTGCTTGGCAACTTTCAATTCCATCTACCGCTTTGAAGATAGGCCCCGAAGTCTATTTTAACTTTCTGGCCTCTGGCTCCATCTTTTAGAGCCAGGCCATGTGCTTCTAGCTTCCCTGTCCTAATATGTCTTTGCTGTGTCTGGTGCAATTCTGCTCACCTGTCAAGACCGAGTTCAAATACCATTTGCCCTGTGGGAACTCTGGCCCCTTCCTCTCTGATGAACTCTTCCCTCCTCTGTGACTGCACTGGACCATGGAAGCATTTCTATCCTGAGACCTATAATCCATTATTTGCCATACTTATTTAAATGTTAGTGTCCTCCACTATACTATAGGCTAACTAAAATCAGAAGTCTTGTCTTTTTTTTTTGTCAAACAGCTTGCATAGCACAGGTTAAAAATTTAATAAACATTTGTTACAGTAAACTGAGGGGATAACACTCCCAACTGCATGTCAGGCGTCCTGATTCTAAAACAGGAAACTGTGAGGAGAAGATGCAGTCTCCAGATTCATAGAAGACATACTTACATCTTATTGAAAAATCGTATAGGGTCATTAGCATTTTTTCTTTAACATTTGCACTGTATTATTTAGAGAAATGTCATACATTAATGGTTTTTTAAAAGCACTGGCCTTAATGTTTTTCTATTGTTAGGGAAAGTTGTGTAACTTGCATCAGTAATTTTTCCCTTTTGGCTTCATAAAGACAATTCATACCATTTAAAGTTGCAGTTCTGAATTTACTCCAGGATGTCAAAGTATAATCACTACAGTCCAAAAGATCCACACAGAGGCAAGATTTTAAAAATCAGGACTGAGTTGCACAAAGCCATTGCTCCCCCTTTGACTGGAATTCCCAATGGCTTCCAGACCTGCTTCCTGGCTGTGGTTTGAGGCCTGTGCATACTTGCTGTTGTTAAAAGGCTAGTCAAAGAGTGGTGGATGAGGAAACAGGGAAAGATATTTGGAATTCATAACATTTCACTTCAGACATTCTCCATCAGTTAGCTGAGGCACATACCTGGAAGCCCCAGAGACATAGATACAATCATATCTGGTTTGGGACAGAGGGAGGAATAGTTGAGAAACTTCAGGAACTCATTTGAAAAGTCACTGGAGCTCATGAACCAAGACTAGCAACAGAAGCAAGAGCTGAGCCTAAACACCCTGACTTACTTCAGTAATAGAATTGAAATTGGCAGCAACAAACTCACCTCTCCTCTAGAAGAACTCCCATTTGAGCTCTGTGGGTTGTGGGCAGGGCCCAAGTCCACGCCACTACATCTAGTTGGTATCAGTCCTTACGCTAGGTCGGTTTAGGAGAAAGGATTTTCGGTTGTGTCTTTAGCCTATAGCTCTGGACACGTCCTTGACTTTTTCTACAGTAAGTGAAATGCTTCTAAAACCAATGGTGAAAAGGAAACAAAAATATGTTGAAAGACAAAGTAAACATATTTAAGAAATTAAAACAGAATGATCATTTATTGTTTTTAATGTCGTTAAATATGACAGCCATATTACACAAATTGTTCCCTTCTCCCCCTCCTAAAATCCCAAATTTGTTGACTTGAATTGAAAGTGAAAAGACAAAACATGATTTAATTCTAAAAATAGCATTCCTCAAAGAGAACACATTTGGTTACCACCCACTTCCAGACCTTTAAATATGAATTATGTCACCATGGTAGTCCATAGGTAGTGGCTTTCTTACAAAATTATTACTAGAAAAAGAAAAAGAAAAAGACTTCACAGGTACTGTAACCAGAACCAGAAGAATTACAGAAAAACTTGGTTTGAGAAGCTGTGTGAGGAAAACTTCAATGAATTATTGCAATCATAAGAATCTCCAAGTATAAGAGAGAAGATGGCAAATTAATGAACTATAAGAAAATACACTCAAATTTAGATGATTATTCTTATAGTGAAAATAATCACGAAGCTTGCAGAAGTATGTAGCCTTTGAATTACTGAATTTAAAGAGGGCTTCAGTGAAGATCACACCTGTTCTGCTCTCAGACACCATTAGTGCGAATTCAGCTCCAATCATTTTTACATTTGCAGGTTCAGGTCCATCAAGCATGAGGTCATCATGGAGTATGCATACATTATTTTTTTCATGAAAGAATGTAGCCTCAGAATGTCTCATTAACATGGCAAAGGAAACAGAAGTGACGCCCAGGGGACTGGAGTAAATTCAAAATGCTCAGTTTTCCAAGCCCTGTATTAAATTAAGTTTTGGATAAACCTCGCAAAATTCACCTTCACACGATAGCCATGTCCTTGATTTGAAGAAGGGGCTCTGGAAAACAGTAAGAAGCACACTGGCGATGTGCTGTGCCCCCCCTGCCCCCTGCTGGAGGCTGGCTGGGTACAGAGGTCAGATTCCCCCAGGCAGCAGCGCACATTCTCTCAGCAGCACCACAGAGGGCTTTGTGATTCTGACAAAGGGTACACTTATACCCACTTTGAAATGCATTTACAAATATTCTGTGTGCTGGTGCAACTGGCATAAAACACAGACAGCCCCCTGGGTGCCCAACTTCTCCTTTCACACTTTAACATTTCAAATTACTACAAGCAGAATTACCAGAAACAGCAGTAAATTCCTGGCATGAGGAGTTCCCATGATCCCAGCTGGCATGCGAAAAAGCTGTCTCTTTTTTCCCCCTGAAAATAATGTACTTCCCAGGCACTGTCCAAATGCCTCAAATGAGGCAAATAAAAGATTTGTTTTGACCAACTTATGAAAAAAACTTTTTTCTCTCCTGAGCCCCGAGATTGTTATAATATATAAAAAATGCTTGTGTCCCAAGAAACTGAATTCATTTCCCTAAAATACTTTTAACATTTCTTAGCAAGGGAAGCTCTGATTTCACTTAATGGTATTTTCAGAGTAGACTGGTAGAGGACACTGATTTTGAGATTTTATCACCCTGCTATAAATATGACAATCTGAGTACATTTTTATTCAAACACCTTTAAAACAATCACTTAGACTCAACTCCAATGTCTAGATACAGTCCTTGAGTCTGGGTCCTGAGATGGTCAAAATTCATAGAGATCCAGCTATGGGTCCATAGTTGAAAATTCCCTCTTATCTTTTCCTCAGAAAAATTACATCTGTTTTTATTGTTTTATTGGTTGTGTGTGGTTGGCTCCCTCACAATCTCTGGCATAAGGGAACCTAAGAACATGCCTTGTAAGTCACAGGAAGATATATGGAAAGCCTCTTTTACCTGACCCCAGGTGACCCAATTCCCTGCGGCAGAGGCCCCGGGATTCCGGTTGGTGCCATTGGAGAGGCACAGCAGGAGCTGTAGACTAATGGGCATCTTTCACTCTGTACGCCACGTTTCTAGCAGAACTGGCAGGATTTGTGCCCCAGTATCTGGAGGGCCTAAATTTGAGCTGATCCTAATTGAACATTTATTTGCGCATTGCTCTGAAAGAGTTGAAAACTATTCTTGATAGCACGTTTTAATCTTTATTTTTTCTGCGAATCATCCCCATGCACCCACTCTTTATGTCTAGGATCTGTTCCCACAGAGCAAATGTCTAAAATTAGTTTCATGCTATATATCTATTCCATAGGCACAAAAGGTTTATAGCTGCATAATGAGTAAAGTATATATAGTAATGCTTGGGAAAAGAGAGACTGTGTTTAAAAATCAACCCATCACTATTTGCCATGTCAAAGAAATTATTTTTCTGATTTCATCAGGAGACAATTCATTTTTAGTAATTCTCAGATGTTAATAAATCTTAAAAATAAAAAAGATGAGTACTAGCATATGATTTGCATTATTTTTTTCCAGCCTTTTATTCTGGATTTAAAATACCATACAATCTTTCAATGTGAACATTGATCTAGGCGTTAACAAGAATTAATATTGAGAAGCCAGTGATGATGTATTCCATAAACTTCCATGGAGAACTGAATCAAGAAACTATGTAACTTTATTCTCATAATCATAATCTTTTTTCTTTGTAATAATCATAATGAGAACTAGATTTAGTATTTGGGTGCTAAATGGTTTAAAAGTTATGAAATGATAATTAGCCAAGAATATGACAATTTAAGTTGAAATTGAAGATCCAGTTAATCAAAACATTAAGTAACACCATATTTTCTATGACAATAGTAGAGTAGAAATTTCCATGACTTCCATGATTGTCTTATGAGAGCTCACTCTGGGTGTGCTTGTCAATATTCTACATCTTCAGACTTTGTAACCAAGGCTTTCAATTGTGTATCCCTACTAGGAACTGTAGTCAATAATTATGAGTGCTTTCAATGTATGGGCTGCTCTTTTAGTTAAGGAATAAAGGGAGACCTGCTATTTCAGTTGGGGGTGTGTTGTAATTTGTGGGAGTAGTTTAAGAGGCTGTCTTTGTATAATTTCACCAAGAATTTTAATTGGAGCAGAATTGACTTATGTACAAACAATTATACATAGAAAATCACTGACCCTACAGGAAAATTGACATAAGGCACATCAAATAAGTGGGAACTTTGGCTTGATCTGAAACTTCCAATTTTCAATGACTTGGGACAGTCAAATGCTTTTTCATTTTTTTTTTCTCCCACAGAGGGACAATAAAATCAGTATCAGAAATAGAAAGCTCATCCAGATATACTTAAAATTAGAAGCACCAAACTCCAACTCCTCTGCATATTTTGAAGGCAAAGATGAAGGAACAAGATTTGGAGATGTATAAAGTGACCAAAAGCAAAGTTTCTGAGATATCAGTTCCTTTTGTGACACCAAGTCCACAAACTGAAACAAAACTCACCATAGCAGCTGTTACAGCAGCAGATCTAACCACTAAACAGCCTTACTTCTAGCTCCCAAAAAGTCAGTTCCCAAGTTTCCAGAGATAACCAGCCCTCCCATCTTCTCCCAATAAATGTGTAAAATTGAGATGGAGAAATAGATAATTGACTGAATTAGGGACTTCACAGTCTCTTCTAATTCAAGGAGTTTATGATTCCAAGTCTTACTGTAAATAAAAATCTATGATAAAAATTAAGTGACAAAGAAAAAATTTCTTTTTTTCTCTTGATATATATTGCTCAGTAGCTAATCCAGTAGATTTCCCAATCTCATCCCAGGGGACAACAGTCATCACAACTGGATTTTGTGTGTGTGTGTGTGTGTGTGTGTGTGTGTGTGTGTGTGTGTGAGAGAGAGAGAGAGAGAGAGAGAGAGAGAGAGAGAGAGAGAGAAGACTCCAGGCATATGGTCAACAGAAGCCTTGGAAACTGCCAAAAGCCCTACAATGCATGGACAACTTCTGCCCCCACTCCCTAAAAAATAATGGGCCTCAAAACATCAATAGTGCTGAGGCTAAGAACACCTGAGACAATCTAATAAACAACAAACAGCCTCACACACCTAAAGTGCAAATGCTTCTTTGTACATTGGTGCATCTAGAATTTCTTAAAAATATGATGTTGATAATTCAAAAAGGTGCAACAGAAATATTGGTGTGAGAAAGCAAACTATTATATTTAGTCAGAAAAAATTCAAGTGGCCTGTAAAATCATCTTGGGTCTGGGATGACTTTGGATGACTAACTTTTCTTCTCTCCAATGAAATTAACAGATCATTTGAAATAGAGCAAACAGTACAGATGTGTGTGCAATGATGTACCATATTTCAAAACATTCTTCAGGCAAATACTTGATAGAAAATTGGAATTGGAAATTGGGTAGAGTAATATTATTGATCACATCTATATACCAAATTGTTTGAGAATCTCACCACACTACAATTATCAGTGGACATGCCTGCTCTCTATTTGTATTTGTACTATACCACAAAATGCTCAGTAAGTGTTTAAGTTGATTGAATAGTTGAATGAATAAACAAGTAAAAGAATAAATCAAAGTGCTCTGTGAAATGTAAAGTGCTTTGCAATTACAATTAATACAAGTATATAAGTAATAGGCATTGCCACAGAATTCATAATATTTGCTCGCAAAAACCTCAGGGCAAAAAAGTTCTGACAGCTTAAAAAGCAAATGAAAAGTATGATTATATAAATGGTAAGGAAACGTGCTATGAAGATAATTCATTTTCTGGTATATTAGGGTAGAAATGAAACAAAGACAGAAAATTTTAAATGGCAAAAGAGAAATAGTATTGTTACCTTAAATAGTCAAGTTAGGAGTGTGTATGGTGGTGGTGGAGGGAGCAACCTGAAAAACCAAATAAAGATCATATAACAGATAGAACTTGGAATCACTGGTTGTCATAAAAATGGCACCATTCTTAAGACAACAACATGGCAGAGGAAGACTGGTCCACTGTCCTGTAGAACAGACTAGATAGCCATACAGCACGTAAAACTAGCTTTCACATGGACTGTGCCTTCTAGCTGCTGCGTCAGCCTCACATGCTGACAAAGGGGTGCAGGCACGGAGAATCGGAACAAGAATAACCTAACAGTAGTTTCAAGTTCAAGACCTTGTTCTGACAATTGGAAAATTACTTTTCGTTCTGTGAAATGAAGTTGAATCAGATGACCTCTCATGTCTGGGGTGTAGATGCTGATGGCAAGAGGTGGGGTCAGGGATGAGAAGGAAAAAGAAAAAGCAATCTTCTGGAATTAGTAAAGCATGTTGTAATAAAATATCTAAAAAAATTTCTAAAGAAAGACAAAGCAAAATAACATCTCAGAAGAGGAAGAAAACACGAACACAGGATCTATTGTTCAGTTAATCTTATTTAAATATTCATTTCTTATAATGGAATAGAATTGTCTTGAACCACAACACAGCTTCTAGCAAAATTTTTTTCTCAATTGTACAATAGACCCTAGGGGAATCACCAAATTTATACTTCTTCAGAATGAGTAAATAACATAAGATATTTTTGCCATAAACTTAATAAATTATACTAATCTGAGAATATATATTATCTGCATATCAGCAGAATTTAAATTAATTTTATTCCCTTTATAGTCTTCATTTGCAAGTGTTTAGAATTAATATTAAGTTCCATGTATTTATATTTTAATGTAACAGCTCCTTCCATTTGTGTTATCGGGATAAGATAAATATTTAAAGTTATTTGTGTTCATGGTACTTGCTTCTAAAGAGAAGCCTGCTGGTCAGCTCTTGGGTCTCCCTTTGCTGTGAGGAATAAACCAGGAAACCAGAAGGAACTAGACAGGTCAAATGACTCTACATAATGAAGAACTGAGCGAGCCAGAGGATGAACTTAGGGGACTTTGGTGTGGAAGAGGCTGGCTGGCTGATTAGGAGAGATGCCATGCAGAGGAGATAAGAGGAACACTGAGATGGAGAAAAAGAAATTTAAGCAACTTTGCTGTGTAGTTTCAATGAATTCTCCTTTGATATTTTCTCAAGAAATGTATTGATCTAATTGTCTTGGATGGGCTTTCCCTTCCTCCAAATACAAGTGTGTGTGGCCCTGGACAACAGCTGTGCTGCGTTTGTGTTTCATAGTCTGAGTATCTGTACATTTAGTCAATCTGCATAATAATCATCTTGCAAGGAAAACAGGGTAAAAATGTTTTTATTTTCCCAAATTATGAACTAGGATTCATGGAGATTAAAGTGATTTTGGCAAAATAACATAGCGAGCACTCCAGGCTGTGTCAGCTGTTTTTTTTGTTTTTTTCTTTCATTACTTCATCATTCCTCTCTGAGATCAAAGTGCTTAGATATAGCCAAGAACTACCCTATTCCTTTTTCCCCCCTCCTCCTTCTTCCAGGGGAGGGAATTGAAGGAAAGCCCTCTACAGCATCACGTAATAAAATGTTCTGTGACGATGGAAATGTTCTGTGTTTTCCAATATGGTAGCGACAAGCCATGTCTAGCTATTGAGTGCTTGAATGGCTAGAGTGACTGAGAACTGAATTTTTATTTACTATTAACTAATTTAAATTTAAATAACTGCACTTAGGCAGCAGATATAATATTGGACAGCCTAGCTTCTTAAGCTTACATGTGATAGATTAGCAAATGCCCTAAGTATCTCAAACTAAAATAATAATTGAGGGTAAATTGTACATTAACATTTATCTTGAGTTTTTGATTTGTTAGTATACCTTGAAGTTCAAATGCTTCATAAACAAACCAACATTGTGGTTACTGCTATCTGGTTGGCTAAGATCTTTTTCTTGACTATTAATCCTTTTATCTAATCATTGCTTATTATTTTACAAATAATTAAGATGAAATAACTTCTTATATAAACCATTTACCTGATTTATCCATAAGTTTTTATGTGCTCCTTTGCTAGTCTTAATTTTTACAATTTTTATCCTCTCTACATTCATAGTTTATCAAGCAATGTACAGATGTGTCCTTTCTGATACATAATATATGTAAAGTTCAAAGCATCAGCTCCTACTCTGAATTTCCAGACTTTGTGTAAGTTTGGTCTCCTTTTCCAATAAATGGGCACCAAGAACAAAACAGAGACGTATAAATGGAATGAAAATTTCATGAAAGAAAAGATTCAGCTGGCCTCTCCCCTTACAACTAAAAGATTCATATGCAATGAAAGCTTTCCCACACTTCAGTAGCCTCTTTCCTTCCAAAAATTTGTCCCTATTACTTACTGCTTTAGTTCACTAAAAAATTCAGAAGGTTTTATGCTACAAAATTACCAATTCTTTTAAATAAAAAATGCAAGATGGGAGGTTATAAAGATAATACTATGACTTCAAAGAATTGTGTGACAAGTTAAGTATACAGGCAGGATTTATATAACTGTCAATCAACTGCTATTAGAAGCCACACCTACCACAAAAGCTAGTAAAAGAAGTGCCATCTTATCCTGAAAGGAATCGTCTACGTGTTCCTTATGTGTTTGTAGAATACCAGTTGCACCAGCTACACTGGCAAGTCATTTGGTTATCGCTATCTGATCTACTCCAGAAAAAACAAGTTGGGATATTTCATATAAACTGAACGAAGCTACAGCAGAGAGATTGTCATCACATCCTTCAATTACTATGTTTGTCAATATGTTTTGCAATTATTAACTAAGTAGGTTAGAAAAAATTACCACCCTCATCAGGTACTTAACAAAACATATGTGATGGAAAATGGCACTAGTTTATATCAGACAATTGTGAAGATAAGTATGATATGGTTAATGAACTGATGCTATTCAATGTAGATACTATATATAGATGCTAAGCTGTTAGTAAAGTGCTGTTTAAGAGCTCTCTGCTTTTTGATACCCGAATCTGCAAATGGTAGACACTATACCCTACAAAAACCAACAGCTTCTTGGCACAGGACGTAAGTTTCATGGGTCAAGATGGTGGTGCAATTGTACATACAGTATCTGAATTTTAACTTTAGGAGCTCAGTATATATATTAACCACTTTCCTCCTTGAAGGGATGCCTATTCTATCTTCGTTCAGGGGGAAATTTCAAAATCTGGATTTTCATTCAGGGCAAATGACAGCTCCATTTAAGGAGCTTTCGGAATCTGCTTTATTTAACCCGGAAGGGAGGGGAAGGGGTCGCAAGGAATGAAAGGGTGGCTCAAATAGGCAGGAAAATGATTGGCCCCTCAACCAACTGAACCACTTTTGCTAAGTGACATAAAAATATTCTAATATTAAGGATTATTTTACAACTCTATGGAAATATGCAGTAATGCACCTTGCATTTGTTCTGTCTTGGTGACAAAATGCACTCTTAGAGTCACAAGAGCCTGCCTTGTGTTAGTTATAAACAAAAATATATTTATATATATATTTATGTAACTACTATGTGCTTTAAAGAAAATTACTATATGATTCAGCAGGGTTCTTTCTTTTATTGCCGGGGATATGCTGACTTGAATAACTTCTTAGAAAGGAACTGATAATGAAATGGGCCTTTAGTACTAAAATGACAAAAAAGTAAAAAAATACCCATCTACTTAAGAGTTCCTTAACATATTTATTTCAAAAATAGTTAAGGAACTATTCATCCTTTTGCTTCCTTCAGCCAAGAGCAACTGCGGCTTCACAGGACTTCACACATGGGAAGTGGAGGCAGCACTCTGTAGAACACATTGGAAGTTTTATTCCGAGGGAGAGCAGACACCCTCATTTGCCACTCCATCTTTCCTAATCCTTAGCTAAAAGTTTGGAAATTCTGTCACAGCTCACAGAAAGGGCGTTCATTAACAAGGAAGGGGAAAGCATAGTTTAAACCTCCTGTGCAGATAAAAGATTCATCCTACAGAGTAATGAACTTGTTGGTACAGGTGAATCTAGACCAGAGAAATGCAATCCTTTGGCCATACATCTGATGAAAAGGATCACAGTCTTTTCCTTTGCATTTGTTCTTGCTCCTGCACAAGTTATTTTTCTCAGTAATCTTGAAACAATCAGCATTGTTTTTTTGAGTGAAAGGGTTCAGGCTTTGGAACACAGTTATCTTTGAGACATCAGAGAAGAATATTTGAACCAAAGGTGTAGATCCCTTGTGAACTAAAGTTTTGCTATTAGTAGTTTTGTTCTTGATCCCTTTGCAACCCTGCATCTAAGCCAACAGCACTGTAATCTTGTCATAATTCTGGTAAGTCCACGGGAGATGTTCTGAGTGAACTCTAGATGCCATCCCGCTAGGGAATTCTATGTTCAATGGTAAATGGCATCTTGTGTAATTCTTAGTTTTTCTTTAACCTTTTCTGGGCTGGGCTTGTCCAAAACTCCTGTTTCCTTCAGGCTATAGCAGCTCAGGGCTCCTTGGTGTGTGTGTGTTTGTTTGTCATAGCGGTATAGGCAAAATTTTAGTCTTAACACCGGTAAACCAGCACTGGTGCTGCTCTGTCTCAGAAATCTTAGCACTGCTCCGACACAATAAAACCTTCCTTTTCTCCCACTGGTTCAACTTCAGCATAGGCAGGGTGGCCAGAGCCTCTTCGAAACTTCATCGCAGGCCATCTGCTTGGGCGTCTCTAAAAGAGAAAAGAAAAATAATAATAATAATAAACACCAGGGTGATTATTGCATCTGAAGAAAAATATATTTGTCAATTATTTTAGATTAACTTCTGAATTTAATTTAGTAACATGTGAAATTATCACTCATTACCACTATAGTCAGGATTACATATCCACAAAGCCTCCATCTTAATTGCCATGATGACGCTCTCAGCATCTCTTAGGTGACAGTCCATTTTCCATTCCCACCCCCATTGGACTGACAGCTTCTCAAAGGCAAGCTTTACGCCTTATGTATATTTATGTCTAAAAGAGTCTCTGAACACCCAAATATAATGAGGCAAAAATGAACTGTAATGAAAAACAAGTTTTCTTAATGTGTAGCCACTGACACTTTCTCTTCTCTAAAGGTTAATAATGACATCACTTCATTTTATTTATTCATTCACTTCAAAACATAAGGCCATAAAATTCTGCAAGATATGTAGACATGTACTGAAAATTAGGTGTTAGATTTTCCATCAAATACATTAAAAGAAAACCTACCTAATATCTTAATAAATTATTTATTAAGCTGAGACTTCACATATATGACATTTTGTGCTTGAAAATTAGCAGATGTCATGTCAGACAAACTGAACATCAGAAGGCACGAACTATCTTGAGCCTATGAACTAAATGATTGAACATATGGACACTAGTCCTAAAATGCAGCGTATTTGTATGGACAAAGGAATGCATTTCTCCCCAATTCTCCATCCACCAAACAAACCTCCAGTGATTTACAAATAGAAATGAATTAAGTTATAGCACCAGAAACACTAAAATGCATTTCATGGTCACAGTGACTCTAGAAACGATCACTCCATTTATGAGAGTGCCTGCAATTTTGGAGTAAATAAGATAATAAATAGTAAAGGAAGTTTATTTCTGTCCAAAGAATTTTAATGTGAAAAATATGAAATATGAGTGAAGATATCCTGACATTTGGCAGCTTCCCAGATTTGCCAATTGCATCCCAATGTCAATGATTTAATGGTGGTAAAAGATTTTTCACATCAGGTAGAAATAAGCATTAGCTGAAGTTTCTGGAAAAATACCAATCAAGGTAATTATATTCTGTCTTCTGATAATAGTGTGTGCTGTTGATGTAGTATGGTGTGGTCAAAAAGTTTTAAATGTATTAGCTGATTAAATCCCATGAGGTAAGTGGAACCGAATTTTCCTTACTTTCTGAAAGAACAAGTTAAAACTAAAAGAGAGCTAGGTAGCAAAACAGTGTGTCTTTGTAGGAACTAAAAATCATTATAAATGGAAATATACAAAGCATCTATATGCAGATAGACCTGTAACTCAAGGTCACTCCTGTTTGTGGGAAAACGCCAGTAGGCCACTGTACTCATTATTTATAATCCACACTTTGGTTTCAGTGACTCCACACTGGGCTCTGAGGCCAGAACTGCCCTAGTCCTCTGAGTCAAGCAGTGCAACTAAGTCTTTGCTCCGAATCCCCAAATTTCCAAGGTCCGCCTGGCCTGTTGGTCCGGCTGGTAAGTAGAGCCCCATGAACGAACGAGCCCTAGTGTACAACCCAACACATAAGGACAGTGTGCTCTAGGCTAGGAGACTTTTCATTACAAAGGAGCACAGATGATGAGAATTTGTTGATGATGCTTGTGAAAGTTATATTTTGTTAAGGTTCTAACAGTATTTCCTGCTTTGTACTAAGTGACTTATACAAATCATCTCATTTGAATGTACAATCATTTACATTTTGTTCATACCTGTAAAGTTAGCAACTAGCAAAGTCAAGACTTAAAATGAGATCAATCGACTTCCAAAGTTATAGCTCCCCACTGTAGAAATTAGTTCTTAAAATTTAGTGGTTTGTGTATAATTCATCCAAAATTTATGAACATGGTTCTATTTTTATTTTAGTCTTAAAAATATAACATTATCAACAACTTTAGTATTCTGTTAATAAGTCAGAGATACTAAATTAATCATCCTGTCTTAGGTGAAAAAATTGCAGGATTAATGATAATGCTTATTATGTCCTTTGTGAGCTCATCACAGAGGTTCTCAAAGTACAAATATTTTGGAGAGTGAAGCTTCCTCTGTTAACATAATACTAACTTTTACTTTCTGAATTAATGACACAGCTTTAAAATTTTCTCTTGAATTTTTTACTAATCATAGAAAAAACACAGAAGTACCCCAACAACATTTAAAATCACTAGAGATCCCATAACTTACACATAATTAAGTTCAACAATCAGTGTGCAACACTACATGCATTTCTAGGAGCATTAAATCATTGCACATAGGCCCTGGCCGGTTGGCTGAGCGGTAGAGCGTCGGCCTGGTGTGCAGGGGACCCGGGCTCGATTCCCGCCCAGGGCACACAGGAGAAGCGCCCATTTGCTTCTCCACCCCCACCCCTCTCCTTCCTCTCTGTCTCTCTCTTTCCCTCCCGCAGCCGAGGCTCCATTGGAGCAAAGATGGCCCGGGCGCTGGGGATGGCTCCTTGGCCTCTGCCCCAGGCGCTAGAGTGGCTCTGGTCGTGGCAGAGGGACACCCCGGAGGGGCAGAGCATTGCCCTCTGGTGGGCAGAGCGTAGCCCCTGGTGGGCGTGCCGGGTGGATCCCGGTCAGGCGCATGCGGGAGTCTGTCTGACTGTATCTCCCCGTTTCCAGCTTCAGAAAAATACAAAACAAAAACAAAACAAAAACATTGCACATACTGTTTTAAGAGCTTTTTTTTCCCCACTTAAGTAAACACTGAAAAAAAGATTCATGAATTTTCCTTCTACAAAATTATTTTAAATATCTGTAAAGTATATAATTTATAACTAAGTCATGATTTTTATCATCCACTTGATATCTGAGGTAGTTTTCAAAAATTTCTAACAATATAAATAACATTTCAATGAATACCTTTGCAGTTCGGAAGTGAAATTATTGGGTCAAAGAAGATGCACAAGCTATTTACAAAACATCTGCAATGTCTAGGATGGCACTCGCTGTGTGGATGGCATGTGACCAAAGAAGGTACAGAACAGTTTCTGGCTCACATGGGAGATAAAAACAATTTCAGGGGAAAGGGATTTTCAGTGTCAGTTGGAAAGGTGAGGAAAATATTAGGAGGAAGATCTGATAAAGGTTTCAAATGAACATTCTAAAGTTAAAAAAAATAGAACCATACCAGTATAATTCAGCTACAAAATTATTCAAGGTTACTATTTTATTTGTGCAAAAGTGAAAAATTTGTACTCACTCCTGTTCTCCTTGCCTACATTCAAAGAAAAGTCCTTTTCCAATAATATCTTAAAATTCATAATGAATTCTAACAAGTAGGCCACAACCGGGATTTTAAAAATTTGATGTTATTTTACATTTCATTGATATCTTCATCTTAGCCCTAACAATACCAAAGAAAGAGTAACAGCTTTACCAAAATTCTGCTTTTTCCTAGAATACTTTCACATATCACATAAATCAATGATACGATCTTAAATCATCTGCTTTCCCTGGGCCTTTGTCGTCTGCTAAACTCATTGGTTCCTTATACTCGCTGGTCTAAGATAACTGACTTGTGTGTGGGAAAAAAAAGATTTAAAAATTCCTTTGCATGGTGGTTCTTTTGATCATTGTCCCTCCTGCCTCTCTCCATGAACTTTCAGGATTTTTAAATTTCAGGGAAATCTATATAAATTAGTCCTAGATGAAATTGCTCTTTTATGTCAATCTTCAGTTATTCAAAGGTTTCCTTATAAATGAAAATTTTGGTTTTCACAGGAAAGTCTTTAATGTTGCTGCTATAATATGAGGCCCCTATCCAGTGGACAAAGGGGTCTAGAAGCCCAGTACCTGGCTCTGCCACAGTGCTGTGGTTACAGCCCTGCATTCTTATGTCTTTCTTAAGGCTTAGACTTGTTCTAATCTGTTTCTTTCTAGACAGCTAATTCCAATTACTGCAGAATCTGATGGGGGACACAGGATCACTTGCTAACAGAGCAGGATGTATGCTGATGTTGAAAATTTAAAGCAGAATGTAGTGTAATTCATTGCTGAGGTTCAGGAAGCAATACCTTAAAACATTGGTGCATATAGTGCATTGGCGATCTCCAGTTTCATGTAGAATTTTTTATGTGACTAACCACACTCAGAAGTCAATGTTCACACTGGTATGTTGGCACTGGGGTGGGCTGTGCAATCAGGTATTCTCCCTTATTACTCCTTCAGTGCTATTAATTGCACAGTCATCCAGATCTGTCTCAGTCTGTGGCAAGATAATTAGCTAGAATATCCATAAACAAACCTGCAGGGCACCCTCAGTTAGCAGTGCACACACACAACTGCAGCCGGAGACTTCAAGCTCAGACAGCAAAGCGAATAGTGCTTCTGGTTGAGTGAGATGAGCTTTCAAAGGAAGTTACTAGGCATGGCTGTAAAAGGAAAGGGACCCATTTTGAAATTCAAGGCCCAGCTGCAAGACATCTGTGGTGCATGATGGCACCTGACAAGCCGTTGGCTGGAAGTTTGTGGTGTTCTGTGCTGCTTCCTCCCACGGCCAGGAGGGAGCATAAGGCAGCCGGGATCAGGAGACTTAACAGCATCCTCAATTCACAGCATAGGGCTTAGACAACGTCACCTGTTTGCTTTGCCAATAAGTTTCCCCATTTCGAAAATGAAGTGAACTACATTATTCTTTTTCAAACTTTTCCCCCTTTTTCTTGGAAACAATGTTTGTCACACGCCCTTTGTTCCAAAGAAATGTTACCTTGTAGGCCCAGCGGGGCTGCACAGAGTAGGTTTCCCCTGCGCCCTGAGGGAGCCTGTGCGTCCTGCCCCTTTTCAGAGCTTGTTTTTGGAAACTGTAGATATAAATCTGCATTTTTCAAGTTTGTGCATACAAATCACAATAAATCTTGTTAAAATGCACATACTGTCATTTGGTCTGGCAGGGAGGTTGAGACTGTGATTTAAGCGAGGCCTCAGTGGTGCTAATGCTGCAGGTCCACACTGCACACTGTGAATAGCGAGGGGGTGACTGCCTAAGGTCTCTTCAAAGAGCAACAGTCTTTAAAAGTCAGGGGAAGAAACAGTGTCGAACTCTGACCTTCCTTGTGTCTCCTGTGGACCTTTGTATGAATCGAACGAACATTGTGCAGCTGGGTTAACCTTTCTGTGTTTAGTTTTGATAGTTTGTTCGTGAAAAGGAGTGTTGTTGTTTTTTATACCTCTCAATGTCAATTATTCTCTCTTCTCCTTATTTTGTGCTGACTATTATTTCAGTCTTAATGAGTGATATGTTTGGGTTGCCAGATTTAGCAAAACACAGATCTCCAGTTAACTTCAAATTTCAGGCAATGAGTAATTTTTAAAATCTGTGCTTCATAGGACACACTTATACTAAAATAATAACTCATTTTGAAAAAATTGAAATTCAAATTTATCTAGTCTCCTGTATTTTATATGACAACCCTATCAATATGGAGACACAATGTTTTGGGGCCCTGGCCAGGCAAACTTGCAATCTAATTAAAATAAACTACTCTTGTTTGTGGTTGTGCCTCTTTTTTACAGATTGTGGGTCACTTTTTTCCTTAGGAAGACTTGTCTGTCCGCTGGTGTGGCCAAGAATTCCAAGCAATAACTCATGTGTGAAGAAATCCTGTGTGTTCTTGCACACGTGTTCTGCTAATCCAACACTGACTGCTCTTCTTCATGTGATTTGTCTTATTGTCCACTTCTTCAGCCTACAGTTACTACTTGCCATTGGTTTGTTGCCTTTATTCTAGAACTGCCCTGTGTATGGTCCTGAAGAACTAGTTAACATAACCAGAATTGGTACACATCTGTGTTGAATATTGTCTCAAAGCATGTAGAGAACAGATAGAAATTTGCATTAACAGAACCATCATACTATTTATGTGATTTTCTGAAAGCTAAAGTAGTCAGTCCTAACACAAAAATTAAGTGGTTCTCCACTGGCTGCTAATTAAAGTATAACTTCTTTAAAAAGGGAAGAGGCATCATTTAATCACACATTTCAAACACTTAATGTCAATTATTTTCTTTCACAGTCTTCCTTTCATGGTGGTTATCAGACGAACCAAAAATAATACCACTTGGGTGTTAGGTTCAGGTCCAGGGCCTTTTACCAAAAGCCTCAGCTAGCCATGTTGTGGGTGACCCAGGGCCAGGGCAGTTCCCGCGACTCACCACCTGAGCAACCCTGACTGACATCTCACCTCCTCCCCACATCCTGCCAGTTAGTCACCTCCCTATCATTTATCTGAACGTTCTGTTACTTAGCACCATGCTCCACCTCCCATTATTTAACCACCACAGGTAACAGAAGTCTTCCCTCTGTGGCAGAAAATACCTCCAAACTCATCCTCTCGCTGCTAAAGCCACTGCAGGGGTTGGGAACCTTTTTGGCTGAGAGAGCCATGAACACCACATATTTTAAAATGTAATTCCATGAGAGCCATACAACAACCTGTGTACGTTATGCATTATCCAATAAAAATTTGGTGTTGTCCTGGAGGACAGCTGTGATTGGCTCCAGCCACCTGCAACCATGAACATGAGCAGTAGGGAATGAATGGATTGTAATACATGAGAATGTTTTATATTTTTAGCATTATTTTTTTTATTAAACATTTGTCTGCAAGCCAGATGCAGCCATCAAAAGAGCCACATCTGGCTCGCGAGTCACAGGTTCTCGACTCCTGGGATACAGCGTCGGACTGGGATGCAAAGGACCTAGTTTTAAAACCCTGAAGTCACCAGCTTGAGCACAGGCTCATCTGGCTTGAGCATGGACTCACCAGCTTGAGCTCAGGGTTGCTGGCTTGAGCGCAGGATCATAGACATGACTCTATGATCCCTGGCTTCAGCCCAAGGTCTCTGGCTTGAAGCCCAAGGTCGCTGACTTGAATCCAAGGTTGCTGCCTTGAGCAAGGGGTAACTCAGTCTGCTGTAGCCCCCTTGGTAGCACATATGAGAAAGCAGTCAATGAATAAGTAAGGTGCTGCAACGAGGAGTTGATGCATCTTATCTCTCTCCCTTCCTGTCTGTCTGTCTCTATCTGTCCCTCTCTCTGACACACACACACACACACACACAAGTTCTACCATCCTCATTATAAATCCTCATCTTCTATCTTTTCCAGCCAGCCCCATGCTGCCCTCTCTGAATCTCTTTATCACCCTTTTTCTTTTTAAAGAGTCAGAAAGTCAGAGAGAGGGACAGATAAGGGCAGATAAGACAGGAAGGGAAAGAGATGAGAAGCATCAATTCTTTGTTATGGGACATCTTAGTAGTTCATTGATTGCATTCTCATATGTGCCTTGACTGGGGGGCTATAGCACAGTGAGTGAACCCTTGGGCTCAAGCCAGCAACCTTGGGCTTCAAGCTAGTGACCTTTGGGCTCAAGCCAGTGACTGTGGGGTCATGTCTATGATCCCATGCTCAAGCCAGTGGCCCTGCACTCAAGCTAGTGAGCTCACACTCAAACCAGGTGAGCCTGTGCTCAAACTAGTGACCTCGGGCTTTCAAATCAGGGTTCTCTGCATCCCAGTCCAACACTCTATTCACTATGCCACTGACTGGTCAAGCATCACCCATTTTTATTATAGAGAAGATTAAACCATTAAGAAGTTAAATCTTTTTCCTCTCTCTTCATTAATGCCTTTGTATATACTCAACTTTTCTTCTTATCTGAAATACAAAGAAATTATTCTTCTGTGTATAGTTTGTTGCTTTTCTTAATCCTGTCTCTGCTGTGAAGTTACTTCATTTCTTCCTCCTTCCAAGTACCTTAAAACACCTCTTATTTCTTTACCTTATACCTGCACTCAACACCACAAAAAAATCTCTTTATTTGATGTTTCTTTGTATCCTTAGGACTATATCTCTGACAACTATCTGACTGAATATGCTGCCTTCACATTACAGACCCATTTTTTTACCCCCTTAAATTTAGTGTCTGTCCCTGCTCCTGAAACTGCATTCTAATGGGTTACAAATGATTTCATTGTCAACTCAGTAACTCTCTTCTCTTATTCTGTGACTTCGCTAGAGCTCCCCAATCCACTGCCTCCCCTTTGTTTGACTCGATCCTTTTTGCTGGCTGTCTATGATGGTGTATCCTCTGCATCCTGCTATTTATTTTTCCTTCTTCAACTTGTCTCCTTTTCCGGTTTATAAACACTAAACATTAATATGTCTGAAGGTTTAGCCACGAATTCTCTAATCTCTCTTCTTCTAGCATTCTTTTTTATTTTCTAGGGTTTTAACTCCTATTGCTCTAACTTCAATAATTTCCCCCCTTAATCCATTCCTTTTCCTCAGTCCATTTTTTGAGAGTTCCAGATGTTATTTGACCATCAGTTCAAATAAAACCTGCTTAAAATCCACCTCACATTTTCATTCCTAAATTAACTCTGTCTCCTGATGTTTCTAATTGTTTCTGAAAACTTTGGAATTTCCTAGTAGCTCAGATTTTGTACTTCAGAATTTTCTTTTCTTTTTTCTTCTTCACTCATTCAAAGAATTAGGACACCCTTCCCACCTTGACTACTAATTGTCTACTAGAATTTGGGGTAATAGTTAATTTCTTAGAATCTCAGTTACTGAACTGTGGAACAGAAATACAATAGTGCCTACATTGACAAACCTCATTGGAAAGTAGGTGAAAAATCAAAAGTAATTGATTGCAAGTGCTCTCAGACACATAGCTTTATGCAAATAAATATTATTAAGCTCTACCTTCTTTATTCGTGTGGCTCTTCAAATAGCCTCATTCTGTTCCTTATGTGGACATCCTCATTCAGCTCTCAGCTGTCACTCATACTTGGATTACTAATACGGCCTTCTAACGTGCTCTTCTAGCTTTTTCTAGCCTCTTTGCATTTTCAAATTCTATTCCTTTATTACATCACTGATTCTTCCTGCCTCTAGAATAAAGCCTAGATTTTGTGGTTAATTCTTCAAAGCCTGTCACATATGACCCCAATCTACATTAAAGCCATTTCCAGGCCCTGGCTGGTTGGCTCAGTGGTAGAGCATCGGCCTGGCGTGCAGAAGTCCCGGGTTCCATTCCCAGCCAGGGCACACAGGAGAGGCGCCCATCTGCTTCTCCACCCCTCCCCCTCTCCTTCCTCTCTGTCTCTCTCTTCCCCTCCCGCAGCCGAGGTTCCATTGGAGCAAAAGGTGGCCTGGGCACTGGGGATGGCTCCTTGGCCTCTGCCCCAGGCGCTGGAGTGGCTCTGGTCGCAACAGAGCAACCCCCCGGATGGGAAAAGCATCGCCCCCTGGTGGGCGTGCCGGGTGGATCCCAGTCGGGCGCATGCGGGAGTCTGTCTGACTGCCTCCCCGTTTCCAGCTTCAGAAGAATACAAAAAAATAAAAAAATAAAAAAATAATAATAAAAAGCCATTTCCAGTACTTGTCCATAGATATTAATATATAGTTGAATAAATTGATTTATCTTGCCCTTTCTTGACTTAATGCTTTTGTAGAATCATATACTTCTCTTCCCAATGAAATGTCATCTACTCTTCCTCTTTGCTTAGGCATAGCATAGAATTCTTTCAAGACTCTGTTCCAATACTGCCTCTTAAATAAAATTCCCCCTGCCTTTCCTAAGAATTTTATAGTACTCAACTCTGCCCTTTATTCAACATTGAATATACTTTTGACATTTGTTTTATTATTATTAAATTTATATGTGGTTATTTGGGTTTGTATGTTCTATATGTCCACATATATAATAAACTGGAAGGTATGATTATACATAGGGTGACATATATATGACATTTTTTTAGAGTAAATGGGAGAACCAGTAACAGTTATATCAGACAACAACTATCAACTGGGACAGTCTAGGCAAACTGGGATTATACTTACTCTAATTATACCCCTCTGTGACATTAAACACATCTACCAAATAGCATTGCACAAACAAGAGCTTTAGCTCTTAGACTTCCTTTGACACAAGCTGAGAGGTTTCCAGTCTTCTTTAGCATTGGTCTTAGGTCACAATACAACATTCATACTGTATGTGGCAGTAGTTCTTGATCATTTGAATCGCCTTGCCACAAGTGGTTGTTTTCTACTAGTACAGAAAAATAATTTGTTATTAGATAGGCAATTTACTGTGAGGAAAAGTAATTTGCAATGAATGTGAACACAGGCCAGTTCTCTGTTGCATGGTGGCATGTTTAAATGACAAGCTAATGCCGTTCTGGTGGTAAATGTGCTAATAAAAGTCCAATGTGAATTAGTGCTACTCAGCACAACAGTAAGATGGCTGTGTTCCTCAAGAAGTTATTCTCATAAAGTTCCTTTATCTGAGCATCAATGTGTTTCTTAGTGAGGTCAACAAAAGCTGGCAATTTAAGCTCTGGTTAGCCATGACCATAACAATGATTGTCAGCTATTTTCTGCCCTAATAGGTTGTGTGTTTTAATACACATTTTATTACAAGATTAGGATGCAACCAAATAAAATGATTTATGCCATCAAATCAAGAATGGACACTAATTTGTTTAAAGATTTAGAGTAATGCTTATTAATCAAACCAAGGCAAATGCAGACCTATCATATTGGACTGGTATTTCATGATGTGTGTTTAATTTATCTATGTTTAAATGAAATGAAAAGTGTTAGAAAAACATTTAGAAGGAAGATAGCAAGGCTTTTACTTATTTAAGTTACTACATTAAAAATGGATATTCATAATGATATATCTTTTTTAAATTTGATAATCTTGATCTATTTAATTTGGGAATTATTTGTACATGTTATCTCTTATCAAATCAATTTGGAGATTAAAATGAAAATAAATTTTGATCCTGAGAAGGAGAACTAAATAGTATTAGTATGGCAGGAAAAGAAGTCAAGGAATATTGCTGTAGAAGATCAACTGTAGAGGTATTACAGACACATTGATAGTTACGTTTTCATACAACGTTATAATTGAGAAAAATAACAGTGTTTAATCATCCCTTAGGACCTCTAATGATGTTCATTACTGTCCTTTACAAAGATTTGTGTAATTACCACAGAAGCTTGGTTAACAGTGTAAGACAGTCATCCTATGATAAAGAAGCACTCGTAGTCATCCTAATGCTATTACGTAAGCCTGGTTATCATCCAATGTTTACAACATTTTAAAAATGAAATAAAAAGCCTGATCAGGCAGTGGCAGAGTGGATAGAGCATCAGGCTGGGACACTGAGGACCTACGTTGAAACTCTGAGGTTGCCGGCCTGAGTGTGGGCTTACCAGCTTGAGCATGGGATCATAGACATGACCCATGGTCACTGGCTTGAACCCAAGGTCGCTGGCTTGAGCAAGGGGTCTCTGGCTCGGCTGGAGCCCCTCAGTCAAGGCACGTATGAGAAAGCAGTCAATGAACTACTAAGGTGCTGCAACTATGACTTGAAGCTTCTCATCTCTCTTCCTTCCTGTCTGCCCTATGTCCGCCTCCCTTCTCTGGCGCTAAAACAAACAAACAAAAAAGCAACATGGCTGAGATATACCAATTAGAACACATAAAAATGACTGTTTTATTGTAGTTAGTGGTTTTAAATCCAAGGGTTGATAGCACAGTTTGTAAATTATTTAGCTTCCTTGTTCTTTTTCTCTTCCTCTTTGCCTTTGAATAACTCACATTTGTTTAAGGAAAAGGTATAGCAATGAGAAATAAATACTACCAGTAAATCTTGATATTTATATCATTTTTGGCTGAAACTAATGACTATTTTTAAAAAGAGTGCTTTTAACATTGTGCAGATGAAGGTTTCTTGGAAATCAGCAAATCTAGTTTCAATTCCCAGTTGGGTTCTACAGAGAGGGTAAGGAATTGACCAAGATTCACAAAGGTAGTAGGTTAAGCTAGAATTTATACGAGGTCTTCTTTCTCTTCACTATGCTCTTTCTACTGTATTTTATTGGTTCCTGGTTCTGTTACTCTCAAACATTAAGATGTTAGGCAAATCACTTTCCATCTCTTGTCAATCATGTTCTCATGTATAAAATGAGAAAATAGACAAACACCTCTCTACTTAGCATGAGCCTACAACTTCTAGGAGCCTTAATAACTGATAAATATATGCCAATATATTTTGAGGGCAATATTATTTAAATGACATTAATTTTCTGCATTTAAAATATATTATAAATGACTCAGCTACAAAATTCCAATAAGATTTGAGTTAGAGAATGTCTGAATGCATCAAATCCTACAACATCAATGTTGTAATTTAATGAGTTGTTTACTTTTCAAGCATAAAAATGTTTCTTCAGGAAAACAAAGTTTAATTTCTCTTTAAGTGGGACATACAATGCCGAAGGTTGTGAACCACTACATTTGATTTTTCCTTAAGTTTCCAGCTATCTTCAACTATCTATCATTTTGTGATTCCTTTGACTGAAATTTCAGTTGGGTAATTTTTAGATGAAACTATTTATTTGGCAAATAAAAACTAAGCATTGTGCTTGTCATTGGGGATAAAAACAATGAATGGGACAGATAGGCTGTCTTTTGAAGCTCCCACATTGCTATCAAAGTGTACCAAGAAGCAAAATAAAAACTCACAATGAATAATGTTTTCCTGATTTTGTCTTAAAGTCAGTTCCTTGAAAGAACTGATTACTTAGTTCTACCAATTAAACAGAGTTCCGAAGAAAACATTTTAAATCTCACAATCTCTGGTTACTCATTTGTACCACTGAGAGCATACATCATTTTTTTTAAAAAAAACAGACATTAACTAAATTTCCCAATTACCTTAAATATATTCTGCTAAATAGATTTTACAGTTGGTAAATAAAAACTTAAAGTCCAAAAACATGATAACTGTTTAGTTTGAAATATATCTTTTTGTCCCTGGCCAGTTTGCTCAGTGGTAGAGCATTGACCTGGCATGTGGTTGTCCTGGGTTTGATTCCCAGTCCGGGCACACAAGAGAAGCAACCATCTGCTTCTCCATCCCTCCTGCTCCCCCCTCCTCTCTTCCCCTCCCACAGCCATGGCTTGATTGGTTTGAACGCATTGGCCCAGAAGCTAAGGATGGCTGCATGGAGCCTCTACCTCAGGCACTAAAAATAGCTTGGTTGCAAGCATGGCTCCAGATGGGCAGAGCATGGGCCCCAGATGGGGGTTGCTGGGTGGATCCTGGGCCAGGTGCATGCGAGAGTCTATCTCTCTTCCTCCCATTTGGAAAAGAAGAAAAAAAGGAATATATGTTTTTGCCTCCCCTTTTCTGTTCTCCAGTGTTTCTTAAATAAATAACTTTCTTTTACAACTTTCTACAATTATAGTGATTTTCATAAGAATGTCATTGCTTTTACACATGGACTTGCCACTATCAATATACTTATAACCTAATTTTTTTTATTTGGCTTGCTCAACATCTTAAATGGTTAGTTAATCCCTCTGGTCCCTTTTTTTTTACATACCTTTCTTACTTAACAAACTCTAGTGTAATTATGTTGTTTGCCAAAACACATGCAGCCCAATGATTTTCCCTTAGTTTTCATTATTATAATGACTTATGTGGCTTTACATCCATTAGATGGTAAATATTTTACCTATTAATAGTTCATGTTTTCCTCATTTTTCAATGGCTTAATAAATTAAAGTTTATTTCTTGCTCCATAATAGTCCAAGACAACTGTTCTCATTAAACAGGCAATGTCCTTCTGTGCCTGGATGTAGCTTCTTCTATCTTGGTCTCTCCACTCCCTAGAGACTGTGTGTATCCAATGGCAGCTTAGAATGTGCATATATAAGTCATGGACATTATTATATAATTCACAATATAAAATTATTGCATAAATTATAATGTGCATGCATAAATTAGCAATTGCATTTACTTTTTTATTTTTTATTGCAGTATAATTGACATATAGCAATGTATTAGTTGCATGTTAGCAACTACATTTAAAAAATATAAATGGAGTAACATATGGATAAAATATTGTAAATATTTTCCAAGTACTTTTAAGTTTATTGCCAGATGAAGCAAGTTGAAACATGAGATGTCTGTTCCAGTGACGGCACCTTCAAATGCACAATGGGCATTCCTATGAAGACAGTGTATAGACATATTTTGAGTGGCACCAGTAAGTTGAACTGAGTCCACCTGTCCTTGTCCGATATCTCTCTCATTATTGTGTTTACCTGAAGCTCTTCTTCAATAGATTTCTCAGAAATGGCTCATTGAGAGCAACACTGCCAGAGTTCTCATATGTTGATTCTAGTTTACTGTATCTTTTATACTTACAGGTTGGTTTTGCTGGATATAAAACCTTCACCTACATTGTATTTCCTTTAATATGGGCATCACATATTCTTCTGGCACAAAAAATTACTGTAAAAAATCTTGATGATTATTTAATTCATATGCTCTTATAAGTCAAATGTTCTATTTATCTAAGTGCCTAAGAAAACTTTTTTCTTTCTGTTTCAAAAGAAAAATCTTAATCTTGGTTGCTTTCTTTCAGGTACTTAAATGATTATATTTGTGGTATTGATTTTTTCTTCTTTTGTTTTGGTTTTCTTCTTTAGAGATTCTTATTGTTGGATGAGATCTGTATGTTGGATCTTTGCAGATCTTAAATATTTGTCATTATCTCTCAAATCCTTATCTCCTTTAATTCTTTTCAATTTTAGAAATGTTCCTTTTTAGCCTTCTATTTCTCCTATGGTATTAATAATTATGTTTATTTGCTATTTGTTATTCTAGTTTTTTCCTCATTTATAAGTGATTTTTTCTTTTATTTCTAATTTTTAAAAATGTTTACCACATTTTTTAGTTTATCTCATGCTGATTTGAGTTCTTTAATGTTTGGGCCCGTTTTTTGTAGTGCTTTTTAGCGAGTTTTGAAATAATATTTTAGTTTTCATGAATTTTTTAAAGTATGTCTGCCTGATATGCTTTCATTGTCTGAGATATTATTCTGCCTTTATTCTCTTTAAATAATGTAATTATAGTATTTTTGCAATGGATTTCACCTCCAAAATATCTGTTTTCTTATTTCTATGTGACTTTAGTTTCTCCAAACTTTTAGGAGAATAGGTTCAAGTAACACAGATAGTTTCATAGTTTTCTCTTCTGCTGGTGTTCAAATACAGGGTAAGGCCACAGTTGGTTCACAGTTGTGAGTACATGAAACAGAGTTTATTCTTTTTGTGTGTGCGTGTGACAGAGAGAGAGAGAGACAGATAGGAACAGACAGACAGGAAGGGAGAGAGATAAGAAGTATCAATTCTTTGTTGTGGCACCTTAGTTGTTCATTGATTGCTTTCTCATATGTGCCTTCACCGGGAGCTATAGCAGACAGTGATCACTTGCTCAAGCCAGCGACCTTGGACTCCAGCTGGTGAGCCTTGCTTAAACCAATGAGCTCACACTCAAGCCGGTGACCTTGGGGTTTTGATCCTGGCTCCTCCGCATCCCAATCTGATGCTCTATCCACTGTGCCAGAGTTTATTCTTATATTATTAGTTATTGTATTTTTTCCATATAAACAACTATAAACCTACTTTTGCCCCACCCTGTATACTAAAACCATAAGATGGCTTGCTTTCTGATATTTTCTGATTCTGTTTCCCCTTCCCAACTGGAATATGACTCTCTCTTTTTTCGTCTTTGTTGTCTCTATCCTATTCAATATTGATCCACTGCCAGGGTTTTCTCCTAGAGTGAGCACTCTCAGAGAAGATGGCCCTAGCAGGTCAGTGTGGGCTATACTGCTCTAGCCACTTCAGAAATTCTTACATCAGAACCTTGCACTCACTTGCACCTGGAGTTGGCTGATGTCCTTCCCACCTTTCTGTCACTGTTCCCTTAACCTGCTTCAGTTTTCAGCCATAGCCTAGTGGCTATTTTGTGGCTCTGTTTTCAGGTCTGCAGGACACCCTTGTTGCTTCCTTTCTTTTCTCTCCCAGAGATGCTGACATAATTCATGCCTATTGTCTGCTGCATTTGAGGGTTTATATCTATCTTTGGACATAAGTTATCTAGTTTTGTTGTGAATGTTGCCCATAGGTTTTTGATTTTGATAGCTGGTTGTTCTTTTTTTATCTGGATATTCGGAAGATAAAAAGTGTGTGCTGCTCTACCGATAACAACTTCCTAGAATCTCCCATTCATACTAGCTTTTGCTTTTGAAGGATTCTTTCTTGATTTACAGTTAAATCATATCATTTCCTATTATAAAATTTTCTATGAAGTTGATTTGAATTAAAATATTACTGAAAATATTATTATACCCACTTTTCACTGAGAAAAACAACAGGCAATTATTATTGTACATGCTGAGATGAACGAATGAATATATATATATGTAATATATATATATATTATATATATATTATATATATATAGTAGCTCATAAAGGCAACAAGGGTAGGCAGATATCTATTTATCTCTTTAGAGTTTGGAGGTCAATCAGAGATAATGCTTTATTCCCTTACGTGGAGATTCATGGAGGAAAGCAAACTAGCCAAACCTCTCCTCTTAGCTCCTCCTCATTGAGATTGGGGAGCCGCTCGCTCTGCTCTCTCAGGAAAACAAACTTGCACCTGTCTGGTCAACTGATAAAAAAAGCACTTTGTCCATCAGCAGTGATGATAATATGAAGACACTAACAATCACAGAGTTAATAAAATAGAAATGGGGAAAATTCCAGCTTAAATTTCAGAAAAAATGTTTTTAAGGAACATTATTTAAATATTCCCTAAGGCTGCTTTGCAGAGTGTGAAAGAAGAACACAGAGTAACAGAAGTGATTTTGAGTGACCAGAGCTTATTCATTATACCAGAAGCTCTCAGTACTTTAAGTCTCGGGAGAAAGAAAGAAAAAGATGAAGATAAAAAGAAACACACAGAGGACTTTATATCTAAATGGATTATGCCAAGTGTGCATTTCTGCTCCTACCTACTTAAAGAAAGCACATATATATATATATATATATATATATATATATATATATATATATATTTTTTTTTTTTTTTTCCCCCCCCTGAAGCTGGAAACGGGGAGAGACAGTCAGACAGACTCCCGCATGCGCCCAATGGGGATCCACCCCGCACGCCCACCAGGGGCGATGCTCTGCCCACCAGAGGGCAATGCTCTGCCCCTCTGGGGCGTCGCTCTGCCGTGACCAGAGCCACTCTAGCGCCTGGGGCAGAGGCCAAGGAGCCATCCCCAGAGCCCGGGCCATCTTTGCTCCAATGGAGCTTTGGCTGCGGGAGGGGAAGAGAGAGACGGAGAGGAAGGGGGGGGTGGAGAAGCAAATGGGCGCTTCTCCTATGTGCCCTGGCCGGGAATCAAACCCGGGTCCCCCGCACGCCAGGCCGACGCTCTACCGCTGAGCCAACCGGCCAGGGCCAGCATACATATTTAACAGTCAACTTCTCTTCTTAGTAAAATTTAAGAAGTTCATTGTGGAAAGGACTATGGGAGGAAGCAAAAAACAACTTTGTATCCTAGCTCTATGCTACTTCCTTCTGTTTCATGTAACCCCTCTTTGGGAAAGATTTGTGTAAGGCACTTTACCTCAGTAGTTACTTTCCTCATAAATTCCTTTGTTTTATGCAGACTTTTCATTAAGACTAACTAGAGTCTTACTTGCCCTTCAAACACATGAACATGAAATCTAAGGCACTAACCAATGCTACCAGTTTCCTTAAAAGGTGAAAGTTGGTACCCACCTCAGATTGTTGCCTCATAATTATATTCTCTGGATAGGAGAACTATATGGTCTTTCTTGCCACTTGGGTATGTGTTTTAATTTTCATTGGGTGTTACTCAAAAATGAGATGTCTTCAAAAGCTGCAAGCCTGTACAATCATGCCTTCTATTTTACTTTGTTATTTTTGTATTTTTCAACTTGGGGGAGATGGCACCACAATATCCTAGACTCACAGGAACAGAACGAATCTTAAATTCATTCATTCTAGCTCACCTTCTATATCATGCTAAAATATGCTCTGTGAAATCCTTGAAAAAGGCCTTCTGAACGATTAATTACTTTTGGTGATGAAGAGCTTGTCACTCCAGAGCCTGAGTACCATCCCTGAGTCCCTCTGATTATTAGAAAGTCTTTTAATTGAGCTCATATTCATTTATTCATGGCTTCTCCCTGGAGATCCTCATGTCCATCCCTCAGGCCCATCCAGAACAAGTCAGAGAGCACAATCAGACGACAGCCCATTAACACTGGTTGGGAGTTATCATACTCCTTCTTTTATACTTAGCTCTGCTAGAGCTTTCCTTCATCCATGTCCTGCAAGATCAGAGGTGGATAACGTTCTTAGTCACTTTTCCTGAACAGACTTCAGGTTGACCATGTTCCTCTTTGAACTGGGGGTGAAGAATGCGCCTGCTGCTTTGGCTGGATGCCTTCCTTCTCTTCATGAAACACAGTACGTTTCTAATATGACAGTCACATACTACAAATTATATATTTTGAGATTGCTTTTCTCAGTAAAATTCAATGTTCTATACCTATCTTCACTTTACATTATTATTTTCTCTATATTAAACTTGTACATATTTATGATTCAAGTGCAATGACAAGCTGCTTAATTATAGATATTTCAAGATCAATGGCAACAGAAGTGTGAAAAACTAAGGAAAAAATGGTGTGTGACATAAATTCAGATATAAAACAAAAATAAATATGGTATACAATTAAGAGATCACACCTTACTAGAACCCTTGAACTTTACCTTGCACTAAGATTTTGAAAAACTATCACGAATTTTTCTTTTTATAGAAGAAAAAGTTTTCTTCTTTGAACAACAAAAAAAATTATTTCTCCTTCTAAAGTCTTTGCCAAAGATAATAACACTTGGCACAGAGTCAGTGTTCATAAAATATTTTTTTGAATAGATGAATCAAATAAATGGCTTTTTTCATTAAAATATAAATAATGTGACTAGCTGAAAATGGAGATGGTAGAAATATAACTAATAATTCTGACCTACTATATAATATTAAAAGGGTATTTCATTTTTGAATCAAAATTATTTTGTTGATATTAAATACATTTTTCATAGTCATCACTTCAAAAAACTAAAGCAAATAATCTTACTTAATCCAGTTGCAAATTAAAAGTACCTTTGACTAATCAATCCTAATATAATTACAAAAAGCATTACTTCTATCATTTAAAATACATTTCCTTACATTTTTATTCTCTAGAGTCTCAATTTTTTAACTTCCTGAACTCAAATTCAAAATTTTAATCTTCTAACAATCACAAATCATTTTAATATTATTTATAAACCAAAGATGTTATAATAACCAACTTGTTTTCAGTTGGCTTGTATTTATACCAGAAAAGAAATGATAGTATGTGGAATTAGTAAGGAAAATAATCTTAAAATTGAATAAATTTGTCATTATCGTGAAGCAATAATTACTGCTAACATTAAAGTTCTATTCTGTTTCTACAAACAAAAAGTTATCAAAGTCACAAGGAAGAAATTAGTCCACAGTTGGTACTGTAAGTGAAATAATCTTCTTTTAAAGAGGTAACAGAAGGAAAGAATCTGAATAACTAAAACCTTGATGGCAAACCTTTTTATAAAAACCACCCACTTTTGCAGTGCTGGTCAACCTGGTCCCTCCCACCCTCTAGTGGGAGTTCCAGCTTTTGTGGTGAGCATAGCGGAGCAACCAAAGGGCACTGCAATTGCCCCACCATGAAAGCTGGACCGTCCACTAGTGGGGGGCAGGGACCAGGTTGACCAGCACTGCAAAAGTGGGCAGTTTTTATAAAATGGTTCGCCTTCACGGAACTAAAACATATACATGTACTTACAGATGCTCAAGTGAATTATAGCTCTGCAGGTTTCTATTTATATATTCACTTGATTCTTTCATCTATTAACTTTCCTACCGATATTTTATATATATGTAAAATATATACATATAAATAAATATATCATTTATTTCATGTCTTTATTCACCATTAAATGTTAAGTTAGGGAATAATAATTTAAAAGAAATTAGAGCAGAAAACTCTGAAGTAGTAAATATTTCATCAGTAGTTTCAATAATTTTTCCAAGTGAAGGGAAGAAAACATTTTATTAAATTAGAAACAATATTTAAGTTTTAGAAATCTAAATTAAAGTATGTTACCCACAAAAGTAAATTAAAAATTACATTTATAAAAGTAATCTTTTATATAGAAGAATTGCCATGAACTTGAGCTGATGTCTCAAAAACATTTAATGATATACAAGAATATTCTAGCATCTTAGAACAGAAAGTGAGAAAAAAAACAAAAAAAACAGACATCCAGAATTTTTTTTAAAAAGCAAACCGGGTTTACCTATTTTCCCCTATATTTTATATTTTGCTATGTTCCTGGAAAACTGCCATGTAATAAAACAGCTTCTTTAACCAGGGTGACAAACTACTTCAGTACAGTTTAGCCTAATCTTTTCTTTTCCCTCCTCTAAGAAATAAAAATATTTTGTTTCAATGAATCAATGTTTCCTTAAGTTTTCTTTAAGACTGAAATAAGACTAAGGAATATCTTAAGGGCAAAACTCATAAAAAACATGTGATTTAAGATTAAAAAAAGAAATTCATAGGTCTAGGAAACAATTTCTGTTTTTATTATATAGGTTAGGCAATGGATCACATCATCCTGACTCCCAAGTGCGATTCATGTAGCAGCTGCAAAGGAAGAGGCCAGACTTGCAGTAAACACTTTTCTCCCTCCCAGCAGCAGCCTTTGAATCCTTGCCTGGCTCCTTTCTGGCTTCTCTCCTGGCAGCACTACTGTTTGCCAGGAAAAGATGAGGGCCACAGCTGCTTGTCTTTCTTTAATCATATTCTCCACGGCTCCTTGTTCTCCACAATATTTATGGAGTGGCAAACCACTCAAAAGACTGTTGTAATGCTGTTGCTGTAGCAGCAGAGCCTACAGGGCTGGAATGAAGAGTTCCAAGTTCAAATTTCAGCTTAGAAACTAGGTGTCACGTGACCCAAGGGGATTGTTTTTCCATCCCAGGTTTCTCTTTCTTCATTCGAACTGACTCCAACAAAGGTGTACGAAGGACACCTCCCACTTAGGTTCCAGTCTCTGCTGATTTGACTTTATCTAGATATTACAAAACCTAGAACTATGCAATAACTGGGGGCCATACACTAAGTTACAAATATTGATCGACTTACAACCTATGCAATTTATGACCATTGGACTTTACAATCACAATTACTAGCTCCGCATCTGGCAGCACAAGCGTTGGTCAGCTGGGCCTATGACAGTGCGGACCAGCTTCCAGTAGCACTACCATCTCTGCGTGCACCATTTCAACTGTTATCCCAGACTCGATACAGCAATTTGTGTTTGGTGTCTTGGATATTTTTCATCAAACCCCTCCCAAGATGTCTACCAAGAGGAAATTGTCTTTGCAAATATTAAACCAGTTGTACTGGTAATGCAGTGTTTTACTTAAACCTGACGAATGTAAAAATAAGAAACACAATGGTGTAGAGATGATATAAATGGCATAAAATGAACAAAGAAAATTATGATATATAACAATAATGAAAGAAAATTATGATAAAATATGACTTAAAGATTTTTATAACATTTCACAGTACTGTACATATAGCCTATTCAACTTACGACGAACCAATCATGGTCGTAAGTCGAGCACTAGCTGTATAGAAGAGATTGTAATTGTCTCCCAGAATGTTAACTTTGGTAGAAGACTGGGAGGAATCTTCTTCTTCTTTCTTTTCTCTTTCTTTCTTTCCTCCTCCTCCTTCTTCTTCTTCCAGCAAACAAATGTGTCAATATTATAGAATATAGTGCAAAATCTGCACAAGGTTTTAAGCTAAAACATAAAATTCCAAGGAAATGTATCTGTGGTAGGTACTTGGGGAATTCCTACACTTTATTCAAGAATACCTGCAGAATCCCTGTGTGGCATGAATGCTGAAGTTTCCTTTTGTTTTACCATTCTATGATTTTGCTGATGGAAAATACAGGGCACTTACACCAAAGGCAGATATTTTGGTCCCCAGGCAATAATAAGAATTGTAAAGCATAATATAAACAATGACTGGTGCTTATATATTTATATCTAGATTTTACTGTGAAAACACTTGCGCAATTTCTAATTCAAATCAGTATGCATAATTTAGAATGGCACAATTGTTTTTGTCTTTCAGGATAATTACCTCTTTTGGATAGAAGTCATTTTTATTTTATTTTACATTTTTACAAATATATACCCAAAGCTCTATAAAAGTCCTAAATAATAAAATAATAATAGCAATATTATAAATCTCAATTACACTGCTTAAAAAATTAGGAGATCGGGGAATGTGCTGATACTCCAGTGTTTTTCGCTTTTTGTATAGTGAATTTTCAGCAATAAAATAAAAGTTGGTTTTGCATCTGATTTGCATAATTGAATAACTTTCTTTGACTTGTCATTTACTTTTCTGATGTTCTTGTTTAATAAAAAAATAAAATGCTTCATTTTTTTATTGCTTCATATATATTTTGAAATATCTTCTAATTTTTTGTGAGCAGTATATTAGCAAATTGCAAATTTAGTCACAAATATCACAAACTCTTATATCCTTGGCTATTTGACTCATAATATCTTACTGCTCAAAGAAGATAACATTTTTCTTCAAGCATTTTATGAAGACTGTCCTTTTTGTAAAATTAGACATTCAGTTTGAAATTTATGCCTAAATTAATATGTTTATCATTTGTCTATACATGTTCCTATTTTTATTGATTTCTATACCTTGGGTACCTGGTATATAATAGGAGCTCAACAAATTTGAATAAATAAATAAAATGAGTGAATAATTGCTCAACATATCAAACAGCTTTGTTAGCCAACTCAAGTTTCTAATTTCTTCTCTCTCATGCTAATAATCACTTGGTTTTTCACTTTCAAAAGGTATGGAGCAAATCAGACTTTCTAATCCCCTCTTCTCTACAAGATTTTCTTTATAAACTGTCGTTGACCAAGAGAAATACAGTGTGAGCCACATACACAATTTAATGTACCTACTGGCCGCATGTAAAAGTAAGTAAAATTAGTATTAACAATATACTATATTAAACCCAATGTATCCAAGGTATTTTCATTTCAACATGTAATTAATATAACAATTAATGGGATAGTATACATTCTCTTTTTATTCAGACTTTGAAATCTGGCATGTATTTTCCATGGGTCCCATTCAAGACTAGCTCCATTTCCAGTGCTAAGTAGTTACTGAGGAGGCAGTGGCTGCCACACTAACAGCATAGCTCACTAGCCTGTGTTCTCTCCAATCTCCAGAGTGAGAATTAGAATTTATTTAAAGCCAATTCCATTGCCATTGAAATCTCACTGCCTTCCTGAGACAGGAGGGGTATTGTTCTTATCATTTTTGCCTTCTTCTCTACTGAATTTAAATGAGTTCCTAGTGCTGATTTTTTTCTGAAGATGTTTCAGTACTATTCTACAGTATCAGAAACAAGATGAGAACTCTTAGTTTTTACTTTTATATTACTCAAAAAAGAACCCTTGAATATTTTACTCATAGTATCTATTATTTAAGGTATTGATAATCTTGATCATTAGGGTCCTACACATTTCTGTTCTTTAATATTAATATAGAACAATCAAATCTGTACATAAATGTTTAAATACCAGTTATTGTTTAAAATACTAAAAAATCAAGAGCAGTGTTCAAAATGAATTATTTTATTAAGTTTGCCACTCTAAATTATTTCATCTATAGTTCACATAGAATCCTTCCAAGGGTATATTTTATATGATTACCATGTTATAATATTATTTACCTTACCTTCAATTAGATTACATGTTATGTGTTTTATTTAAAAATATTAAATAGTTATGTGGCAGTATTAAACAGTGGAAACATTTACCTCTACAATCTATATTCATAAATGTGAAAATTATAATAAATCACAAAGTTTGTGCCTAGAAATGTTCAGTAAACATAATATAGAACCTAAGGCTTATTTAATTCTTCCAAAGAATTACAAACATAATAGTGTCATCAAAATCTATTAAAAATTAAGGGACGCATGCATATTTGAAGTGTTTTCTATCTTGTTTCAAGATAATAAACTTAATTTTTAAAAACATTTTAAAGCATGTTAATTACTCTTGCAGAATATAATGATTTTGGTCAAATTCAAATAGTTTTTAAAGAATTACTGAGAAAAGCCAGACAGGTAAACATAAAATGAAAGCCACTGAGTAAAAAATAAAACAGAAAAGAAAAAAACAAAAAACAAAATGATCAGTGTGAGATCTGAAGAGCATGATGGAGGAATACAGAAAACAAGTTCATGAAAAACAGACTATTATTTCAGATAAACACTGAACACCTTAGGAAGATGGAACTCTTGTACAATCCTGTATATGAATACATGAAATGTAATAGTTACTTTAATTATTATTTTATTTTACAATATATGGGCTGATGATTTGATTTATCATCAAGATCTCCTTATTCTCACCTACCTTTCTCTTGATTTTACTCATTTTACTGCATTTAGTCACATTCACTTAGAATTCCACATAAGAATATATTTCTAGGCCTGACCTGTGGTGGCGCAGTGGATAAAGCGTCGACCTGGAAATGCTGAGGTCGCTGGTTCGAAACCCTGGGCTTGCCTGGTTAAGGCACACATGGGAGTTGATGCTTCCAGCTCCTCCCCCCTTCTCTCTCTCTTCTCTCTCTCTGTCTCTCCCTCAACTCTCTAAAATGAATAAATAAATTAAAAAATTAAAACATTATTCTAAAAAAAGAATATATTTCTAGATTAGATTTTAATTCTCTCACTTTATCCCATTTTCTTCCTATAAACAAGAAATTTAAAAGCTAAAGGCTATATAAATACTCTATTTGAAGAAGAGTGCTTGTGTCCAGTAATATATAATAACTGCTGTATTTTTTCTGCAAGAACGAAAAATAAATCAGAGCCAATCTTTGTCATCACTATAAATAAACAGTAACAACAGTAGCTATGTAAATTGGTATACATTTTTGGGCAATATTTTCACAATATTCAGTGCATTAAAATTCTTCATTTATCTTTTTATTCTATTTTGGGGAATCTATTCTAAGCACACAATGTATGTCCATAGATATACATCTTCCTATATTTCTATATGCAGTGAGGCGGTACAGTCTAATGGTTAAAGATATGGTTACTGGAGAGAACCGGCTCAAATCCTGACCCTGCCTCTGACCAAATGCATGATGTTGAGCAAGTTACTTAAATTCTGTGCCTCAGTTTCCTCATTAATTACAGGGAGATAATCTTAGTGTTTGTTATAGTCTTTGTGAGGATTAAATGAGGTAGTAAGCATAAATTACTTCCATTAGTGAATTTAATAAGTGTCACTGTTACCATTAATATGTTCATAATGGGGCTGATTACAATAGTAAAAAATGAGAAGAGCCTAAATACCCCATAGTGCTAGATTGGTTGTGTGAACTTAGCTATGTCCTCTGGTAAATTAAGTCATTAAATTTCATCATCATAGGCCCTGGCCGGTTGGCTCAGTGGTAGAGCATCGGCCTGGTGTGTGGGGGACCCGGGTTCGATTCCCAGCCAGGGCACATAGGAGAAGCGCCCATTTGCTTCTCCATCCCCCCCTTCCTCTCTGTCTCTCTCTTCCCCTCCCGCAGCCTAGGCTCCATTGGAGCAAAGATGGCCCGGGTGCTGGGGATGGCTCCTTGGCCTCTGCCCCAGGCACTAGAGTGGCTCTGGTTGTGGCAGAGCGATGCCCCGGAAGGGCAGAGCATCGCCCCCTGGTGGGCAGAGCATCGCCCCTGGTGGGCGTGCCGGGTGGATCCCGGTCGGGCGCATGCGGGAGTCTGTCTGACTGTCTCTCCCCGTTTCCAGCTTCAGAAAAAAAAAAAAAAAAATTTCATCATCATATACACAGTGTCTAGCCCAGGAACTAATAATTCCTACAGATGTTCAAATGCAGTCTAGATTTTATTGTGAAACACACAAGTTATACATTGGGTCAATATATATATGCCTATATATATGTGCCTTGACTGTGAGGTTACAGCAGACCAAGTAACCCCTTGCTCAAGCCAGTGACCTTGGGTCCAAGCTGGTGAGCTTTGCTCAAACCAGATGAACCTGTGCTCAAGCTGGCAACCTTGGGGTCTCGAACCTGGGTCCTCCACATCGCAGTCCAACGCTCTATCCACTGTGCCACCGCCTGGTCAGCCGGGTCATATTTTAATATCACTGAGATTGGGATGTCTCTTATAGTCCAGGGTAAGTTTAACGGGTAGTGTATATTGCATATTGCATTTGATGCAGTCAGTTTTAGGCAAAGAAATGGCCTTCCAAAAATGTCTTCTCTTTATTGGCAAAAGCTATCTGTGGCATCTTATATGGCAAAACAGGCTTTGTAGATGTGTTTAGATTAAGGACATTAGAATGGAGAGATTATCCTGGACCATCCATGGGGGCCCAAGGAAATCACATGGGGCTTTAGAAGAGGAAAGCAGGTATTCTTGGTTAGGAGTAAAAAGTGTGATGACAGAAGCAGAGGATGGAATGATGCAAAGAAGGGGGCAGTGGCCAAGGAGCACCTGCAGCTGAACATGGCAGCTGAAGCCTGAAGTCCCTAGAGGAGCCAGCCCTGCTGACACCTTCAGCCCAGTGAAGCTGATTTTACACTTCTGACTTCCAGAGCTGTTAGATAGTAATTGTGTATTGTTTTAGCTACTAAGTCTTTGGTAATATGTTATAGCAGCACTAGGAAACTAACACACAGTCTTAAATTGGTTGAAATAAGGTTCTTTTGGACGAAAAAGCAATGTTAAGCCCTCAGTGCTTTCTGAACTGCCACCTAGCATAAAAGGTAATCTATATAAAGCTACTGGGTGGATGTTGAATGAACTAGTATATGGCCATTGAAATGATGTTTGTAAAAAATAACATAGAAAAATGTTATTTGATTAAAAAAAAAGAACGTCAATTTTCATTTCAGTGAAATCGCAATTATTTTAAATTGACAAACCTCAATTATGCATATATTAATTCCAGTAGGAAATAAATTGAAATAGTAAGGTGATTGTTTCTGTACATTGGGACTGTAACTGACTACTTTTTCTTCCTTTTACATTTCTGAAAATTCTCTATAATGAACAAGTATTGCTTTCATAAAGCAAAAAGTACATCAATTTCATTTTAAAATTAGCCATGTACTAGGGATAAAAAATCAATTTACGTGATATCGATAAACTCCATCTCTTTATATACCAATAACTAATTTAATTGGTAATTCAAAGCCCTCAAATTCATAGATCTGGTGTTTCACTAACTATGCAGTCATCATGAATCTGTATGTTGTTTTGCAAACATGGGTGAGCTCTAATAATAGTAAAGATATGATTATCATCTTTAAAAACCATCCCCTGAGCAGCCACTGTGAGCTGCATAGGGTCAGCAGGGTGTAAGAGATGTCGTGACTGAAGCAGAAACTGATAGTTGATTGGGTTGGAAGGGAAAAGGCCAACAGGAGAAAATCTGGGACCTGCAGAATGATTCTACTTCACTTGAGTGTGAAAAGAGAAGAGTGTCCTTCCTAGAATTGTAGCTCTTTGACCTTCGAGAAGTCTTCCATCACTCTGAGCCTTGGTCTCTTCCCTTGCGTTAGGAGAGAAGAAGACCGAATTATCTCTGGGATTTCTTCTAGCTCTAAAGAGTCTGTAAATACATATATGTGTAAAATATGCACACAAACACATGGATGATGGGCTCTGCTTATAAAACAATACAACTGATTCAAAAAGGCAAATGCCAAAAAAACCACAAAAACTTTCACTATTTAATAGTCTCACTCTGTATTCATACAGGGATTGCTGTGACCTGGTGTGAAGTAGGTCTTCTGCTCTGTGCAATTTTCCACTAATACTATCACCATCAGATATTTCACAGTATCTTCTTTTTCACGATGTCAGAAAATAAACTGCACAGCATGTTATAGGCTTAGGCATCTGCGGGGTTGCGGCAGAAGCTTGTTGTCTGGTTAGTCGCTGAGACTTACAGCTTGTCACTCAGTTCTCTGAGGCATGCATTCACGACTTTGGCTAAGCTTTACACTGTCTTCTGTGAAAACCCAGCACATGAAGAGAACTTAACAGCTTTCTAACTAAATGCAATGACTGATGATTTCTCCATTCTTATTATTTTAAATAAGATGCCATTTCTGAAATACGTCATATGTAAAATTTTAGTGAAATCTTGAAATGTCCTAGTATATTTATTATCTTTTTTCCCAGAAAATATCGGTGGGGTACCTCTTACTTGAAAAAAACTTAACTTACTTACTTCCAAACCCTACAGAACTTAAAAGTCTGTATAAATCATGTACATATTTAACTAATGCAGAACAGAAAGGTAAATGCAGGAGAAAAATTCGATTATGTTATAATGGATAGGACCTCAGAGGAGAAGGAGAAATTACATCCAGCTGTCAGAGTACACGGCATTGAAGACTGTTCGTGGAAGTGAAGGTCTTTAGGTGGAGGAACCAGAATAAGCAATGCCTTGGTGGGATGGAAAATTTGGGGTGTGCACAGAGAAGAGCAAAGAGTGAAATTTGATGACAGTGCCAAGTACAAGTTGGAAAGCCATGGGATAAGGACTGAGAAGAAAAGACAAGGTTCAGTTTGCGAGGCCTTGAATGCCGACCTAAAGATGCTGCACTCAATTCTACAGTGAAGAGCCATATAGGGCTTCGGAGCAATTATTTAATTGATTTTCACTCACCTCTCCCTTTCATAGGTAACAAAGGTAATTTAACTTAAAAGGCATGATAATTTCTTCCACAACAAGTGAACAAAATTCTAAGCAACCTTTCTGTTTATCAATCAATAAACTGGAAAATATTTAAAATTTACATGTTTGAAACTGAAAGGAAAGATTTCCTTATTGCTCTTGTATTTATTTGGTGTTGGGAGAGCACTGGCCCCATTAAGATGTTAGAATGAAAGCTGTACATAAAAGGGTCTGGGAAGCCCAATCACCTGGGGGATAGAAGGTGACTTGGTTACTTTAATTTTGTCCTGTGGCCTCCAGGCTTCCCAATTTCAGACCTTCTGCTCATCAGGGTTTAGCTCTGGTCCTTAATACACAGACCCTGGTCCTTCATCTGACTGCTCCAATGCACTGGCTCTAAATCTACAGTCTGTACATGAAAACACAACACTGATTCAACATAGTGCTTTCTCTGTGTTTGTATGAGAGTGTGTGTGTGCGCATTTATATAAACGTATAAATATACACACATTATACCAAGTGGTGATGGCCCATAGCATTATCTTCTTGTTATATCTGTTAATTCATAGTGAGTAAAGCTATTACTTTTCCTAAATAGTTTGTTAGCATTTTGAGATCAGGCCCACTACAGAGCATCCAGCCAGTGCTTAATTAATATTTGATTAATTGATTAAAGTCAAGTTCTTTATCTTCCAGCATATGCTGCATTTCCTTTAAGAATCAGAACAGCTGTTCAACATATCTGGTATAATGGGCAAAAGAGTATTGTTTTTAGATTAGATCTATTTTCCTTTAGATCTATAAAAGGCAGAATAGGTTGTTTCTTTAAAAGCTCCTGAGATGAAGTAATTGAACTCATCGCATGAAAGCAATCTATCAATACCTGTGTGTGTGTTTGTGGTGTGTGTGCGTATGTGTGTGTGAAATCAGCCTGCTCCCAACTGCAAAATGAAGAAATAATGTGCTAAATATTAAATACAAGTGATGTTAGCAAATGAAGAGAGTGTGTCAACTAGCATGGTTTTTACGTGTAACACTTGAAACTTACCTCAATAAAGAAGATGCTGGCTGCTGACGTTGGATGGTGGTACATATAGACTGTCGCAAGAATAGCTGCTGCTATAATGAGGACCAGGATGAGAATTCCAACAATGAGGCCAGCATGCAGGGTCCCCCCTTTCTTCTCAGCTGCACTGTCGTCTGTGGAAGCTGTGAGGACAACACAGCTGTCAGGACATTCATGTGTACATGCTGAAGTTTGCATTTCCATTAGAAGGGATATTTATGTTTTGAACAAAGTACTGTTGGATCTTTTTTACTTCCTGTGTAATTTTTCTTTTCCGTACCACCCATTTTAGAAGTTAGAGGTTCTTTATTTGGCCAATAAAAACTCTACACTACTAATGATTAAAAATACACCTATAGTTGTGTTTTAATTTATAGTTCAATAAGTAAGATCAATAACCTTTATTCTAAGTACAATAACCTTTATTCTCCAGTACATTCTAAATGTACCGGAGAAAATCTAAAACCCTAACTATATGATACATTTAACTTTGATTTTCTCATTAAATCTCTGGCACTTTTACCTATGGAAAAATCAATTATTTTGTGAAAGCATCTCTCTCATTTTCTCTGGGAAATTTTAAACTGAAGAATATTAGACACTTTTTGGTGAGCTTCACATATTTTCAGAAACTCTGCATGAGTTCAAAGGATAATATTCAAAATTAGTTTTAAACTGTAATGCTCTTTAAAAATATAACAGATGGAAGCTAAAAGACTCAAATAGTTTTATCAATATCTAAAGGGAACACAGTGTATTCTGCTATGCCTCAGACAAATACAATTTTCTCTAACTTTTATTGAGATCCTTACCACTGTAATACTAATTCTCAGAAGTATTTCTGAATTTCTAAAGTAATAACTCTCCAACTTAAATTCAATCAACCAAATAAAAGTAATTTCTAAAGTCTTATCTTGTTTTAAAATTCTGTAATCTCTGATGTCTACTCAGGCATTTAGAAAAAAATCTTAAATTCTGTGCAGCAGGTAATTGTATCATAGTGCAAAATATGATTAGTATTTTGAATTAGAAACTTCATTTAAGACTCATAGAAGTTTCAGAGTAGTGATTCCTTATCCTTTCATTATCAACTTATGTCTTTGTTATTTGCATCTTTTGCCTCTATGTTTTAAACAGTTATGGTCTATCAAATCTCATTTAATAAGCACCAATTTGTTTATTTTATTTAAATTTTTTGTTAATAAAACACAAACATGACTGCTTATCAGAACATGTAGTCAATACTAAATAACAGAATTCTAGATAAAGCAAAACAACATGACCTTCCAATTTTTCCTACCTTTCACTTAAATAGCATTGCTATTGTTTGTTTACTCTGATTGAGATTCTAAATCAGTGTTCAGTAATCTTTCTCCGAATCAAATAAAGCTCAAAACCTTAAAGCTGTTTCTTACCTAACAGAAATTCACTAGTGAAAGAATGTAAAATTTAAAGAGTAATGCATTATATAAAAATTCATTTACAGAAAGAATTCTGGGAAGATGGTAGTAAAGTATCAGAGACCTGTCTTCCCACCTAGATAACAATTGCACCAGCAGAATCTGTCAAAAACAAGAGATTTTTCAACTGGTGTGCTGCGAAAGGCACAGGTGTGTGTTGCAAGAATTTTTAAAATATGCAGTACTTAGGCCCTGACTGGTTGGCTCAGTGGTAGAGCGTCGGCCTGGCGTGCGGGGGACCCGGGTTCGATTCCCGGCCAGGGCACATAGGAGAGGCGCCCATTTGCTTCTCCACCCCCCCTTCCTCTCTGTCTCTCTCTTCCCCTCCCGCAGCCAAGGCCATTGGAGCAAAGATGGCCCGGGTGCTGGGGATAGCTCCTTGGCCTCTGCCCCAGGCGCTACAGTGGCTCTGGTCGCGGCAGAGCGACGCCCCAGAGGGGCAGAGCATCGCCCCCTGGTGGGCAGAGCGTCGCCCCCTGGTGGGTGTGCCGGGTGGATCCCGGTCGGGCGCATGCGGGAGTCTGTCTGACTGTCTCTCCCCGTTTCCAGCTTCAGAAAAATACAAAAAAAAAAGCAGTACTTATATTTAGTTAGGGGCACTAACCTCTCTTCCCTTAGATTGTCAAATAAAAAAAATGAAAACAGCCAAAACAACAATAGCTGTTCACTGTGACAGAATCAAACTTGTACTTATTCTTCAGTCAGACTGGCAAAATATATATATTTTTGGTGTGCTATAGAACTTTAGTAATTAGTTTATATGTGCCATAAGACAAAAACTATTGAAAATCACTGGTCTAATATAACTATTTTTGAACTCTGGACTCTATTGAAGGTTTGTAACTTCCAAAGGAAGTCCTGGACTGTAAATTGTGGATACTTTCAGTCAATTTCTTCTCTTAGCATAGTAGTAGCTACCTATCCTTCACCTCCCAGCCATGTGAAAGGCAGCTGTGCTCCTGTTCTGATCACAACTGGTGCATCTCATCAAAGAGGTGCAGACAGAAAGACAGGCAGCCATTGTAGTTGCACCTCCATGATTCCAAGCCTCTCTCTCTCTGGCTGACATAATTCAAAGAGACAGCACCCTTCTTATTGCTCTCCCCTTTACTCTTATTATTGTCCCCCTTTTAGTAGCCATATATTAACAAGTAGTACACCCCAAAACAAATGTGTATATGGTGAAAACTTGAAAGTGACATTAAATGCCCAAGAAAATGCTCAGAAGACTTGAGAAGACCTTAAATTTACACTTCAAGTTGAACTGTAACAATCAAACAAACAAAAATATCAAAACCCAGTGAATTCTAGGGTAGGCGAAGAATTTGATTTCCAGAGTTAGCACATTATTAGATTCAAATGTCCAGTTTTGAACAAAAATTTACAGAAAGGTATGGCTCATTCAAAGGGGAAAAAAAATCAACAGAAAGTGCCCCTGAAAAGGACTTGATAGCAGATACACTAGACAAAGACTTTAAAATAGCTGTCTTAAAGGCGCTTCAAGAGCTAAAGAGAGATGGAAAATAAAAAAATAAACTCACAAAAAACAATTTAAAATGAAAGGTTAGAAGAGCTAAAAATAACCAAAAAGAAATTATGGAGATAAAAATTACAATAATGAAATGAATGATAAAATTTAAAAAATTCACCAGAGGGATTCAAAAGCCCATATGAACAGTTAGAAAAAAATTAGCAAACTTTAAGATAGGATAAAATAATTATTGAGTTTGAGGAACAGAAAGAAGAAGATCACAGAAATGTGAACAGAATCTAAAGGACTGTGAAGACCAATTGGTAGACTAGCATATACATCATCAGATTCCCATAAGGAAAAGAGTAAGAGTATAGGTGAAGAAATAATTGTTGAAAACTTCCCAAATTTGATGAGAGACATTCATATCTCTCAAAAAATCTCTCAAAAAATTACAAGTAGAAAAAAAAAATTACAAGTAGGATAAAATCAAGGAGACCTCCACCAACTAAATTATAATCAAGCTTTCAATGACAAAAAGATAATCTTGAAAGCAGTAAGAGATGTGACTCATCACATACAGCTGATCCTCAATATAATTATTAGCAAATTTCTCAACAGAAATTTTGGAGGACAGAAGATGGTAGGCCAATATAATACAAAATATAAATACTAAAAATAAATAAATAAATATCCCAACCCAAAACCACAAGACCAACCTGTCAACCAAGAATACAATATCTGGCAAATCGTCCTTTACAAATGGCAGATAAATTAAGATATCCTCAGATAAACTAAAGCTGAGGGAATGGGTTTCCACTAGCTCTGCAAGAAATGCTCAAGAGAGTCCTATGAGGTAAAATAAAAGAGCACTAGACATAACTGAAAGGCATATAAGAGAATAAAAATCTCAATAAAGAGAAATTCATGGGAAAATTATAAAAGTGAGTTTTATTAAAACAAGTTTGTAACTTCACTTTTTGTTTTCAACATTATTTATGACTAATTTATTTTGTAAAAAAATGTTATTAGTCTAAAGGCTAGTTCTATTGTAATTTTAGTTTGTAACACAAATTTTTTCATATAATTAAAGAGATCAATTAATACTTAAAAAGCATTAATTTTTTTTTGAACAGATTGCATGAAGTTGTGATTCTGTGACATCAACGACCAAAAGGGCCATGGATAGAGATAAAGAAGTCAATTTTTTATATTACTGAAATTAAACTGGTATAAATTCAAACTAAAGAGTTATAACTCTAAGATATTAACTGTAATCCTGATGATAAGCACAAAAAATATGTTACCTAAAATATAAACAAAAGAATATGAAAAACTAACTTAAAAATTCTACTATAAAAAATGTAATCCTGAGGATAACCACAAAAAATATGTTCTATAAAATATAAACAAAAGGATATGAAAAACTAACTTAGAAATTCTACTATAAAAAAATCAAACACAAAATAAGACAGTTATATAGGTAATGAGGAACTGAAAAGCTATAAGACAAATATTAAAATGACAGAAGTCATTAGTTATCATGACAATTTGCTTTAAAGTAATTGGATTAAACTTTCCAATCAAAAGACAAAAATTGGCAGAATGGATAAAAACATAATCCAACTGTTTGCTGTCAATATGACACTCACTTTAGATCCAAAGACATAAACATATTGAAAGTAAAAGTATGGATTATTCCATGTAAATAATAAACAAAAGAGAGCAGGTTAGCCATGCTAATATCAAACAAAATAGACTTTAATTCAAAAAAAGATTTAGGAGGCAAGAGAAAATTATGCATTAAAAAAAGGTTGAATAAAAAAATAAGATAAACAATGAGAAACATTTATGTACCTTATGACAAACCATCAAAATATATAAAGCAAAAACTGACAAAATTGAAAGGAGAAATACACAGTTCTATAGTAATAGTTGGATATTTCTATATCCCACTCTCAGTATTGAATAGAGCAACCAGATGGATGATAAATAAAAATAGAGAACTTAACACAATAAACCAAATATATCTAACAGACATATATGGAACACTTAACAACAAATATACTCTTTTCAAGTGCACATAGGACATTTTCTAGGATAGACCATATTGTAGTCTGTAAATTGAGTCTCCATGGATTTTCAAAGGTAAATATCATTAAAAGAATCTTCTCTAGCCACAATGAGTAGTTAGAAATCAATAACAGAAATAAAAGTGAAAATTCACAAATTCATAAAAATTAAACAACACACTTTAAAACAACTAATAGACCAAAAACTAACACAAGAGAAATTAAAAAATACTTAAGAGATGAATAAAAACAAAAACACAACATACTGAAACTTATGGAATTCAGAATTATACTGTCAGATTCATGACACCATATAAATTATGTTCCCCCCACCCCTCCTAACATTTGTTCTTTTTAGTGGTTTGGATTCATTCTTAAGTATGCTTATATTTTTGTGGTTTTTTGCATTTGGCTTTTTTCTTGCTTATGAAAGAATATGACACATTACTTTCATGGCAAAAAGAATTAATTTGTTGCTTTGGAGAAAATATGGCAAAAATATTTGAGTCAGGAAAGGAAGTCTTGAATGTTTTTACAAACCCCATTTGTAATTCCATCTATTTCTCTGCCCATCCATCCATCTAATTATCTGTCCTTCCTTTCTTCCTTTTTACCTTACCCCATCACCCATCCATCCATCCATCCATCATTCATCCATCTATCCAATCATCCATCCAAACACCATCTAAATACCATCCAAACACCGTACAGTTTATGAAACAGAAACATACTCATAGAAACAGAGAACAAATTGATAGTTACCAGATAGAAAAAGGGTTGGGAGGATGAGTAAAAAGGTGGAAATGATTAAGAAGTACAAATTGCCAGCTATAAAAATAGTAAAAAAATGTAAACTATAGCATAGGAAATATAATCAGTAATACTGTAATAACTGTGTGTGGTGTCAGATGGGTGCAGGACTTCTCAGGGTGATCACTTCGTAAGGTACATGAATGTCTCGTTATTATGTCGTACACTTAAAACTAATACAATATATCTCAACTATAACTGAAAAATTAAATAACAAAAAAAAACCCAAACAGTATCCAGTTCTATTTCTGGAATTACTAGTTTTAAGGTTCAGTCTCTCTTCTGTTGTGTGTACAGAATAGGAAACGGAAGGACAGTGAGTTGGCCTCAGGCTGCCACTTTCCCAAGGAGACCAGAGAACCAGAACCTGTTATCAAGGTAGTAGGCAAGAGACATCCCTTCCCAGGAAGGAAGAAGAGAGCAAAAGACATGTTTTATTCAATAAGAGCCTTCATCAGTAAAATTGTCAATCTGTAGAATATAAAATTATAACTGGATTTATACTTTGACACACCACTCACTCCCTTTATTTAGGTATTTACCTTCACAATTATTATTTATTTATATATCCAGTAATGATTTAATTATACCTCCTTTTTAAAATGCTCCTTTGTAGTATATAGTAAATATTAAGACATTTCATGTCTAATGAATTTGTACAAAGTGTAGCCGGTTAATAGCCAAATATGTATTTCATAACAATTTTGGATAGTGAAGATTTTAATATAATAAACAATCCCACAAATTCTCAAAATGTTACTAACTGGTAGAAAAAATAAATATTTAGGAATCTACAAGTGTGCACTTGAATTATGATGTGATAAGAGTAAACCATTTGAGGAGAAATACAGCAAATTCTATTCCAAAATATCGCAGAGGTGTTCTTGTTCACAAGCCAGTGCTCTTTCCAAGTGCTTTGGACTGATCATCTGAGTGGAGTGGCCAAACTTGCATACATATTTCTGGAGAACATGGTTTTCTGTTTTCATCTGATTTAAAGTTTCTGCATCTCTATTCTAGAAGCTTTCTTTAGTAACAATATTATGATGGCTCAGTAATGGTTATTGAATCAGAATGTGAAGTGATCACTCCATTAACATACTCTGACTTTAAATTCTTTTACTATTTCGTTTCCAGTTTAATATCACTGCTCAATTAAATCATATAGACTTTGTAGACTTATAGGTACCTGCAAACAGAATTCAAGATTTCCTGTGTTAAAAATGATGAGCACTCAAACGAAAGACTGAAAGAATTATTATTTTTTTGCATGTCAAGATAGTTTATTCAAGACCAATTTTGTCTCATTTTGGCCACAGAGAAATACTTTTCCTGAAGAATAATGCATTAAACAAATATTTCAATTCACTTTAACACTTATTGCATTAAAAACATTTCAAATTTTAACTATGATATCTATATTCTTAGTACTAACCCTTAAACCTCACCATAAACATCAGATTAACTACTTTTTTCTATATAAATTTTCCTTTTTGTAGAGGAAGATAATCCAAAGAAAAAATCAGTTTAGGAATATGGGTTCCAGACAGAAGTCTTTGATTGCCAAGGTTACAGTGCCTTGAACACCAGGAGCTTGAGCTGTGTGGGTCACTTAGATGTGCATTGTTTTCAGTAGATATATTGAATTTTATTTTGATTTGCACCAGTTTGAAAAAACTCATAGCTGAACCCTAGAAATATAAAAAAAAAATTTAAGAAAAAGATACATATGGTCATAATAGACATTTATAGGACATTTTATCCTAAAATGTCAGATTATACATTCTTCTCCAGTGTGCATGAAACATTCTCAAGGATAGACCATATATTGGGCCACAAAACTAATATCGACAAATTCAGGAAGACTGAAATTATACCAAGCATATTTTCTGGTCATAAGGCTTTGAAATTAGAATTCAATTGTAAAAAGTAAGTAAAGAAACCCACAAAACTGTGGAAATTAAACAACATACTTCTAAGAAATGACTAGGTCAAAGAAGAAATAAAAGCAGAGATCAAAAGATACACCTAGCCTGACCTGTGGTGTCACAGTGGATCAAGCATCGACCTGGAACGCAGAGGTCACTGGTTCAAAATCCTGGGCTTGCCCGGTCAAGGAACATATGGGAGTTGATGGTTCCTGCTCCTCCCCCCTTTCTCTCTCTCTTTCTCTCTCTCTCTCTGTCTCTCTTCTCTAAAATAAAATTTTAAATAAAGACATACCTAAATGGTGAAAAAATGGTTCCTAAAATCAGGAACAAGACATGGCTGCCCACTATCTTCATTTTTATTCAATATAGTGCTGGAAGTTCTAGCCAGAGCAATCAGGCAAGAAAGAATTAAAAGGTATCCATATCAGGAAAGAAGAAGTAAAGGTATCATTTTTTGCAGATGACATGATCCTGTATATAGAATACCCCAAAGACTCCACCAAAAAACTATTAGAAACAATAAACCAATACAGTCAAGTCACAGGATACAAAATCCCACGGCTTTCCTATATGCCAATAATAAAACATTAAAAAATAAGCTCAAGAAAACAATTCCTTTCATAATTGCAACAACAACAAAAAATACCTAGGAATAAACTTAACAAAGGATGTGAAGGACATATATACTGAAAACTAAAAAAATACTATTGAACAAAATTGAAAAAAACACAATGAAATGAAAAGTATTCCATGTTCATAGCTTGGAGAATTAACAGTTAAAATGGCCAAATTACCCAAAGCAATATAAAATTTAATGCAATCCCATCAAAATCCAAACGTCACTTTTTAAAGAAATAGAACAAAAAATTACCAGGTTTGTATAAAACCATAAAAAATCCTGAATAGCCAAAGCAATCCTGAGGAAAAAGAATGAAGCATGAGGTACCACACTACCTAACTTCAAATTATACTATAGAGCCATGATAATCAAAAGGGCATGGTATTGATAGACAAATAGACATACAGAGCAATGAAACAGAATTGAAAGCCCAGATATAAAACTGCATAAAATGGACAAATCATCTTTGACAGAGGAACTAAAAACACACAATGAAGAAAAAACCTCTTTAATAAATGGTACTGGGAAAATTGGAAAACCTCATGCAGAAGAATGGAACTTGACTATAATTTATCCCCCTGAACAAAAATTAATTCAAAATGAATCAAAGATCCACATTTAAGATCTGAAACAATAAATTACATAGAAGGAAACATAGGTACTAAACTCATGGACGTTGGCCATAAAGAAAAATTTATGAATTTGACTCCAAAGGCAAGGGAAGTAAAGGTAAAAATAAATGAATGAGCCTGTATCAAACTAACAAGCTTCTGCACAGCAAGATAAATTGAAAACAAAACAAATTGGCAGCCAATTAAATGGGAGGTGGTATTTGCAAACAACAGTTTCAATAGTGTGTTAATATCTAAAACATATAAAGAGCTAACAAGGCTCAGCAACAAACAAGCAAACAAGCCAATTAAAAGATAGGGAGAGAATCTGATCAGACACTTCTCCCAAGAGGTCATATAAATTGCCAATAGATATATGAAAAGATGCTCATCTTTACTAGCTCTTCAAGAAATGCAAATAAAAACTACAATGAGATACCACTCACACCTATCAGACTAGCTGTTATCAACAAAACAGGTAATAACAAGTGTTGGAGAGGCTGTGGAGTAAAAGGAACCCTCATTCACTGCTGGTTGGAATGCAAATTAGTATAAACATTATGGGATAAAGTATAGTGGTTTCTCAAAAAATTAAAAATACAATTACCTTATGACCCAGCAATCCATCTACTGGGTATATACCCACAAACTCTAAAACATTGGTACATAAAGACACCTGCAACCCCCTGTTCATTGCTGCATTATTCATTGTGGCCAAGACATGGAAATAATTACAAATATTGATCGACTTACGACCTATGCAACTTACAACCATTCGACTTTAGGACCACAATCGCTAACCACAACTTCTCCACGTCTGGCAGCGCAAGCGTTGCCCAGCTGGGCATACGACAGTGCAGACCAGCTTCCGGCAGCATTACCATCTCTGCGTGCACCATTTCAACTATTATCCCAGACTTGGTACAGCAATTTGTGTTTGGTGTCTTGGATATTTTTCATCAAACCCCTCCCAAGATGTCTACCAAGAGGAAATTGTCTTTGCAAATATTAAACCAGTTGTACTGGTAATGCAGTGTTTTATTTAAACCTGACAAATGTAAAAATAAGACACAAAATGGTGTAGAGATGATATAAATGACATAAAATGAACAAAGAAAATTATGATATATAACAATAATGAAAGAAAATTATGATAAAATATGACTTAAAGATTTTTATGACATCATTTCACAGTACTGTACATATAGCCTACTCAACTTATGACCAAATCGTGTTATGACCAGTCTGTCGGAATCAATCCTGGTCAAAAGTCGATCACTAGCTGTAAAGTGTCCCTTGATAGAGGATTGGATAAAGATGTGGTACATATATATATATACTATTGAATACTACTCAGTCATAAGAAATAATGACATAGTGACATTTATGACAACATGGAGGAACCTTGAGAACATTATACTGAGTGAAATAAGTAAATCAGAGAAAGCTAAGTACAGTAGTACCTTGAGATACGAGTTTAATTTGTTCTGTAACTGAGCTTGTAAGTCAGTCAACTGTGTATCAAACAAATTTCTCCCATTTAAAATAACTGAGATAAATTTAATCCATTCCAGCCCCGTGAAACATCCCCAAACCATCCTAAATTATGAAAAAAAACATGGTTTTAATTAAGAAATACACATGTATACTTTACCAGTGCATAAAAAAATATATGAAATAAAAGAAAAAAGTGTTATTTAGTACTGTATTCTTACTTTGGAGACAGACGAGTGTGGCTAACAGAGGTGAGTGGCGGAGGAGGAGGGAGGGAGGAAGGGATGCAGGCACTGTAGACATGTAAACTAAAACTGCACTTTCTTAGCACTAAATGTAAATTAAAACTGCACTTTCTTTAAAATGAAACCACAAAAACTTAATTGTAAAAAAATACACTTTCTTAAATTTAAACTTAACCTAAGCTTAACATTACGTATTTTTCATTTAATCATCACCTGTTTTACATACCTTTTTAGCTGCACTTTCGGAACTTTCACTTGTAGGACTTTTGAATAAAAATCTATCCAAAGAAGTTTGCTTTTGCCTGCCTTTTAAAATGTTATGGAAATGTGACAAACAAGTATCATTAAAAAGTGCTGAAGCATGACCAGTTGAAACTTTTTCTGGGTGTTTATTTTCAATGAAACTTGAAAGCTTCTCCTATATTGCCAGCATGTCTTTAATTTCACTTGTAGAAAATCACTTCCTCCGACTCTACCTCCTCCTCACTACTAATCTCTTGCAGAAGCTCCGTATGTTGCATCTGTCGCTCCTTCAACTCCTCAGTTGAGAGTTCCTCCTCATGTTCCTCGACGAGCTCCTTTACGTCACCCTCATCTATCTCCAAACCCATCAACTTTCCAAGAGACACAATCTCCTCCAACACTTCTACCTCAGTCTCGGTCTCTGGTTCGAATCTTTCGAAGTCCCTGTTTGCAACAACATCAGGCCATAACATTTTCCATGCCAAGTTCAAAGTTCTTCTTGTAACCTCTTGCTATGCCAAGTCAATAATGTGTAAACATATCATGATGTTGTAGTGATCTTTCCAAAACTCTTGAAGGGTTAGAATTGTATTCTCAGTCACCTCAAAGCAGCGGCGGAACAAGTGCTTTGTGTAAAGCAGTGGTAGTCAACCTGGTCTCTACTGCCCACTAGTGGGCGTTCCAGCTTTCATGATGGGCAGTAGCGGAGCAACCAAAGTATAAATAAAAAGGTAGATTTAACTGTAGTAAGTTGTTTTATAAAGATCTATTCTGCCAAACTTAGCGAAAATCTGACAAAGTATTTGGTAAGTAATTATTATTATATGCTTTAACTTGCTGTAACTCTGCTGATCCATAGGTTGCAAGATTGAAGTCATGTTGGGTGGGAGGTAGAGGCTTTTCACAAACTTGAACTCATCAATAATGTCGTCTTCAAGACCAGGTGGGTGGGCTGGAGCATTATCAAGGATTAGTAATGCTTTCATCGGGAGTTTATTTTCTTGAAGATATTTCTTCACTGCAGGACCAAAGACAAGATTTAACCATGCAATAAAAAACTGCAGGTGTGCCATATTATCTGCAGTTTTTCTTTAAGAATCTTGTGAGTCTTAAAAGCTAAAGGATTTTCAGAACCATACACTAGCAGTGGCTTTATTTTACAGTCACTGCTAGCATTTGCACACAATGAAAAGGTCATACGGTCTTTCATGGGTTTATGGCCAGGCAGCTTCTTCTCCTCTGAGGTGATGGAAGTCCTCTGGGGCATTTTTTCCTAAAACAATCCTGTTTAGTCACAGTTGAACACTTGTTGGCAGATGTAGCCTTCCTTTGCGATAAGCGCAGCAAAATGTGTGATGTACTCCTCAGCTGCCTTAACGTCAGCACTTGCAGCTTCACCATGCCTCACCACCAAGTGGATGCCAGATCTCTTCTTGAAATTTTCAAACCAGCTGTGACTTGCCTTAAACGTATCTCCTGCTGCCTCTTTTGAGGTTGATGGTTCTTTCTTCTTCAAGTCACCATAAATAATACATGCCTTTTCACATATTACAGACTCTGTCACTGTATCTCCTGCCAGCTCTTTCTCTTTCACCCACACCAGCAGAAGCTTCTCTATTTCTTCATGAATATTTGTCCTTAATTTGGACAGAACTGTGGTTCCTTTCACTGGACTTGTGCTTTTGATGGCATCTTTTTAAGGATGGTACAAATTGTAGATGTATTGCGGTTGTGTATTGCCAGTTCAATCACTCATACATCATGCTCATGTTTTTCTATTATTTCTTGCTTTACTTCTATCAACATCATTCTCTTCTTCTTCTCATCACTGTCCTTTACACTCATTTTCTTCAGTCCCATGATAGCACACAAAAAAAGTTAGTAAAAAATGCAAAAATGATGCAAGAACGAGTACAGCGCATGAGATTCAACTTGATTCTGCAGGTAACACTTGAGAAAGAACGAGATGCTGGTGTTATGCTGCCAATACTAGACTCATGCGCCAACTAGCGGCAGCTTCCCGAGTCATGACTTGTATCTTGGGATTTCGCTCAGATCTCGAACAAAAATACAGACTGAGTCGCAGCTTGTATCTTAAAAAAAAAGGTATGCTGGTCTGCTCGTATCTCAAGGTACCACTGTACCTATGATTTCATACCATAGGTGGGATATAAAACTGAGACTCATGGACAGAGATAAAAGTAAAGTGGTTACTAGGGGTCAGGCAATAGGGAGGAGGGAGATGGGGTAGGGGGAGCATGTAAAGAGGGATAAATAGAAGGTGATGAAAAATGATTTGACTTTGGGTTATGGGTATATACAACATAATCAACAGTTCAAATGCCATAGAAATGTTTACCTGAAATCTATGTACTCTTATTGATCAATGTCACCCTGTTAATTTTCTAAATAAAAATTAAAAAAAGAAAAAGGTATATTATGAATGCATAAAATATGTATATATTATGTATATTATTCTATTTAAATGTGATCTTTCATAGTTCCATGTACAGGGGGTCCTCAGTTACAACAGTTTCAACATAATGACATTTCAAGTTTATGATGCTCACTCCTATAAAAACTTTAAAAAATTGAGACATGATTGTTTTGGCTTATGCTATTAGCATCGTACTTACGGAGTAGGTGGCAAACTCATTTGGCTGCGCATGGTGGAAGAATATGCATTAATGCGGTGCACAAGTGAGGGTGTTGGCGTCCCCCAGTACACTTACCTATGCTATTTTGGACTGTTAAAAGCGCAATTGTTCCATTTGTGTTAGGCTAGGATGTGTTTTGACTTACACCAAAATTTGGGTTACATCACTGCCGTAAGAATGTAACTGGGTTGTAACCCGAGGACCCCGTTGTACTCACCATCATGTTCAGGGCAATACTGTAAACCCTGAGCAATATGCAGTGTCACCAATGATGCTGGAGATGCTCCCATACATATGGCAGAGAAGTCAGAGAATTACAAGAACAACATGAATTGCTTCAAGTGTAAGGAAGTGCTAGTAATTTTCATAACTGAAATTTAATTTATGCATCTCAAAGGCAGATTGCTCAAATAAATTAGTTTCTTCAGAAAAGATAATAAAGAAGGTAACTTTGGAAATTGTCATTCATTCCTTTGGCTTGACTGCTATCTCTTGAAAGTCTGCAGATAGAAGTGGGTCAAAGAACACTCGGAATCTGTTTCCCGTATAAACTTCTTAAGTTCATCAGTCTATTAGAAGCTGGGGCACTATTCAAAAAGTTCAGGAGGGATCTAGTATGAAAACCCAAACTTTAATTCTATTCTTAGAAATATCTTATGCTCTTTGATTATTGTCCAAAAGCAAACAAAAGCCAAACAACTATCTCATTCACACGTAGGACAATTTCTACCTTTAGCATTTTTTGCTTTACATTATATATTCAAATAACATGAATTAATGATAAAGGACAATAAGACATCATAAAACAGAGCCTCATAGCCATAAAGCAAGTATATTTAAAACTATCTATCAAATAAATGCCTTTTTTATAATAAATGTTGAAGACATTTTAAAATATTAAGCATGCACAAAAATTCAAAAGATAATATGCTTTCATATGATGAGATTTATGAATATCTAGTTTTTAGTGTTTTATAAAATGTAGCTTCATATTTAGACACAGAAAGGACTGTGAGAATTGTCAAATCTATGAAAGCAATTGCTATTTGGGGGTAGCTTAAGCTACCATAATAGCAAAGACAATAGAGTTTTAAAAGGCATTAAGTACAGATTAGAAAATATTTAAGATCTCATGTAAATGTGTATAATTTTCTGCTTTTCAAAAAATGTTTATGACTTATTGGTAGGAGGAAAGATGAAAAAAGAAGAAGATAGAAGAAAAGAAGGAAGTTTGACATGTTTCTTCAGAGATTAGAGTTTAATTTTAAACCTCTATGTCTCCTTGTCTTTTTCTATGATTGATTTTTTTTCAATATTTACATGCATATAGCATTGGTATTCTGTATTTAAAACTACAATGTTTGATATGTTAAAAAGTTTTAATATATTGTTAAAATAATCTGTACCCATTATTAAATTTTGCCAATAATTAAAATCCAGAAATAAAGTAAAACTAAAATACAAACACTCCTTGTCTGAAATGTTATTCATGTTAGAACTAACTCTTCCTTTCGCTTTAAAAAGAAACACTATAGCTCATAAATTCCATAATGTATTAATGTCCTTTGGGGGACCAACAGGATTTGGACAAAGTCTTGCACAAAGTTGTTCAAAATTCATAAATCTTATACAGATAATGTCAAAATGTTCATTTTTAAAGTTAAATAAAGTTAAACTATAAGTGTTTAAAATGTTAACATTTCATTTTTGGCTTAAAAACACACATAGCCACATGGCTTTCCCCGTGGAATATTATCTAACCCATTTATAAGCTAAAGCATGTAATGGAAGAAAATCAAATGCTAAAATTTTTCATTAAATTGACTTTCTTTTTGAAGTTTCCCTTGTAACTGATCTCATTTTATAGCTCATTTATTTTTCTTTTTAGCTCTTTTAACTTTTCTACAGCCATAATCATTTAGCATTTCTCCTGGTATTTTATGTATTTTCTTATTTTTCAAATTCTCTTTGTTCCTTTTTTTTGTGTGTGACAGAGACAGAGAGAAAGACAGATAGGAAGGGAGAAAGATGAGAAGCATTAATTTTTTGTTGTGGCACCTTAGTTGTTCATTGATTGTTTTCTCATATGAGCCTTGACCAGGGGGCTATACAGAGCGAGTGACCCCTCACTCAAGCCAGTGACCTTGGACTTTAAGCCAGTAACCTTGGGCTTCAAACCAATGACCTTTAGGCTCTAGCCAGAGACATAATGGGGTTATGTCTATGATCCCATGCTCAAACCAGCAACCCTGCACTCAAGCTGGTGAGCCCCGGTTCAAGCCGATGACTTTGGGGTTTCAAACCTGGGTCCTCTGCATCCCAGTCGGATGCTCTATCCACTGCATCACTGCCTGGTCAGGCTCATTGCTTTCATTTTTTTAATCACGATATTAACATTTTTTGGATGCTTACTAATCTGTTGATATTATGCAGGTAGTAAGGTACCCAGAAACCTAATGCAAACTTTACCTCATCCACAATATGTATCACTGTGACAATACATTCATAAATCACGTTATAACACATCCAGAAGAGGGATTCCAATAAGTGCTGTGAAGAGCTATTAAGACGAGTGCACAAAACACAGTTAAGTGCATTATGTGTGGGGAGAACAGTATCTGACAGGAGCAGCTGGCCCAGTTTGTTTTTTGCCGCCTGTGCTACTACAGGGCGGGTCTGAAATTTCATTCAGGGAAACATAAAACATCCTTGGCTAAAACAGCTTAGGGTATGATAACCTTTTTAAACAGCAATCACTCCTTTTTATCTTAGAAAAATGAAGCTAAATAAAATTCTCATGAAATCATATTAAAAGAAATGCTGGACTTCATCAATGAGGGATTTCGGAGAGCCGTCACCACCCAGTCTGCCTCCGAGCTCATAACGTGATCAGCGCTTTCCTGCACGTGCCAGCCCGGGCAGGGGAGAGAGCAGGCGCTGGCGGGCTTCATAGCTACAGGAGACCAAACATATTCTCTGGAATAATCCATTATTATTTTTGTATTTTTATGTGTATGTACTACTTTTGAAAAATAATCTACCTACACCTCCGATGTTTTCAACAACCAACTTATTTGAAAGACTTCAGCTTTTAAACTTCTCCTAACATCAACATTCTATACCAGGTTGTCTTGTTTCTCCACTTAAAAATATATTTAAAAATTATCTTTGAAAAAAATAATGTCTTTACTTTTAACAAAATAATCCACAGGAAAGAAATCTCAGTTCCTAATTCTCCAGCAAAATATTAAACTAAAGGTTTTTGTGGGAATAGTTTTTCTTTTAATTCCATGCCAAGCTCTTGCAGTGGTTAAGAAATTAGGGTGTTAAGTTACAGAAATATTTTAGAGAGTTTCCTAATGAGTATATTTACAGTGATCATGGAATACCAAAAAATATGGTTGAAAAAAATCCCTTCAAGATCTAAGGGTATACAAAACAGTGATTCTAAGCCACGAAGTCACTTATGATAAAATAGTCTAGTTATGTACAAACTTTTGATGATCACAATGAATGTTTACTTATCAGATCCATTAGACTTTCTGAACAGGGAAAAAGAACCCTCTTAACTCTACTCCTATCAATGGAAAGACAGGTGTATGTTCAAACTTCTCAGCCAATAGAGAACCTCACTACCTGCTGCGTCAGTCTGAGGCTTTCTTGAAATTATTCATGGAAATGGGATTCATTTTCTTGTTGAAGTCTAAGTACATGTTGAATGGAGGCAAGAACAACTCAGTGAATAGTTTTTGCAGTGCAAAGATCAAGCTCTATCTCTTATGCACCTGCTCTGTAATACCCACTCCTGAGAACACAGGACACCAAAGTCCCTATTGGGCTAACTCCCTTTCCCCCCAAACCAGTAGTAACTGCAAAGTCAGACATGAGTTTGCAGCCAAAATTTGAAAAACAAAGCCCAGTTGCCAGGGGTCAAGGTGTCAGTAGGCTATGTAAATAAAATCTGCCTTTCAGAGATTATCTATAAACAGCTTCTTTTAAAACTTGAATATTAAACCAATTTCTCTGGAACCTCAGTTTATGCTCAAAATTAATGAAAATCTTTGGGCTTCCTAGGAAAGTATGGATTAATTTGGTTGCTGGAGGCATCAAACTGCCTCAGGTTGAAACTTTAGTCTTCCCTGTTCTTAACAACTTGAATATTCTTTGTTTATTTGTTATGGTTTGAGGTATAAGATCCCCAGGAGGCTAAATGGGAAGGACCTATATATGTGCTCCATACCTCAAGGAGACAGAATGTGGGGAAAAATGGGTAGAACTTAGAATTTCATTTTAGTTTGTGTTACCAGAACTAATAAAATATATCAAGAGTAGAAGGAAAAAATTGAAACTGCCGAGGACCATTTTTGCAGGATATTTATTTTTCACAGCTGAGCCTCAATATGGTCAAAACAAGACTCAGATAATAACCATAACAGGAACAGAATAAGCTAGCCTATTAGGAAAGAAAGATGCTATAACACTCTGTTTAACACAACCTTCTGCTTCTTGGGTCCTGGTATATCAAGTTTCCTGAAACTTAAAGTCCCACACGTTGAAGGTGGGATGGAATTTGATTAGGCTGAACCGTCTCCATTGTGAAGTAGCCCCCGTAGGGGTGTGCAGTGCTCCCATGAACTTCACAGTTGCAAGGGCTTTAATCTTAGTGTTAAGGGATGGGGTTAGAGGAGCCATAAAGTTCATTTGGATTCCATGATTTGACAATTGGTGCTTCTGTGTTTGCTGAGATCATGGAAGCCAATGGCAGACAGATGGCTACAGAGTTGACTGTGCAACATCTGCAGGACAGGAAGATAATGCGAGCACGTGGATGATCTGACACCAGCACATGTTGGAAGAGCCCTGGTATGTCCCTTATGAACTGTGCAACCCAGACAAATGACTTAAATCCCTGTGTTTCTGATACTTCATGTGCAAAACAGTATTTTAGTAGTGCTTTCTTCATAGGGTATTGTAAGGATTAAATGAGATAAACATGCAAAGCCCTTAGAAGAGTGCCTGGTATGTAGTAACAGCCCAATACTTGTTTGATAATTTTATCAATAGCAACTACACAGGAAGATTTTAAGAATTTAAAGCAAAACATGAATCAAATAATAAAGGCCCTGGCCGGTTGGCTCAGCGGTAGAGCATCGGCCTGGCATGCGGGGGACCCGGGTTCGATTCCCGGTCAGGGCACATGGGAGAAGCGCCCATTTGCTTCTTCACCCCCACCCCCTCCTTCCTCTCTGTCTCTCTCTTCCCCTCCCGCAGCCGAGGCTCCATTGGAGCAAGGATGGCCCGGGCGCTGGGGATGGCTCCTTGGCCTCTGCCCCAGACGCTAAAGTGGCTCTGGTCGCGGCAGAGCGACGACCTGGAGGGGCAGAGCATCGCCCCCTGGTGGGCAGAGCATCGCCCCTGGTGGGCGTGCCGGGTGGATCCCAGTCGGGCGCATGCAGGAGTCTGTCTGACTGTCCCCGTTTCCAGCTTCAGAAAAATACAAAAAAAAAGAAAAAAATAATAAAAAATGTTCCGCCTGACCAGGCAGTGGCGCAGGGGATGGAGCGTCAGACTGGGATGCGGAGGACCCAGGTTCGAGGCCTTGAGGTAGCCAGCTTGAGCGCGGGCTCATCTGGTTTGAGCAAAAGCTCACCAGCTTCAACCCAGGGTTGCTGGCTCGAGCAAGGGGTTACTACTCGGTCCGCTGAGGACCCGCGGTCTGGGCACATGTGAGAAAGCAATCAATGAACAACTAGGGTGTTGCAACGAGCAACGAAAAGCTGGTAATTGATGCTTCTCATCTCTCTGTTCCTGTCTGTCTATCCCTCTCTCTGACTCTCTCTCTCTGTCTCTGTAAAAAAAAAAAAAAAGTTCCATTTTATGCCTACTAATTAGAAATTGTGGTTTGCTAAGGACATGCCTTTCTCCTTTCTTTTTGACAATGTTAAGAATCTTGAAAGATTTTACACATGGTAATTTAAAAACTGCATCTAGTTTTTGAGAAGCACATCAAAATTTGTCTTTCTCTCTTTTCTACTTAGGTAAAATTTGCATCCCTGAAGTGCATAAATCTTAAGTGAATAATTCAACACATTTTAATAATGGTATATACCAAAGTAACCATTAGCCGTATCAAGATATAAAACATTTCTAGGCCCCAGGAAGTTAGCTCTTCCCATTTCTGGTCAGTCCTTAACACTCTATATAACCCACCCACCATGGGCAACTATTGTGCTGATTTCTACTATTGTAGATTAATTTTGCCTATATTGAATTTCATATAAATTGAATCATACTACATGTATTCTGTCATGCCTGACTTCTTCTAACATATTTTTAAATGTATCTGTGCTACTGCATGTATCAATAGTTTTTTTTCTTTTTCTGAAAAAGTAAGTCCATTGTGTGAATCTATATACTTAATCTGTTTGTTCTTTTATTGCTGAACATTTAGATTGTTTTCAGGTATTGATAATTATAAACACAATTGCTATGAACATTCTTGTACAATATTTTGTGGATATATTTTCTTTTATAAATACACAGAAGTAGAAAAAAAGATACATGTTTAACTTTATAAGAAACTGCCAGTTTCCAGTGTACCGTATCCTCAATATTAATGTCATGGTTTTTTAGTTTTATCTGCTCTCCTGGGTATAAAATGGTATCTTATTGAGGCTTTGGTTGGCTATCTTTTTATTATTAATATGCACAAGTTTTTAATATTTTCTGGGTACAAGTCCTTTGTGCTGTAATATGTATATTGTAAATATTTTTTCCTGTACGTGATCATTTTCATTTTTGTAACAGAGCTGTTGAACAAAAGTTTCCAATTTTGATGAAGTAATTTATTAATTTTTTGAACAGTCTTCTTAAGGCTATTAAAGTTATTAAACCTTTCAAAGAACCAGCTTTTAATTGTGATAATGTTCTCTATCATTTGTCTATTTTCTATTTCATTTTTTTCCCCAGCACATCTTGTTTTCTTCTTTGTACTTATTTTGGACTTAATTGCTCATTTTCTTAAACCTCTTAAATTGAAGGCTTGGATCATTAATTTTAAATCTTCTCTTTTCTCATATAAGCACTTAGAACTATACATTTCTTGCTTAGTACTTTTTAGCAGCATTTTACAAATTTTGGTATGCTGTATCCATTATCATGCAGCTGTAATATGTGTTAATTCTTCTTAGGACTCTTTCTTTGATCCCTGTATTATTTAGAGATGGTTTTACTTTCCACAAATTTAGAGGTTTTCTAGATATATTGTTTCTGACATGTGTTTGATTCTTTTATAGACAGAGAATATAGTCTATAAAGCTAAATAGTTTGAAATTTAAGATATCTTTTTGGTTCATCATATGGCCTGTTTTGATGATCATTTAATGCAGTGGTCCCCAACCCCTGGTCCGCGGATCGGTACCGGTCCGTGGGCCATTTGGTACCAGTCCACAGACAAACAATAAATAACTTACATTATTTCCGTTTTATTTATATTTAAGTCTGAACGATGTTTTATTTTTAAAAAATGACCAGATTCCCTCTGTTACATCCGTCTAAGACTCACTCTTGATGCTTGTCTAAGTCACGTGATATATTTATCCGTCCCACCCTAAAGGTCGGTCTGAGAAAATATTTTCTGACATTAAACCAATCCGTAGCCCAAAAAAGGTTGGGGACCACTGATTTAAGGTATATTTGGGGAAAAATTTTTATACTGTATAGTTGTTAGGAACAGTGTTCTATAAATATCAACCAGAACAGGTGGTTAATAGTGTCGTTTAAATCTATGAACTTCCTAATCTTTAATACTTTAATGTCTAATTTTTAAATTTTTTAATGTCTTCCTGATGCACTGACCCTGTTATCATTTTAATACTTTTCTCTTTACTTCTGTTAATACCCTTAGTCCTTAAGTTTATGTAGTGTATTATGTATATAGCCACTCTATGGTTAGGTTTTCATATTTTTTTTTATCATTTTACTTAAAGCATCTTTTGTCATTGGTCTTTGTTTCATGTTTTTATACACAGTATATAGCTGGATCTTGCCTTTTATTTTATTTTTATTTTTTTTTGCATTTTTCTGAAGCTGGAAACAGGGAGAGACAGTCAGACAGACTCCCGCATGCGCCCGACCGGGATCCACCCGGCACGCCCACCAGGGGCGATGCTCTGCCCACCAGGGGGCAATGCTCTGCCCATCCTGGGCTTCGCCATGTTGTGACCAGAGCCACTCTAGTGCCTGAGGCAGAGGCCACAGAGCCATCCCCAGCGCCCGGGCCATCTTTGCTCCAATGGAGCCTTGGCTGCAGGAGGGGAAGAGAGAGACAGAGAGGAAGGCGTGGCGGAGGGGTGGAGAAGCAAATGGGCGCTTCTCCTGTGTGCCCTGGCCGGGAATCGAACCCGGGTCCTCCGCACGCTAGGCTGACGCTCTACCGCTGAGCCAACCGGCCAGGGCCCCTGGATCTTGCCTTTTAAAAGTAGGTCTGATAATCTATGCTTTTAACTAGAGTGTTTATTCCAATATCCAGTGATAGCTGGATTTGGGCCATTTTGCTCTTTGTGTAGTTTATGTCAAGCCATTATCTAGCCCATATTTCTTCCATCCTGCCTTCTTTAGGTTAAACAAATATTTCTTAGAATTCCATTTAAATTTAGCTCTACATTTTTGTATTTTTTCTTTAATGGCTACTGAGCATAATGTTAATGTGTGTTAAAATCACTTATGATTTAAATTTTATCTGAGTTGTTAACTAATTTTGCAACTGAAATAAAACCATTTTGTCACTGTACCTCACAACACTGTTATGAATTACTGTTAAATAATTAATGCCAGCCCTTCCTATGCAAGAGACATTCTAAATCTTGCATGGTATTATTTGAGACTGTACAATAAAACTAAGGCAAACATTAGTCGTAATAGAACATCAAGAAATTGCAAACCTAGCCACTAAAGAAAACTAAAGTAAATTTACCATCTAATGTGTCCAACTCTTTAAAGCTTTATACCTTTTGAAAAATAGTATATCTTTATTTCCCATCAACATTTCCTTTTTTTTTATTATTTTGTTCCTAAACTAGATCAGCATATTACATGAACAGTAAGCATTGGCAATTCCAGCACAAATGAAAAAGCTTAATATTAAAGCTATCTAACCTCAAGGATGGTCACCAAGGTCGGTGGGCTCCAAGGATAATTTGGCATGCATTTTAGATATCAGTAGGAGGCTTTTCTTCCCCATTCCCTTGTAAATGTTTTATGGGTTCTCTCAACTCTTTCTAGTACCATACTCTCATCTCTTCCACTCATTTTGACCATATTACGCCTCTTACTATGTTGAGAAAAAGTAAGCTCATGAGACTCTCTTAGCTTCTCCCACACACCTGTCCCCTCTCGTCCATGCTGACTATGCAATCATGCTTGCCCATATATCTCTTCGCTCTCAGTAATCTTTTAATTCATTTTCTTCTTTATGCATTCTTTTTCCTCAACACCTACGTAAATGTGCTCTTAAAATACAACATTAACAATAAAAATCTCCACTTTCCATTCCACCAACCTTCTTGAAAAAGTAGCTGGTCCTTGTGGACTTCAATTTCCTTATTGCCCATATACTTCCCAAGCTCTGTGGGTTGTAAAATTGTTCCCATTTGTGGACTATAGAAGTTTTCCTAACTGTGAACTGTAGAACTGTTCAGTCAGAGTCAACCAGTGTTAACATATTACCCAATCTAATGGTCATTTCTCTTTTGTTGTTGTTATTTTTCACTTCACCTATCTGAGGCATTGGCACTGCTCACTAGTTCCTCCTTGAGATTTTATTCTCCTTTGGTTTCTTTGACACCAAACTTTTCTGGTTTTCTTGCTGCCTCTTTGGTTCTCTTTTAAGTTTTCTTCATAAAACTTCAAATATGATGTTGTCCCTTTAGAACTCTGCTCTTTTCATTTTTATACTATCCTTCTGTGATCTCATTCATCTCTTAACTTCAACTATCATTTATATGTTGATGATGACTAAATTAATATATCTTGCTTGTATTTCTCAAGTGAATTTCAGATTCGCATAGAAAAATGCCTACTACATATGCCCATTGTATAGTGGAATGTCCCACAGACACTTCAATGTCAATATGCTCAAATTAAATTCACTGCCTTTCTCCCAAACCTGTTGTTCTTTGTACATTCCCTATTAGATTGCAACAAAATCCCCTCCCCTAAAACTAAACCCAAGTACTGGGAGTCATCTTATCACTTTCCTGTCATATTAATCACACATTCAATCAGACATCAGTTATGCAGCTTCTACTTCATTAGATATAACTCTCATGTCCAGTCTTTCCTTTTTATTCCCACTGTCAACCCCTACTTTAGTTTGGCCACTCACCATTTCCTCTATGGATTGCTAGTATAAACTTCTAACTAGTTTTTCTAGTCTTACTCTCACTTCTTTCCCATTTGTTTTTCAAAATCCCTTAAGAATGATCTGTTAACACGAAAAACTTTTCATAGCACTCTCTGTTTAAATGGTGTCAGTGGCTACTAATGCCTTAAGGATAAAGTTTAAACTCCCTTGCTTGGCATAAAAGACTGTGAGCACTAAAGCCCTACATATCTCTCAATATCATCACTCACCACTACTTGTATTTATCTTTCTCCTAGCCAAATAAAAAGGGCAAATCTTTAGAGTCACAACTAGATCTTGATGTTTTATGTTACAGAACATCTGTCTTTGCTGATATCTCTTCTGAAATGCCACTCTTCTGTCCCTCATTACATAAATCCTACCCTTATTTCCAAACTTGAATCCAGCAATGTCCCTTCTGGAAACCTCCCCATAATTCCAGTTTCAATTAGATGCCACTTTTCTACCTTCCTATGTTTTCCACGTCCACTTTTGCACTTTTCACACCATACATAATTATTGATTTACTTCTCTATCTCATCCCACTATATCACATGCTTCTTTAGGGCAGGGACCAACAATTTCACCTCTCAACAGGCCTGGCACATAGTAGTTTAAGAAATGTTTCTTGAATAAACCAAATCAAGTCAAATCAAATCAATGTCAAAGTTAATCTAATTTCCTAATGACCTACATTTTATTTTAGTAGCCCAAGGCAATTAACCTGGACCACTAGACATTTCATACTTAAAAATATATAATAATAACTTTATATATGGTATGTATATTCTGGGAAGGTGCTCAAGAAATTTTTGGTAACACAAAAACTCTTCTTGGGGCCCTGATAAATTTCAGATTCTAAAATTTCATGGTATAATATGAAAGTTTATTTCCTTTAGCAGGAGATTCCCAAGCCCAGGTTCTGATAAGAAGAGGGTAGATAGAATATTACACAGGACATGAGCACAGAAAGGAAAGGAGGTATTTATGAGAGAGAGGGATATAATAAAACATTTTGTTGATGGAAAATGGAAAGTAACTTATTTAGAGCGACTTCTTGGAAGCCATGTGTTTCCTTAAGAGCCTCTGCTTCATGAAAAGTAGCCAAACAAAACAAAATATAAAACCAAATGCCAAGATACTTCATTTTAGAGGGATAGATATTCAATAGGCTGTCATAAGGAAGTAAGTTTCCCTTTGCTTACAAGACTGATCAGCGCAAAAGAGGTAGATGAGAAAAATAACAAGGGAAAGAAGTGGGAAGAAATGAAAGACATGTTGCTTTGATAACATGTATAAAAGTCAAAAAATAATTTGACTAAATGAAATATGAAATACTAGACACTTGATCTGTCACCACAGACTAGGTAATAAAAATATAACCTCAGAAGTCCTCCAGTGACAAAGTTAGAATAATGTTTTAACACATTCTCTTTGGATAAAAAGTTTTATGATATGTTCATAAATAAGAAATAGACACAACAGAAACAAAAATTAGACCAGGCATTCCACAGTCATTCCTTCAAAACGTAGCTGTATTAGCTCTTTGAAATCAGTTTGCAAGTCTGTACCTCTGAATTAACTTAATCATGTTCTGCAAACTGCTTGCTGTAGTTACTTCGGCATCTTTTTGATGGAGACTTTCAAACCCAGCTTTAGTAAATTCCTAGAAATAAGAGGAAATGACAAATATAGCACGACCTGCATAATACAGCTGCCTGGAGTGCTGATATTATTTAAATATGATTAGCAATAAGGAACTTATAGTAAATTTTTTTAAATACTTAACTTTATCAAATGGAATAACCAAGAGAAAATGCAGTTTTTGGTACTTTGATAAGTCTCAGCCAACAAATTATAAATAATAAAATCAAATCACCAGATTTTAGAGCTTGAAATCATTTTAACATCTGCAGTATAGCAGAATGGCACAATTCAATTTGCTAAATTGAGTTGAATCTGGTCAAAGATTTTGCTTTTCAATTAAAAGACCTTGACATTGATTTAGCTTGCACCCCTCTTCAGTCCTGGATATAGTTTTATGCACTTTGCACCGTGAAGACATCTACATTTCTATTTAGGTAATGAGTGCCCTTTGAAAGCAACCTAATCAAATGCCAAAAAACAAAACAAAAACATTTAATATATGTATCTGCTAAAATATACTGTATTTTTTGCTCCATAAGATGCACCTGACCATAAAACACACTTAGTGTTTTAAGGAAAAAAATAGGGAAAAAAATATTCTGAACCAAATGGTGTGTTAAAATATTTAATAAAATATTGTATTTTGCTCCGTAAGATGCACAGGCATTTTCCCCTTCACTTTTTTGGTGGGAAAAGTGCATCTTATGAAGCGAAAAATAGGATAGCTAGGTCATTCCTTTAAAAATGGAACTGTTCCGATAAGGTTGTGCCCAGATATGAAAATCCAAAGATGTGAAGATGTGGTTTTATTTTTAAACTTCTTTTTTTCAGTTACAGTTGCTTTCACTATGATATTAGTTTCAGGTGCAGAGCCCAGTGGTTAGACATTTAGATAACAAGATGCAATTTTTAAATGCATATAACCATTACACACACACACACACACACACAAACACACATTCAAAGAATACATTTTAGGTAACCCTTGTTGGTGAGTTAAACTTGAATTTTTAGAGAAACCTAGTAGGCTGAAAAACCTTTAATTTTTTAATTTACTGATTGATTTTGAGAGAGAAAGAAAGAGAGAAACACTGTTTTTTTGTTCCACTTATTTATGCATTCATTGGTTGATTCTTTTATGTGCTCTGACTGAAGATCAATCCCACAACCTTGGCATGTCAGGATAACACTCTAACCAACTGAGGTACTTGGCCAGGACTGAAAGAACTTGAAGTAAAACTGTGAACATAAACTACAGAGTAGGCCTACAGTTTGGAGAACACATGCAGAGATACAGACACTACTCAATTACACAGGAGAATCAATGCCTTGTGATTTTCACAGAAAGGATAACCTGGAAATTAATGCACAATTACATGTGAAAAGGAAATTTCATTTTCACGCACTTATAAGTATAATCAGGTGTTACTGAAAAGGAAAAAATAATGCAGTAAGTATTCATTCCCCACGTGAAATGTATTGCAGGAGACTGTGCTGAAGGGGAACAGTAATCCTTGAGGTTTTTAAGGACTTGTAATCTGCACGAGGTCAAACATATTCACAACCTAGTTCTGCCACACACTAGCCCGGTAACCCACCCATTTTGTACCTTCATTTCCTTAGGTATAAAATGAAATTACAATAGGACCAATTCACAGGGGTGTTATGTGAATTAAGTGATGTAAATATGTACAGCCTTTAGAATGGTGCCTGGAACATGTAAACAGTCAATGAATATCTCTTTTACCTCTTTCTTTTTCTCCTCCTCTCCCTCCCCAACCCCTCCTCTATTTTCTCCTTCTCTTCCTCTTCTGTTTTTAACATAAATAAGGGACAGGTATACTATTTGATTAGATTCATGTATTACTCTAAACTTAATATTATAAATATACAACCAGTAATATTTCAGTTGGAGATATCATGTTATATTTAGATTGGCTTTTCTGAGTTTTCATATTAATCCATTTATAATTGCTAATTCATACTATCTCTTATGAAGGGGCCTGTACTCATTAGATATCATTGTCTCTGTTTACAATTTTTTGTGTTCTTTTCTCCAAATAATCTATGGAGTTTAGAATTTCCACTCAACTCCAAGAGCTAATAAAACTTTTCAATCAAACTACTAGTTTGAAACTTCCAGATGCTCCACCTTAGACATAACGTAAAGGGAGCAGAAAACTCAGTGCGCCACTGCAGATTCGTCAGGAGTGACTGAGCAGACTGAACTCGCGTGTCGTCAGGAGTGACTGGGCAGACTGGACTCGGGTGTCGTCAGGAGTGACTGGGCACACTGAACTCGGGTGTCGTCAGGAGTGACTGGGCAGACTGGACTCGGGTGTCGTCAGGAGTGACTGGGCAGACTGGACTCGGGTGTCGTCAGGAGTGACTGGGCAGACTGGACTCGGGTGTCGTCAGGAGTGACTGGGCAGACTGGACTCGGGTGTCGTCAGGAGTGACTGGGCAGACGGGACTCGGGTGTCGTCAGGAGTGACTGGGCAGACTGGACTCGCGTGTCGTCAGGAGTGACTGGGCAGACTGGACTCGGGTGTCGTCAGGAGTGACTGGGCAGACGGGACTCGGGTGTCGTCAGGAGTGACTGGGCAGACGGGACTCGGGTGTCGTCAGGAGTGACTGGGCAGACTGGACTCGCGTGTCGTCAGGAGTGACTGGGCAGACTGGACTCGCGTGTCGTCAGGAGTGACTGGGCAGACTGAACTCGGGTGTCGTCAGGAGTGACTGAGCAGACTGGACTCGGGTGTCGTCAGGAGTGACTGGGCAGACTGGACTCGGGTGTCGTCAGGAGTGACTGGGCAGACTGGACTCGGGTGTCGTCAGGAGTGACTGGGCACACTGAACTCGGGTGTCGTCAGGAGTGACTGGGCAGACTGGACTCGGGTGTGTCAGGAGTGACTGGGCAGACGGGACTCGGGTGTCGTCAGGAGTGACTGGGCAGACTGAACTCGCGTGTCGTCAGGAGTGACTGGGCAGACTGGACTCGGGTGTCGTCAGGAGTGACTGGGCACACTGGACTCGGGTGTCGTCAGGAGTGACTGAGCAGACTGGACTCGGGTGTCGTCAGGAGTGACTGGGCACACTGGACTCGGGTGTCGTCAGGAGTGACTGGGCAGACTGGACTCGGGTGTCGTCAGGAGTGACTGGGCAGACTGGACTCGGGTGTCGTCAGGAGTGACTGGGCAGACGGGACTCGGGTGTCGTCAGGAGTGACTGGGCAGACTGGACTCGGGTGTCGTCAGGAGTGACTGGGCAGACTGGACTCGGGTGTCGTCAGGAGTGACTGGGCACACTGGACTCGGGTGTCGTCAGGAGTGACTGGGCAGACTGGACTCGCGTGTCGTCAGGAGTGACTGGGCAGACTGGACTCGCGTGTCGTCAGGAGTGACTGGGCAGACTGAACTCGGGTGTCGTCAGGAGTGACTGGGCAGACTGAACTCGGGTGTCGTCAGGAGTGACTGAGCAGACTGGACTCGGGTGTCGTCAGGAGTGACTGGGCAGACTGGACTCGCGTGTCGTCAGGAGTGACTGGGCAGACTGAACTCGGGTGTCGTCAGGAGTGACTGGGCAGACTGAACTCGCGTGTCGTCAGGAGTGACTGAGCAGACTGGACTCGCGTGTCGTCAGGAGTGACTGGGCACACTGGACTCGGGTGTCGTCAGGAGTGACTGGGCAGACTGGACTCGGGTGTCGTCAGGAGTGACTGAGCAGACTGGACTCGCGTGTCGTCAGGAGTGACTGGGCACACTGGACTCGGGTGTCGTCAGGAGTGACTGGGCAGACTGGACTCGGGTGTCGTCAGGAGTGACTGGGCACACTGGACTCGGGTGTCGTCAGGAGTGACTGGGCAGACGGGACTCGGGTGTCGTCAGGAGTGACTGGGCACACTGGACTCGGGTGTCGTCAGGAGTGACTGGGCAGACTGGACTCGGGTGTCGTCAGGAGTGACTGGGCACACTGGACTCGGGTGTCGTCAGGAGTGACTGGGCAGACGGGACTCGGGTGTCGTCAGGAGTGACTGGGCAGACTGGACTAGGGTGTCGTCAGGAGTGACTGGGCAGACTGGACTCGGGTGTCGTCAGGAGTGACTGGGCACACTGGACTCGGGTGTCGTCAGGAGTGACTGGGCACACTGGACTCGGGTGTCGTCAGGAGTGACTGGGCAGACTGGACTCGGGTGTCGTCAGGAGTGACTGGGCACACTGGACTCGGGTGTCGTCAGGAGTGACTGGGCAGACTGGACTCGGGTGTCGTCAGGAGTGACTGGGCAGACTGGACTCGGGTGTCGTCAGGAGTGACTGGGCAGACTGGACTCGGGTGTCGTCAGGAGTGACTGGGCAGACGGGACTCGGGTGTCGTCAGGAGTGACTGGGCAGACGGGACTCGGGTGTCGTCAGGAGTGACTGGGCAGACGGGACTCGGGTGGGGCCATAAATGAAAAACGCTGCTGTGTGCTTTGGAGACCAGCTGCACTTAGGTATTTTATGCTTTGATGTCAAAGATGAAGGAAAAGCTCCTGGAAAGTGAGTATGTAATCATGTCAGCTGTGGACTCCACTAAGAAAATCAACTACTTTAATCCACAGAAATGCCCCAGAAAGACTCCGAGCCAAGGTAATCCAATATCTAAAGGGTGATGTCTGGCAAAGACCATCATTGGTTTCTGGCTACATACTGACTACTTTGAAAAATGTCCCCTTTTCCAGAAAAGTACGGATCTTTAAGTAAAAATACTTTTAAGGACAGCCAATTAAAGCATAAAATTAAATCAAGGAATAAAATGTGCTAAAATTCCTTGCAGCAATATATGGCAATTTACAAAAATTTATTAGCTTGCATTGAAAAAAATTCTCAATAAATACAAGAAAACATTTTAATGAGGCAACCTTTCCATTATTCAATTTTGCAAAATGTTAAGTTGGAGGATCATGAAGAGGTCAGTTCTGAACTCTTTTTCAACATGTTTAATTAACTAATGAAGTGAGATTTAAATTGGCAACTCTTCCAGTGTCTCCATATTCCATAAAATAAAAAGTATGATAGAATGCTATCCTGATGAAGGTTCTATAAAACGCAGAGTGTGATTTTTCCTTAAATGCTCTTTTGAAGGAACATTTATTTTAATCCTGATGAGGCTGGTCTGCTCTAACTGTACTTTTAGGAAAATTACAAACAATCCTAGTGATGAAGAGAGTTTTAGTGTATAGTCATATCTGAGATCTTACTGTGATGTTTTAAAATTCTAATGGACACCTGCCACATATCAGTGATTTAAGTATCATCTGAAAATCCAACAGTCAATTTTTCTAGTCTAACAAAAAAGAAAAAACTCCTCCATTTAAATCTTAGAATTTACTTAACTCGTTCCTCAGCATTGAGGTAGTTCTAATGCAATGAATTAAATATCTCTAGTTTTATGATTCCTTGCTGCATTAAACAAAACTAAGAACTGTCCTTGGATTAACTGGCAATATTCTAGAAACCTATTACCTAATACGTACTCCACAAAACATTAAGTCTATGAGATGTTATTTAGAAAATGATTTTATGACCAAATGAAAATGCTAGCTACTCCATCTTTATTACCATCTCACTGTTTTGTTAGAATACACGTGCTCTGAAAGCCATGAATTTGTCTAAGCTTGGGTCACCACCATAGCCCACGCCTGTGGAAATGCCTGGCCCTCAGCAGGCCTCAGCAGGAACACATGGATGAATGAGCAGTGAACATTCAAAACTCTGAACAGTCTGAACAGTTCTCCAGTCAAAAAACTTTTCATTTCTCCCTCACCCACAGTACTTCACATCTACTTAATCACAGGGTTCTTTTGTTTATTTTGGTAGCACTATAGAATATTTTATCAAAACAAAAGAGGACACAGAAAATAATATAATAAATATGCATGTTACCACTGCCATATTGAGAATTAAATGTTACAAATACAACAGGAGCCTCTCGGGAACCTTCCTCCGTATCACTTATGTCCTACTATACCTCTTCCTCAATGAAGTGACCCACCACTAGGACTTACATGAGACTTACTAACATCCCACTTTGAGAAATTCTGAACTGGGGGAATGCTCAAGTCCCTTTAAATACTAAGATTTAAATCTGTTCTTGATAGTATATTATTTTGCAAATGGTCATCTGTAAAACTATCCATTTAGAGCATTAATACAAAAATGAGTGAAGAAATAAATGAAGTAACACTATGATACAGAAGCAAGACAACAGACAACTATGCAATAACGATAAATATGAAGAGGCTAAGCAGCTTCTTTTGCAAATGAACTGATATAAAATCTAAAGGTAGATATATACCTGTACCTATATCTTTAGGTCATAGTGTGTATACACACTATGTTCTCAGAAAACAGACATATGTGTTACCGACTCTAGACTGAGTAATTTAGGAACTATTCTGTGCAACTGTAGGGAAAAATATTCTAACAACTTTGACCCACTCACAAAATCACCGAGGGCTGTAAGAGTAAAACTGTGTCTAGACCAATGTCCTGGTATGCCCACATTTACATAATAAATGACACTAAGAGGAGACCCTCTTCCTGTGCTGAATAAACAGTTGCTAATAAAAAAAATCCCTTTTATCAAGATCCAGTTTTCTCTGATAGAGAAATGAGCTAACATAGTTTAAGAAGAAAAAACTATTTTTAAAATTGTAGTCAATATTTTGCACAGCCTCATTTTGGTAAAACCTTTCTTCCTCAAACTTTCAAGTACCATTAGAGGTATTTCTAAATTGTCTTGGAAGGACTGTAAGTAAGTACACTGTAATCTAAATGTTCTTTTGCATTTTAAATGTTTATCCCTTGCTTCAGGTAAAAGATAAAAAGACCTAGCACAATATATTTCCATATCACTCTTATATCTTAATTTTATTTACAAAGGATATCAAATAGCTTAGTGCCAGGAGAAAAAAAAAAACCAGTTGAACCCAATACCTGGCTGTGTAGAAAATCACATATACAATTAAAGTAAGAAGTAGAATAAAGAATACAAAAATGTGTGGGTATACTAGCTTTAATCCTCTCAATCATAATCCTCACCATTATCTAGATACTCCATACATCAAAACCACAAAGCACAGCACAGACACTCTTCATTAGTCATTGGTGGTATGTAGTTCTTACGGCAATTACATGGATTAGAATTTCCTTCTACTCTTGAAATCATTTTATTTTTCAAGCCAACCCACTGAATTCTTCTCATGTTAAATACCAAAAGAAAGTGAAATGTAACCTCATTCTTTATTTAAATGCCCAAAAGTCCTTTCTCACATCTAAATGAATGAAATGGATTAGTTATCTAAAACACTTATAAAAGAAAAAGAGTTAATTCCTACCTCCGTTATCTTTCAGATGAAGTGCTATCTTGGTATCATCTGGAAGAGAAATTCAAAATATTACAACAGAAAAAATTTAAAAATGCATAAGTCTTACGAGCAGTAACTGTCCACTAATGTTTAACGATAGCATGACCAGATTTTAATATGTTAGTGAGTTAATGAGAACAAGTCCTAGCTTACATGATGCACTGATGCACTACTAAAATTTCTTTGTGAAATTGTAAGATCAAGACTTTAGTAAAGTATCATGATTCTTGAGATCTGTGAGAAAATTACTCTGTTATAATTGTAACTTAAAAAATATTTATTTTTAATTTTCTAAAATGTTATAATTAGACTCTGCAGTTTGACTTTATTCATCTCAAAAGTCAAAATCAAGATAATTCAAATTATTTGGAATATTAAAGATTTCTCAATTTATAAATTTAGCTTTGAAAGTTAAATGCTCATTCATTTTAATAAACATAGCCAATATCACATGAAAAAATCTTGTCTTTAATGAACAAAATGTAAGACATACTTTTTTTACTTCAGTGGTTATAATTCACTCTAAAGGGTAGAGTTCAATTGCAGAAATATTTCACAGGGTAGGATTCAAATTGCAAAAATATTTTCATAGGCTATATAACAACCCAAATCATATAGATTAACATATAACATTGATTTTAAATATTTAAATAAAACATATTTAGCAGCTTTCCTCTACTTCACTTTAGAACTTTATTCCAGTTAACTTTATTTTTTTTTGTATTTTTCTGAAGCTGGAAACCGGGAGGCAGTCAGACAGACTCCCGCATGCGCCCGACCGGGATCCACCCGGCACGCCCACCAAGGGTGATGCTCTGCCCACCAGGGGGCAATGCTCTGCCCCTCCGGGGCATCGCTCTGTTGAGACCAGAGCCACTCTAGCGCCTGGGGCAGAGGCCAAGGAGCCATCCCCAGCGCCCGGGCCATCTTTGCTCCAATGGAGCCTCGGCTGTGGGAGGGGAAGAAAGAGACAGAGAGGAAGGAGAGGGGGCGGGGTGGAGAAGCAGATGGGCGCCTCTCCTGTGTGCCCTGGCCGGGAATGGAACCCGGGACTGCCGCACACCAGGCTGACGCTCTACCACTGAGCCAACCGGCCAGGGCCCAGTTAACATTTAATATCCAAGTAAATTTCATTAAAAGCAAAGGTTCTAAATTTAATTTCTTACTCAAATGAAAGAAAGGTTTATGGCAATAAAGAAGACTATTGTTTCCTCCTGAAAGCTTACCCTTGGCTCATTAGGCTTACATTTCTCTTTTGTGGTACCATTCAGAATAGATGGTTAACAAACTTTGGCTAACATACTTCTTCACCCAATGAGCTATACCCATGCATTAATGATCTCTGTATATTTTCCTTCCTTGTGGAAGAAGTATTCTTCAAGGACAATTTCTGTGACATATACAGCGCCCTTCTATAAATTATGGCCCAACATATTTTATTGATTGTATTCAGTCATATATTCGAATTGCACCTCAGTAGAATTATCTATTGTTTATATGCAAAATTAATGGACACTTTGTATGAATTTTTGCCTTTTTATCCTGTGACTAAGATGTTGAATTCAGTTATTGCAAAATTCAGCATATTAAAAGAAGTCGATATTTCTTTTCCAGGGAGGACAAGTAGCCACTGTGGAAAGGCACAGCACATTAAGAGCATCCTAGCACACACTTTATTTCATAACAATTTTTGTCCTTTCCCTCTTAGAAATCTAGTTTTCTAAAAACAAAAACAAACAAACAAACAACAAAACCTTTCTGGTCCTGGTTGGTAGACTCAGTGAATCAGCACTGGTTGAGCATATGGGTTCAATCCCTGGTCAGGGCACACAGGAGAAGTGACCATCTGCTTCTCTCCCCGTTCCTCTCACCTTTCTCTTTCTCTTCCTCTCCTACAGCCAGTGGCTTGATTGCTTCCAGCATGACCCTGGGTGCTAAGAATAGCTCAGTTGGTCCAAGCATTGGTCTCAGGCACTAAAAATAGCTCTGTTGATTTGAGCATTGGCCCTAGATGGGGTTGCCGGGTGGATCGCTGTTGGAGCACATGGGGAGTCTGTCTCACTATCTCCCCTCCACTTATTTAAAAAAAAAGAAAAAACCTTTCCCTCTAGAGAGCCACTCCAAAACATGTCAGCACTGTGAGTTTTCCCTCCTTCAGGAAAAGAGTAAAGTATCTCCAGGGCACCTTCTGTGGGCAGGCTGGTGGGCAGCTGGGATGTTGCTGCTCTTCTGGTGGTTGTTAAGACCCTGAATTGTGTGGTTGTTGCTCGCATGGTTGTGGTAGTTTGAGAAGAACTTTCCACTGGCTCTGTATTCTCACACATCTTCTCTTTTGACTAATAAGAGAAAGAAATGGGAAAACCACTGAAGAGTGATCATACATATATTTTTTTTACCTCAAAGCTGGTCTTTAAAACACAAAAGACTTTCAAATAAACATGAGGGATAAGTTGTTGTACAAGACCTTATTTAGAGATTTTGCTAATTGAGAAAGTATGTAAAATAGACAAGAGAAAAAATTGGATGTTACAAAGCATTTTCATCTTCAGATATTTGGGTTTCATCATTTTTTGCCGATAACCTTTCTGTTTAACATAATATTGCTGTTTATCTTGCCCTAAACTTTATATCAATGTATTTGTAAAAGGCATGTCAAAAGGGAAAGGCCCATACAGGAAGAAAAGCACGTGCATAAAGATAAGGTTTAAAACATGCTTACGTATGTGAACAAAGAGGCATTCTCTTCATATCAAACTGATAATGATAAATTCTAAAACTTTGGTAATTGTTCCATACTACTTTATTGTTTTAAGAATATGTTCACACAGATTGACTGCTTTTTTAAAAATTTTGTTTCCTTTATGAACTATTGAAACCACCCAGACAAAGGACTTAACAGCACTCATGTAACCTCTGAGCCCATCCTTTCCCTAGATGAGCTGTACCAAAGACATCAGGGAAAGGTGTGTACTGTATTTTTCACTTATAGCCCATAAAAATGGATCCTACAACCATCACCAGTACCAATCTTCAACATGCAGACTCTTATGGTTTAGAAGCTGGTGTTTCTCCCCACCTCTTTGTGCTTCAAAGTACTAGATTCCTCTGATGGGCTTGAGTAGATGATAACTATTCTGCACATGGGAGGTACTCATCACACTTTTGAATTTATTGTAAATAAATACTTCTTTAAAAAAATTTCTCATTATTAGAGAAGTACAATGCACTTTACTACCGCTTAGAAAGAGTTCCCATGATGGCTTCCTTTTCACTAACTGTATATGACATGGGTTTATTCTCTAACATCCTAGGGACCCATTCAATTGCCCGATTCTACTTTCTGCATAGTCTCAGCCCCAAAGGTCTCATCATCTCCCTCTTGACTTCACTTTAGCTATCATCTCCACATGCTGGAGCTTATCTGCAGTTGGAACCCCTTTAGTTCTGAAGAAATAACTCCTGATATTCCACTTTCAACCTATCCACATCATGTTCATGCAATTTCTTTTTATTCCATAACGACACAGAAAGCCCAAGCACAATATTCTTTGTCTTCTCATTTCCCTCACATCAAATTCTCTTTTCAATTACATCATGCATCTTTACCCTATGCTTCTTCCCACACCACTTTTTCAGAAAATCACCAATACTGAACATAGTAAAAAGAGAAAAAAACTACCTTTCCCCTGGCTGCTCCAAAGCCAGGCACAGCTGGAGAACCACACCAACATGCAGAGCTCTGTACACTTACTGCCTGCATCTACAGCAGGTTCTTCTACGTTGCCTGGCAATACTGGCTTGCTTGGCTATCTAACTTCCTCTTCCATTACCCTAAGAATTCATTTCCAACCCTCTTCATTCTACTTACAAACTCCAATGCCATAAGGGTCTTCTGATTTTACTCCATGGGTTCACCTTTTATTGACTAAATAAAAGAGCCATCATCAAGAACCCTTTAATTTTCTTTACAAATCAGCATTCTCGCTTGAATTTATAACTAACCTATCCTTCTTTCCTTCTGTTATCATAGATGGGGTCCATTAGTTATAGCAATCTTCACACTGGCCCCCCTCAGTCTACCTTCTCAGGTCTTGGAGCTTGCTTCCACCGGTCTTCTCAGACTCCCACTTTGCCCACATATAAAAATCTTGTTTTAACCCAGTCCACCTTAATTGAAATTTCTCATACTGATGCTTCTAAATGTCTCATTATTTACTAAAATTCCATGGCACTGTATATTCTTGATATCTCATCAGTATTTGGCACTCTTGTCTACTTTTAATCTTGGGTTCTGTGACACTCATGTCCATCGATCTTCTGATACCTCTCTAACACTCCTTCTCAATTTCCATTACTCCTTCCTGTGTGTCCCTTAAGTGCTGGTGTTTTTCATGGATCTTTCTTGAGCCATCCTTGCACTGGATGTATTCTCCCTAGCAATCTCCTTCACATCCAGGATTTTAATTACCATCTTAATGTTGATTATTTGAAAATCTGTATCATTAGTCCACATTCCTTTCTTGATTTTACACCAAAATATTCATCTATGAACTTAACACATGCATATGGATGTCACAGATATCTCAAACTCAGTAAATCTAAAATGGGTTATACCACATATTAGTCTTCTCCTGTGTTTTTATTTCAAAACAAAACAAAAACAAACCAAAAACACTACTGTCAAATTCCCGAAAGTTGAAGGTAAAGTTTTGGACTTGGTTTGCCTATGGCAGTAAAATAGACTAAAGACTGTAAATACAAGTAGGATGCAATACAGAAATATTTTGGGTGAAACTTGAATTTTAAAGTATTATAAGGATTTTCAGGAAGTAAGCAAAATCTCCATGGTTCTTTTCTATTGTATCCCCTGCAAAACAAAACAAGGCAAAAGCTGTGTGCTGTGCAGACAGCAGGAGCAGTATACATTAAATAAGAAAGTAGTGTTGTATTTGAGGGCAAAAATGTCAAAAATCAATATTGCTCTAAGGAGTTCAAGCCTTGTGTCAGCAGTAGATGGGGGCATAAATCTAAACCTCTCTTCCTCATATCAAAGCAGGGACAGATGGGATCCTAGGAAACCCTCTGGTTCCGTCATCAAACCCTCCTTGGTGGAAAGCATCGCCTATTTAGGTCAGAGGGATTCCCATGGAATAAAAGCAAACAAATACGCATTTCTAATTACAGGACACACACACACACACACACACACACACACACACACACACACACGGAGCACCTGACAAACAATGAACAACTTATTTAGACTACCAAAAACTTTAGATACTGGGATCATCCAATATGAAATATTTAAAAATTTTATGTAAAATACTTAAATAAATAATAGGTACATTTTAAAAAATGAACTAATAACATAGACAATAAAAATAGCTGCATATTTATTAAGGTGTCAAATTTGAAATTTAGAAAAAGAATACACTTGTTGAAATTACTGTCAGTGAACAGATTAAATAGATTAAACAAGATGAAGGGAGAATTAATAACCTGGCACCTAGAACGAGGGTATAGCACAGAGAACTAGGACAAATGATACACGAGACATAAAAGACAGAAGGAATGATAAGGTCAAGCCTAACCCTCAAAAATGCAGAAGGTGAAGAAGAGAATGGAAAAAGTTGGATTGAATAGTACATTTATCAAACTTGACACCGAGTCAATTAGAAAACATATTTCTGAGTACATGCTGATCATTGTTTTAAATTGTCCATATGCTATTCTATAAAAAAATTCCAATCGATTTTTTTTTAATTTTTAATTTTTATTTATTCATTTTAGAGAGGAGAGACAGAGAGACAGAGAGAGACAGAGAGGAGAGAGAGACAGGGGGGAGGAGCTGGAGGCATCAACTCCCATATGTGCCTTGACCAGGCAAGGCCAGGGTTTCGAACCGGTGACCTCAGCATTTCCAGGTCAATGCTTTATCCACTGTGCCACCACACGTCAGGCCAGTTCCAACCAATTTTAAAGAATTAGTATCATTTATAATACATATATTCCCTAACAATTAATTAGGTTAGAGGTCAACAATATAAAGATAATTAATATTTTTTCAAATAATATAAAGACAATTTATTTTAGATTTTAAGAATAACAGAAATTTTTTTAAAATATTTAAAAGATATGATTTTTAAAATTGTCTATAATTTGGAAATGTAATATAATTAACAATTCAATGTAATTACAATAAATATATTAGTGAGATTGATAAAAACAGATCTTCACAAATGGAGTCTAAAACATATTTACTTATTTATGTACATATGTATGTTTTTAGTGAGAGAGAGAGAGAGAGAGAGAGAGAGAGAGGAAGTGAGAGAGATGAGAAGCATAAACCTGTAGTTGCTGCACTTTAGTTGTCTATTGATTGCTTTTCATATGTGCCTTGACCAGAGGGCTCCAGCTGAGCCAATGACTGATTGCTGAAGCCAGCGACCTTGGGCTCTAGCCAGCGACCATGGGGTCATGTCTATGATTCCACACTCAAGCTTGCAACCCTGCACTCAAGCTTGTGAGCCTGTGCTCAAGCTGGTGGCCTTCGGGCTTTGAACCTGGGACCACAATACCCCAGGTTGATGTTCTATCACTGCGCCACCACCAGTCAAGTTAGTCTAAACTATATTTGAAGAACATAAGTCCCCATATAGTCAAAACACTACGGAAGAAAAGCAAACTTGTCCTATGGATAGCAGAATATCTTATGGAGCTATAGTACAGTGTGACACTGCTCAGGGTATTGACAAACGGGGCATTAGATGAGGAGAGCTTAGCAACAGACATCTGGTCTGTGTGGAAACTACATAAGGAAGAGGGGGCTTTGAAAGGAACTGCCAAGGGAAACTATTCAGTAAGTGCTGCTTGAAATGATCTGTAAGGGGGAAATCCCTGCAAAACTGCATTTCTATTTTATACATATAAACCAATTCTAAATGGACTAATAATTTTCATATAAAAGACAAAGTTTTAAAACATTTAGAATAAAACATATAAAATAACTGTATAAAGTTTGGTAGAAAAACTCTTTTTACACAAGATGCTCAAATACACAAAACTAACCATAAAAATAGATTAAGTAGACACATTAAATTTGTGAATAAATGGTAACTGAAAAGCATAGAGAAATTTAAATGATAACCCAAAATTTGGAAGAAAATGTATACAAGTGAAGACACTAGCTAGAGCAATAATACAACAAAAAATAAATAAAATAAGAAATGAAGCTATTACTACTTAAAGGTGATCTGATTGTTTAAGTAGAGAACTACTAAGTATCTTTAGATATATTTTTTAAGTTATCAAGAGACTTTTGTAAAGTGGCTATCAGACTTATTATATCTGTTACATGTAGTCAGTGAAGACTTAATGTTATAAAAAAAATGAAAAATGGGGAAAAGGTATCTCCTAGAAGAGGAAAGACAGAAAAAAAAGCCAAAAAGTATATGAAAGTACATTGAATTTCATTAATGATTTGTGAAATGTAAATTAAGTTCCCAATAAATGCCATTTTGCACCCATTAGATTTGCAGAAATGAAGAAACATGACAAAACAAGGCTGGTCAGGATCGTGAACTACTAAGAACTGGAAGAGTTCTAGTGCTGGGCTGGTAGGGTAGCTTTATAAACTGGAAGCGATTGGCATTCACTTTCAAACTTGACCATTTACCTGACATTCAGTAATTCCACTTTAAAGAATATTAGAAAAACTTTTGTGTATTTGATTCAGAAGACAATCATAAAATTTTCTGTAATAGAAAAAATCTGAAAAAAATGTCCATAAACAAATCACTAATTGAAGAAAGTAGGATTTTAAGAATATAGATCTAGGCTGGCAGAGTTTGGTGGTTTTATTTTGCTTTCCAATTGTTTCACTAATGCATCCCAGTATCTAAAAATGGGCATACAATAAATATTTGATGAGTAAATGAATAGGATAATCATACCATGAAGTATACAACTATGAAAAGGAATAAACCACCACCACAGCCCCCCCCCCCCATGGATAAGTGTTAAGAACAAATTCTGAGTGATAATAAACTCATTTCTTTGTAAGAGGGAGAGGCAAGGGTGACATGGAAGAGCAGAGAGCCAGCCTCACAGCCATCACGAATTCTAGTCCTTCAGTTGGGTAGTGCAATCATGGATTTTTTTTAATTGTTTTAGTACTACAGTAATATTATTAAATGTTTTAAAAAAATTTTAGAGGAAAAAACCCACTTTTCTAGTTCTCATTTCCATTCAACCAGTTACCTTTCCACCATTCCAACCACTGTAGTCACCACCATATTCCCCTTGTTTTAGTCCAGATCATCAGCCTCGGTTATATATTGCTAAAGACAATTTATTAACCCACAGCCAGGGTGATTCTTTAAAAAATCATTTGGATCAAATCATTCACTTAGAATCCTTCAGGTAGCTTTTTCTTGACCAAGGTAAAGTTCAAACTCCTTCAACTTGTCATATTTTGGTCCCTCCTTATATCACCAAGGTCATCCCTTGCTAGTCCTCTTCTTAAAACTCTAATTACCCTTCAGGCTTCATTTTAAATATCATCTCCTCAAGTAAACCTTCTATTCCTCTCCTTTGCAAGATCATCCACTTATAGACACTGTATTTTTGCTCGTGGCATTCTTTAAGTGCTGTCCTTTGTTCAGTGGTCTGTCTACTCAAATGGACACACTTCTTACACTTTCACACTATTGGTGCTTAGAACACAGTGTTTGTATTAAGGTTTGCATTTGCTGAATAAACTCATATCACAAGATGAGAAAGAAAAAGTAATCCTGGTTTTAGGTATTGAAAACAGGCTAGAACTGGGGACCTTGCTACTTACTTATAAAATAAGGGTACATGGCTTACCAGAAAGCTAGAAATGTGAATAATTATTTTCAAAATAAAATGGAAATACTGAATACTACAGAATGTACTAGATTTGGAGCTCTTTGGGTAAAGAGTAATTTTTTAAAAATCTTTGTAATTTTAGTGCTTAGCACAGGAAACAGAACATGGTAAATTCCCCACAAATATATTTAGGAGGGCTTAAAATATGATGAATTCTTCTTTATCTCCTATGGGTTATGGTGGGCTCAGACTTAAGCAAGAAAATTAAGATGTCTGAATTACACCCTTGATCTTTACACATATATAGATAATTGAGGTAACTGTGATTATATAAAGAAACATCAGTCTAATAACACAACTAGGACTACCAATATATGTTCTTTTTGAACGTTATAAGTGAAATGAAATAGATGGATGAGAATATCACTGTAATTACCCACTTGAATATCAAAAGTTGATTAAAGTTCAAGAATATTCTTAAAGATGTATTTATAAAGATATTTCTGATACATTATAAATAAAAACAACTTAGAAAAGAATCCAGTAACTATTGATCACCTAATAGTTTTGTAAAATAGCACTTTGATATTATTTCCTTTACTGAATGAGAAAAATTGTATAATTGCTCATAGTGCTTTTTCAAATTCATACCCTAAAACTTCACAAAGGAAGAAACAGACTTTCTTGTGAACTCTTTATGGGACCCTAAAATGGTAGTGAAAATGCAATTCACTGGAATACTTTTAAACAGGTTACAACTGCCTCTGTGTATACATTTGTTTAAATCACTTCATTGCATCATTATCTCTATCATGTTTTCCTGGGAGTTACTGTTTCCATGTTATATAATTTTAACTTGTATTGGTCCAATATGCTGCAATCAGTCTTTTCCTCCATACCATTGGTTTTTTAATTTGAGTGAAAAACATGAATAAATGGCTTCCTAGATCTTTGAAAAGCCACGAGAACTACCCTTTGCTCATAGAAATTCAAATCCCAGTTCTATTATTCCCTAGCCCCCATACCCAACTCTAGACACCCTCACTACACCCCTCACCCCCCCCCTGCTTCTCCTCTTAGTATTATGGAGGCAATAACAGCTCCTTCTGCATAGGATGGGTATGAGAATAAATTCGGAAAATACATTGAAAGACTTATACCCGAATTTGGTGCCTATTAGGGAGTCAATAGTTGCTGCTTACTTTTAGTAAATTAGGTAGTATTTTCATTAAGTTATAGCAGGTATAAATGAAATCTTGTCATAATAATGCATGTGTACCTCTTCAGGGCATCCACTGTCCACCCAGTCCTGGCGATGACGATCAAATCCACTGGAACATCTTCAGAGACCATGTTGTGGTTCAGAAGAGGGAGTAAGGGGTGCACAGTGAGGGGCAAAAATTAGAAGAAAAATATTGATAAGTACTTAATTCTCAAATTTTTAGTTAAGCACAACATAAGCTTTCTTCTATGGATCTGTTAATTGGAGCAGCAGTGAAGAATTTAGTGCTCCATGTAACAACTCAGCCCCATGTAGCCATGCGATTAGGACTAAACATGGTCAATGACTCCACTGAGGCCCACTTCCCTGTGCAGGACACCTGTATTCCTCCCAAAGGTAAGATCAATTGCTATTCTATGAAGTTGATTTTACTCATTTTTTTCATCATTCAAACAAATGGATACAGAAAAATATTTTGCAGGTATTATTTTTCAGGGTTTCAGATCTTTGTATTTGTTTATCTTAGGTTTTTTTAAATTTAAGACCCACAGTCATACAAATTCTACTGTGTAGTAAAGGGTTAATTGAGCAGGTCTGCGATGTTCAAACCCACACATTCCAAAGAAATAACTGGCCCTTGTCCAGCTCCTGGAAGATGACCTCTAAGTCTGTGGAATATCCTGCTGGATAAATGCAAGATGGTCTATGGTAACAATATGGTTTATGGGGAATGTTTTATTCACTAAAGCCCTGCGCCATGTTATCTTAGTTTGCACTCTGTGGGGGCTGGTGACTTGATATGAGGTTAGTCATGGAAAATTTCACACCTATGTGACTGACCTCAATAAAAACCCTGGCCACCAAGGTTTGGCTGAGTTTTCTTGGTTGGCAGTACATGGTGTACACACACACAACATGTGTACAACATGTGCTCACAAATTGCTGCTGGGGGTGTAAGTGCTGTCTGCACAACTGCACTGGAAGAGAACTGGGAGCTTGTCTCTGCTGGACTCTGCCCTAGGTGCCCTTCGCCCTTCCTAATTTTAATCTCTATCCTTTGGCTATAGTAAATGGCAACCTTGGGTATAAAGGCTTTTCTGAGTTCTGTGACTCCTTCTAGTAACTCATTCAACCAGAATGTTTTCTTGTGGATTCTTAACACTATGATTATGTCATAACTAAAATGTCTAATTTACCAAGCACTGGGTTAGTAAGATTTTGTTCACTCTCTTCCTTGACTGGAATAATTTTCACACGCTAGCTACAGTCCATTGATTTTTATAAGACACAGAAATTACTATCTAGAGACCATTCTGATAAAGCTTCATAACTGCTTTTGATCATATCTTACTTTACCATTTAACTTTTCTCCTTTATATAAAATTTCATGGATTTATTTACCAAACTTGGTGGTGAACATATATGATCATACCTAGTATATCAGACACATGATTTCATTTTCTTATTAGAAAGTCAAAATATTTTTGTCAGTCTTTTAAAGAAAGATTTATAGTGCCAAGAATTTTAATATCTATGTATAAATTTACATATCATATTTATAAATCCATATAAATAAATGTTAATCTAAAGATACTTATATATATATTTAAAAATATGTACCACATCCTCTTTCCATGTCATGTTAAACATATATTATGGAATACTACTTAGCCATAAGAAAAGAACCTCGACAATATTATGTGAAGTGAAATAAGTCAGTCAGAAAAAGCTAACAGCCATATGATTTCACTCGTGTGTAGGATGTAAAACTGAAACTAATAGACACAGACAAGAGTATAGTGCCTACCAGAGGGGAGGGAGTGATGTGGTAGGGGGGTAACAAGACCAAATATATGGTAACAAGAGATTGACTTTGGGTGGTGGGTACACCATACAATATACAGATCACAGATCATAGAAATGTACACTTGAAACCTATATGATACGATTAAAAAGTGTCACCCGATAAATTTAATAAAATAAAAAAATAAATAAAAGGAGGCTGTTTAACTTTTGGCTTAAATTTTCTTATATGGCCTAAAGTGCTATTTTTTTCCCCACTTGTTTTGCAGTTGGTCCACATGATGACATTTTCTAAGTATTTTTGCCAGAGATTATGTACTATGGTATGAATGAGCATAATTTAATTCAAGTGGAATGTGAAAACAACTCTACTGTCAACATCAACAACAAAAGACTATATCTATCATTCTGCCCAGACATGATTCATTAGAGCTCAGCTATTTTATGCTTACCATCTGTGATGAAGAAGCTTAAGTGTGGAATAAACATCAGTGTGTGATCTGGCTTGTGAATTTTGAGAATTCCCAGTTGGACAAGGCCATCTCTGGTTACCCCCAAAAATCTAACAGAGTGTATTTAACTTCAGATGAGTTACACGGTTATTTTCTCTTCCTTTTTTTTTTTTTTTTGCCATTCAAGTTTGTTAAATACTGAAAAATGTACATATTAACATTGTCTTTTGCAAGATGGAGATATATTGATTTTCTACAGTAGAAATATTTTGGGGAGCCACCTGACCACAAATAATGAAATGGAAGAGATAATTTTTAAAATGCAGTTAGTTCTAACAAACTATATTGCTGATGTATCAAAGCCAGTGGGAAATAGAAACTTTTAGCTTATATTATAACAACACAGTAGTAAATCTTAAATTTATAGGTCAACTAAAATTTTATCTGAAGTAATTAGTCCTTTAAATGGTTAAATCAATCCCAGGAAAAAGTATGGAAACACTGCATTTTGCTTGATTTATTAAATAATTCCCTAGTTATATTGTGTGAAATTAGGTTCTACTGAAAATATGTGTTTCAATTAAGCAATTTATTTACAATTGAGTATTAACTGACTTGCAGTTTACTAATTGCTAGCGTAGGAAGGCTTGACAATGGTAACACACATAAGATTTGGTTTGAAAAGCTCATGTGTTCTGTAGCTTACAGTGCCTTATAAAATTAATACAACTGGATGTTGCTTTTTTAGTATTTATTATAACTAGTAATCTAAATAGCACCTGAAAACCATTATAAACAAAAGTGTGTTATAAATTATTAAGAAAAACCACCTTTATGTTATTTCTGAATTAAAAATAAATCCCAAAATCACTTTTGAGAACTACTTCCTCTCTTGACTGAGCTGCTGGGTTGTTTTTTTCTAAAACAGAGACATTAACCATGTTATGCTCTGGCATTTTGGTTTTCCAACATCAACACTGTTAGCAAAGAAGCTCTTCTACATTGAAATCATCTAGTATTCCTATTCAACTGTAAATTCCTGGGTCTATCCATATAAGAAAGATCCTCTAGTAATTCAAGTCCAGCAATTTTTATTGTAAACCATCTCAGATGATTCTTACCACACTGAAATCTGAAAACCACTGAAATCCTATATGATATGTCCATATGGCAGGCTCCTTCTGGCTCTTCCCCACCATCCCTACAACCTGTTCTCCTGTCCCTTAGTGCAACTCCCTGAACGTGGTATGCTTCTTCATGTCTCTGCCTTTGAACATGCAGTTACTTATGTTTGAAACAGCTTCCCTGTTTCTAATAGCAAACCCAACTAAACTCAAACATATCTCATCCAAGAAGCATCTACTTTCTTCCCACCCAGAACAGTCAGCACCTCGTTCTCAGTGCCCCCCTATATCAACCCAATGTCAATTGCTGACATCTATTATTACACTATAATTGCTTGTGTTTGAACTTAAGACTTCAGAGAGAACATGGTTCAAAGAGAGGTTTGCGAGTCAAACTGCTTGAGTTGACATTTTGACTTGGGAACAAAACAGGTATGTAATCTTAGTTATTTTTCCCATCTAAGCTTGTTTCCTCATCTGTAAAATGAGGTTATGTAAGGTTTAAATTGGAGTTTGGTTCATAGTCATCATTTAGTATCAGCTGTTTTTTATATCTAACTAGTGACTTTGTACTAGGCATGTGGGAAGGTCGACACTTGTTGAAAGTGAATAAATGAGATTTTCATTTTACCAACAGTATTTTGGAAAAATTTTGGAAATTAATTCTGTGTACCATATTAAAGTGAAATATCCTTTATCATTCCTAAGAATCTTATAAGAGAAAAATCTAAGTTGTTCTCAAACATGGGACAAATCTTTATTCAATATTTATAAATAAGGCAGAGATTACATGGATTTGTAACTATTTCTCTAAAACTGATTTAAATAGTCTGGGCTCCTAACTTTAATATATTTCCAATTTTTTTAGGAAGAAGTTACTTCCTTCTCACTATTACCTAATTCCAGAACAAATGGATAGAGAGCTATACTTCAAATTAATTGTACTATGCCCCACTCAATTGCAATGGGATGTTGATTTCAAAGCCCCCAGGGACCACATTAAGTGAGCCCATTAAATAAGGCAGCTAGAAAACAAACAATAGCCTGCAGCATCTATCCAGTCAAGAAATTAAAGTGTAACTCTCATCAAATCTCTAACTTATCTTAGTTTTGTAGAAAAGGTTTCAGAAATGACTTATTTTACAAGGTTAATATACACAGGAGAAGAAAATACAACACATGTTAAAATATATACATAAGTAATACATAAGAATTAAAAATGAAGAGTGCTGGCTCTAGCTGGTTGGTCCAGCAAGTGGAAGTCCCGGGTTAGATTCTGGTCAGGGCACACAGGAGAAGTGACCATCTGCTTTTCCACCTCTCCCCCTTCTCTCTCTCTCTCTCTTTCTCTCCTCTATCTCTTCTTCTCCTGCAGCCATGTTTCAAGGGTTGAGCAAGTTGGCCCAGGCACTGAGGATGGCTCCATGGCCTCGTGTCAGGTGCTGAAATAGCTGGTTGCCAAGCAACAGAGCAGCAGCCCCACATGGGCAGAGCATCTATGGGTAGGGGGCTTGCTGGGATCCCGGTCAGGCACATGCAGGAGTCTGTCTTTGCCTCTCTGCTTCTCACTTAAAAAAAAATTAAGTGTGTCTTACTGCACAAGTGAGCATGTATCATTCATTGCACCAGTGAGAAGACCAATCTCTACAAAAGAGAATTTAGAAAAGAAACTTTACAGAATCTTAAGTCCCAGTTAGCAGCTACTTTCTAGACCAGAAGTCAGCAAATGTTTTCTGTAAAGGGTCAGATTAAATATTTCAGGCTTTGCATGTTGTACGGTTTCTGTCCTAAGTAGGCACTTCTACCTTTGTAGCTCAAAAGTAGCCACAAATACAAAACACAGCGTGGCTGTGTTCCAATAAAATTATATTTACAAAAAACAAGAAGGTGGGTCAAATTTTCTAGGTTTTGTTGAACTATGTTTTAGATTGTTATCTAAAAATAAAAATCTGTAAAACTCTGAAAACTTTAGGACAAATCCTGCATCAAGGTGTCTTAATTTATATGGTCCTTGCAGACTTAAGGTTATTTATCATAGTGGGCACTTAGTGGAAAAATCAATTGTACATTTAGTAATTTTCTTGCCACTGTCTGAAAAAGTGTGAAAAATGATCCTTCAGCATCAAAAAAATGGAAAGATGCTTTTACAAAAAGCAAAAGTAAGAAATGATGACATAATATCATTTACGACAACATGAATGGACCTTAGTAACATTATACTGAGTGAAATAAGTAAGTCAGAAAAATCTAAAAACTGTATGATTCCATATATAAGTAGGACACAAAATTGAGACTCATGGACATAGATAAGGGTGCAGTGGTGACCAGAGGGAGGGAAAGAAAGGAGAAGGAAGAGGGTGGGGGGAGGGGCATAAAGAAACAAATATAAGGTGACAGAGAATGATTTGACTTTGGGTGATGGATATACAGCATAATCGACTGTCCAAATGATGTGGAGATGTTTTCTCTAAATCTATGTACAGTGGTTGACCAATGTCACCCTTTTAAATTTAATTGTCTAAATAAATAAATAAATAAGCAAAAGTAGCCTGACCAGGAGGTGGCACAGTGGATAGAGCATTGGATGGGGCCACAGAGGACCCAGGTTCGAGACCTCGAGGTTGCCAGCTTGAGCACGGGCTCATCTGGTTTGAGCATGGACTCACCAGTACGAGATTGCTGGCTTGAGCATGGGATCATCGACATGACCCCAGGGTCACTGGCTTGAGCAAAGGGGCACTTGCTCTGCTGTAGCCACTCCCCTCCATCAAGGCACATATAAGAAAGCAATTATTGAGCAACTAAGGAGCCGAAACGAAAAACTGATGCTTCTCATCTCTCTCCCTGTCTCTCTGGCCCTATCTGTCCCTCTCTCTGACTCTCTGTCTCTGTCAAAAAAATAACAAAAAATAAAAAAGCAAAAGTATTTCAGATGAGAAATAAGTATAAGGAAACCCAGCAGTGATAACTAACATATTTTACTATAAGGTAAAATAGGTAATATGAAACTGTCAAATTTAGTTTGTTTTGAAATACTAAAATATTTTAATTTAAAAAGTAGGTCAAAAAATTAAAATTTTTGATCTAATTATTATTCTTGTAACAAAGAAATTTGTAAAAACTCATATATGATTTCCTGGAGCACACTAACTGTTTCTAATTGGCCTTTGGCATGAGATAAGTGATTTTACTTCTAAAATGATTTCTTCTAAAATCAAGAAACTTGAACTTAAAGTTTTTCAGAATTTTGATGCCTGAATACTCTGAAAGTATTAGGGGAATCTAACTATGTAACCTATTACATAGGCAATATTGTAGGATAAATTATAAAAATTTACATCATTATATTATGCAAGGAAATACATGTTATGTTTGCATTATATATATATAATTTTTTTTTTGTATTTTTCTGAAGTTGGAAATGGGGAGGTAGTCAGACTCCTGCATGCGCCCGACCGGGATTCACCCGGCATGCCCACCCAGGGGTGATGCTTTGCCCATCTGGGGCATAGCTGTGTTGCAACCAGAGCCATTCTAGCGCCTGAGGCAGAGGCCACAGAGCCATCCTCAACGCCCGGGCCAACTTTGCTCCAATGGAGCCTTGGCTGCGGGAGGGGAAGAGAGAGACAGAGAGGAAGGAGAGGGGGAGGGGTGGAGAAGCAGATGGGCACTTCTCCTGTGTGCCCTGGCCGCGAATCGAACCCGGGACTTCACACCAGGCCAACGCTTGTATTTCTTTTTTAATGAAAGCTCTTGATGTTACTTGTAGCTCAGAATCATAATCCAGTGCCAATAAGAATAATTATCTGCAGAATGTGGAAAGACTGCTTCGGAGATCAGTTTCAGATGGAAAACTGAGGTCAAATCATCTGTTATTTGATATCTGGAACTTTATCATGTACACATGTGATACCTTGTTTTATAAAGTAAAGGCATAATCTTTCTTCTAGATTTCTAGAAACTAGGGTTGCCAAATTATGTATTAAAACATAACAATACCAATTTTTTTATCTCATTAAAAAAACTCACATCTTGTTCCTCTTTCCTTTCAAATAACAAAAAGGATATGTTTGTTACTTTCTGGTTTTTATTCCCCCTATCTTTAACTAAAAAGTATTTTCAGTAAGGAAAATAACTTTTGTAATTGGCTTTTCATGCCAGACTTCCTTCTTCCTAGGAGTGTCACCTGCTGATGTCAGTCTGTCTGCAGTTTCGGAGTGTGCAGGGTAAGAAGGCGATGCTGGGAGTGAAGCTACAACACTAAGGCTTTAGTGGGAAAAACAGCATTTCAGAAATTATTCTGATTAAAATGTACTGTTGATGTTGGCAAAATAACCTCATTTGTCATCATCAATGCTTTGCAGTGGTAGTCAATCTGGTCCCTACCGCCCACTAATGGGCGTTCCAGCTTTCATGGTGGGCGGTAGCAGAGCAACCAAAGTATAAATAAAAAGATAGATTTAACTATAGTAAGTTGTTTTATAAAGAGTTATTCTGCCAAACTTAGCAAAATTCCGACATAAAGTACTTGGTAAGTAATTATTATTATATGCTTTAACTTGCTGTAACTCTGCTTTATAAATTTTATGAAGTAAAGTTACTTCCCTACTTTATAAATCACCATTACTGTGGAACCGGTTAGAAAATTTTACTACTAACAGAGATACAAAAGTGGGCGGTAGGTATAAAAAGGTTGACTACCCCTGGTTTAAGGGAATGAAGGACCCAAGTCTACTTTAAATAAAGCAGACTGAAATATGGTTTGAAATTGTGATGCATAAAATCAAAGTCAATGATACACTAGAGGTTCACTGAACTCATATGGGGCAGAGTAATTAATAATAGCCCGCAGCTGTGAACGTCCAGCGCATTTTATTCAGGGAGAGGCCAAGTCTACTCAAATTATTAGACACTCAAGTACTTGTGTTTTATGTCTCCATTAAAAACTTCCTCAAAATGATACTTAGAAGGGGCAAGAGAATGGAATATTCACCTATATGGAAATAGTTAAAAGCTATGTGATTCCAAAAACTTGGACTGACTTGCTTGCAAAACTAATCTCACAATAAATTCAATTTTAATCTTTGTTTTCCATCTAACTTTTAAATTGTCCTAGTGCATATTGAAATATGCTGACCAAGGGAATTTTAAATGATGCAAGTTTGGCTGTGTATTGACTTAAATAATCCTTCATTACAGAGCACCATAATATTTGATATTTTCACAAGTTTAAGCCCTTTGGGTATTGTGCTTGTTATTTTCTTTTTAAGCCAGCAGTAGTTGAAATTGTTAAATCTGGGTTCCTCAATGACTCCCACTTTTGTGGCTATTTTATGAACAGAATGAAGTGAATGTGAATGTGTTAACAATGTAAAGAAGGCAATTTCAGGAATCTTCAATTACATGGAAAAAAATTATTGTAACGTAGAGTCTTTCAAACTTTTTGAAGAAATCAAGCAAGAAATATGGATAAATTAAGTATTTAGACATATATATATCTGAGTATGTGGGGTGTGTGTGTGTGTACTAAAACTAAGTATTTGTTGTGATGCTTCTTCTTCCTTCCTTCCTTCCTTCCTTCCTTCCTTCCTTCCTTCCTTCCTTCCTTCCTTCCTTCCTTCCTTCCTTCCTTCCCTCCTTCCTTCCTTCCCTCCTTCCTTCCCTCCTTCCTTCATTCCTTTTTTTCTTGAAAAATCCACATAAATCTCAAAGATATTTTATCTTCCATCCTATTTCATAAAAAAAAAATGTTGGCTGCAACCCACTGGGCAACCAGCCTGATACTTTTGAATTGTAACTTCAGTTTGTATAATACTATCTCAATAAATACTTTAAGGTTTTCATCATAATTATGCTTTATATTGCACTGTCTGGTTTTATAGTAATCATTTTAATAGAAAATTACAGATAAGCATAAAAACAAATTAAAGTATTATCCTAATGCTAAGATATTACTAGTTTTATTTCCTACCCAATCTTTGTTTAATGCATACTGACTTATACCTATGTATTAGTTGTATTGGAATCATAACATGGGATAACTTTATTTTCCATGGTTAATATTATAGCCTGGGCTATATTTTTCTATGTCCATAAATATCCTGAGATTAATTTTTAATGACAACATACTTTCCATTATGCAGCTGTATAAAAAGATTTATTCAACCTATATATGAGCAATATGTTTTAACACATAAAATGCACACTATCCTCCTCTTTGCAATTTAATGGACTAAAATGACTTATCATGTTTCAATTAGCATTTATTCTATTTCAGGTGGGGTTAAACTTTTAAATTAAGTTTATTTACTATTTCTATTTCTACATTTTTTGAACTTAATACTCATATATTTTCCCAGTTTTATCTGATTGGGTTATTCTTTTTTAAAATAGGTTTCTATGAACTAAAGAGCATTAAATGTCTATTAAATAAATTATTTGTCTGTAAGTTGCTAAATAAATCTAAATACGAGTTTATTTTGCCAAATAGCTGTTTATATTTTTACAATCATTGTGAAGTTTTTTAATCTTTTAAAATTTCTTTTTATGCTTTTTTGCTCAAAAAATGCTACTACTTCGGTGTAAAGTAAATACTTGTCATTATTTCATTCTTTACTTTTCATTCTCTAATCTATTCTAAACCTATTTTGGTATACTGTATGAAGTAACCAAATACAAACATTTGATTTAATTAAATGGCTAAGAGTCCCAGGATCATTTGTCAAATAATAGAGCTTTAACCATTTTGGGGAGAACTGTATGTTTTATCATTAAAGCCTGTTGCTGAAATTGTATACTCTCCCTAATTGCTTTGTTCTTCTTATACAATCCCTATAAAGATTACATTATTACAGTTTTACTGAGTTGTTTATCTTCCATTATTGAGCTTATTTTTAATTTTTCTTGAGTAGTCTCATGTTTTCCTTTCTGTGATTTTTTATAATCGTATTCTAATATAATAATCCTATTATGAATTTGACAAAATTGATGTAGAAATAATTGACATCTTAATACAGTGTAGCTTTCTATCCATTAAAAAAATTTTTTTTCAGGAAGTTTTCTAATTTTCTTATCAAACTTTCATTGTTTTCCTTATACAGTATTAGGGCATATGCATCATTAAGTTTGTTAGTAATTATTTTGTCTAGTGCCGTTATTAAGGAGTTCTAATCATTGCATTTTTTAAATGGCTATTTCTGACCATTGGAAAGCTACTAATTCCTGTGTAGTTACTTTGTAACTGGCTTCTTTATTTATATATTATAATGTCTTTTTCTTCTAATAATAATGTCTCTTATTTATGATTTTTTTCTGTGTGTTAACCAGTAGTATAGAATTGTTATATAATAGTGCTATTCACATGCTTGCCTTTCTTATCTTACTGGAAATGTCCCTGGGGCTTCAATGTTCAGTATATTTCTTCCATTGTTATGAATTAATATTTATTATTGTATTGTTAGTGACCTTCCACCCCAGTCTGCTAATATTTTTACTTAGAAAGAAATGTTGAATTTTATCAAGTACTTTTTCCATCTATCAAGATGAATAAATAATATTCAATATTAATCTTATTAAATGTATTACTAGATTTCTTTAAAATAAGTCATGTTTGTATTCATGGAATAAATTTATTACTTGGCCATGTTTTGATTATTTTTAATGTTGTTGGATTTTATCCTTAATTCTTGGGGTTTTAAAATTCCATACTCAGCCCTGGCTGGTTAGCTCAGTTGGTTAAGAGTGTCCTCCAGAAACGAGGTTGCGGTCAATCCCCAGTCAGGGCACACACAGGAAGCAACCAACGAGTACACAACTGAGTGGAACAACAGATGAATGCTTCCCTTAACCCTCCTCTCTCTCTTTCTCTCTCTTCTTTGTGTTTAAAAAAAGAAAAAAAAATTAAGCCCTGGCTGGATTGCTCAGTTGGTTGGAGTGTCCTCCCAGAGCTCAGGGATTGCAGGTTCAATGCCTTCCATTTCCCGGTCAAGGCACATAGAGGAGCAGCTCGATGTTCCTGTTTCTCCCTGCCTCTCTCTCAACCCCCCCAAAATAAAAAACAAACTATGCTCAAATAAATATAAGTAAATCAGAAAAAACTAAGAACTATATGATTCCATACATAGGTGGGACATAAAGATGAGACTTAGAGACATGGACAAGAGGGTGGTGGTTACGGGGTGGGGGGTGGGGGGAGGGTAGTGGCAAAGAAAACCAGAGAGAAGGTGATGGAAGACTATATGACTTTTGGTGATGGGAATGCAGCATAATCAAATGTCAAACTAACCTAGAGATGTTTTCTCTGAACATATGTACCCTGATTTATCAATGTTACCCTATTAAAATTAATAATAATAATAAAAAATTAAAAAAATATAGGATATCTAAAAATAATCTACAACTACATCATATATAATGATGAAAGACTGCTTTCTTCCTAAATCAGAAAGAAAACAAAATTTTTAAAAAAATTTTAAAAAGAAGACAAAATACTCTCATTTCTAATCAACATTGTATTATACAATCTGAAGAAGCAAAGAGAATTAGAGGCTAAAGTGAAGCTTTGGGAGAATTGTAAATTATTACTGCTTCCTGCCTTGTGTTTTTTATATGCATGTAAAGTAAAATGAAAAGTCAACTCATAGCTCAATTATGTGGTAAAAACAAGACAGCCACAGCAGAATACAGAATTATTGAAGAGCTGAGGCTCATAAAAACCCTCATTAAGATATCAAGTCATAATCATTATGATTTTGGAAAGTTGAAAAGCTAATAATTTCATTACTACAATAACAAAGTCAGCTATAACCAAAATGATATCTTAGTGTTAAGTGTTCAGAGTAAATGGGTAAACTTCTTGAGTAGGGTGGAAATTGTAGGTTACTAAAAAAAGCTACAGGTATTCTTCTTCTTCTTGGTTTTTTTTTTTTTTGTTTGTTTGTTTGTTTGTTTTTAGGTGAGAGGAGGGAAGGTAGTGAAAAAGACTCCTCTCCTGAATGTGCCCCAATTGGGATTCACATAGCAACTCCATTGGGGGCTGATGCTTGAACCAATCAAGCCACTGGCTGCGGGAGAGGAAGAGAGAAAAAAGAGAGGGAGCAGAAGAGAATCAGATGGCTGCTGCTTCTCATGTGTGCCTTGACTGGAAATCAAACTTGGGACATCCTTAAGCTGGCCTGGTGCTGTACCACTGAGTCAACTGGCCAGATCTGGTATTCCTCTTCCTAAAACACTGACACTAGTATATATTAGTATATATATTAAGGAAGCCAGACATATGTGCTCACAGAGCAATTGGACAACATAGTCATCTTTTTTTTTTTTGTATTTTTCTGAAGCTAGAAACAGGGAGACAGTCAGACAGACTCCCGCATGTGCCCGACCAGGATCCACCCGGCACGCCCACCAGGGGCAAAGCTCTGCCCACCAGGGGGCGATGCTCTGCCCCTCCGGGGCGTCGCTCTGCCGTGACCAGAGCCACTCTAGCACCTGGGGCAGAGGCCAAGGAGCCATCCCCAGCGCCCGGGTCATCTTTGCTCCAATGGAGCCTTGGCTGCGGGAGGGGAAGAGAGAGACAGAGAGGAAGGGGGTGGTGGTGGTGGAGAAGCAAATGGGCACTTCTCCTATGTGCCCTGGTCGGGAATTGAACCCGGGTCCCCTGCATGCCAGGCCGACGCTCTACCACTGAGCCAACCAGCCAGGGCCAATATAGTCATCTTTAAGAAATTATCAGCTCTAGGATTTTCTGAGGAAGGTAGCCATTGGGGGTTAGATGAGATAAAGACTACAACAAAGACAACATTTTCATTGATACCTTCCCTTTGCTCTACAAACTCTATTATTTCTCTCTAATTTCTAACATACTTAGTTTGCTTGCCTTCTGTTTTGTTGTATTTTTGCTTGTTTGTTTGTTTGAGGTTGGCAGGGAGAGAAAGACAGAACTGTCACATTAAGTTGCTCATGCATGTGCCCTGACTGTGGAATCAAGGAGGCAACCTCTGCACTCCAAAGGACACTCTAAATGAGGTTGTTGTTTTTTATTTGTTTTGTTTTCAGAGAGACAAAGAGAGGAAGGAAGAGAGAGGGGAGGGGAAAGTGAAGCATTCGTTTGTTGTTCTACTAAGTCGTGCATTCACTGGCTACTTCCCATGTTTGCCCTGACAGGGGATTGAACCCACACCTTGTTGTTCCCGGATGACACACTTAACTGACTGAGCAAACTGGCTAGGGCCTAGCTTCAGTTTCTTTGAAGTCCCTATTACCAACCATTCCGTCCCAATCACAAATTCAATGAAACTTAACCCAAGCTGAGCCCCTTAAGCAGTGTCTTCAGATAGAGAATTATCCTTCTCCCCAGTGCACACTGCAGTCAAGGTTACAGCACCCAGCTTGCAGACAGAACATTTATTATCTAAGAAAAGTTATACATTTAAAAATGAACACTAAGTCTTTAGTGTACCAAGGGCTATTAATATTTAAAATCAAATTGCTATTCTAACATTATGAAGAAAACATTCTTCACTGATTGATCTCAAACTTGGCTTTGTCAGCTAGCCAGAACCTGGGCAAAAACATGTTTTAACAATTTGACTCCTTATTTATTTATTTATTTATTTATTTATTTATTATTATTATTATTTTTTCTAACAGGAGAAGTGGGGAGGCAAAGAAACAGATTCCCGAATGCGCCCGACCAGGATCCACTCATTATGCCCACTACAGGGCGATACTCTGTCCATCTGGGATGTTGCTCCATTGTGGCTGGAGCCATTCTAGCACCTAAGGCAGAGGCCATGGAGCCGTCCCCAGTGCCCAGGCCAACTTTTCTCCAGTGGAGCCTTGGCTGCAGGAGGGGAAGAGAAAGACAGAGAGAAAGTAGAGGGAAAAGGGTGGAGAAGCAAATGGGCGCTTCTCCTGTGTGCTCTGGCTGGTAATCAAACCCGGGACTTCACAGGCTAGGCCAACACTCTACCGCTGAGTTAACCAGCCAGGGCCTTGGATCCTTATTTTTGAAAGAATTCCAACTCCTTTAGAAACACCAAACTCTTCAAAGAGAAATGATATTTAAAACTGAGGGATGGTTACTGAGAAATACCGCAATTGCAATTAAATTGTTATGTTTTTTCAAATTATATATACACAAATAAGAAGTTGCATATTTTTTTAACTTAGAAAAGGAAGATTATATATACTGGTAATTATTTCTAAGAGGGAATTTAAACATTTTTGTAGCTTTTAGAATATACGTTTACAAAATGAGTATTCCATTTAAAAAAAACTAATATAATTTTTTCACCTAATTATAAGTACAACTTTTGGAGTCCTACCTCCAGGTAGCATGCTAACACATCCTTGAGAATTTGAAAACACAGTACACTGTATAACATTAGAAAAAAGAAATCCACTTTGCCATTCTTGACTAGTCTCTGAATTCAGGCACTGAGAGCAATGGATTCTCTAGCCTTAATAATTAATAACTTGATTATTAATTTTCAGTATGTTACATATCCTCCCAAATTTGTCTAATTGAATATGGGTATACTGTAATAGGATAAAGAAAGAGAAGGAAGTAGAGCTTGTTGATAGAGTTCAAGCATGTGATAATTGATATGTGTTCAATAACCATCAATTATATCATTCTTACCCCAACCAGGTAATAGTCCTCTCAGTTATCCCTATCTGACTATTGCAAAACCTTCAGGCCACATTATTTAGTGGAGAGAGTGTGGGCTTTAGAATTGCACACATAAAACTGGGTTCAGTTCTTGACTCTGCTGGGAACTGTGATCCATGGCAGGTTATTACTGGAGATTAGTGGGTAGGGTCTCAGGCAAGGTACAGAGGAGATTCAGGTTCCGCCCAGTGGAAATCGCACGATCCACCTTTGCTGAGTTTTGATGAGAATTAAATGAGATAATATAATGTAAGCTATTTTATTTATATATATATATATATATATATATATATATATATATATATATATATATATATTTTACCATCCATAGTATCTAGCACAGATTGAAAAGTATTTATCTAAAACAGAAAACATTGTAACCTGATGTATAACTGAAAATTTATATAATATCCTCCAACTCCTGGCTAAGATTCTTTAATCTTTAACTATAACAGTTAGGGTTATAAAACAGAGAGGAGAAATCTTCTCTTTCTGATACGAATTCTTTCAAAATCTAAAAATTCCTTGACAAACATTCAACTTTGCTTTCTTGGTAAACCAGAAGTGAGAGTTGAGTCTTCTGAGAAAAGAAAAAAAAAAAAAGTAAAAGATTTCTCCTCATGGAAGTGGACCATTGAAACAAACAGTCCCAAATTAAACTACTGCAAGTTTTAGGATTCCAATTTTTGACACCCTTTCTTAAAATACCTTGACTTTATTATGCTAAATGTCATATTTAAATGGCACCTTTAAATGCATAAAAGTGGACAGAAAGAGCAGTTTTACTTTGTTGTTGGCTCAGAAAACAGAATATAAAGTCTTGGGGGTTGAGGTGTGCTGTGTCTCTGTAAAGTGCTACACTTTTACCAATAAATTTTTATTCCACCGCACGCAGGTTTCTGGCACCTGGCTTTCAGAACAGTCTTTCTCAGGACCAGAACGCATGCATCAGCTGGCCTCGGCTCTGTCAGGACAACAAAGCCGGGCTCTGGCAAGGAACAAGGAATCACTCTGATGAGGGAACTGTCTCATCAAAGATCGGTCTTTATCCTAATGTATTTTCTTACTGTAAAAAGTTTCACAATTTTATTTGGAATATTGAGACTTTCAGAGAAATGAGTAACGATGGAATTTCCAGTTCCTCAGATACCCCTATCAGGAAATTTTCTTATCCCTATTTTGACCCTCAACATTTAGGAAAGAACTATAGGGCTATACAAAAGTCCATTCCATTTGACCCCATCTCTTCAGGAAGGGTAACTGATAGATTGTTCTAGACAAGTAAAGGTCTCTGTCTCTCATTGTTTAAGAGACAGAGTGTCTCCAATCAGTGGATTTGGGTCTTTGCAAACGATCGGCAGAAAGAATGGCTGGGTTAAGAAGGTTAATATTGGCCTGACCTGTGGTGGCGCAGTGGATAAAGCGTCGACCTGGAAATGCTGAGGTCTCTGGTTTGAGACCCTGGGCTTGCCCGGTCAAGGCACATATGGGAGTTGATGCTTCCAGCTCCTCCCCCCTTCTCCCTCTCTGTCTCTCTCTCTCCCTCTCTCTCTCCTCTCTAAAAATGAATAAATAAAATAAAAAATAAAATAAATAAATTATTTTTTTAAAAAAAGGTTAATATTTTTGTAACTAGGAAAACCTTCACTAATCACAAATTTTCAAGCTCTGTCCAAAGTTCAGGGCTGAGATCTGCAGAGGCCTCAGTGACCACTGTAGTGGGTGAGGCGGGAGGAAGAGCGCCCTGGTCCCCCGCCACAGACTGGAGCCAGGGAGGTCTAATTCTGTCTACTTTGTATTTGCAGTTTCATGGATCAAAAAATGTTTCTCCTACCAAGGAAGAAAAAGTTTGAAAACCATTTTATTAAATTATTTCTATACCTCACCTGATTAACTCATTTAGGCTTGTTATTATATTTTACAATGGAATAAAATCTTTCAGACAAGTACTATGAGCTCATTTGAAATAAGGCAACATTGACAGGCGTTCTAAGAAGACAAACAACTTTCTCTCTCTGTTTGTCCCTAGAAGATGCAATTTAAGGCATTATAATGCCAGATAACAGTACATAAATGACTTTTACAATGACCAGAACAACATAGTCTTTTAAATGATATTTGCTTAATAATTTTTTGATAATGCACTTCTATATCTTTCAAGAAATATGTGTGTGAGATAGCTTCTCTAAGATCCAGGTTCAACTGGAATATTTTTTATATACTTATCTGGTAGTCCATTATCAGCTTAAATTAATCATTCAGACTTGAAAATCATTGTTCTATTTTATCAATTTATTTTGATCAAAGAATTAATGTTTCTCCATTTATATCTGCAGCTCATGTTAAATTAAGCTTTATCTTTTAATGTCTCAAGAATGATTACTCTAAGGAGAAGCAAGTTGATTTTGATGGAAATACTTCCCATACTTCTAGGGTTTGCTGCAATGTTATGTAAAATGATTTCCATATTATTTAAAAAGTGCATTTTGAGAATTTTGAAATAAGTACATATATATTAGTTCAATTTACCTCTTGAAGTCTAAGCTGTAATACTGTTTCTCTGAATAAAAGACAGTGTGTTATATGAATTTTTGCTCCTAAAGGTGTGCTGGGTCTTATTTTCAGGGGATGTCTTATTTTCCCATGAACAAGAATTCTCATTTATTGTTGAACAAAATATCAACATTTATTAATATACTGTAGTCATGTCATCACAAACATCAGCATAACCAGCCAAACTCTGAATTCTATCAAGAATTTCTTATGACTCTATTTCCATGTACAACAATCTACCTGGTTTCCCTGAAAATAAGACAGTGTCTTATACTAATTTTTACTCCTAAAGACGCATTAGGTCTTATTTTCAGGGAAGGCCTTATATTTCTAAGCTTGAAAAAAATTGCACTAGGTCTTATTTTCGGAGGATGTCTTATTTTGGGGGAAACAGGGTATCAATACATAAAAATAATATGCCTAATTTTGTGTATATATAAAGCTTTGTTTTCTTTTAAACTTTTTGTTATTTTTGTTATTCTTTCTACACTATCCATCTGTGAGCTCCCCTGGAAGGCTCTGCTTCTAGCATTGCACCAGGCTCAGGTCCCTATGGAGATTACTAACAATGTATTAGTAAATTCATTCCACTTAAAGAATGATTTTGAACATAAAACTGTTCTGTTTCCTTATTTCCTTGCTTTATTCTGTATCAGATTTGTCAGGCATACACAATATCAAATTACTAAATGCTAATTCTATTAGAGTTTTATGCAGCTCATGTGTACAAATGTTCTATGTCTTATTAAAGGCAGCAGAAAAGGATTTTAAGAATTTGGGTATGCAGGGGTGGGGGGAGGGAGGACGTAGGAGGGAGGGAGGGAGAGAGTTAGGGGGAGTGGGAGGGGCACAGAGAACTAGATAGAGGGTGGCGGAGGACAATCTGACTTTGGGCGAGGGGTACGCAACATAATTTAATGACAAAATAACCTAGACATGTTTTCTTTGAATATATGTACCCTGATTTATTAATGTCATCCCATTACCATTAATAAAAATTTATTTAAAAAAAAAAAAAGAATTTGGGTATGAACAATTTTCTGCTTCATAAAATACCGTTAGTGTCACCTTATGTTAACAGAAGCAGTATGTAGTTTTTTCTTCAGATTTTCTTTTAATGAAATTGACTTAGTATTTGAGAAAACATCCCTCTAACCCAGCCAGAAGAATATTTACAACAAAAGCAATATAAACATATGTAGAATGAATATGTAGACCTGAATTTTCATATTATTCTTTCTTGGCCCACAAGATCTATCAACTGAACACCCTCATTTTTTTTTCATTATTTATTTTCAAACACTGTTATATCAATATGACTTGTTCCTTCATTCATTGTCTAATATTTCCTTATATAATGCTCATCAGAATTGTCTAGTTTATTCTAGTGTCACTGTTTACTTCATAAAAGACTCAAAAAAGTCAATATTTTCTTCCTAAAGCATTTATTCAGAATGTATATTTAACTTCTTTTCAATAATCAACATGTTTGTTATACATTTTCCATTTATCTGAAAAACTTTTTCTTGTAAAAGACCAGACAGTAAACACTTCAAGTTGTAGGCCACATGGTGTCTTTCAAAGGAACTCCATCATGGGGAATAATTGACCTAAACTAGGAATCCAGCACTGCCATGAGCCCTGGAGACACAAGTGCAGTTAAAACTTAGACAATAGCTGGTTTTCCCAGAATGCTGTTGGAGAAGGTGTTCATATCACTTATGAGGCAACCACTACACTTTTGAGAGAGAAAAAAAGAAATGGGACACTGGTACTGTCCTGAAAAAATGGCATGGTGGGCCTGATCAGGCAGTGGTGTAGTGGATAGAGCGTCGAACTGGAATGCGGAGGACCCAGGTTTGAAACCCTGAGGTCGTCAGCTTGAGCATGGGCTCATCTGATTTGAGCAAAGCTCACCAGCTTGGACCCAAGGTCGCTGGCTCGAGCAAGGGGTTACTCGGTCTGCTGTAGCCCCATGATCACGGCACATAATATAATCAATGAACAACTAAGGTGTCACAACGAAAAACTAATGATTGATGCTTCTCATCTCTCCGTTCCTGTCTGTCCCTATCTATCCTTCTCTCTGACTCTCTCTCTGTCTCGGTAAAAAAAAAAGAAAGAAAAAGTAAACGGCATGGTGGTTAGGGGAAAAGTCTGCTTCTTACACTTCACAGATATTTTATTCACAAATTCTTTTTTTTTTTTAAGTGAGAGGAGAGGAGATAGTGAGACAGAGTTCCGCATGCGCCCTGACAGGGATCCACCCGACCAGCTCCGTCTGGGGCTAATGCTTGGACCAACCAAGCTATCCTTAGCACTTGAGGCTGATGCTTGAACTAATTGAGCCACTGGCCATGGGAGGGAAAGAGAGAGAGAGAGAAGATGATTGCTTCTAATGTGTGCCTTGACTGGGGATCAAACCTGGGATGTCCATATGCTGGGCCCATGCTCTATACACCGAGCCAGGGCCTTATTCACAAATTCTATGCTCCACTTCTATAAGCTTTTCAGTCAAGTCTTCCTGTATATTTATCACCTACCACATATGTATTCTTGTTCACTTTGTTCTTTTAGAAGATCTAGGTTTATGCTTGCGCACTAAATTTTAAGTGGCTTCTGAAGTATTTTATGCACATTTCTCAAGAACTGTTCTCTCTTCCCATAGACTGAGTGCACAGGTCTGAAGGTGATGCACTCAGATGTCTGTTGGTGATCCCTCGTCTGACATATGAGTAGAAAACAACACAGAGTAAAGTGATTGATACAGGACTGATACAAAATAAAAATTTCTTTGTATACCCCTTTTGCTGCACATCATTTAATTTTTCTTCATATGTGCTATTTTTATTCTTTCTCCAATTCATGGCTTTTATATTTTCATGAAGGCTCTACTTTGACAATCATGTACTTTGCATGAATGTAACCTCAATTATTACTGAAGAAACTTGATATATATTACAACTAACAATTCAAATAAGTTTGAGTGGAAGATAATGTAAGTAAGACAATATAACCCAGTTAGTAGGCAAGAGAGGGGCTTTTTTCCTTTTCCCAACAGATCACTTTCCAGCATAGGTGTACATTCTTGTTTAGCTCTATGTGCTAAGACTAGGCATAGAAGCCTCATGAAGAATTTTTAATCTTAGCATTTAAATTTTTCATCATCTCTCCAACCATCCACAGTTCAGAAATTTTTTATTTTATATTCTGGCTTCACTAGTCACTAGTTTCGTGACTTTGGCTAAGCATCTTAACCTTCCTAATTCTCATTTACTTAATCTATAGCACAGGGATCCTAACACTTGCCTCTTCATGTGATTGCAGAGACTGAATGGAATAATAGAATTAAAAGACTTCAGTGGGATTAAAGGATTTCTTGTGATGTGTGGCACATGAAAGGTAGCTATTATAATTATTTTAAGTATCACCATATGTGAGGCATTCTTACCCTTAAAACAATTCTCCTGTCCTATCTTTAAAACTCCTGCAATGTAGCAGCAGCAGCAGGAAATCTGGGCAGGCAGACAATGATCCTGTGTGCCAGCAGAGGGCTGGAGAGGGAGAGATTGATTCTGATCAGGGCACAGATCAAGAGAGAGGTCTTCTCTGGTGCTCGAGAGACATTATGTTAGGAATATAACATCTGTGTATTATTAGGAGAACCTATCATTAGAAATTGTTGAAGCTAAGGTCATGTTCAGGGAGAATATAGGTCCTCTCTGACTATGAATTATCATTGAAGGGAACATTCAAGAGCAGAGGTGAAAGAAAAAAGTAGCTTTCTAGGAAGAGGAAACGAGTCTCACTAATCCGGATTCAGATAATCCCTTTTATAACATCCCAGAAAAGAAAATAATTGAATGCTAATCTAAGCACAAATAAAAGTCTTGTTTTTATCTTGGAATACTTTTCTTTTTTGTATTTTGTGTTTTTTGTTGTTGTTGTTTTTGGTGACTGAGACAGAGACACAGAGAGGGGCAAACAGGCAGGAAGGGAGAGAGATGAGAAGCACCTTACTTGTTCTTGACTGCTTTCTCATATGTGCCTTGACCAGGGGGCTACAGCAGACCGAGTGACCCCATGCTCGAGCCAGTGACCTTGGACTCAAGCTGGTGAGCCTTGCTTAAACCAGATGAGTCCGAGCTCAAGCCAGCAATCTTGGGGTCTTGAACCTAGGTCTTCGTGTCTTAGCCCAAGGCTTTAATCCACTGCGCCACTGCCTGGTCAGGCTGGAATACCTTCTTGTTTTCCCAAATAACATATACTAGTTTGGTTAGATGACCCTAAAGTTATATAAAAAGACACCTAGGTGTTCTCAAAATGAAAGAAATAACAAATAACAGGATTAGTATATACATTGCTAAATTACTGTATTTTAAAAAAGTTTTCATGAATGACAGTTCCTAAAGTTTCCTTCAAAACTCTGAGTGTGCCCTTTTAATGGGTAAGATTGTAACTGTCTCAGCAACTGTCAGAAAATAAACTCTTTAGCATTTAGAAAATTTCATAAAATCTTAAGTAGTATGTTCATATTAAGAACATACCTTAAAGGCCCTGGCCGGTTGGCTCAGTGGTAGAGCATCGGCCTGGCGTGCAGAAGTCCTGGGTTCGATTCCCAGTCAGGGCACACAGGAGAAGCGCCCATCTGCTTCTCCACCCCCCCCCCTTCCTCTCTGTCTCTCTCTTCCCCTCCTGCAGCCAAGGCTCCATTGGAGCAAAGTTGGCCCGGGCGCTGGGGATGGCTCCTTGGCCTCTGCCCCGGGCACTGGAGTGGCTCTGGTTGCAACAGAGCAATACCCCAGATGAGCAGAGCATCGCCCCCTGGTGGGCGTGCCGGGTGGATCCTGGTCAGGTGCATGCGGGAGACTGTCTGCCTCCCTGTTTCCAACTTCAGAAAAATACAACCCCCCCAAAAAAAACATACCTTAAATACAGTGGTCCCTCACCTATGGCAGAGGTTAGACTCCAGAGCCCCCTCCCCACCCGTGATAGGCGAAAATCGGCAAAGTAGCAACCTTATATTTATTATTTATATACATTTTAAGGCTTTATTTTGATTTAATATTCCCTTAATGTTTTAATTAACATTTTTAATATATTTTTATATTGTTTTTAATTTTTTAGGCTAGGAAATGCTTATTTTACTGCAAAAATAATTAAAATAATAAATATAAAAAAATACCTATATACTACAAAATCCCACAATATAGTGAAAAATCCACAATACAAAATTAGACATATACAATTTAAAAATCCAGGATACAGTGAGACTGTGAAAAGTTTACTGCAATATGGTGAGGGTCAACTGTAGTCATATTTCAACTTTTCTTAGAGATAGATTTTAGCAGAAAGCAAAAAATCAGAAACTATTCCATTGATATTTTTACAATTCTCTTACATTAGCATAAAAAAAGCTTGCTTGAGTATGAACATACTGTATTTTATTTTATTTTTTATTTATTCATTTTTTTTAGAGAGGAGAGGGAGAGACAGAGAGAGAGAGAGGAGAGAGAGAGAGAGAGAGAGAAGGGGGGGAGGAGCTGGAAGCATCAACTCCCATATGTGCCTTGTCCAGGCAAGCCCAGGGTTTCGAACCCACGACCTCAGCATTTCCAGGTCTATGCTTTATCCACTGCGCCACCACAGGTCAGGCTGAACATACTGGATTTTAAATATCTTACTATATTTTGACATTAGCTTCCCAGAAAAAAAGATAATTGAACCATAAACTACTTTTATCAAATGTTCTCTTTTATCGTAATGTCAGCTTTTTTTTTCAATATAAGACGTATAATCTAAGGTCCTCCCAATACTTAATACTCATTGTTTTTCACACACTAACTGTGAACTTTGTTTTGGCTTTAAATTTTTTATTTTCTTATCCTTTAAGAATCATATTTTTTTTCATAATTTAGCACCTACTGTTTTTAAATTGAACAAATTCAATTTCATTCTTGGATAATTAACTTTTAATGATTTCCTAGGGAATTCACTATTAGTACAAGCAAGCCAAAGAAATGGAATATGTAATATAGCACTAGAATGCTTCATTTTTAAATACTCGATATATGTTTGTTAGAGTGCATTTGTTGAAAATTTCAGTTTTCTAAATTATAATTATATAAAACGTGGCTACCACAGCTGGTTAATACATAAGCAAAACTTTACGATCACTTGGATAGTCTTGAAATAGCAGCTATAAAAAGATGTGATATTAAATAATTCCACAGATTTTATCTTTACTTTGCCAAATGGCGCTCAGATGGAAGGCAAGGACGGCACTCATTGATTGCAGAATCAGACTACTTAAAAGAATGCCTTGATGTTTCAGGTGAGATGAGGTTATCAGGAGACTTGGCTCAAGCACTTGTTAAAGAAAGCTGGTTTCTATTCTGAATTCACATCTACCCTTACACAGTTGCAGATGGCCAGTTGCCAAAGGAAAGAGACCAAAATATAAAATAGACAGACCAATAGACAAGTAGGCAAACAGATAAAAAAAACCCCACAAATCATTACTATTTTTTTAAAAATAATTAGTTGTTTTTTTTTAATATACAAAAGGCTACTAAGTTAAAGGCCATCTTTTCAAAGTAAAAATGTGTCACCCATACTTTTAGCATTGATCATTTTCTGCTCCTGAAAGTTTTTTTAAATGTAGAATATTCTGAAACGGTACTTGTACTTTCTAATTATACTTTAATAAAATTATTTTTATTTCTCTTAAGAATATTGATTGTTTGAGTGAGTGTAGGTTATTTGAGTATGTGGTGAAAATTTAAACTCTATAAAAGGGACTATCAGGAAATGGTAATATTCTCTCTCTATGACAATTTCTAATTCACTGCAGTTCCCCAAAGGTGTGCCCTTGTTATTAGTATCTTTTCAAAAATATTCTTTATGTTGAAATATACTTCAAAATGCTTTCATGTAATGGATAAAATCACATCATTTTTCATTGTCATTCACACTAAAAGAATCAGCACACTTTGGTAAGCTAGGCTTGTAATACTCAAAAGGAAAAAAAAGACTTTAATTTTGTATTGTTAAAAGACCATCAGTTTATGCTATATTTCAGGACAAGCTAATTAACAGAAATGCTTGAAAGATTACTTAAATTTGAAAGAATTGTAAAGGGTCTTGCACTAAAAATTTCCATTTCAATTCACCTCTTATAAGCATGGCATGCTAGAAACAATTATCTTGAGAACAGGTATTTCTACAAGCAACTTATTCCCTTTAGAACAGCGGATTTCCACTTTGCTAACAGTCATTTAATAAATATTCAAAAATCAAAGATGCTCCAATGATTTTAACCAGCAAGCAATGTTCTAAAATCTTCCGATTTATTTACTATTACTATGTGTGTATATATATATGTATATATATGCATATATATAATATATTCAAGACTTATTTTATTAACTTCAAATAGATTTTGACAACAACCACTTTTTTTCCTTAGATCATTTTTCTATAAGAGTTCTCCATTCTAAATTAATAATCAGTGTTTCCACACAAGTTGAGCAGCACTATTGCAAGCTCATCGGACTCTTAGCCTGTAGATGCAAGATCAGCATTTATTTCCACTGTGCTCTTCTTAGATCACAGGTTCCCTTGAAGAGGCTTATTAAAAAGTTCAATTCCAGCCTGAACTGTGGTGGCTCAGTAGATAAAGTGTTGACGAGGAATGCTGAGGTCGCCGGTTTGAAACTCTGGGCTTGCACATGTGGGAATTGGTACTTTCTGCCACTCCCCTCTCCTTCTCTTTCTCTCTGTCTCTCCTCTCTAAAAAAATGAATAAATAAAACCTTTAAAAAAAAGTTCAATTCCTGGGCTCCACTGAGCTCCTAAATTTGAATCTCTTGGTGAGCTGTGGAGAAATCTGCATTTTAACAAGTTCCTTCGGCAATTCTTAACTGTACTAATATTTAAGAACTACAAAACTTGGGACCACTCAGATTTCAAAAATATAAAAATCAAGTATATTTAGATGACATGTATTTCACATTTCAGGACATAGAGTCAAGAGGTTTTAATTGGTTTGTTCAAGATTAGTCAATTCATCGTTGGCTATGCCACCAGTTCTTCAGACGTCCAGTCTGCTCCACTCCAGACAACAAAACATGGCCCCCTCGCTACTGTCAATTTTGGAAATTTTTACTTCTTTTGAATAATGCGAGGATGCTTCCTAAATTCTGGGCTCCTTCTGGGAACCTTAGCTGCCTAGTAAGGGTATGCCAATTCTATTAATTCTTTTGATGGGCAGAATCATAGAATGCACTATTCCTAAAATTTTACCAGTACCAGTCTTATGACTTTAATTGGACTTAAGGAAATAGGAGGTGAAAAATTGTTTAAAAGTAAGGCAACAAGAATCTAACTTCCTAGTGCTCAATGCGCCTAATTAAAATGCTGACCTTTTATGCAGGCATTGCTTGGTTCTTTCTATAGCATTTGGTTGACACTAGACAAAGCCTATAGATAGTAACAACCAAAGTGAGTAATCAAAATTCTCAGAAAAACAGAAATATCTGGCCACAATTATCTGCATAATTCAGTCTATCTGTGTATGGTAACTTCATACATTAGCCAGGCACTGTGTTGGGTGCTATGGGAGACACTAAAATCAATAAGGCTGTGTTTCTACCCTTCACAAAATTTATGATTTCTTATTTCTCCTAGGTGATACCACCTTTCATTTTCAACTTCATGTGACAAAAATTCAAGTCATATGAATACTTGCTAAAAAATAACATTCCTTCTCATGCCTGTTCCTACTCACTGTAGTTTTTCCCCAGAGACAAATATTGTTATCTTTCTCATATGTATCTTCTCAGAGGTATTCTCTGAATAGTCAAGCATGCATGTATGTAATGGAAAATTTGTACTGTCCTCAATACACCATGCCATTGGCTTGTTTCTGTAATCTCCCTTATTTTCAATATCATAGCTGATCTCATTTAGTTCCATGAATGTAAACACTCTCATTATGATAATGACTCTCCAATCTGAACCTCTAGAGTCCTGGAATTTTGGGATTAACCTTTCCCACTGACTCACCATTTCCACTTGAAGCCCGATAGATATCTCAAACTGAATCTGTCCTGAACCAAATTCTTTATTTCTCCATGCCCTAATCACTATTTCTTGTGCCATCATGCTTAGACTCAAAAAACGAGTGCTGGCATCTACCAAATTTCTCAAACTAAAATCTAGAAAATATACTTGGCTCTTATCTTTTCCTCTCCCTTCATTTCTATTTCATTAGTAAGAAACTGCTCTCCTTCCAGTATACCTCATACTCGTTAATTTCTCCTGATCCCTCACAAATACCATTCTTGTCTAAGTTCCTGTCGCCCCTCCTGTAGATGATTACACATATTCTTTACTCTTCTCCTTTTTATTCAAACTTCCTAAAAAAAATCAGAATAAAACCCAAGTGTGCATGCATGTGCCCACAAGTATGCACACACATACTTTCTGGGGGGAGCACCCAGAGTTGCATTTTAAAAAATATAATAAAATCACATTACTCCTCTGCTTAAGCTTTTCTAAAATTGGAAGGTTTCCTGTCACCCTGATAATAAAACATGGCTGGCTTACAGAGCCATACGTCCTTGATTCTTCGGGACCTTTCCAATCTCATCTGATACCGTTTGCCTCTCATGCTCAAAACTGACTTCACTTCTTTCCTTTCCTCCTCAGATCAAGCCTGAACTCATGGCAGGGTCATTGCACTTCAGTCTCTTTGACATACTCTTTGCTTTCACATTGGTGCAGCTGGTTCTTCATCATTCAAATCTAAGTTTAACTGTCACTTATTCCAAGAAACCTTTTCTGACCACTCAGTCCAGAGCAACAACCAGCTTCTTTAAATACAACAGATGACTTATCAGTGACTGACATTTTTATTAATTTTATATAATTATTAATCTATTTATTTTCCAGCTTAATTAGATAAACTCTGAACTCCATGAAAGCTTTGGCTCTGATGAATACCTGATTATTTTATAACTCTCAATGTTTAGACTAGTGTAAAAAGCTAGCAGTAACTTTTTAAATAAATGAATGAAGAGAGCCTAGAAATAAAACCATATAAATTAGACAAATAATCTTCAATAAAGGAGCCAAAAACACACAATAGAAAAAAGAAAGCCTCTTCAATAAATGGTGCTGGGAGAATTAGAAAGCCACATGCAAAAGAATGAAACTTGACTATACTTTGTCCCCCTGCACGAAAAATAATCCCAAATGGATCAAAGACCTAAATATAAGATCTGAAACAATAAATTACAGGGATGAAAACATAGATACTAAACTTATGGACCATGGCCATGGATAACATTTTATGAATTTGACCCCAAACACAAAGGAAGTGAAAAATAAATGAATGGGACTATATCAAACTAAAAAGCTCTGCACAGCAAAAGAAACTGAAAATAAAACAAAAAGGTAGCTAACCAAATGAGAGATGATATTTATAAACAAACAGCTCTGATAAAGGGTTAATATTCAAAATATATAAAGAACTTACAAAGCTTAGTTACAAATTAAAAAATGGGGAGAAGACTTGAACAGACACTCTCCCAAGAAGACACACAAATGGCCAACAGATAATATGAAAAGATGCTCATCTTCACTAGCTATTAGAGAAATGCAAATCAAAACTACAATGAGATATCACTTCACACCTGTTAAAGTGTCTGTTATCACAAGAAAACTTGTGGAGAAAAAAGAAACCTCATTCACTGCTGGTGGAAATGTAAGCTGGTACAGCCATTAGAGAAGAAAGTACCATGGTTTCTCAAAAAATTAAGAGTAGAACTACCATATGACCCAGCAATCTTTCTAGTAGTGGGTATCTACCCGAAGAACTTGAAAACAATGGTACACATAGATACTGACATCCCTGTGTTTATCACAGCATTATTCACAGTGGCAAGACATGGAAACAACCAGAGAGTCCTTTGATAGAGGATTGGGTTAAGAAGATGTGGTGCATATATACAATGAAATACTACTCAGCCATAAGAAATGATCATATATTGCCATTTACTACAACATGGATGGACCTTGAGAATATTATACTAAGTGAAATAACTAAATCAGAAAAACCTAAGAACTATATGATTTCATACATAGGTGAGATAGATATAGAACTGATACTCATGAACGTAGATAAAAGTGAAGTGGTTACCAAAGATAGGGGGGCTGAGGGGAGGGGAGTAAAGAGATATAAATATATATTCCCCATAGGTAGGATATAAACATGAGACTCATGGACATAGATAAAAGTGAAGTGGTTACCAGGAGGAGTGTGTTGTAGGGGAGGGGAGAAAGAGGGACAAATATACGGTGACAGAAAATGATCAGACTTTGGGTAATGGGCACACAGCACAATGAACAGTTCAAATGCAGTGGAAATATTTACCTGATACCTATGTACTCTTGTTGATCAATGTCATCCCATTAAATTTAATTTTCTCAATAAAAATAAAATGCTAATGATAGCAAAAAATATATAATTTTAAAGAAGTAACAGTGTAAAGAAAATAAATGAATGAGTTGAATGAATATTTTAAGAACCAAAATATATTTTCAATTTAAAAATATACTTTGGAAGATGATGGCTGATGAAACCAAGGTCTCTTTAAAAAAAGGCAAGTTTGTTTAGCAGGATACCAACAAATAAACTCCTCTTATTAAATCTCAATTTTGCTATATTTCTCATTATATTGTCCTGCTTACTTTTTGCCATAAATTCAACACTAATAAAACTATTTTCTACATATCTATTTGCTTAAAATCTGTCTCCCTTTTTCTACAAATGTAAGCTCTATGAAAAAAGAGATTTTTTTTTTTGTTTGCTCACCCTGAATCTACAATCTAGGAGTGTAATTTCAACACAGTGACACTAAAACAAAATTTTTTTTTTTTTACTGTTAAAGAGTGAAGACATAAAGTGTAATTGAAAGTGGCTGATTCAGATCCTCACTATTTGCAGGGAAGAAATAAAGCACTCTACCTAGAAGTAGTAGCCCCCCTATTCTAGGTAAACACTTTTGATCATGGGTCTGTATATGTTCTTATGACCTTAATTACTTGAGGCCTTGGGCAAGCCATTACAAACACATTTTACCTTAGTTTTGCTACCTGAAAATGATAATTAAAGCAAATAAACAAACCAATTAAACTTATCATTTTATTTTATTTTTTATTTTTATTTATTATTATTTTTTACAGGGACAGAGAGTCAGAGAGAGAGAGAGATAGGGACAGACAGACAGGAACGGAGAGAGATGAAAAGCATCAATCATCAGTTTTTCGTTGCCATTGCAACACCTTAGTTGTTCACTGATTGCTTTCTCATATGTGCCTTGACCGCGGTCCTTCAGCAGACCAAGTAACCCCTTGCTCAAGCCAGCGACCTTGGGTCCAAGCTGGTGAGCTTTTTGCTCAAGCCAGATGAGCCCGCGCTCAAGCTGGCAACCTCGGGTCTTGAACCTGGGTCCTCCACATCCCAGTCCAACGCTCTATCCACTGTGCCACCGCCTGGCCAAGCTAAACTTATCATTTTAGAGCAATCTCATCCTGTGAGTTTCAATAACCACTACCAACTGATTATCATTCAGGGATAAATGAAAACAAAGGAGACTGAAAGAAGGATGAAAGAAAAATCTGAAGGTATGTTTTGTGCTACTAAGAATAAGACTTCTGCTGTTTTATTGAATTTGTTATAACAAGAGCTCTAAAGTCTAGAGAAATTCTTCCAGGCAGTAAAAGCAAACTTTTGAAGCTCACAGGTCTAAAAGGAAATTAATAAAATGCAGTGGGAAAATTAAGTTGAACAAAAGTGCAATGAGCTATAGTTAAACCAATTAATTAGGCAGGTTTCGATAGATATATAACTGGACTGATGAAGAATTAAAAATAAATCCAAGATTTTAAACCAGGATTTGGTATTCAAACAAATATCAAATGGTAACATAAAGAAAACTCATATATTTTTAGTAGGGTTCTTTGATAAAATCCTTCCTAATTTGTATGTATCACCACCGTTTTTTCTACTTATCATAGAAAAATAATGCTTTCAATACCCTGTAATAGTCCTATGCTTCCTTGAGTCTCTTCTGCATTTCTTTTATGCCTATAAAAACTTTATCACTTTCTTACAACATCAATTATAAAATATTTATTTTTCAGCAGTATGTCTACTATGTATTTCCCAGGCAGTGATGAAGATTAACTTGCACCTGAAGCCTGGCAGGTGTGAGGCAGAACAGGTGAGGTGTGAAAACCGCACACAGGGGAGTCACACAGTTTAAGCGTTAGATAGTTCCAAACTTAAAACTTCAGAGTGGTGAGACCCCACATAAATAACTTAGTTCCAGTTTCCTCCACTGTAAAAATGCTGTACAAGTCAAATATATTTGAAAATTCCTTGACACAATGTCTGGCAGAGAAATCTCTCAATACAATGATAGTATAAACAGTATAAAGCAGTTTCTAATTTGTGGATGTCTTTTTATTGCAAAAATGGCTTGTCTGAAACTTTAAACATATATTTCCACTAGTAAGATTGTAAAAAAACATAATGAAATGGGTAGTAAAAGGTAGGTTTATAGACTAACGTCCCAGACCTTCAATTACCAAAACATTATTTCAGTTGAAAACTGTCCTAATATACTCTGGCTGGGAAACCTTGACCTGGTTTTCCCTTAACTTTCTGGCTTCAGAAAGTCCTTCATCCTGGGAAACCGTTTGATCCCAGACAAATCTAATCATGATTCTTTCATTTGGAATTTAATCATTCATTCATTCATTCATTCATTCATTCATCCATCCATCCATCCATTCATCTGCTTTTCTGCAGCACTAGGTACATTCTTAGGTGTTGAAGATAAAAGGGCAAATTATACTTACTAAACCCAGAGCCAGCAAAGGAAGAGAGATGATCAAGGGTCCTGAAATAAATGCTAATGATGAAGGTGTGTCCAGAATGAGGGGAGACACAGGGCTTGGACACCTCACACTAACTTGTAGTTTAGGAAGACTTCTCAGAGGAACTGATCACTAAAGTGGAGCTTGAATTAGAGATATACCTCAAAACAGAGCCTTGTACTTCATATTTTTAGGCTCTGAGTACACATATTAAAATGCTGTATCTTTAGATTCATATTTGGTCATCTGTTTAGATTTTGAATAATATCTAACATGCATGTAATATTTGTGAAATGTCAGCAAAATATAAATATAAATAACCACACACCCTTAACTTTATAGTAGTTCTTACCACTCTGGAAATAAAGCTAGTTTAAATCCACTTTTAAGAATGCTAATTGCCTGCTAGCTTTTTGATTATTTGAAATTTATTGCCCAAAAGAAATTATTGGAACAACATGTTAATTGAAAGCAAAACATCAGTTATAATAAACAGTACTGTTCTATCCAGAATAATGTAGTGGTTGCCCCAAATTTAGCAAGTTAAACATGTGTCTTGAAGCTTATTATCAAGGAATTGGCATTCTGTTCTTTTATACTTCAATAACTTTTAAAATTTTCCTGAACATGCCCCTATCATTATAGCAGATACTGCAGCAAGATGGTAAGACACAGACTGCTTACAATATAAAGTCTGATGCCATACACACTGCCTAAAAGCTTGGGAGGCTCAATTGGAGGTTTAAATCTCCACCCAGAGGAAGAAGCCGATTTATCACAGACTCTGAAGGTGAGAGGGGGACTTACTCTCAGACAGACTGTAAGCCCCATAGGGGGCAGGATTCACATATATTATTCACTACTGTTTACCCAGAGTTTGGGACATAACTGATGCCCAAATGTTTGAGTAAACACCAAATACATTTAAAGGTCTTCACTCTATATTTCTAACAAATGATCATTCAGACTCCTCTAAGCTCTAGGGCAGGGGTCCCCAAACTTTTTACACAGGGGGCCAGTTCACTGTCCCTCAGACTGTTGGAGGGATGGACTATAAAAAAAGCTATGGAAAAATCCCTATGCACACTGCACATATCTTACTTTAAAGTAAAAAACCAAAACAGGAACAAATACAATATTTAAAATAAAGAACAAGTAAATTTAAATCAACGAACTGACCAGTATTTCAATGGGAACTATGCTCCTGTCACTGACCACCAATGCCCCTCCCGGAAGTGCGGCGGGGGCTGGATAAATGGCCTCAGGGGGCCGCATGTGGCCCGTGGGCCATAGTTTGGGGACCCCTGCTCTAGGGACTGAAAAATCCTCTTTACCCTCATGAAAATCATTAACCCTCTTTGGACCAGTGTGGCAGCTTAAGTTTCAAAGCCAGTGATAAAGACCAAAACCACACATTCTACTGTAAAGGACAGTTAGTGTCACTCTATTTCTCAGCCTCAGACTACATGTCTCACCTTGGTTAGTCACCTTTGAGATATTTATAGAATTTTCTAAAAATGTTCATGTGATTAAGAATAAATTCTCCTTGTTATAGTAAAGTATCTCATACTATGCCTTCTGTAGAATATGGATCAAAAGCATTGATTTAAAGACTCATCAATGCAATCATCATCTATCTTATTCCCCACAGAGATTATAAATGCATGTCTGGTTGTTGACTATGAAGATTCTTGGTAATTTTGAGCAACCAGACAAAGAAAATACTAAAATTTCTACTTGTATTTTTTTTTCTTTCCTCTCCTTTTCTTTCTCTTTTTTCATTTTGGTTATGACATTATATCTATATCTATATCTATATCTATATCTATATGACATTATACACACACACACGTCAATGTATACATAATAAACACACCTGACACATTTAAAATTCAGTGGAAGCCCTGGCGTGGCTCAGTGGATAGAGCATTGTCCCAGTGTGCTGAAGTAATAGATTTAATAGTCAGGGCACATATGAGAAGCAGCCAATGAGTGCACAACTAAATGGAACAACTAAGTAGAACAACAAGTTGATGCACCTCTCTTTCTCACTCTCCTTTCCTCTCTCTCTTTCAAATCATTGGAAAATTAATCAAATCAAATTCAGTGGAAGTGTAAAAGTAGCAAGTCCTTTTAAGATTCAAATGTTTTTGACTTATTCTTGTTTACCTCTGAAGTTTACTACACCAACTGCAGTTGAACCCAATCTGAGAGGATACACAGGCGCCACAACCATTAAACTGGAGACATGCTAGAAAACAGGAGAGAATAGAGTCATCAAGACTAATTAGGAGCATGGTGAAAAGAACAATGATTGGCCAATCAAAATAAAAACACCCCACCCATCCTCATATACATACAAGATGAAGAGGCCTGTGCACACCAAGCACTGTGTGATAATTATTGATAAACAGATGTGAGCATGTTAACTTACTAGGTAATGGGGTCATCTCTACAGCTGAAATGTTGGTAATTTTTGACATCTGTAGCTCTACTCGATGGTATTCATAAATTGTTCTTCTTCGAACATCTGTAAAATCAAAATGAAAAGAAAATCAGCTTTTCACATTTCTTTATCTATAAAACAAGTATTTTAAAAATGAATGTAGAATTATATACAATTTGACCTGGTGCAGTACTAAAATGAAGATTTAATATAGCAATCTCTGTGAAGAGACTGTAAAACAAAACAAAACAAAAAAAACCTTGTACATCATGTGCCCATGTACCCAGAAATCTTTTCACCAATGAAGCTAGAAATGATGATTAGGGCTTTAGATATCTCCCTTTGCTAGCAAGGCTCCAACCCGCTGGCATCCAGAGTTTACTTACCCAGAATTTTCTTGATAGATTTATTTATTCTGAAAGATTTTGACATAAAAATAAGATGATTCCATTTGTCTGAAACTAAAGTTAAAGTAAGTTCTTAGAAATGGATAGCAATTAAAAATTTTTCACAGCCTAAAGTTGTTTTTTGCCAAAATAAGTCTGATTGCTTTCAAGATTTAAAATAAATGCATTTAACAAGTTAAATTAGAACTTAAATTGTTAAAAAATCAGTATTAATATTTATTAAATATACAGTATCATGTCTAAGGCATGTAGAAGCTTTTGTAGTGCAATTCCTGAATACCAGCATATTTTTCAGGAATTAATTGGGAAGCTAAAAGTTACTTTTAAAATATCACAGTACCCAATCTTGGGAAGTAACATATCATACTGGTTAATAGCATATGGTCTTAAACAGTGTGTCTGGTTCAAATCCCAGTGTTTCTATTTGCTATCTGTGTGACCTTGAGATCCTTCCTAAGCTTCTCTGTGCCTCAGTTTCTCCATCTATAAAATATCAATAATAGTACTTATATCATTGAGTTGTTCTCAGAATTAAAATGAGATAATAAATGAAAATTACTTAAAACAATCTCTCTCACATTGCAAATACTCAATAAATACCAGATTTAATTTTTTTAAATTATTTATTTATTTACTTTTTAGATTTTATTTATTCATTTTTATTAGAGAGAGGGGGGGGGGAGAGAGAGAGAGAGAAGGGGGAGGAGCAGGAAGCATCAACTCCCATATGTGCCTTGACCAGGCAACCTCAGCATTCCAGGTCGACGCTTTATCCACTGCACCACCACAGGTCAGGCCCAGATTTAATTTTTGTACGTCTTCAATATGGCAACCATAGATCATACGGGTTATGTGCTGCATACCATGGTCTAAATTCTGTAGATCTAAACTCACTAAAATCAAGTGACGTCAGAAAAATGGCGCAGTGAGGAGCCCAGCCGACAAATCTCCCCAAAATTTCAACAAGTTCATCAACCAGAGACAGAAAAATCTATCCTTGGAGCGTCCGGGAGTCCCACACACTGAAGGTGAAGGTAGGATCCAGTGAAAAATTGACTAAATATATAATCAACCCTGAAGGAAATAAGTCGGACAAAGGAACACTCTGCCTTCCTCACTAACCTGAGCAAAGGCTGCTTTCACTTGGAACTGGGAGTCGAGGGGGCTAAGGGTGTGGAGGAAGCTAGGCTGTGGCATGGATGTTCGTTCAAGATGAGGAAAGAGTGTGCCTGTGGTGAATCAGCCCACGTGAGCAGACGCCCACGTGCCACGAGCAAATGCCTGCATGCTGTGGCAAACTTCCCTACGCCCGAGCTTCTCTAGGCGGGTGGTGTGCCTCACCCAGCCATTCAAGCTAATAATCAAGTGTCAGCGGAGGGGCGTGGGCAGCTTGCAGTCCTTTCTGGAGCAAATTGGTGGATCCAATTGCTGAAATTAGCTTAACCCATAGTCTGCTCACCTCCCAACTGACCTATGCAGCTCTAATTGACAAGATCTCTCTCAGTTCAGCGATCTAAGATAAGAAGCATGATATTTTTTAGTGCCTCTTGCTAAAGGGGTGGGGGCAACTTCTGATTGGCAGAGCTTTCATACTCAGAGATATAAGCTAAAAAGAGGGACTTGGCAGATGTTAAGACCTCCTGTACTGCAGGCAGCGACTAGGGCATCTTCTTCCCAGCCAAAACAGGTTACAAAGTGCGGAAAGCCTGGGAAGAGTGGTTCCTACAGAGTGCTAGGCATGCTGAACAGGCCTGGAGGCTCATAGAAAGTCACCTTGAGAGCAATTGGCTCCCAGCCCCGCCTGATTACGCTGGCAGCTCTGAATGCTACAGCCTTACCCAGAGCCCTGCATTGAGTGGGGATAGAGTGGGGATTTGCCAGCTCTTTGAGCCTCTTTCTCCCCAGGCAGAGGCAGCAGCAGCCTCATAGCTGGATCATCAGGCTGCTAATTCAGAAAGGAGAGACTAGGAGAGAGGCTCTGGGAACACGGACTCTCTCATTGTCAGAGCCTGCAAACACTAACAAGCCTTGACTAACAACGAGACTGAAGCCTAATATATGACATCACTGTAGAGCAGGGGTCCCAAAACTACGGCCCGCAGGCCACATGCGGCCCCCTGAGGCCATTTATCCGGCCACCGCTGCACTTCTGGAAGGGACACCTCTTTCATTGGTGGTCAGTGAGAGGAGCACATATCACTTGTTACGGCTAGCAGTGACAAATATGGAACCAGATATTGACCATCTCATTAGCCAAAAGCAGGCCCATAGTTCCCATTGAAATACTGGTCAGTTTGTTGATTTAAATTTACTTGTTCTTTATTTTAAATATTGTATTTGTTCCTGGTTTTTTTTTTAACTTTAAAATAAGATATGTGCAGTGTGCATAGGGATTTGTTCATAGTTTTTTTTATACTCCGGCCCTCCAATGGTCTGAGGGACAGTGAACTGGCCCCCTGTGTAAAAAGTTTGGGGACCCCTGCTGTAGAGTCTTATCAACTGCAAATCCCTACCTAAGCATGCCACAGGGGGAGAGCCTGGGGTACAGAGTCACCGACCAGGAAGAGGGAGAGGAAAGAAAAAGGAAGAAGTTAACCTCTCAAAATCAAGAAAAATCCACAGACTTTAAAAATTGTTCCACTATTTTTTTGTTTCTTTCATCTTCTAGCCTTTAAAATTATTATTTCTATTTCCTCCACCTTCGTCCTTTTATTCTCTGCCCATCTTATTCTTTCCTCTTCTTGAACTACACTACCCATAGTGTTACATTTTATTTCTTTTCTTCTTCCTTACTCTCCATGAGGGTTATACTCCAAAACCCTTAACTCTCTCTTTTTTATTTTTTATTCTTTTCCTTTTCCCCTTTTTCTTATTTCTCCCTCTCTATTAGTTTCTTCTTTTCTCCTTTTACTTTTCCTCTCATTCAATTCTCAATCATAAACAAATTACTTAATTTGGGACACAAGTTTTTGTGTATTTTTTGTGGCATTTTGGGTGCTTTTTACTTCACTTTTTAACTCATTAGCATTCCTCCCAACCCAGGATCTCCATTCTATTTTGTTTTTGATCCACTTAATACAATAGTTGTTTTTTTCCTTTTTCCTGTTTCCCTCTTATCCCTCTCATTATATCTCTTAGTTGACCATCACTTACAAGCAAATCATTTTATACTTGACACAAATTTTTTCCGTTTATGCATTTTGTGGGTCCCTACTTCCTCTTTTGCCCCTTGAACACTTCCCCCAACTCAGGCCCTCCATTATAGGCAGTTTTTGTTCCATTTAGCATAATATAATTCACAGTTCATCATGATACTTTTGTAAGGAGGAGGGGAGAAGAGGGAAAGAGAAGAAAGAAAAAAGGAAACTAATAAATTATTATTGGGGTTTTTTGTGTTTTTTTCCCAAATTTTTTTCCATTTTTTTACTTTGTTTTTTACTTTTTATTCTTTATTAATTCTCATTAGTGCTATTAACAAGACCACCCTCAGATGCCATTAAGAAAAAGGAAATTGAATATCATGGATACAAAAGATAGAAAAGTAACACAGATAGATGTGGAAAAATCTATGGAGAAAAAATTTAATATATTGGAAACCTTGGAGCTAAATGACAGAAAATTTAAAATATTGAATAGAAATCCTAAAAATAATCAGAGACACACAAGAAAACACAGAAAGGCAATTTAGGAAGCTCAAAAAACAACTCAACAAACACACAGAATATATTATCAAGAAAATTGAAACTATAAAAACAAATCAAACAGAGATGGAAAACTAAATTTATAAACTAAAAAACAAGATAACAAGCTTAGCTAATAGAACAAACAGGCCAGATAGAAGGTAGGATTAGTGATATAGAACAAGCAACTTCAGGCACAACAGAGAGAAGAGGAGTCTCAAAAATTAAAAAAAATGAGAAAGCCCTACAGGAATTGTCTGACTCCATCAAAAAGAATAACATAAGAATAATAGATATATCAGAGGGAGAAGAGAGAGAAAATGGAATGGAGAATATATTCAAACAAATAATAGACAAGAACTTCCCAAGCCTGTGGAAAGAACTAAAGCCTCAAATTCAAGAAGCAAACAGAACACCGAGTTTTCTTAACCACAACAAACCTACTCCAAGGCACAGCATAATGAAAATGGCACAAACCAACAACAAAGAAAAAATTCTCAAGACAGCCAGGGAAAAGAAGAATATAACATATAAAGGAGGGCCTATTAGATTATCATTAGATTTCTCAGCAGAAAATCTACAAGCTAGAAGAGAGTGGAGCCCAATATATAAAGCCTGAAAGAGAGGAACTTTCAGGAAAGAATACTATACCCATCAAAGCTATCCTTCAAATATGAAGGAGAAATAAAAACATTCACAAATACAGAAAAAATGAGGGAATTTATCATCAGAAAACCCCCACTCTAGAAAGTACTAAATGGGGTTTTGCAACCAGATTTAAAGAACAAAAAAAACCCCAAAACTACAAGTAAAAGCTCCACTAAGAAAACAATAAAAACAAATTTAAACTGTGACAACAAAAGCAAAATAAAGGGGAGAGGATGGAGATTAACAGTAGCAAAGGATGATGAAGTGCAGAAACACTCATAAGATAGGGTACAACAATGAATATGGTAGGTATCCTTTTCATTACTTAATGATAACCACCCTTGAAAAAACCACCACAGAAGTACATGACTTAAAAAAGGTAGCGAGGAGACAAGATGGCACTGGAGTAGGCGGATGTACCAACATCTACCTCCCAGAACCAAAGTGGATTACAAACTAATTTTAAGAACTATCATCTGGAAAAACCAACTTTGGAATAAACTAAGAGGACTCTTCAACCAAGGAACACTAAAGAAGCCACACAGAGACTGGTAGGAAATGCGGAGAGGGCTGCCCAGCTCCCCGGAGCGAACGGCAGCCAGGAGAGACTCGCATGGTGGGAAGTGAGTTTAGTAGAGAGGGGACAGCCTGAGCCCCAGGAACAAAGCTCCAGCCTGCAGCCCCAGAGCCCAGAAGAGGCATAAGGACAGTATTTAGCTGGAAACAAGTCAGGATACTGTTTGTGAGAAAGAATCTGATTTCTCAGACCCAGGATCCTTCTTAAAGGGACCACGCAGAACATCTCTCTCATAACCACTCACCCGGGGCTCCTGGGGACAGGAAGAGAGGAGAGGACCAGAGTAACAGGAAGAGAGTGTAATCTAGGAGGCACAGGGAGAAACATTTTGGGAGATAGCCACCCTATCCCCTGGGAAGAGTCACTCCCCAAAGCTGAAGTGAATATTTCCCCTGGAAACAGCAATACCACAAAAGAAAGCAGGAGAGCAGCCAAAAAAGCTCCCCCGCGGCACTCAGAGCAGAGTCGCATAGAAGGAGGGAGCTTTTGGGTCTACAGTAGTGAGTCTTAGGGTCCGAGCTACAACGCCCCCACCCACTTGGCTGAGGGCTCGCCAGAGGGCAGGCGGCAGCGGGAGACAAAGGCGCAGGGGCGGAAGCCAGTTGGCTACCATTGGGCTCAGATGTGAGCTCAATCTTGCCTGGCTGGGGAGAAAGGGGCGTGCAAAAGCGGCCAAGCTCAGCTGCCGGCAGCCTGCAATCCAGCCTATGGGAGTAGGGCGGGAACCCCAGATAGGGTGGAGACCAGACCCTGAGCAAGGGTGCAGGAGCACAGCCCTGCCCCGACCATGCAACCCAGGCTTGCGGTCTGACTTCGTAGCCAGCTCCTCCCGCGGGGGTGGAGCCAAAAGCCCAGAAGAGGCGGAGTTCCGCTACTGAGCTGAGCTTGGGCAGGCAGTCCTGCCCGGCGGTAGAGCCAAGGATAGCAGCCGTTCCTCGAGCGGGCTCCTCCTGCAAGGGCAGGGCAAAAGCCCCGAAACAGGCTGAGACCCGCAGCTGAGCAAAGGTGCTTGCCAGTGCCCTCAGGAACGAGCATAACGTCACACACGGGGGCGGGGCAAAGGCCAAGGCCACTAATGCTTTGCACCCGAGTGCATGATCACAGCCACTCCCTTGAAGAGAAAATGCGAAGGTAGAGAAATACAACACAAATAAACCAAGAGAAATCCCCAGAAAAGGACCTAAGTGAATCAGATATAACCAAATTACCAGATGCAGAGTTTAAAATAATGATTGTTAGGATGCTCAAAGATATTAGAACAACCATAGATGGCCATTACGAAAACCTAAATAAAGAGATAACAAATATAAATAAGGACATAGAAATAATAAAAAAGAATCAGTCAGAAATGACAAATACAATATCTGAAATAAAGAATACAATGGAAGGAATTAAAAGCAGGATGGATGAAGCAGAGAATCGAATCAGCGAGTTAGAGGACACAATAAATAAAGGCATGGAAGCAGAGCAGAAGAAAGAAAAGAGACTCAAAAAGTCTGAGGAAACTCTAAGAGAGCTCTTTGACAACATGAAGAGAAATAACATCCGCATCATAGGGGATCCTGAAGAAGAAGAAAAAGAACAAGGGATAGAGACTTTGTTCAAACATATCATAGCAGAAAACTTCCCCAAATTAAGGCAGGAAAACATTTCACATGTTCAGGAAGCACAGAGAACTCCATTAAGGAAAAACCCAAAGAAATCAACACCAAGATACATCATAATTAAAATACCAAAGGTAAATGATAAAGAGGAAATATTAAAAGCTGCTAGATAAAAAAAGACTATCACCTACAAAGGAGCCCTCATAAGGATGACTTCTGACTTCTCAAAAGAAACACTTGAGGCCAGAAGGGCCTGAAAGTAATGCAGAACAAGAACCTACAACCAAGACTACTTTATCCAGCAAGGCTATCATTTAAAATTGAAGAAAAAATAAAAAGCTTTACAGACAAAAACAAACTCAAGGAATTCACTACAAGCAAACCAAGGCTGCAAGAAATGCTAAGAAACCTGTTGTAAACAGATCAAAGGAAAAAAGAATATAGCAAAAGAGGAATATAGTTTTAAAGAAAAAAATGGCAATAAACAATTACATATCAGTAATAACCTTAAATGTTAACGGATTAAATGATCCGATCAAAAGACATAGGGTAGCTGCGTGGATAAGAAAATAGGACCCATACATATGCTGTCTACAAGAGACACACCTTAAATGAAAAGATGAAAACAGACTGAAGATAAAAGGATGGAAAAAAATATTTCAAACAAATGGAAATGAAAAAAAAGCTGGGGTAGCAATACTTACATCAGATAAAATGGACTTTAAAACAAAGACCATAGTTAGAGGTAAAGAAGGTCAGTACATAATGATAAAGGGAGCAATCCAAAAGTAAGATATAACCATAATAAATATCTAAGTACCTAATATAGGAGCACCTAAATATATAAAGCAGACTTTGATGGACTTAGGGAAAAATCAACAGCAATACTATAATAGTAGGGGATTTCAATACCCCATTAACATCATTAGATAGATCCTCAAGAAAGAAAATTAACAAGGAAACAGCAGACTTAAAGGACATATTAAATCAACTAGGTTTAATAAATATTTTCAGAACCTTTCAACCTAAAACAGCAGAATATATATTCTTTTCAAGCACTCATGGTACATTCTCTAGAATAGATCACATGTTAGGGCACAAAAGCTATCTCAACAAATTTAAGAAGATTGAAATCATATCGAGCACTTTCTCTGATCACAATGGCATTAAACTAGAAATCAACCACAATAGAAAAATTGAAAAACATTCAACCACTTGGAAACTAAATAGCATGTTATTAAATAACAAATGGGTTAACATTGAGATCAAAGAAGAAATTAAAAAATTCCTAGAAACAA